>NC_088230.1:30805369-31405369 GCF_036934945.1 Oncorhynchus masou masou
AAGTATTTAAATGTATTTCCAGTTATTCATAGTTTTTCTGTTCCAAATTATAAACTGCGGAGAACAAGAAAGTATTTTTTGACTTGTTCCGGAATGCTTCACCCCAGTATTGTATGGTGTTTTGTCATTATTAGATTGCAAATAACATAAATTCTGTCTGGTTGATTATGTGATGAAATTATCAATGAGAATAGTTGATTATGTGACAGTAGTCCTGTGCTATTATAAAATAAAAAGACAGAGCTGACCTGGACAACTATGGATTGAATTGGTTGGGTAGGAAGGGAAACCTGGCTTCTACCTGTCTCCACACTGGTGGTGGTGATGACAACGCCGCTTTGGGTACTGACAGGTAGTGTTGGCGGCACGGGGGTGGTGGACACCTCCAGTGGCAAGGTGGTCATCACCGGTTGCAATGTAGTCACTGATGGTAGAGTTGGAACTGTGGTGGGTAGGTACACCACAGGGGTCGTTGGCACTGTAGTAGGTTTAGGCTGTACCAGAGGTAAAATGTGTGGACATTTACCTTTGAATTTGTGGTGGTGGCTCACTGGTGGGAAAAAAACTTTAAACGGGTGGTGGTGAACTACTGGAGGTGAAAGGTCTTGGTATAGGTTGTACACCACAGGTGGCGCTCTGTGTTGGTAAGGTGGTAAGGGGACAGAGGATCTGGGGTAAGCCACGGGTGGAGATAGAGGGCCAGGTTGTTGGTAAACCACGGGCAGGTGGATCCCTGGTGGCTGGTGGTGGTAGTGATAGCCTCTATGCCTGTATGCACTGGCGTGAACTAGGGGCCACCAGAGGAGGAGAGGAGGAGCGGTAGAGCAAATTAGTTAGTCAGCAAATGGGAAAGCTGTGAGTCTTTATGAATTATAGTTTCGAAGCGAGTTTGTATGAATGATAGATATGCTTCAATGTGAGTTTGTATAAATTATAGTTATGGGTGTGTTGATGTGAGAATGAACTCTGCTTGCTTTAAGAGTTAGCATGAGAATACTGATTAGTTTTTGAAGCATGAGTGACATTTGAGCTGGTAGCCGCTTGGCTCGTTTCGAACCAGCATAGAAGAATATCGCACTTATAAAATGAAAATGAAGATAAATTACTTACACATGCATTTAGTCTTGTAGCACATATAGATTTGACAGATATGGTATCGGTTTTATAAACTTGGATGTCATTGTTTAGCCAACAAAGCAAAATCAAGTATAATTTGTCTATTTTGAAATTGTATGGTTAAAAAAAGTCAATGTAAATCTATAATGAGTGATTGCCCTGTTGAACTGCATGAACATGGAATGCATATGTCCAAGTACCTTAGTACACGTATTAGAATTTCCACATAGCAGACTAGGGTTGCAAAATTCTGGTAACGTTCCCAAAAGGAATCTCCAACCAGGATTTCTGGAAAACCAGGTTAAAAGTTACTGGAATTGTGCAAATTTATAGCAGACCGAATTATCTACAATTCAAGGAGTGGCTATAATAAAACCAATTGTTCCGTGCATATTTTACGCGATTTTTACGCACGGACACTTGGTTGGTTCCCAATGAGGAGAAGCATAAAATTATCGGATTAATCTCTCGTGGACAGACTACGAGTAGTTCGCACGAGATTTTGATCGGATTAGACAAATAATTGAATTCAAAAAGCTCTTTTCAATTTTGGCGGAAAATGTAGTTGGCTAAACAATCAAGTGATATTCAGTGTGTATCATGACACAAAACACAAACACAAATAGAAAGGTGTATGGGGGACCGACACCTTTCTCTGAAAACCTACCTGAAGGAGCGAGCGTCCGCAGCGGTGGCCGGGCAATATTTCTACGTTGTGCATAACTTTGAGCAGTAACCTTCTGTGGATCGAATCCATGCAAACGGTGCGTTCCGTATACATCAGACACAAAGAGGAAAATGCAGTAGACGAGACTCCCGAATAAAGACTTCATTGTACCAATGTTTTCTTCTCGCGTCCGTTCAAGTTATTGCCAGTTTACCCAGTCAGCACAAATGTCTGAAACTCAAATGTTTAGGAGAGGGACTTGGAGGGTCAATTTGAAGACCACTGACTAAAGCACGTGTGTAATTATTGTCCAATCAGATGCAAGACGGAAAAGAGCGCATTTCCCCCCTCCCCAAACCAAACACCATTTTGGAAGGGTCAGTGATGTGCAGGATCCTTGAAATGAATTGTTTTCAAGAGGTCAAACCAATAATCACTAAGCTATTTGATTTTTAATTTTAAGACCTCTTGAAGTATCTAAAACATATACAGTACCAGTCAAAAGTTTGGACACCTACTCATTCAAGGATTTTTCTTTATTTTACTATATTCTACATTGTAGAACAATAGTGAAGACATCAAATCTATTAAATAACACACATGGAATCACATAGTAACCAAAAAGGTGTTCAACAAATCAAAATATATTTTATATTCTTCAAAGTAGCCATCTCTCAACCAGTTTAACCTAGAATGCTTTTCGAACAGTCTTGAAGGAGTTCCCACATATGCTGAGCACTTGTTGGCTGCTTTTCCTTCACTCTGCGGTTCAACTCATCCCAGACCATCTCAATTGGGTTGAAGTCCGGTAATTGTGGAGGCAAGGTCATCTGATGCAGCACTCAATCACTCTCCTTCTAGGTCAAATAGCCCTTACATAGCCTGGAGGTGTGTTGGATCATTGTCCTATTGAAAAACAAATGATAGGATGGCGTAATCGCTGCAGAATGCTGTGGTAGGCATGCTGGTTAAGTGTGCCTTGAATTTTAAATAAATCACAGACTGTCACCAGCAAAGCACCCCGACACTATCACACCTCCTCCTCCATGCTTCACGTGGCAACCACACATGCGGAGATCATCCGTTCACCTTCTCTGTGTTACAAAGACACAGCTTTTGGAACCAAAAATCTCAAATTTGGACTCATCGGACTAAAGGACAGATTTCCACGGATCTAATATCCAGTGCTCGTGTTTCTTGGCCCAAGCAAGTCTCTTCTTATTATTGGTGTCCTTTAGTAGTGGTTTCTTTGTTACAATTCGACCACAGAGGCCTTAGTCATGCAGTCTCCTCTGAACAGTTGATGTTGAAATGTGTCTGTTTCTTAAACTCTGTGAAGCAGTTGGGCTGCAATTTCTGAGACTGGTAACTCTAATGAACTTATCCTCTGCAGCAGAGGCAACTCTGGGTCTTCCTTTCCTGTGGTGGTCCTCATGAGAGCCAGTTTCATCATAGCGCTTGATGGTTTTTGCAACTGCACGTTTTTTCCAGATTGACTGACCTTCATGTCTTAAAGTAATGATGGACTATTTGCCTATTTGAGCTATTCTTGCCATAATATGGACTTGGTATTTTACGAAATAGGGCTATATTCCATATTTTTAGGGGTGCCCATGTGACTGGGCATCAGAAGTGTCCGGAGGCGAGAGACACAGGTTGAGGTTACCTGGGTTAAAGTAGTGCAGACGTTGTCGTATGCAGAGGCATTGAAGAAAGTAGAGGAAGATGGGTCAAGGGGGAGGGATCCTGAGAATATGTGTGTCAGTAGTAAATCTGTGCCAGCACAGAGGGTTAGGCCAACGAGCAATATATGGTTCAGTAAGATTGGCTTTTTAGCATTCATAGCACTGGTTCTCTTTTTATTTAACTAGTCAGTTAAGATCAAATTCTTATTTACAATGGACGGCCAACGCTGGGCAAATTGTTCGCTGCACTATGGGACTGCCAATCACGGCTGGATGTGATGCAGCCTGGAATTGAACCAGGGACTGCAGTGACGCCTCTTGCACTGAGATGCAATGCCTTAGACCGATGCGCCATATATATATATATATATATATATATATATCACTTTCCCCTTTTTCAACGCAAAGTATAAGGAATTCATACCCCCCAGTCTAGTTGGTGGCGGTAATGCAACATTTATTGAATGGCAACAGCCCTTTAAAACTCATCGAAGAAGTCTGGAGCTGGATTTGTCATGAACATAGATTGAGGGGAAAAGAACTACGCCAAAAAAAGAGCAGAGATCATGAAAAGAAGATGGTGTACAAGGAAGAAAGTGGAACCTTATTAATAAATATGGAGTGGGGGATTGCAGAATCCTTCTGGAAGGAGAAGATGGCGGATAAGGAATATGGAGTAGAGGATTGCACAGAACTTTTGGAAGAGCAGGAGAAGCAAAGTAAATGTGACGAGAGTGAGGGGGAATTAATTTTGGTGGCAGGTGCAGTGATGACCGGGAGCTGAGTGTAGAGGGAAGCGGTGCGGTGAGGACGATTGGCGTCGAGCAAAAAGAGGGATATGTGCTCTCGTAGCTCAGAGATGGAACCTGACGGGAGTATGGATGTTGTACCTGCACTGAGGACCGCTGAGTTTGGGCCTCATCCCCAGGATGGAAAGGATAATTCTGGCCCAGTGGGAGTGAGGTTTGTGGAGAGAATGGATCCTTGAATTTTGGCTGATCCATACGTGGTGTCGGGTTGGGTGGAGAAGAGATTGGGGACTGTTGAGTTGGTGAACGGAGTGGATTAGTGATCATTTACGGTGTTTCTTCAGTCCAGAGGGAGCTGTTGCTTCAGATTACACGATTAGGGACAATAAATGTGACTTTCTCCGGAGCAGGGTGCCATTGAAATGAGTGATAACGGGGTGGCATTAAGTGTTGAGGATCAGTTGAAATTGAAGATTCCTGGTGTCTGGGGATGCCCGCTGTTTGGTGCGATACAGATCCGGTGGAGAGCGTGGGAAATATACTACGGGAATTGCGCCGAAAATACTACGGTGTTTTAGGTGTCAAGTTTGTCATGTTGCAACAGTGTGTAAAACGGAGATTCATAGATGTGAGTAGTGTGCAGGAGGGCATGAGACGCAGGAATATGTTGTTGGTGGAGAAAGTTGTGTGTGTTAGCTGTGGGGGTGTCCGTGGGGCTGTAGATCAGGTGTCCGGTGAAAGGCAGGTTGAGGTTGCCAGGGTTAGAGTAGTACAGAAAGTGTTGTCTGCCAAAGCAGTGAAGGGAGTGGTAGAGGAGCAGAGACCAAGAGAGAGTGATGGAAGAATATCTACTTCAGTAAGGTGGGCTTTTTTAGCATTCATAGCCATGGTTGTCAATTGTACTGCAGAAATGAATGGCCTCACACTCGTACAGTAGGGGGCGGTGCATGCACCTAAAAGTTGGATGTGATCCACCAACGAAATCCAGAAGAAATTTCGCCACAGATGGAAACCACAAACCTATCTTTGATCTCCAAAGTTTGGGATTTTCCATAAAATGCGGCCGTGAATCCACCATATAAATAGTTGAAGCTCTCGTAATATGGATAACTATTCAAAAGATAGCTGATATGCATTTTTCTACATTGTAAAAGACACAGTGGGGCAGTAATTGCTATCGCGCAATTATATCAATTTATAAAATGGCAAGATATTTTTTACAGACTAGCTCAACAATAAGTGAATTTACAAATGATCCAATTATGATAATTCACGCGCCCCCCCCCCCCCCCCAAACGGAGGTGCGAAAACAAAAGTTCCCCTCCTATTTTAATTAGCTTCATGTCTCAGGTGGCCAAGTTGACAAGGCTGTTTGGCTTATCTCGGTCACAAAGAGGAATAACTTTGCAGCTTTTTCTGTTAAAACAATGCTATGCTGGCAGATGGTAACATTTAAATAAAACCCAGTCCCAAAATAATTGTATATCATAGGAAAAGACACCACATTCACATGGATTTTAACACAGAGGGCAGTTTGGATGTCACTTTAAGCCAAAATATATAATAATTTGACTTAAATCATAGTGCAACATCAGTTGGCTGTCATCTTTCAGCAAAAAAAAGGGGGGGGGGAGTGACTGGAATGAGCATTTAACCTGAGTACAGAACCAAATAGGTTCTCAACTAAGGATGTTTCTTTGCTCACATCAGGTTAAAATGAATGGACTCAGTCGGGTAATGGATACAAAATGTTTTTGAATGGTTTATTGAAGCTATTTGTTTCCCACAAGGATCAAAACACAATGTAAAGAAAAAGGCAGAAAGAAAGAGTAGCATGGATCCACTACTGTTCACACTAGCCGTTCGTTCCCTTCAGGTGAACCTTACGCTCTCCTTAAAGGGACAGTCCACTTCAAAACCAAAGTTTGTCTGATTTCAGTCTTCCAAAGCAAACTTTTGTTAAGTCTTATTATTTCATCTTGACATTGGACAAATTTTGAGGTCTGAAAACATCTGCCAACTGTTGGTGTACTATCCCTTTAACCAGCAGTGTCTGGACGCGTCGAACTGCAACACAATACACGAGCTTGACTAAGCTAACAACGCAAGGTCACAAAGGCGGTGGCGGAGAATGAACATGGCGCACACAGGTGGCGAATGGATGTCCAAGGCTAAATAAATAAAGGGATAAAGAGAAAGTGCTTCAAACGCCCCAAGCAAAAAACAATTCAAGGATAAAGATGAGTTATCATAAGTGGATTGTCTTAAGAGTATTCCTTTTTACATTCACGCGTTATAATATCAATCTATAAGGAAAGGATATTGTTTTTCTAAAGCTGGACTGGTGAAAGGCATTGAAGCGATGCTACTTTCACAATATCCTTTTTTATTAAGGCATCAAAAGACGGGGCTCGACAAGGAACGAACAGTCGTAAAGCTTTCATGGCTTTATACACTTCACCTGCCCCTCTCACTTGTCTACAATATTACGGGGGTTTGAATGTTAGCAAGACTTTATAAAGAGTATCCCTCCTCTCTAGAAATGCATGGTGGAGTCAAAATGACGAGCTCTGGGTGGACCACACATACATATATATGGGGGTAGAGAGGGGGGGCACGGGGTCTTCAGGCAAGCATGTAGGGGGGAGGGGGCTCTTTCTCTGGCATCTTCATTGCCATCTCATAGGTAGGCAGGATGTACTGAGGAGAGAAGGAGAATTATTTTAATTTATAAATATACTGCACACAGTGAGAGGACCAAAGCCATAATCATATGAGACATTTGATATTTTGCTAGATCCATCCAAGACTGGAAAGGAGGGCAGACTGGGTGTACAGTCGGGAAGTATTCAGATCCCTTGACTTTTTCCACATGTTACATCACAGCCTTATTCTAAAATGGTTTAAATACATTTTTCCCCCTCATTAATCTACACACAATATACCATAATGACCAAGCAAAAACAGGTTTAGACATTTTTGCAAATGTATTAAAACTAGAACACATACCTTATTTACATAAGTATTCAGACCCTTTGCTATGAGACTCAAAATTGAGCTCTGGTGCATCCTGTTTCCATTGATCATCCTTGAGCTGTTTCTACAACTTGATTGGTGATCCTTGATACTTCAGAGCACTCAGGACCTCAGACTGGGATGAAGGTTCACCTTCCAACAGGACAATGACCCTAAGCACACAGACAAGACAACGCAGGAGTGGCTTCGGGACAAGTCTCCGAATGTCCTTGAGTGGCCCAACCAGAGCCCGGACTTGAACCTGACCAAACATCTCTGGAGAGACCTGAAAATAGCTGTGCAGCAACGCTCCCCATCCAACCTGACAGAGCTTGAGAGGGTCTGCAGAGAAGAATGGGAGAAACTCCCCAAATACAGGTGTGTCAAGCTTGTAGCGTCATACCCAAGAAAACACAAGGCTGTAATCGCTGCCTAAAGGTTCTTCAACAAAGTACTGAGTAAAGGGTCTGAATACTTACGTAAATGTCAGTTTTTTTATTCTTAATAAATTTGCAAACATTTTTAAACTTGTTTTTGCTTTGTCATTATGGGGTAGTGTGTGTAGGTTGATGAGGGGGAAAAACAATTGAATCAGTTTTAGAATAAGGCTGTAATGTAACAAAATGTGGAGAAAGTCAAGTGGTCTGCATATTTTCCGAACGCAATTGAAACCACCTTGCATCCTGGAACAGACTCAGCATGTGAAAGGTATGCCCTCTACTGGTTATGTCACAGTATGCTTCAGAGGTTTGATTACGTGTGTCATTGACAATTAGTTTGGGACCTGGAGAGCAGGCTTTTTAGACACAAACCTGGGGAGGGGCCATGAAGGTAGGGTAAACAGCACTCTCCTGCACATTCCTGTTGTTGATGTACTTGTAGCAGTTCCACACACTGTTGATCAGGTAAGCCTGGGGGGGGGGAACAGCCAAAATGTTAGGTCTTTCTACCTGAGCCAGTGATGCTCAATCCTGGTCCTAGAGAGCTACAGTGTGCAGGCTTGTGTTCTTGCCCAGCTCCAACACCACTGATTCATCTCCAGAAGCTCTATCAACCATCTACTGAAGACCTGTCAGTCAAGGTCTATCATCCGTCTACTAAAGTTCAGCCAATGGATTGGGTAAATCAGATCAAGATCTCAGTTACCACTAACAAGTGCAGTAAATCTAAATATTCTTGGGTATCTGGATGGGGGGAAAATAAGTTTAGTATTCAAATGAGTCCATTTTCCAGAAACACACACCTTCGTGATGATGAGGAAGGCGAAGAACATGAGGACGAAGAGCAGCAGGCAGCTGGAGTCCATGGAGAGTAGGTTGTCCTTGTAGGGGAAGTCTGGCTGAGACGAAACACACATTCAGCATGTACAGAAACGAAACACCCCATAGAACCAGGGATTGTAGTGAAATATGGGCCTACAGAGTATCTTTAGCTTCAGTTCCATTGAACATCCCAGTGTTTTTTCATTTCTCATTCAGATGTCAAATCCATCTGATATAATGGCAGCAGGTCTAATGTAAAGACAAAGACAGTTCATATAAGGAAACTTGAAATCAATTCCCGAGGCCCTAATCTATGGATTTCACATGACTGGGCAAGGGCTTTCCCACGGGTGGCCTGGGAGGGCATAGGCCCAACCACTGGGGTGCCCACAAAAGAGCTTTATTACAGGCAGAAATACTTATCAGCACCCCCCCCCCCCAAGATGATGCTGCAGGTAAAGAAGCCAGATGTGGAGGTCCTGGGCTGGAATGTTACACGTGGTCTGCATTTGAGGCCGGTTGGATGTACTGTTTTGGAGGGCCAGTAGGAGGCACTCTTTCCTCTGGTCTAAAAAAATATCCCAATGCCCCAGCGCAGTGGCTGGGGACACTGCCCTGTGTAGGGTGCAGTCTTTCGGATGGGACGTAAAATGGGTGTCCTGACTCTGCGTCATTAAAGATCCCATGGCACTTATCGTAAGAGTAGGGGTGTTAACCCCGGTATCCTGGCTAAATTCTCAATCTGGCCATCAAACCATCACGGTCACCTAATAATCCCCAGTTTACAATTGGCTCATTCATCCCCCTCCTCTCCCCTGTAACTATTCCCCAGGTCGTTGCTGCAAATGAGAATGTGTTCTCAGTCAACTTACCTGGTAAAATAACGGATAAATAAACTGCCAAATTATCTAAAACAACGTTGGAGGCAGCTTATGGTATAGAAATTAATTAAGTTCTCTGGAAACTGCTCTGGTGGACATTCCTGCAGTCAGCTGGCCAATTGCATGCTCCCTGAAAATTTGAGATGTCTGTGGTAGTGTTTTGACAAAACTGCACATTTTAGAGTGGCCTTTTAATGTCCCCAGCACAAGGTGTACCTGTGTAATGATATTTAATCAGCTTCTTGACATGCCACACCTGTCAAGTGAATAGATTCTCTCAGCAATTGTGAACTGCTCACTAACAGGGAGGTAAACAAATGTACACACTATTTGAGAGAAATAAGTTGTGTGTATGGAACATTTCTGGGATCTTTATTTCAGCTCATAGAACATGGCACCAACACTTTACATGTTGCGTTTATATTTTTGTTCAGTATAGAAATTGTAAAAATAATTCATTCAACAACCAGCCACCCATATTGTTTTGGTTTAATTCATTGCTTTCATTGTTGGTGAGGTGGTGGACTAGCCGACAGGCCTGGGGAGTGTGGCGGACTAGCCGACAGGCCTGGGGGGGGGGTGGCGGACTAGCCGACAGGCCTGGGGGGGGGGGGTGGCGGACTAGCCGACAGGCCTGGGGGGGGTGGCGGACTAGCCGACAGGCCTGGGGGGGGTGGACTGGACTGACTCACCAGCTCTGTCATGTAGTCCTTGATCCGGGGTAGGTAGGTGAGGGAGCTGATGGCCACCAGACAACTCAGAGCAAAGTCAAAGAGCTGGTAGCAGAAGAACGGGATGAGCCAGCCGTCACGATGCTACATGGGGAGGAAGAGTAAACACACGTCATTGACCATACATGTAAAAGGATGGCCATTTCACAAGAGTTTGTCTGGGGGTTTGTCAAGCAAGAAGCATATCAAGCCCTAGCAAAAAACCTGATCTAAATTTTGGGTTCTAAGCAATGTTGAGGATGTCACAAAATTCACAGGCATTGAATCAATCTATGTACATCTGTTCTTAGGTCATCGGGACTGGGTATTTAGCAAGGGAGGCTACAGCCAGCAATGGAACTACTCTGACAAACACTGAATACAGGGCATCTACAAGGGTAACCTAAGAGCCTGTATTCACAGCTAAGGCATAACGCTCGTTGCTCACACAAAGATCAAACAAAACCTAGACAATGCGTCACGAAGCTCTATTCAGGTCCACGTCACATATCCATCAAACCTGTCAGTGTGGATGCCCATCAGGTAGGCCTGGTGAGGTAAAGATGATAACATTAGAACAACGTTGTGTAGCAAACTTTCCGCTCACCCTGGTGGGGCTAGTTGAATGCACAAGCAAGGAGTTTGCATGCAGTGAATCTGTTAAAAAGCATTAAGACATAAACAAATATATTGTCCTTTCAGACACCAGGAAGGGACAAAGCACTGCCATCAGAGTTGTGTTCATTGGGGCACATAGGTTTTAAAACATTTTGCAACACAAAGCACAAAATGAGTGTTTATTTATTGGGTAACTGCAGGTAGTTCTTCCCCGTGTCAGTTCGCTTTCTTCCATAATGAACATGACCATTGGTTGAAGTTCAGTGAGAACTCTTTTCAACTTCCTATTTCTCCCACTCCTCCAGGGGTAATTGTCATCCCCGCTGTCACAACTTACATTTGTATGCAGGGCTTAGAATATATAAGACATTTGATTGACACACACACAAAATAGATGGATAGAAACTTACAGTAATGGCTCCATAGACCATCATGGCGCTGATAGTGAGCATCAACAGAGAGATTGCGAATCCCACACAGGCATTCTCTATAAGCACAGAGAGAGAAATTCAGAGACTAACAGAGTTCATTCATTAGGGTCAAATACTTATATATATATATTCAACTACAAACTCAACTTGTAGTAAGTCTTGAAATTAACGTCAGTCAAAGGCGTTGGGAGAATCATTTCCTAAATCTAAAAAATATTAACCCAAATGTTGAATTATCTATAACTAACAATTGAATATAGTGGTATTGTGCACCTATCCTTGTGAGCCATCATGGCTGCCTGGTCTGGGCCAGTTGCATCCCATGATGGGGCCCCACAGAGTGCATTCATGCAACTGTCAGTGAGAGCGTTACTACAGAGGCCCAATTGATTTGTGTGTAACTGAAGCGTCTCCAGGGATGCATTGCCTACTAACTCGCTCTCTTTTAGCGTTAGCGTGCTCTGGGGAGCCCTTAGCTTCTCCCACTCAGGCACTCAGTATCATCAGTGAAGACGATGCACAACAACACAGGCTACGTTAGGCTAATTAATAGGCCTGCCATCTGCTGCGTCGGTCAATTGCTTCTAACAGCTCACAGCCTCGTGCTGGGCACTAAGTGAGTGAGTTGAGGTGAGGCATGTGTGGTTCACTCCAGACTATCAGTCAGACAGTCGTTCTAAAGCTGTGCAGGAAGCCGTTTCTCTTCAGAGTGGAACATATCCGATTGTCATAACGGTAACTGATGCAATCTGCAAGCCATTCCTTCCTAGTAGGGCATTTCTGAATGTGACTGAATGAGAAGAGGCGTGTGTAGACCATGCGGAGCTTCCAAATTCAGTTCTGAAGCTGTACATAGTGTGTGTGTGTGTGTGTGAATCAGGAGGGTCGTCACTGATGCAATCTGTAGCCCAATCCATTACAGTATATCGTTTAGCCTTACGTTCCGTGTTTGTCTGAGGCAAGGCTATACGTTCATCAGCCTCTGGCAGGCATTCTGGATCGGGGCATCTGGCAACACCAACAGGATAACTGTGTACCTTTCTATGCGCGTGTTAAATATCTGATATTACAGTGAAAGATATCAGTGGAAAAGAACAGATGGAAATGGTAGTCAAATAAAGAACTTTCATTTTTTTATGTAGGTAATTGTAGAAGAGTATTCGGATGGAACAACATCTCTTATTTGGGGCTTCTCCATTTGTTTTCAGCTCTGTTAGAATACTTCAGAAAGGTATCCTGCCTTCCTACCTACCTGGAGGTAATCACAGATCTGAAATGGTTGGATTGGCGCTAACGTTGTTTAATACTGATCCAATCGCTTATAGATCTGCACTTACCACAAGGACACAAGGAAAGATGCATTTTCAAGCCCTCTTCTAACAGGGGCCCTCTAACAAACCTTGTACTTTGATATCACAAAAATATCACACTGCAGGTCACAGCGGTTCAGTCCCTCATGTTTGGTCTGTAAACAATATCCTTTATTTAGACTGTAGGTGGGAGTCCTAGAAAAGGATAGACAGCATTGAAAGTGTCATACCGGGGATTCGTACCTCTAACGCGGGGCGATGTCATACCATTGCTTGTCCGAAGTCGGCTGTGTTGGCTCCAAACTGGCTCGCAACCTTCTTAAAACCCGTCAACCAAGTGGGAAGAAGCTGTCTAGAAATGGCACCCATGAAGCCACAACAGTGCCAGGCTTTGGATTTACATAGTGCGCGCACCCCCCTCCCCTTTTGGCACAGCCCTGCTCTGTGTGTGCGCGTGTGTTGTGGGGGTGGTTCAGTCGCTGCCCACAAGAGCCAAGCCCCTTCAGCTCTTACTGAGTCACTTTCTGGGAAATGAGGAGTCCTTGTGCAACCAAGCCAAATAAACAACGTAACCACACTGAATAAACTAAACAGCCAGCTACAGAGAGCACAGCTCAGCGCTGCCCAGCTCCAGGTTATGTATTAAAATCCTGATTCTACAGGTTGAGCCTGTGACAAAATAAGAGTTCTAGCTAAATCAGTCTGTATAGGGCTGAAAGGTTAAAGAAGCAGGCATTTGGCAAAAGTTATCAATGCTGGATGAGAAGGGGATTGGTGTGTGTGTGTGTGTGTGTGTTATGAGGTACCAGTCCAGAAAAGTACTGCAGCTTTGCTAACAAATACCAACATCGGGAGACTATGCTAAATCATGCCAGCTACTGCCTTTTGGGAAGATAGGCCAGTAGTGACAGCATCCACGATAGTCTACGTAGGCAACTCAAGTTGAACCAAACATGAAGATACAACGAACTAACCCTTTAAGACATTCCCCTCCACCTGGAGGGTGTGGCTAAAGTAGTGCTCGATAACCTCATACTGCAGGTCCACAGTGGGCATGTTCTCTGGATGGGTCACGGCCACAGTCAGCAGAATGCCCATCAACAGGTTCACCACCTGGAGAGACAGAAAGGCATTGCTACACTATGACCTTCAACACATAGCCTGGTCCTAGATCGGTTTGTGCTGGTTTGCCAACTCCTATAATGTGGCGTGAGTGACAATGACCATAGGAGTTGTCAAGACATTACAAACAGATCTGAAACCAGGCTAGGATACAGTCTGTTGTAGATGAGATCATTGATATTTTGTGACATACTAGGTTTCTGTTTCCACAGATAAGCAACAAATTACACTTCATTTTATTTGAAAAAAACCAAGGCACTCTCATTAGGAAGAGCCTAAACAATAGTTATTATTACCAGGTGGTTTGTATGGTTGCTCGGAGTCCTTTTCCCCTAATCTGTTTAATGGACTTTCCCTGTCAAAGTGTATGTTATATTTAAAATATGAAATCCCTCTCACACATTGCATAATATATTTAATGATTAGACTTGTGATATAGGCCTCGGTCATCAATGTATCCAGAGGTTTTGCCAACAACCGTTGTGAATGACGACAGATGGATCAAATGGGTCTTTTTACACTTGTCAACTTGATGTTAAATCATGCACTGTTATCCATCTTCACTGTGCAAAGCAAAACACTCCGAGATGTTAACACTTGTGGTTACGATCCCTCCGTAATTCTCACTTCTTATAATACATATATCAAGTATTAAAAATGCTTTGTTTTTTTTTAAACGAGAAGGAGAAAGTGAACATTTATTGAAGAAAATCCCGCAGGTGAAGAAGGTGGATGTGGAGGTCCTGGGCTGGAGTGCTTAAGTGTGGTCTGTGGTTGGTCTGCGACATTCAATTCTCTGGGAACAGCTCTGGTGAACATTCCTGCATTCAGAATGCCAATCACACGCCCCCTCAACTTGAGACATCTGTGGCATTGTGTTTTGTGATAAAACTGCACATTTTTAAAAGTGGCCTTCTTATTGTTCCCAGAACCTGTGTAATGATCATGTTTTTTAATCAGCTTCTTAATATGCCACACCTGTCAGGTGGATGGATTAGCTTGGCAAAGGAGAAATACTCAGTGTTGTAGAGTGGCGGCCTGTTGCCAGAGAATTTAATGTTAATTTCTCTACCATAAGCCGCCTCCAACATAATTTTAGAGAATTTGGCAGTACGTTCAACTGTCCTCAACTGCAGACCATATGTAACCACACCAGCCCAGGACCTCCACCTCCGCCTTAATCACCTGCGGGATCGCCACCTGATGAAACTGATTTTGCACAACTAAAGAATTTCTGCACAAACAGTCTCAGGAAAGTGCATCTGCGTGCTCATCGTCCTCACCAGTCTTGACCGGACTGCAGTTTGGCGTTTTAAGCTTCGGAGTAGGATTCTATTGCATTGACTGGCACGACTCAGGCCCGTACTCTACACAAATCAGTGCACCATAACAAATAAGAGCTGCAGTTGGGCCTATATGCAAAAAGGCACTTCGCCATATATGGATCTGTGCCGTTCACTTTGAACTGGACTGTGTTTACAACATGAGCGGTTGTCAGTAGATGTGCTTGTTTTGAGAGCAAAGCGACAGCTACATGTAGCGGTGTGCATATTTGTACATATCCTTTGCTACTTAGTGAGTTATTACATAATTTGTAGTCAGCAATGTGGGAGTGTTTGCCTCCTCCTACAAGAGCACACGGTGTGCATTTCTAGACATCTTTGAAGCGAGTCATAGCTTTTTTTTGTCATAAAAAGGGACAGTGTTGTATTTTGAGGCAGGCTTGAATAACCTAAGTAGCCAATAGGCGGAGGGTAGGATACATTGTCTGATTTTCTGTAATAATGGTATGGGAATTATGATGCATTTTCGTTCATCAAAGAACAACATTTTCAGTCACCTTGTCTGAAAAACAAGTGGATAAACCGGTTAATGTCAAGCCCTGCATGTTTTTTTTCTTCAAAAAGTCAAGGAATGTAGGCCTACATTGACCACCACACTGCTACTGTAGGCTTAACGATAGAACAGCTATTTCCATGTTAAAATGTTATGGGATGCATTTTCTCCATTGTTTTTGATTGTAGGCCACAATGGTAGGCCTACATTATGATCAAATATCCCCAGTAGCCTACTTGATCACTGTTAAAACTAACTTAAAGTGGGTACAACCTCAGTGTTCACAGTAAGAGCACGCCAGAAGTTGCACAGAATTTTAAATGTTCAAGTTTGCGCTCGGCAGACCTGAATCTTGCTCAGTGATGAAAAACATTTGAGGGAACATTGGTTATGCTATGGGCAGGCATAAGCTACGGGCAAAGAACACAACTGCATTGTATCAACGGCAATTATGAATACAGAGATACCGTGACGAGATCATGAGGCCCATTGTTGTGCCATTCATCCACCGCCATCACCTCAAGTATCAGCATGATAATGCACGTCCCCATGTCACAAGGATCTGTACATAATTCCTGAAAGCTGAAAATGTCCCAGTTCTTCCATGGCCTGCATACTCAGCAGAAGAGTCACCCATTGAGCATGTTTGGGATGCTCTGGTTTGGTGTACAACAGCGCGTTCCAGTAAATATCCAGAAACTTTGCACAGCGATTGAAGAGGAGTGGGACAACATTCCACAGGCCACAATAAGCAGCCTGATCCACTATATGCAAAGGAGATGTGTCCCAATGCAAAGGAGATGTGTCCCAATTGACCCAAATTAAATGTTCACACCATACACTGACTGGTTCTCTGATCCACTCCTAAGGCATAAAAAAAATCTGTGACCAACAGATGCATATCTGTATTCCCAGTCATGTGAAATTGATAGATTAGGGTCTAATCAATGTATTTCAATTGACTGATGTCCTTATATGAACTATAACTCAGTAAAATATATTAAATTGTTGCATGTTGTGATTATATTTTTGTTCAGTGTATCCAGCTAACGAGGTACTGGTAGCTAACTAGGTACTGGTAGCCAGCTACCGCTAGCACAAGCTACAGCACCGGCACCAGATGTGCATGGGAGGGAGCTGAAAGGAGACGGGTGTAATTGCAGACCGAAATTCAAGGTGTTCCTGCATATGCAGGAATGCCTACATCAGAGCTGTCAATTCTCACACATTGGCTGTGAGACACGCACATTTGACCCTTTTCAAGCCACACCTAATATCTCACACATTGAAAACTGCATTTATTTTCCTAATTTGTACATTAGCGCGTTAACTGTGCTCCAAATCTTTTGGAAATCAAAGCATCTGCGCCTACAATTTAACATCATGAGCAGGACCACTATCATCATCCTGTCTTGCCACAGCACTGTGAACCACAGCACATTGAAGCAAACGATTGGTCTAGTTATGTGAAGGATCAAGGGGATTGGATGCATGTTTTAAAGAAACACCCCTCAAGATTAGAGTGGAGCTGAGTTTATTAAACTGTAAAAAGAGCAGCATGGTAGCTGTGTTTTATGTCAAACGTCAACAGAATTAAGTTGTTGTTACTCCCGTCCATAAATCTATTGCAGCCTTTTGACAGCATGTACTAACGTCAATTTAACCTGCACTTGCATTAGTTCCCTCGTTTGTTTATTTATTTATTTTTTACCTTTATTTAACTCGGCAAGTCAGTTAAGAACAAAATCTTATTTTCAATGACGGCCTATTGGCATTCAGGCTGAGATAACAAAATGGGAGCCGACAGACCTACAGTATGTTTTAGCAGGGAAGTTTGGTAGGGTGACCTGATTTGGAACTATGACAATAATTGTGTCAGATTATGAACCCAAAAGTGTACGTGTGATTCTAAAGAGGATGGAAAATAATTTGGTTAGGGTGTAGTGGTAGATGTCTTATTTTTTTATAATCAATTTATTTAGTCTGATCAGTAGAACAATTCTAATTCTTAACAATGGGCTAAAATACAGGATAATTACTGTGCTTGTCAACAAGAACACTACTGTTATTCCCCAAACTTGTATTATTCCATTTTGCTAGTGGAATTACCCATTTGAAATATGATATACCTGTTGTGTCTTTCAAAACAATTTATGTATTATTGTAGCCATTCATGGACAGTTTTGAATAAGTCATTCAAATACTCCAGGAATTAAATATAATTTTTTACAGTTTAGTATTGTGCACATGCTAGGCAGAGATGGTAGGGGGACTCACCTCATAAAGACATATTTTGTCTATGTAGAGTAAGATGATGTCAAGGATATTCAACTAGTAGACGTAAACCTCCTAAATATTGATATTCATTCAAATGTCCTTGAAAGTTGGGTGATTGAGAAATTAATTGTTATAACAAGAACATTTTCGAACACCCAGCACTTGGAAAACATAGATCAGGGGTGACCAACCCTCCTGGATAGCAAGCAGGGTTTTCTTCCAGACCTATTTTAAAGAGATAGCTAGTTCACCCAAATTACAAAATGTTTGTGTCCTTACCTTGAAAGCAGTCTATGGACAAGGAGACTGCAATCTATGATTTGGCTACCCTTTGCCATCAACCTTTACAGGATCGTTGGGTCCCCAACGGGACGGTTGAGCTAATGTAGGCTAACGAGATTAGCATGAGGTTGTAAGTAACAAGAACATTTCCCAGAACATAAATCTTATATTGTCAGAAAGCTTAGATTCTTGTTAATCTAACTGCACTGTCCAATTTACAGTAGCTATTACAGTGAAAGAATATCATCATATATTGTTTGAGGAGAGTGCACAGTTATGAACTTGAAAAGTTATTAATAAACAAATTAGGCACATTTGGGCAGTCTTGAGACCATTTAACTGAAATGCAATGGTTCATTGGATCAGTATAAAACTTTGCACATACACAGCTGCCATCTGGTGGCAAAAAAAAACACATTTTGTCTTTGTATTATCTTTTACCAGATCTAATGTGTTATATTCTCCTACATTCATTTCACATTTCCACAAACTTCAAAGTGTTTCCTTTCAAATGGTATCAAGCATATCCTTGCTTCAGGTGCCGAGCTACAGGCAGTATGGGTATGTCATTCTCGGCTAAAATTTTAAAAGAAAGGGTCCGATCCTTCAGAGGTTTAAAAATAATGTTTTAACTCCTGTGCAGCGCACTACACACAACTTTCTACCTGAGAACAGGGATCAAGCCCGGTTTCCAATCTTCCCACTTTTTCTACCGTCTCCCTAGCTAATTTCATTACAGTCTGAATGCTTCTCAAACCATGTAAACAAAATGTTAGATTTTGCATAATTTAAAATTTCATCCCCTCAAAGTGGTCGAATGTTGAGTGTTCATTTAATGTTCAAAGCATCCTGAATACACCTGAAGTGTTTTTTTATTTTTCCACCCTGGTCATAGGCCTAACCCAATACGCAGAATGCAGTAAATTAGCTTTAAAACAGTAACATATTCCCAGCCCCCCTTCTAGGGACTCTGTCAAGGGGCAATGAAATCCATTTATCAAATCTCACTCCAGTTTTCTTCAAAAGTTGTCAGCCCTGCCCGAATTGCGTGCCGCAATCACACTATTGGCTGAAAGTCCCTAGCGGGTAACGTTGACACTTAGCTAATTAACTAATTTAGCTAACGTTAGTTAACTATCCGATTACATGTGTTAGTTAGTTAGCTAATACAGGAACAGTTACATAAATCTAGCTGGAAATATGTTCTAAAGTAGGGCACGCATTCAGATAGCAAAGTGACTTTCTCGACAAATAGTAGCTTCGGTTTAACTTACTGGTAACAAGCTAGCTAGTTAGTTAGTTAGTACAACGGCCTACTGTCGACAGTGCAATGGCAACGATGGGGTACTGCAACATGACTGCAACGAAGCTAACGTTAGCACAATCTAAAAGCAAGGCGACCATTGTATAGTACGTACCATGTACCAAGTGCCGAGAATGATGGTTCCCGTCCTGACATGGCAACACCCACAGCATCTCGTTGTGTAGCGCCTGTGTCGATTCGGTTTAAAATGGTGCATGTCTTCCTCTAAAGTAGGGATAAACATCGCTGAAGCTGCGCGATGAAGAAAGCCTGCACCATCGACAACCGACAGTGTTATGACGCGCCCACTTATATGACTGGCGTGGTGAAAGAAAACACAAACTATACCCTGTTTTGATTGACAGACAATTTGGCCATTAGTAGAGCTGAAATGGTGAACGTCAACAAATCAGCTGCCACTGCTCACACTGACAAATACTCAGAACTGTCCCCTGTGGCCCAGGGGTTGAGGGTGATGATGGGGTTGGAATACAACACCATCATCAGTTTCCATTCTCTCACATCAGTTTCCCATCTCTAAAAGACGATATGCTCTCCAAAAAATAAAACAAACTACTCGTTGTTATTCAGAAAATGTTATTGTTCTACCCTTACACACTTAAAATCTCTCACCTCTGCTTGTTGGTGATTAAACAAGTTACAATATGCAGAGAATCTATAAACATGAATAGAATCCATAACTAAAGTGGATGCATAGTTGCATACAGTATTCAGGTCAATGGCAGGGCAATGCAGAAGTCTTTTGGTGTGTTTGACTATTGTTGCTGTTGTTTTTGTTTCCATTTATCCCAGTTAATCTGTTTTTATTTATTTACTTTTCTGCTCTTTTGCACACCAATATCTCTACCTGTACATGACCATCTGATCATTTATCACCCCAGTGTTAATCTGCAAAACTGTAATTATTCACCTACCTCCTCATGCCTTTTGCATACAATGTATATAGACTCCCCTTTTTTTCTACTGTGTTATTGACTTGTTAATTGTTTACTCCATGTGTAACTCTGTGTTGTCTGTTCACACTGCTATGCTTTATCTTGGCCAGGTCGCAGTTGCAAATGAGAACCTGTTCTCAACTAGCCTACCTGGTTAAATAAAGCTGAAATAAAAATAAAAAATAAAAATAATGCTGCAATGATGGAATGATGGATAAATGGTAAAACAACAATGAACTACAGTGCCTTCAAAAATAATTCACACGCCTTGACCTTTTCCAAATTTTGTTATGTTCAGCCTGAATTTTGAATTTATTCAAATGAGATTTTGTCTTACTGGCTTACACACAATACCCCATATTGTCAAAGTGGAGTGATGTTTTTAGAAATGTTTACAAATTCATGTAAAATGAAAAGCTGAAATGTCTTAAGTCAAAATATTCAACTCTTTTGTCATGGCAAGCCTAAATAAGTTCAAGAGTACAAATGTGCTTAACATGTCACATAATGAGTTGCATTTAATGGCTACCTCATCTCTGTACCCCACACATACAATTATCTCTAAGGTCCCTCAGTCGAGCAGTGAATTTCAAACAGATTCAACCACAAAGACAAGGGAGATTTTCCAATGCCTCGCAAACAAGGGCATTTAAAAAGCAGACTTTGAATATATCCCTTTGAGCATGGTGAAGTTATTAATTACACTTTGGATGGTGTATCAATACACCCAGTCACTACAAAGATACAGGCGTCCTTTCTAACTCTGTCTTCAGAGAGTAAGGAAACCGCTCTAAGATTTCGCTATGGGGCCAAGGGTGATGTTAAAACCGTTACAGAGGTTAATGGCTGTGATTGGAGAAGAATGAGGATGGATTAACAACATTGCAGTAACTCTACAATACTAACCTAATTGACAGAGTGAAAAGAAGGAAGCCTGTATAGAATAAACTTATTCCAAAATATGCATCTTGTTTACAACAAGGCTCGAAAGCAATGCTGCAAAAAATGTGGCAAAGCAATCAAGTTTTTGTCCTGAATACAACATGCTAAGTTTTAGGCAAATCCAATACAACATATTACTGAGTACCACTCTCCATATTTTCAAGCGAAGTGGTGGCTGCATCATGTTATGTTATTTAATTTTCAATACATTTGCAAACATTTTTAAAAACATGTTTTCATTTTGTCATAATTAAATTATTGTGTGTAGATGGGTGTAATAAGTCAAGGGGTATGAATACTTTCTGAAGGCGCTGACTGTATGTAGCACAAAGACCATGTATGCCAAACTAAGGGTATTACATGTGACAAATTCAACTGAGATCCAGTCAGATTATTCCTACTTTCAGCTCTAGATGGCAGGACAGCAATAGTGAGACCAAGGTTTTCAAGACAAACTGAAGTCAGAAGCAGCCATGTGTTATCAGGGCAATTTGTTCAGTGGTGAAAAGTAATTAAGTAAAAATACTTTCAACTATTTCTTAAGTATTTTTGGGTAGTATGTGTACTTTACTATTTATATTTTTGACAACTTTTACTTTTACTTCACTACATTCCTAAAGTAAATAATGTACTTTTTACTCCATATATTTTTCAATGGCACCTAAAGGTACTAGTTACATTTTTTTATGTTTAGCCGGACAGGAAAATGGTCAAATTCACACACTTATCAAGAAAACATCCCTGGTCATCCCTACTGCCTTTGATCTGGCGGACTCAATAAACACAAATGCTTAATTTGTAAATTATTTCCACGTTTTGGAGTGTGCCCCTGGCTATCCGTAAATTAAATTTAAAAAATACAATTATGCTGTTTGGTTTGCTTAATATAAGGAATTTGAAATTATTCGTACTTTTAGTTTTGATACTTAATTATATTTTTGCAATTACATTTACTTTAAATTGACATATTTGTTTACTTTTACTCAAGTAATATTTTACTGAGTGACTTTTACCTTTACTTGAGTCATTTTCTATTAAGGTATCTTTACCTGTAATCAAGTATTAAGTACTTTTCCATCACTGCATAGACTGAATACTAATTTAGCAGACACTTGTATGCAAAAAAAATTTTATGAGTGCAGAAAACGCATTAAGATATAAGCAGAACAACAGTTATGGTTCACATAACAATATTCCACTCACATGGACCTATAAATATACATTTAAAAATGTCTACAGTTTCTCTATGAACATGTGAAAATATCTTAGAAATGTGTTTTTGCATGGTAAAACATAGAATCTGGTTCAGAAATGTAGTAATATAGTTCTTTATGACCTCGGTGATTCAGAGTCAGAGAGATAGATGGTTATTATATGGCTCTGCTTTGTGATAAGGTGCTTCTCACTGTTGCAACACAAGGAGTGTATTGTGTTAGGGAGGTCAATTTCCGCTCCTATTTAAGCAATAAGGGATAAGACATAGTACAAACAACTACAAGGTACACTTTAGTCTCAAGGCCACACTATATTAATTACATTCAACACAGTTGTATGTAAAGTGTCCATTACATCAAGGTGTATAATATCCACACAGTGCACACATGTTACAGATAACATAATACAAATGGGGAACAGTAATACAAAATGTACTTTGATTTTAAATAAACCTGTTCCTTACTCTAAAAAAAACTTTTCAAAAACTTGTAATTACATGTGTAGGATCTTAATGTGACCAGTTTCTCACAGCAGGAAAATAAACCTTAAGCAAAAGGAAATCTGAATTATTGTGTGGATTATAATTAAGAAATATTTGTTGAGATTGATTCATTTTTAGTAAGGGCAAATATATATTAAAATTGAAATTAAAACTTTAGAAGCCTTTTTGATAACACTTTACTTGACACCCAGTGTCATAACCATGTCATAAAATGTCATAACAGCTGACATAACCTGTCATAACCTTTCATATGGTCATGACACTGTCATGACTCATATATTTACACCTGTTGTGACATATACACTGAATAAAAACAAACGCAACATGAAACAATTTCAAAGATTTTACTGAGTTACAGTTCATACAAGGAAATCAGTCCATTGAAAAAAAAATGAATTAAGCTCTAATCTATGGATTTCACATGACTGGGAATACAGAAATGTCTCTGTTGGTCACCGATACCTTAAAAAAAGGTATGGGCGTGGATCAGAAAACCTGACAGTATCTGGTTTTGCAGCATTACACATCTCCTTCACATAGAGTTGATCAGGCTGTTGATTGTGGCCTGTGGAATGTTGTCCCACTCCTCTTTAATGGCGGTGAGACGTTGCTGGGTATTGGCGGGAACTGGAACACGCTGTTGTACACATCGATCCAGAACATGCTCAATGGGTGACATGTCTGGTGAGTATGCAGGGAAATTTTCAGCTTTCCGGAATTGTGTACAGATCCTTGCGACATGGGGCAGTGCATTATCATGCTGAAACATGAGGTGATTTGATGGTAGCGGATGAATGGCACAACAATAGACCTCAGGATCTCATCACGGTATCTCTGTGCATTCAAATTGACAACGACAAAATGCAATTATGTTTGTTGCCACTGGCAGCATGGGACACTCTGTTATCAACATTGACATTAGCAAACCGCTCGCCCACATGACGCCACACGTGGTCTGCAGTTGTGAGACCATTTAGACGTACTGCCAAATTCTCTAAAACGACATTGTAGGCGGTTTATGGTGAATAAATTAACATAAAATGATCTGGCAACAGCTCTGGTGGACATTCCTGCAGTCAGCATGACAATTGCACTCTCCCTCAAAACTTGAGACATTTGTGGCATTGTATTGTGTGACAAAATCGCACATTTTAGTGGCATGTTGTGGCCAGGGCAACAAATTGCAATGTCCGAACTGTGAGACACCTAAGACAGTGCTACAGGGAGACAAGAAGGACAGCTGATCGTCCTCTCAGTGGCAGACCACGTGGAACAACACCTGCACAGGATTGGTACATCTGAACATCACACCTGCAGGACAAGTACAGGATGGCAACAATAAATGCCCGAGTTACACCAGGAATGCACAATCCCTCCATCAGTGCTCAGACTGACCGTAATAGGCTGAGAGAGGCTGGACTGAGGGCTTGTAGGTCTGTTGTAAGGCAGGTCCTCACCAGACATCACCGGCAGCAACGTCGCCTATGGGCACAAACCCACTGTTGCTGGACTAGACAGGACTGGTAAAATGTGCTCTTCTCTGATATGAGTCACGGTTTTGTCTCACCATGGGTGATGGTCGGATTCGTGTGTATCGTTGAAAAAATGAGCTTTACACCGAATGCTGTACTCTGGAGCGGGATTGATTTGGAGGTGGAGGGTTCGTTATGGTTTGGGGCAGTGTGTCACAGCATCATCGGACTGGGCTTGTTGTCATTGCAGGCAATCTCAACGCTGTGCTTTACAGGGAAGACATCCTCCTCCCTCATGTGGTACCCTTCCTGCAGGCTTATCCTGACATGACCCACCAGCATGACAATGCCACCAGCCATACTGCTTGTTCTGTGCGTGATTTCCTGCAAGACAGGAATGTCAGTGTTCTGCCATGGCCAGCGAAGAGCCCGGATCTCAATCCCATTGAGCACGTCTGGGACCTGTTGGATCAGAGGGTGAGGGCTAGGGCCATTCCCCACAGAAATGTCCGGGAACTTGCAGGTGCCTTGGTGGAAGAGTGTAGTAACATCTCACAGCAAGAACTGGCAAATCTGGTGCAGTTCATGAAGAGGAGATGCACTGCAGTACTTAATGCAGCTGGTTTGCCACACCAGATACTGACTGTTACTATTGATTTTGACCCTCCCCCCTTTGTTCAGGGACACATTATTCCATTTCTGTTAGTCACATGTCTGTGGAACTTGTTCAGTTTATGTCTCAGTTGTTGAATCTTATGTTCATACAAATATTTACACGTTATGTTTGCTGAAAATAAACGCAGTTGACAGTGAGAGGACGTTTCTTTTTTTGATGTTTATTATGTGTCATGCCAGTGTTGTGACCATATGACAAGTTATGTCAGCTGTTATGACGTATTATGACCATGTTATCTGTTATGATGCTGGGTGTCAAGTAAAGTGTTACCGTCTTTTTAAACCTCGAATACACCACAAGTTTGCATTTTCTGCTGTGAATTTTCTCCTGGCGCAAACCCAACCAACTTCTTTCTCTCAAAAATGAACTCTTCAAACAAATCTGCTGGGTTGAGACATTATTTTGTCTTTGAGGGGAAGTTACGCAATAAACTCCTCCTTGGTCTTCGGTTTCTGATATCCTCCGTTAGGTGTGTTTTTCTGGTTGACAGTGTAGCCTCCCTCATCCTTCCTCTTCATGTTATAGACCATGAGTGTTAACAGGGAGGCAGCCAAGGCCAGTCCCACCACTCCTCCTGCAATAATAGCTGCAAAGAGGAAGAATAAGGTTGGGCTACTTGTACCTCAGCGCATCTGTCAGTTGATATGGAGGAAATAATATACCAAATAATATACTCAATAAGTTGGATGTTACCTGCAAGAGCTTCTTTGTTTGCTAGAAGACCTCCGCTCTTTGCTACATTGCCAATGGCTGATCCGTTGTTGTCATCTAGCTTAGGCCTTTTGTCAAAGGTCAAGTCTGAGTCCTCCTAAAGACACAGAAAAGATGGGATACTCACACGTTGCAATTTTTTCACCTCTATCAAGAGAGAACATATTTGGTTCATAGTGAATAGTGAATTCTTAAAAGACTAATCAATTCTTAAAATACCTACTGATATTTTATTTCTGGTGTTGTCTGTCATTATAATTGGGACGGCTTTATCCTCTTCATCAATGGCATTGAACATTAAGTCATCTTCACTCATTGTCATTGTAAATGTTGAGATAGTGGTAAACCTCACTGAGCCTTTGGACACTGAAGGGAGTGGAAGTAGAAATGTTTACTAAGAAATGTAAAACCCACAGACATAGACAGACAGACACACACACACCCTGACACACACAATGAATAGGATTACCTTCTGCCCGTTCCCCTGAACCTGAGCCAGAACTTTCCAAATCATGTCCCGATCCATCCAGCTCTTCTGGAGGAATAGAATACTGAGTACAAGGAAAAACAACACACGTACAACTTCAGTGTGGAAATGACTCCAGAAGTCCAACATAAGGCCAGTGTCCATAGAAGCCAATAACTGTGTACCTCTATACCAGTGTTGTGGAGTAATAAACTATATGTAGTTCAACTAGTCATTTAATTACATTTGACAGTAGCTTGGTGGTAGTTGAACTAAATTCAATTCTAGGTTGTGTTTTCATTAATTATTTACTTTTTTGCCATGTAACGGTGTACAGTGCATACGGAAAGTATTCAGACCTCTTGACTTTTGATTACAGGCTCAAAATGGCCAGAAACAAAGAGCTTTCTTCTGAAACTCATCAGTCTATTCTTATTCTGAGAAATCAAGGCTATTCCATGTGAGAAATTGCCAAGAAACTGAAGATCTCGTACAAAGCTGTATACTACTCCCGTCACAGAACAGCACAAACTGTCTCAACTGGCAGGTTCATTAAATAGTACCCGCAAAACACCAGCCTCAACGTCAACAGTGAAGACGTGACTCCGGTTTGTTGGCCTTCTAGGCAGAGTTCCTCTGTCCAGCGTCTGTGTTCTTTTGCCCATCTTACTCTTTTCTTTTTATTGGCCAGTCTGAGTTATGGCTTTTTCTTTGCAACTCTGCTTAGAAAGCCAGCATCCTGGAATCGGCTCTTCACTGTTAGAGCCAGTTTGCTCTGTTCTGTGAAGGGAGTAGTACACAGCGTTGTACGAGATCTTCAGTTTCTTGGCAATTTCTCGCATGGAATAGCCTTGATTTCTCAGAATAAGAATAGACTGACGAGTTTCAGAAGAAAGGTCTTTGTTTCTGGCCATTTTGAGCCTGTAATCAAACCCACAAATGCTGATGTTCCAGATGCTCAAGAAGTCTAAATAAGATTGTTTTTCAAAAATAAATTTGCAAAAGAATCCCAAAAGCTGTTTTCATTTTGTCATTATGGGGTATTGTGTGTAGATTGAAGAAAAACAAATGTAATATATTTTAGATAAAGCTGTAACGTAATACAATGTGTAAAAATGAAGAGGTCTGAATACTTTCCGAATGCACTGTATCTAACTACAAGAACTATGCACACTTTATTTTGCAAAAACAAAATCACTTGAAACATAATTGTGTTTAATAGGCTAAATTCCACATTGTTAACATATGACCCCAAAGTGATCTGTTCTTGTGATTTGTAGTCTGACATTTCAGATTTACATATAATTTTTCAGAAAGTAGTGAACTACTTTTTCATAGTCACTTTAGTGAAGTAAACTATGTTTCTTTAGGATAGCTTTAGTGTAGCTTAACTTCTTCCAGTGTGAAGTAATTGGTAAACTATACTTTCAGAGTAGACTCCCCATCACTGCTCTGTATCATTACCTCTCACTGGCGAGGAGGATTGTCACAGAAACAGAAAACAAGGATTTATCACATTTTCATGGTAGTTTTAATGATTTACTGGCTGAATAGTATTTACAGGGTTAACTTTCATGCAACCCTTTGAAACCATGTCATACTAGATTAAGGAGTGCAAGAGGAAAGGTTAAAACAATATTGTCTCAATAACACAGAGCTGTGAGTCAGCCAGTGAATCATGAGGTCTGAAGTCCAGTGCTACGCCAACAACTCGTCGCCCCACCAGCAACACAACATGGCCGATACGTAATGACTCAGGATGAGGCACTGCCGGCAAGCTGCCACTGTCCTATAAAAACACCCCGAGGGGACAATACATAGACTGTAGGGACAACAGCAGTAGCTGGATTTTTACAATGTAAATGAGTGTCAACACACTACAGATTAACCCAGTAAGATAACAAACAGAACATTGGATCTTTTGTATACCAGGAAATGGTTGGTAGAAGAGTGATTCACAACAGAAACCCACATGAAGTGTCAGACAGAATCCACTGAGTGGCTAGGGCCTAGAACTAATAGGGGCATCAATTTGGAAAATAAAATGTTTAATTTTATGTTTCTTATGACATTGTTTTACTAATTGAAGATATAGAATTAGGCCAGGATTTTCTCAGTATCATGGCGACATCATCAACTTCACTCCTGCAGCCCTGTGAAATTAATCTCTTCACAATAATGGTTAGTGATGTACACTCAGTTTAATCCATGACAGTATCATCACACATGAACAAACACTTAAAATGCAACAGTAATCCTGCATATTTAGAAAAATGACACCGATGTACTTTTCAGATCGGAATCTTACAATTTTTCCACCTAAAATGTGTGTGATTGAGTGGAGTCCATACTTTGTTAGGCTTGGTCAAAGGTACACAAGTTGTATTCAAATTCCATCCCTTGAAAGCCTGTCCGAGAGCTGATCCCCTAGCCTATCAAAATCTTAATGAAGTTCAACTGCCTGATATCTTATCAGGTAATGCATAATTGGTGTTAGGTCTAATGATACAATTCCAATGGCATACATACTGTAAATACTTACTTCTTAACTTTGCATTGATGGGAATGGGATCGTAAGTACGCATTTCAAGGTAAAGGCTGCACCTGTTGTATTCGGTGTTTGTGACCAATAAAATTTGATTTGATAAAATTCACAAGCTATCGATCACAAGGTATTCATATTTCAAGCTGCATATATATCCCAAAGCCTATGTTCATTCACTGCAGTCATAGCAAAGGCGACCAAGAAAAGTACACTGCACAAATCAATATTCATGACAAGTAAATGACATTGACATGAGAAGTATACCAGTCTACTCACCGATGTGGTTATTGCAGGTAAACATGCACCCATAGCAAACAGTAAAGTGGAAATCACTAAAGTCCTCATTGTATCTTGTCGTCTTCAGTGATTTTATTACTACTAGTGTAGGTCTTAAAATGTATTTTCCGTCTCATAGTAGTACAGGTGTACGTTAAACCTACCTGTGGCGGGATTCAAGGCCCCGCCCTCTGTTTACAGAAGCAAATAGTGAGAATGTCAGAGTTGGACACAGGATCAGAGTAAGAAAAATCTTGACTCAAATTAAAATTGTGTGCTCTGCAGAATATAGACAGACATTCAGCAACCGGTTTAGAAACTACTTTAAAACAATTGATTTTGAAAATTAGTCTTGAGTATAAACTGGAGACTGGCAAGAAGCACCATCTACTGCTCAAAACAGGTGATAAGCAGGTCAGTGAAATCCAACTTAATGTTCCAAATTCAAGTACTGTAGTTTGCGCAACACCAACTTCCGAAAATGTAAAAAAGGCACAGAAATAAATTATCAAATGTTAGAACGGTTTAATCATACAGCCACAATTCTGCTTCCAAAAAATGAATCTTTTTTTCTTCATCTAAATGTCTGGAAATGTACATAAGGCCACCTGAAAATGTACAAGACTTTGACAGTGTGACAAAACTCATATGTTCATATTTATATAATTGACAATATCTTACATTTCTTTTGCTTACAAGGTAGTAGCTGTTCCAAAATACAGCACTCTTCTGTACAAAAATAATTCTGTCATATCCTGTGAAGTTTCCATGGCAGCAGAGGGGACCAGAAGCAGCCTCATTTTAAGTACAGAGCATTGGTGTTCCTTTAAAACTGTCACACGTCAGAAGGACAATATAAACAGGAGACGTTATAAAGCTCCGCATACAAAACGAGGCCGACCTTTCTCATAACAGATTTAAAACAAAACCATGTCAGATCGAGAAGCCATAAAAAGATTGTTTTAAAATAACGCTTGATCAAATAAAACTGCATACATTATATTTGAGGGGAAAGGAGTGATGAATATACACACACATACATCAAAATGCACATTTAGGCAATTTTCCCCAAAAGTGTAAAAGACATCCATTTACAGCATCAACGTTTACAAATGTACAACTGTACAGACGAAATAAAAATGCATCACTACCAATTTATCAAGGCCTGTCAAACACCACAACTAGACTTTTGCCAATTAAACTTACACACTTATCAACTGCACATATACTACATGTATTCTACAATTATTCATATGAAGCAAAAGCCATTACTACTAGCGTCACAGAGGAGTTGTATAGCTTTTTAGATGGCCCCACTACTCACCCCACCTAATTCACTTGAATATTCAGACCAGAAGAAAAATTAAAATGAGGAATAACTAAATTAAAACAACCTCATAACGGTCGGTCTCGCATAAAACCATCCTGTTATTTTTCTTCATTTCATTCCCAATTCTACCCTCCGCTTTACATACTTGGGATGAGCCACTTCAAAAAAAAATTAAATAAAAACTCTTACCCCAAGCCCCCTAGCCAAAAAAGCAACCATTTAATATTTACTCATACACAAAGATGCTATACATTTTTGCTAAACTATTTCTACGCAAGAGATGAATATTCAGTACATAAATATACCACTTCTAGGGTAGTATTAATCTCAAAACTACAAGACAGATAGATGTTCCACAAAACATGATAAAGAAATCAGTCAAGTTATTAAAAACCTGTTACAGCATGCCTATGCTTACCCCCCACCCACACACGCCCCGCTACGGTCATTTACTGTAAAGATTACAACCAAGTTACACTTCCACTATACAACCCAACCTTGTGCTCTACTTCTGAAAGAGAGAAAACGTCCACGCTACCCGTGTCTGCCGTAAGCCCAAGCAGCCATTGAATGATCTGCGAGAAAATACAATTTTAAAAAGACCGTATAGGTGGGATTTAGTGGAATCACTGCTTACAGATGCAACAGCATATGTGCACTGTTGAATACCCATGCCATTTGTCGCCTGGAGCCGACTAGTCAAATCAAGCAAACAGTGTGAGAGAGAGAGTAGGCCAGTCTGCGGAAAAACAGAGGCAATCATTTTTTTTTATATCGAGGCGATCACAAGCCGGCAAGTGGATGACACTCCACTAAAAATGAAGCACAAAGCATTGTAGGTGTTCAAGTAGAGACCAGTGGATGACTAACTCATTGGCACGAGAGACATAGTAATCGTCAGTGGGACAGATGGGTTTTATAATCTATCCATACTATGCAGTGCAAGAAGTAGAAATGGATCCATCAGCTGCTTTGGCATTGGGATCATTTTGTGGTAGTAGAAAGATATATATATATATATTTAAACACCTGGCTTTTAATTATAACAGCTGATAGTAGTAGTAAGTCTGGGTACAAAAACAAATGAAAAATTGTTTAAAAGGATCACTCAAGTTCGGCCTTATAAAGTCACTTGCTGGTGTAATTGTAAGAATTGTACATTATCAGCAAATGCGGTTCTTTTTTTTTTTCTACAGAGAATTTACAAGGTAAAAAAACTAAATGTACAGGATTATATAAGAAAAACCAGCCAGTTACATCATAAACAAATTGTGTGTGTGTGGGGGGGGCTGTGCTTTACCCAAGAGATTGCCTGCAAAACTGTCTGCTACCCTCCATGGTGGCCACAAGCGCTGAGGGTAGCATTAGAGTGGCAGGGGTCAGATGTCACAGCATTTCACAGGTGACGTTTAAATCTTTTTGGTAATTCAGAGGGTGTCAAAGGTCAGCCCTGATGGCTCAGGAGCACCTCTTTACATAACTAGAAATAAGGTGAGGGGGGGCAGCTCCTACTCTGGCCTTTAGTAAGTGGACACAGAAGGCAGGACTACATGAGGCCGTTGGTGGGCCCTCCGATGGGCCCCAGGTCAGAGCTACTCTTCATGTAGTATTTCTCTAGCTTGGCCAGGATGTGCTTGCCGTAGGTGTACTTGCGCAGGGTGGCGATGTGGGGCCGGATCTGGGGGAGCAGAGAGCAAAGATTAATTATACCATTTTTGGTGGGACTGGACCAATGAGGTTTAAAAGTTGTTCTCGTTTTAATTTAAAAAACAATGCAGTCTGCGTTCCACTTAAAAAGTCTGCCATTGAAGGATACTAAAACAAAAAAAATGATGGGACAGCAGTCTGGTCAACATTCCACATAATACTGGACTTCACAAAGCACGTGATTAGGACAGACTCCTATGGCTAACAATTAGAACAACTTCAGAGTATCCGAACCATGTTGTACCCAAAATCACCAACCTTTGGTTGTATGACAATAAATTAACCTGGCTTAAACTATTCTGATTTAAATGAACAGGTAATAGGAGACGTGGGATGTGCTCACTAGGAACCAAAGCCAAGCAAACAGGCCAAAACGGGACTAACCTGAACTTCTCCAATGAGAAACACAAATGTTCATAGCAAAATGTTTCCCGTTGTGAAACGTATTGCACTAATGAATTCACCTCAGAGACGATGGTATGTGGCAACCCACCTTGTGCATGATGATTTTGCGCTGGGCGGGCTCGGCCATGTCGATCATCCGCTGCACCACGTAGTTGGCATACTGGTCCTTCATCATGGTGTACAGGGCGCTGTGGGGGCCGTCCTTCTGGCAGCACACCTCGTCAATCAGCAGGGCCCGCTCGGCACGGGACGAGTGGATCACGCACTTCTCCACCACGTTACTGAAGGAGAGACGAGAGGCTACATGGGCCGGTGTTCTGGACACAGTCAGCCTAGTCCTGAACTAAAAACCAACTCACTGGAGAATCTACATTGAAAACCACCCCTAGAAGTTTCAGAATGTGACTCGTCTCACTCAGTGGAGGCTAGTGTCACTTTAAAAATGGCCTCATTGTAATGGCTGGAATAAAATAAAGGGAAAGCACATCTCTATGGATCTCACGCCCACCAGCTATGAAACTGTATATAAAATGAAGACAGCCCTGTGATTAGTAATGGGAGAACGAAAGGGTTTTGCCTTACCTTGCAAATTTGTGCTGGCTCAGGAGGAGCACTTTTCCACGGACCTCTGCCACAATTTTGCTCTTATCTTCGGGTCTGCCGTGCTCCAGGACGTGCTGGATGACGTAGTTGCCGTACTGATCCTGCAGAGGGCGATGGAAACAGAAGACAGTGAGCATGTGTGGGATCACGTTTCCCATTCCCCACAAAGGAAAACAATCAATGACATAATCTTGTAACGGCATTTAGTTCACCCCCACTATGGATTCAATCATTTACAGACAGTTGAGACAGATTTTCTTTTGACAGATATCTATCGTGACAACCCCGCAGAATTGTATCAATAGCACCACATCATTACCACAGATTAAGGTCAAAAGACCAGAGAGGCTAGTGATTCGTATGGGACACAGGCCTATACAGGTCCACGAGCAAACAGCTGCATCTCCCTTCAGGGATGGCTGATAAGACCGTTAATGGTTGTGAGGGAAAACAACCCAATACACCTAAACCTGTGCAGGAAGACAGACACTGAAACTCACCTGACCAGATAATAACATCAATAGTGCCAACATTTGACAATCTTAAATGATGACAATTCCTCACGAAAACAGATAAATGCCAAAATGTTACAACTTCAATTCATTATTTTTTCACTAATGCTTTAAGATACAAATGTCAAATATAAAGTCAACATATATATATTTTTTTAAGTACATGTTTTGTCCTGGTTTCTTGTGGGGAAATCACCCATGAGTATCATGCCCCCCTGGCGTAATTACTCTACATGGTCTGATGGACTTTACCCCTAAGTTCCAAGAACCCACAATTGAGTTCAAAGCCTATCAGACAGTCTATGTCAATGTTGGGGGAGGGGGGTCCAAATTGTGGCAAAACAAATGCTCTCGACTTAGGGAGTCTTTCTACCAAGCAGTGAGGAATAAACATCAGAGAAGGAAGAGAAGAGAGCAGGAGGGAGGGGGAAAGAGGAAGAATCAGGAGGCGCCCGTGACCTAAGAGAGGGATTATCTAAACAGAGAGAGCTGAGAAGTGGGGTGCTGTGTATCCTCTACGTGACAGAACAGATTGTTTAGAAGCAAAGGAGAAAAAAAAAAGTGGTGAGGGAGGAAGAGGCGTGCTCTGAGTTTAGAGGAGGAAAGAGGCCTGCAAAAGAGGGATAGAGAGTTTAGTGACGGTAAAAAGGCCGTTACTGTGTTAAAGCACACTGGTTGTTGAGAGAGAAAGAGAGAGGGGAGGGAGGTGACACGAGGACAACGTCCGCGTGGGAGGGAGGCGAATTGCTCTGACCTTAAACAGTGCGTCGCTGGACACTGTATAATATGTTTTGGGTGTCATCTCCAATGAAACGCCTTGATATTTCTAGATGGAATAAGTGGGGGGGGGGGGTAAAATTAACATAGGTCAGAGGTAGAAATCATTGACAGCATTCATACACTTATCCTTATCTATCATTAACTGACAGGGCTCACAGTCATGTTCGTTAGGCACCAAAGGGAAGAAAACCTACTGAAACAGGGAGGGACTGCTGGGACTTGTCCAAAGAAAAAATCAGACACAACCCAGGCGACACAGCAACACTAACAATGCAAACGTCACAAGAACTACAACACACACACACAAAGCTCACCACACTGTCTGTATCTGTGTGACTTGGGCCCAGTTATGAGGAGACCAGGGGCTTAACTGGCTGCACTTACCTGGCCGAGCTGCTCAGAGTGCTGGTGCAGCTCCTCCAGGATGGGCAGGGTCTGCTCCTGGGTGCAGTGCTCTAGGATCCTCTGAATCACCCTGCAGCCGTAAGGGTGGGTGGACAGCACAAACACCTGCAGGGAAGAGACAGACAGCACACCTCAACAAAATGGGTGGCAGGATCCTCAGGTCTAGATAAGTGGAAAATAAAGTAACGCTTCAGATAATTGGAATTAAGCAGCACATTGATTAAAGCGTAGAGTATTTTGTCATTAACTGGCACTCAATGTCGATATGTGAAAATTTGTTCAATTATAAAAAATAATTTAAAATAATTAAAAAAAAAAAACACTTGAAAAGGGCCAAATGGGCCAGTCCATACATTGAATCCTAAGGAGAAAACATTTCTACTGTGCGTCTGGGTCAATTTTCAACAGATTAAGATTTTTCTGAAACGGGCAGGTACTGTTATTGGAGCTGGTCCAAAAAGAACAGATTTTGGTTTCCAGTTGTAAAAAGTGTTGCTGCGGAGTGCCCTGCTGAACACGAGCCTAGCTACACCTATAACTAGTGGTGCGTTTGTAAATTCACTCTGGCTATGTACTCCGATTTCAGAGCACTCTCGTCTGAGTGTGCCAGCGCACAGAATTACAAATGAATTTACAAACGCACAACACCCATTGAATATGGCCGTGTCAGTAAACGTCGGCAACAATTTGTTTTGTTTTTTTGCTAACAGAATCTCTCATTTTCTGTTACAAAATGTTTTTCCCATTGCGTGCCCTATTGAATGGGCTCTCACCTGGCCCTGGAAGGCGTCGATGATGAACTGCAGGGCCTGGGGCTGGACACACTCGATACACTTCTGCACCACATGGTTCCCATTCTGATCCTTCACACACTTCAGCACGTGGCCGTCCAATTCTCGTACGATGTCACTCTGAGGAAGGGGATAGAGGGAGAGGAGTCATCTATCCATCCCTCTCTCACATCCATCTATCCATTTTCAACCCGTCTAGGTCATTCCCATGGAAATTGAGTCATTCTATTATTCTGCTTCTACGGTACATACACCCATTCTCTTCCTTCTAATGGCTCATTGATAACAATCTAATTTCTACCATAGTCCTTAATGTCAACGGCAATTTCAAAGAAGCTTAAGGCTTTTCAAAGTGGACCGAAAAGGTCACAGGATCATATTACACAGGTTTCTATCCATCCACCATGCTTACCGGAGAGTCTTATCAGAAGACAGCAACTGATAACCCTAGGGCTACGTCATGGTCAAAAGTAGTGCACTAGAAAAGGGAATAGGATGCCATTTGGGATGCATCCTAGAAGCAATAAAATAAATCTAATGAGAAGTGAAGATCCCACTTACAATTACCTGCTGGTCAGAGGAGATAGACTCCAGGGCCTTCTGGATGACCCGGCAGCCGTACATCTGCAGGGCCAAGGGCAGCACGTGGCCACGGATACGCGTGGCCAGAGCCAGCTTCTGATCCGCACTGCCAAACTGCAGAGACAAACAATACTTCAATGACAGCGACTTGAAAGTTTGTTCGTTTTGATTGTATGCATTATATAATGTCCAGTAATTTAAAACAAATGCTCTTATCCAGATAACCATACAATAAGTGTATACCACTAAAGTAGTTAAGATAATACACGATTAATATTGAACCTGAAAAAGTAAGCCACAAGCTGCAATATCGGTGCTAGTAAAAATGCTAGTAAAAATTGAATTATCAGACACGTACTGGTTGAAAGCACACTAACAGGTGGTATTAGAGGTTGACCGATTAATCGGAATGACCGATTAATTAGGGCCGATTTCAAGTTCATAACAATCGGAAATCGGTATTTTTAACAAGGCAAGTCATCTGCACTCCACAAGGAGCCTGCCTGTTACGCGAATGCAGTAAGAAGCCACGGTAAGTTGCTAGCTAGCATTAAACAATCAATCATAATCACTAGTTAAACTAGTAATATCAACCATGTGTAGTTATCTAGCGTGTCCTGCGTTGCATATAATTGATGCAGTGCGTATTCATGAAAAAGGACTGTCGTTGCTCCAATGAGTACCTAACCATAAACATCAGTGCCTTTCTTAAAACGAATACACAGAAGTATATATTTTTAAACCTGCATATTTAGCTAAAAGAAATCCAGGTTAGCAGGCAATATTAACCACGTGAAATTGTGGCACTTCTCTTGCGTTCATTGCACACAGAGTCTGTGTATATGCAACAGTTTGTGCCGCCTGGCAGGTTGCGAACTATTTTGCCCGAATTTTACGTAATTATAACATTGAAGGTTGTACAATGTAACAGGAATATTTAGACTTAGGGATGTCACCCGTTAGATAAAATACCGAACGGTTCCGTATTTCACTGAAATAAAGATTTTGTTTTCGAAATGACAGTTTCCGGATTTGACCATATTAATGACCAAAGGCTGGCATTTCTGTGTGTTATTATGTTACAATTAAGTCTATGATTTGATAGAGCAGTCTGACTGAGCGGTGGTGGGCAGCAGGCTCGTAAGCATTCATTCAAACAGCACTTTCGTGCATTTTGCCAGCAGCTCTTCGCTGGTGTAACCAACGTGAAATTGCTAGCTAGTTAGTGGGGTGCGCGCTAATAGCGTTTCAAACGTCACTCGCTCTGAGACTTGGTTCTACACCTGCATTGCTTGCGGTTTGGACTTTTAGGCTGGGTTTCTGTACAGCACTGATATAGCAGCTGATGTAAGAAGGGCTATATAAACAAATGTGATTTGATTTGAGTAGTTGTTCCCCTTGCTCTGTAAGGGCTGCGTATTTTATGGAACGATGGGTAACGATGCTTCGAGGGTGGCTGTTGTCGATGTGTTCCCGGTTCGGAAGCTATACTGTTAGACTGGCAATACTAAAGTGCCTATAAGAACAACCAATAGTCAAAGGTATATATAAAATACAAATGGTGTATAGAGAGAAATAGTCCTATAAATACTATATGGACTAGAACCTAAAACCTCTTACCTTGGAATATTGAAGTCTCATGTTAAAAGGAACCACCAGCTTTTATATGTTCTCATGTTCTGAGCAAGGAACTGAAACGTTAGCTTTCTTACATGGCACATATTGCACTTTTACTTTCTTCTCCAACACTTTGTTTTTGCATTATTTAAACCAAATTGAACATGTATCATTATTTATTTGAGGCTATTGAGGTATTATATTAAGTTAAAATAAGTGTTCATTCAGTATTGTTGTAATTGTCATTACAAAAAAAAAAAAAAATAATAATAATAAATAATAATCCAAAAATAACCCCCCCCCTAAAAAAAATATTGGCCGATTAAATCTGTATCGACTTTTTTTGGTCCTCCAATAATCAGTATCGGCGTTGAAAAATCACAATCGGTCGACCTTGATATGGTATGATCCAATGATATCACAAGTATCCAGAGTGGCATTGAATCTAACCCGACAACTTTGACCAGTTCCCACCTCAAAGAACTTCTGGATGACGTAGTTGCCAAACACGTCTGTCATCAGCTGGTAGGCTGCTTGCAGGATCTCCCCAAACACCATCTGTCTCTCTGCTGGGGTGGCCCTCTCCAGCTTCTGTTGGATGAACCTGGACACAGGGGGGGAAGCAAGAGAAAGAAAAGGAGGAAGAGGAGTTAAGAGCAACCTGAGCATTACAGTGATAAGTGTTTTTCAACAGCATGATCGGAAGGCATAATATGCAGCAGAGGTTGTGTGAGTCTATGTACCACTGTGTGTGCATGCGGCGTGAGAAAATGCATGTTCATTTTATGTGAGTGAGCTTGTGTACGTGAGAGAGACTTTGTGTGTGTGTGTGTGTGTGTGTGTGTGTGTGTGTGTGTGTGTGTGTGTGTGTGTGTGAAAACGAGTTCATAGTATGTGAGAGACTGTGTCCATTCAGCCGTGCGTCTATTCGTCACCTACCTGGAGCCGTGCTGGTCCTGGGAGAACTCCACCATGTGGCCGGGCAGGTCACGCAGCTGCAGGTTGGGGAAGCGGTTGTTGCGGAAGTCCTCCAGCAGGCGGCTGCGCCCGCTGGGCATGACGTCTGAGCGGCTGTAGCGGGGCCGAGACGGCGGGAACAGCTGGCTGCTGGAGCTGAACAGGCTGGAGGTGCCCCCCGCACTGCGGTACTTGGCCTCCGCGCCGGGCGCCGCCGAGATGTAGCGCCCGCTACCGTTCGTCAGGCCACCTGGAGGTTGGGAATACCGGGAGGAAACAAAGGATGAGGGGGTGTTGCCATAGAGATAGAATTTTGACCCTCAGTACGTAGCTTGAATGGGAATTCCCCATCTGGTCACCATTTCTATGCGTGTCCAGCCATCCACTTAGAGTGGTGTTGAGTAAAGTGAACTAGACAGATTATATGTGAGAGACATCTCCATATGGTGCAAAACCATTTTATCTTTTGAAGAGTGACTGACAGGGTGGCGACAAAACTTAATTGTGTATCACTGCATGAAGTTTTCTATCTGCCTGCCCATCTTATGTTCATGTCTATGCTCTCCAACGCATTTATTACACCTGGTCTTACCCAGGTGAAGGCTGGAGGAGGAGCCGTGAGAGGAGGGCAGAGAGGGTGGGGGTGTGAGGGGGGAGTGGCCCGGTGTCAGGCCAATGGGACTGGGCGAGGAGTAGCCCAGGCTGTTGTAGAAGGGCTGACCAATGGGGGTGAGGCTGCTACCACCTCCACGCTTGTACAGGTCCGAGTTGGCCAGCAGGGAGTCCCGGCGAGAGACACTGCTGCTGGTGGAGCTCGACACTATGGGAGAGATGAAGACGGGGAAATAAGGAGACGGGAGAGAAAGAGGACAGCAGGGCATCCAAAGAGGGGGGTACAGAATCTTTAGAAAATGCAATTAATTGTCAAGAGTGCATGACATATCATCTTATGTATGCTTTTTGCCATATGAACAATGAATCTGAAGGTTCCTTCTCCACTAACCTGAGGAGCCGAAGCCTCCGAGCGCTGAGCCCAGGCCCACGCCCAGGGAGCCGCCGGCACCGCTGAATCCTAGAGACGAGGTGGGCGGTGGAGCCTGGGAGGTGTGGGAGAACAGGGAGCTGCTCTGGGAGCTGGCCGGCACCGACCCAGAGCCGTAGAAGGAGCTGGAGGGTAGGCCCTGGTTCTGCTGCTGCTGGGGCTGCTGCTGGGGTTGGGACATGGAGCGGTACAGGCCGTTGGGCTGGGGGCCTGACATGTTGTTGCCCGAGCCGGACGCTGACGCCACAGCCGCTATATAGACAGAGGGGAGAAAGAGGGATGGAAAGAAAAACCAGGTCACCATGGTTCAGTGTGGTGCCTATTTGGAGTAGACATGGGGTGAGCACTATTAAAACTGCTGGATAGCCCTGTTGGTATGAGCAATTAATCCTCATCATTGTAAGATTGAGATTCGATTATAAAGCCTTGCTCAACTTTCACAAGCAAAGTACAGTAATATTGTGTTCACACTATCAACATGGCACTCATTCCACTAGCTGCTAAGCCACCTCCAAAAACACAATTTCCCACAAACATTAGGAGAACACTGGGCCAGACAACCCGTGGTACTCACCAGCCTGCGCTGCGGCCTGTGGGTTGATGAGGAGCGGGGTTTGGACCAGGCGGACGGGCCCTCCCAGACCACCGCGGGCCCCAGGGGCCATCACCAGGGTTCCGTTCTGGTCGTAGTAAGCGGCGGGGGCCAGCATCTGGTAACCTGGGTGGGCAGGAGACAGACAAACTGAGGGGAAACACACTGTGAAAACCAGCCTGGCGAGTGAGAGTTTGGTCTATGAAGTTGCGTGTGGTCTACGAAAGGGCTGAAGACGTGTTATCTTACTGCACCAGAATCAGAAGGGAAAGGCAGTTTGAAAGAGTATGTACACAAACGTATTCCAGAGGGAATATGAGACAAGCTTTCATATCAAATTACCCCCCCCCCACTAAAGCACTACACAGACCTGTTAAGCCTGTTAGAAGGGGCTAAAGGGAAACCTCAACATGCCTTGGAAGGCTTCAAGAGTGGCATAGATGCACATAATGCTGAGAGCCAGTATAATATATTCACATGCTACTCTTCACCTCTCACCCCTTGGGTAAACTCCAGACTTGTACACGACTGGCTGTGTTATACTTTTCACACTCCCGCACCGACCCAAACCAAACGCTGCCTGCTCGGATATCCTCTTTTGACATTGTCCTTTGTTCCTGCAATTATGTGGCTGCTTAACTAGGCCTGCTCAGTAGAGCTTGGTTTGGCTCAGTAGTGTTCAAATCAAATTTTATTTGCGCCGAATACACATGCGCAGAATACAACCTTACAGTGAAATGCTTACTTACAAGCCCTTAACCAACAACGCAATAAAGAAAAACAACAAATAAATATAGGGCATCAGTAAAATAACATTGCAATGCTATTGTTACCAGGGGGTACAGGTACAGAGTCAATGTGCGGTGGCACCGGTTAGTCGAGGTAATTTGTAAATGTAGGTAAAAACCTGTGTGTGCTCAACTAACACTACTCAGTCACTGACCTGGCATACCAGCGTAGGCGAGGGCAGGGTTGGCGGCGGCAGCTGCTGCCAGAGACTCCTGCTGGCTCTGCTGGCCCTGACCAGGGGTGAGAGGGCGCTGGTTGTTCCCGGGGCGCATCACCTGGAGAGAGAGAGAGAGAGAGAGAGAGAGAGAGAAGATCAAGGGGTTATACCACAACCGCACTTAAAATGACTCAAGTCATCTGAGGGAAAATGTACAAGATAAATCATGGTCACTTCCAATACACCTTCGGCTATAACGCTTAACCCTTAAATTAATTCTCTAGTTAGCTGCTGTTAATTGGTGAAATGCCTACCTGTTGCTGTCCTGGCCCCGGTCCCTGATTGGATCCCTGCTGGTTAGCGTTGTGACTGGCAGCCTGTTGCTGGAAGAGGTTGGCTGGGTACACGCCCCAAGGAACACCATAGTACTGGGGAGGAACCACTGTAGGCCCTAAGGGAAGGGAGTCCTCAGTTACTACTACCAAACCTGTGGTATGAACTTGCAATTCAATTTTATACAGAAGATTATACACTCACGAAGCAGTAAAGCAGCTTTTGATGACAGTACCCACTCAGAGTGAAAGAGGTGCTATGTATGAATACAGTGTGTGTGTGTGTGTGTGTGTGCTAACCGGCAAGTGTAGCTGCTGCGGCCAGTCCTGCAGCGGTGTAAGGGTCGGTTCCGGGGGGTCCAGTGTTGATGATGTATGGGTTTGGCACGAACGCGGGAGCAAGGCCGGCTGAAGAAAACCTCCAGTTAGCAGTGTGTCCAAATCAAAACATTCAGACGTAATACTACACCAATAAAAGGTAATACTACCCAATCTGGCACAAATATGCGTGTGTGCAGTTTGGAGCCAAATAATGAATAAATCCACAGTACATTACTGTATATAGTAATCAAAACTACAATCATAATTCAGGGGGTGCTTGTATTGTTGCTGGGCAGCAGCCAGGGTAGAACATCTAGAACCTACTAAGGTGTTGTTGCTGGGCAGCAGCCAGGGTAGAACATCTAGAACCTACCAAGGTGTTGTTGCTGGGCAGCAGACAGGGTAGAATATTTAGAACCTACCAAGGTGTTTTTGCTGGGCAGCAGCCAGGGTAGAACATCTAGAACCTACCAAGGTGTTGTTGCTGGGCAGCAGCCAGGGTAGAACATCTAGAACCTACCAAGGTGTTGTTGCTGGGCAGCAGCCAGGGCATACTGTTGCTGCTGGGCAGCAGTGAGCTGCTGGACAGTCAGATGGTTGGACCTCTGGAACAACTGGACAACAAACGGAACAAGTTAGACACATTAATAGACAAGCTTCCACTATTCTCAGGGACAGGGAAGCAAACTGGTAAGGACCCAAAAAGGTGACAAACTACTTGCACAGAAACATGCATTTCAGATTTTTTTTGAATTATACACATTTGATAAATCTCAATATTCCTAACTATCCAAACCACAAAAACTTTATTGTCCTGGGGTTGGACTCTTTGGTCTGGGTTTAAAGTTACAGTATGTAACTTTTTGGATGAGTCGACACAAAGAAAAGTGAGTTATAGATCTGTCACTCATTAAAAGCAAGTCCAAGAAGCAGATCCTCAAGGTAGAAGGATTATTTTAAACATGTTATTGGACAATAAACAGATATGGCTTATTAACCTATACGGTCCGAATAATGATGATCCAAGCTTCTTTGAAAATATAAGAATTTAACACTAGACTCTATTATTATGGTGGGAGATTTTAATACGGTCTTAAATAGCTCTATGGACCGGAAAGGAAATCACACTACAAACTATCACCCTCAGGCACTTAAGGAAATCATGAATGTCATGGATATATTGGAATTAGTGGATATATGGAGGCATAAATAAAATGACCTAGTGAGATATACTTGACGGAGGCTTAATCAAGCTAGTCGTCTTGACTACTTTCTTATGCCATTCTCTCTGGCACCAAAAGTTTAAAAAGTGTTGATAGGGGACAGAATGCGGTCGGATCATCACATAATTTACATATATATTACTCTTACAGAATTTACACATGGGCAAGGATATTGGAAATGTAATCAAAGCCTACTAGATGATAAATTGTTTAGAACTAGGACAGATTAATTTATAACTGACTTTCAGACATAACATAGTTACAGCCAATCCTTTATTGTATGGGACACTTTTAAATGTGCCTTTAGAGGCCATGCAATTCAGTAATCATATATAAAACAAAAGCCATTTAGATCAAAAGAGTCCATATTAACAAAGGAAATTGAAGGACTAACAGTACTGTTAGATAGCAATAAAAAACGATACCATAGAGGCACAGAATAAGTTAGAGGAAAAACAAAAAGAAATGGAGGAAGTTATTCCAGAAAGATCCAGTGTAATATACTATAAAAAAATAAAGCGAACTGGATGGAATATGGGGGAAAAAAATACACCAAATTATTTTTCAATCTTCAATGTAGAAATGCTACCAATTTGTTTTTATTAAAACTTGTAACAAATGATGGAGTCATGCATGATTCACCAAATTATATTTTGAAAGAGGAAGTAAAGTACTTTAAGAATGTTTGTGTTTATAATATTGTAAAATTAACATCTGTACAGAAAGACTCATGTGAAGGCCAAATTACAGAGGAGGAACTACTTGATGCGATTGGGGCCTTTAACTTCTTCGATATAGGGGGCGCTCTTTTAATTTTTGGATAAAAAAACGTTCCCGTTTTAAACAAGATATTTTGTCATGAAAAGATGCTCGACTATGCATATAATTGACAGCTTTGGAAAGAAAACACTCTGACGTTTCCAAAACTGCAAAGATATTGTCAGTGAGTGCCACAGAACTAATGCTACAGGCGAAACCAAGATGAAATTTCATACAGGAAATGCCCCAGATTTTGAATGCTCTGTGTTCCAATGTCTCCTTATATGGCTGTGAATGCGCCAGGAATGAGCCTACACTTTCTGTCGTTTCCCCAAGGTGTCTGCAGCATTGTGACGTATTTGTAGGCATATCATTGGAAGATTGACCATAAGAGACTACATTTACCAGGTGTCCGCTTGGTGTCCTCCGTCGAAATTATTGCACAATCTCCAGCTGCGTCCACGTTTCCATTTGGTTCAGAGGAGAAAGGCAACTGCCACGAATGATTTATCATCGAATAGATATGTGAAAAACACCTTGAGGATTGATTCTAAACAACGTTTGCCATGTTTCTGTCGATATTATGGAGTTAATTCGGAAAAAAGTTCAGCGTTGTAATGACTGAATTTTCGTTTTTTTTTCTTAGCCAAACGTGATGAACAAAACGGAGCGATTTCTCCTACACAAATAATCTTTTTGGAAAAACTGAACATTTGCTATCTAACTGAGAGTCTCCTCATTGAAAACATCCAAAGTTCTTCAAAGGTAAATGATTTTATTTGAATGCTTTTCTTGTTTTTGTGAAAATGTTGCCTGCTGAATGCTAGGCTTAATGCTATGCTAGCTATCAATACTCTTACACAAATGCTTGTGTAGCTATGGTTGAAAAGCATATTTTGAAAGTCTGAGATGACAGTGTTGTTAACAAAAGGCTAAGCTTGTGAGCCAATATATTTATTTCATTTAATTTGCAATTTTCATGAATAGTTAACGTTGCGTTATGCTATTGAGCTTGAGGCTATGATTACGCTGCCGGATACGGGATTGCTCGACGCTAGAGGTTAAGGATGGGAAAACTCCAGGGCTGGATGGCATATAAAAAAAAAACTACTTTTGATATACTCAAAGGAACATTATTAGCATGTTTTAACCACTCGTATATAAATGGTAGATTATCAGACAAGCAACAAGAAGGTCTGATATCATTATTACTGAAACAGGACCCAAGTGGTATATATAAAGATCCAGTCCATTAAAAAAATTGGAGACCTCCTACACTTCAGTGTTGTGACCGTTTGCTTTATCTTGGCCAGGTCGCAATTGCAAATGAGAACTTCTAAACTAGCCTACCTGGTTAAATAAAATAAATGTTAAAAAAACAAAAACATTGCACACCAGGAAGAGAGTTGTGTTCGGCTAGCAGTGTTTCTGCAGCGGTGTTTGCAAATCGATTGATAGAAATCCTTATGATATCATTCTGTAAGGTAGACCTACTTTGCAGTCAACATTTAATTGGGAAGTTCTTTGGGGGAAAGCCACTAGATTATGCAGACATTAAAGTCATGCTAACTGGCTACACAACACAGAAACAGGCGGTACTTCAGAAAGTTGCAGGAAATAAGAATCACGGATGCATTGTTTGTCGGGTTCACCAAGGGGTCATGAAAAGGGTTGTACCAAAATGTTTGATGTATTATGCTTATGTTTTATTAATAGAAGGAGAGGGGTTATAAGACCCCTCCCTCACATGTATAGGGTCAGGGTCCTTGACTAATATATATATATATAGGTTTATAATTGTTCCACAGTAGTTTGCTCGCTCTCTTATAATGTGTGACAGACAGAACTCTGCAGGAGAGTGTGGGAGATAAGAGACTACTCAGACATTCCACAATAAATCAACTTTGGGGAGGGGACATTTATTGCCTAGCTTTTAGATAAACACTGAAACTCTTGTGTTTGTATAGCTATGGATGCAGGGTTTTGGTCTCAGGAGTAAAAAGGTAATGACGTAGTTAGTGACATCACTAAGGCGGGACTTCAGTTTAATAAAACAACTTGAGACCTTTTGTTTGATGCAGAACTTACTCAGAAACATGTGTGCTATATTCCTGTTTGTCAACTTTTGTCTGCAATTGCATTAAAGGTTTTTGAATGATTTAATTAAAGATAGCCATAATGCTAATTTCATCAATGAACCAATGATTGACAAGGACGAAGAAGAAACAAACACTAACATGTTCATGAATTGTGAGAAACTACTACAACATAACTTATTTTCTAATAAGTTCAACACTTAACTTTCTGTGCTCAGTCAATGATTGGACACAGACCCCCACCCACCCAAAAAACATTGTTCCTTCAGATCTCCAGGTCTATTGGAGATCAAAATGGCTCATATCACCAAAAAGTGACAGGTTTGCATCAATCTATGCACTAGAGAGAAATGTAGTCCCTCGTTACTACTTCCTGGTTCAACCCACCTGCTGCTGGGAGTTGTAGTCAAACAGGCCGACGGGGGTGCCGGAGGAGTCTACCTGGATCTGGTTGCCGGCGTAGTCGAACTGGAGTGACTCCACACCCTGCTGCTGCTCCATGTTGCCCATGTTCTGGGCCTCCTGGCTCTGGAAGTCCTCCTGCTGCTGGGGCTTGTTCTGGGGCTGCATGGTCTGGTGCTGGAGGTGGTGTTGCTGATGCTGGTGCTGCTGGTGCTGGACCATCATCTCCAGCCCTGCCTGGCCGGGGCCCATCCTCTCCACCGCCTCGGTGGGGGAGGCCTGGCGACTTCCTGGGGTGGGACTGGAGAAGGGGGGGTGACGGGAGCAGTACATGTGACAATATGGTCTTTGAGGCTTTAGTTCACAACTATCTCCCTGCAAAGTCTCAGACAGACTGCCTTACAAATCGGTTGCTCTTTGAAGCAAAAGGATTAAAATGTCTAATCGGCATAATTCAAATAACTTTTTTTCAAAAAGGGCTCTGTGTGGTGACGGATTGGTAAATAAAATATCTCAATGATAATTTCATGGCCCCCCATTCACCCCCCAATAACCACCCAAAATGGCCCATACTTGAAGTCTTTGCAGTCTCTGTCCATGCCATTGAGCAGTCCTCTCCCATTGGCCTTGGCCGCATCACTCTCCTCTCCCACTTTCATTTCTAGGCTCTTGTCCTCTTCAAACGGGGACGTCTGGTCTTGGGCGTTACCTTTCTCCCTCCCGTCCGGGTCAGCGTCCCCGCCACCCTACAAAAGCAAAAATGAATCAAACATTCAGAAGGCTTGTTCCTCCAAACAAACGCAAAGCTCCATCAGAGAACAAGAGGCTAGGCCCTAAGCAATAAGAATTTGATGTTGCATTTCTGGAATAACTCTACTGAAGCCGATGTAGATCTTCTGTTGGTTCTGAGTGGATTGGCGTAAAGGGCAGAGAGCAAAATAGACCTTGGCAGAAAGACTTACGTAGCCACCATTCCTGTAGCGGCCATCCATCTTGTCCCCGGGGGAGGAGCTCAGGACGTACTCCACCATGCTCACGCCCAGGCCTCCGCCCTCAGAGCGAGGGGACAGCACGGAGTTGGCGTCGCCGTTCCCATGGAAACCCTGTCCGGGTCGTCGCTGCACCATGATTGGTTGGGACACAGAGTGATCTGCTCATCAGAGGAAAATAATAGACAGCCAGGAAGGTGAGACATGGAGATTGTCCTGGGTCAATGCAGAGACAACCTTTCTCAAAGAGAACAGGAGTTTCGCCAGATATTTATAAAAAAAAAAAAATTTGAAAAAGCTATTTGCATGGTCTTCATGGTACCACTTCAACTATGTATTATCTCTACACACTAACATGTTACACTATGCCTTTATGCACAGAAGGAAACTTTTGATTTTGGGTTGAATCAGCCATTTTGTTAAAAGCACCATTAATTCTGAGCAAATAGAATGTTATAAAACAAGTAACTTAAGCGTAACTAAAAGTAATCCCCAAAAGTAATTATTCATCATGAGATAATAACTAAACTCAGCAAAAAAATAATATCCTTTTTTCAGGGCCCTGTCTAAGATAATTCGTAAAAATCCAAATAACTAAACAGATCTTCATTGTAAAGGGTTTAAACACTGTTTCCATGCTTGTTCAATGAACCATAAAAAAAAAACCATGAACATGCACCTGTGGAACGGTCGTTAAGACACAAACAGCTTACAGACGGTAGGCAATTAAGATCACAGTTATGAAAAATTAGACCCCTAAAGAAGCCTGTCTACTGACTGAAAAACACCAAAAGAAAGATGCCCAAGGTCCTTGCTCATCTGCGTGAATGTGCCTTAGGCATGCTGCAAGGTGCCTTAGGCATGAGGACTGCAGATGTGAATTGCAATTGCAATGTCCGTACAGTGAGACGCCTAAGACAGCGCTACAGAGAGACAGGACAAACAGCTGATCGTCCTCGCAGTGGCAGACCCCGTGTAACACCTGCACAGGATCGGTACATCTGAACATCACACCTACGGGACAGGTACAGGATGGCAACAACAACTGCCCAAGTTACACCAGGAACGCACAATCCCTCCATCAGTGCTCAGACTGTCCGCAATAGGCTGAGAGAGGCTGGACTGAGGGCTCGTAGGCCTATTGTAATGAAGGTCCTCACCAGACATCGCCATCAACAACGTCGCCTATAGGCACAAACCCACCGTTGCTGGATCAGACATGACTGGCAAAAAGTGCTCTTCGTTGGCCATGGCAGAACACTGACATTCCTGTCTTGCAGGAAATCACGCACAGAACGAGCTGTATGGCTGGTGGCATTGTCATGTTGGAGGGTCATCTCAGAATGAGCCTGCAGGAAGGGTACCATGAGGGAGGAGGATGTCTTCCCTGTAACCACAGCGTTGTCATGGCAGGCAATCTCAACAAGCGCAGTCCGATGATGCTGTGACACTTCCCCAGACCATGACGGACCCTCCACCTCGATCCCGCTCCAGAGTACATGCCTCGGTGTAACGCTCATTTCTTCGAAGATAAACATGAATCTGACCATCACCCCTGGTGAGACAAAACCGCGATTCGTCAAAGAGCACTTTTTGCCAGTCCTGTCTGGTCCAGCGACGGTTGGTTTGTGCGCATAGGCGACGTTGTTGCCGGATCTCAATCCCATTGAGCACGTCCTGACAGGTGTGGCATATCAACATATCAAGCTGATTAAACAGCATGATCATTTCACAGGTGCACTATGTGCTGGGGAAAATAAAAGGTCACTCTAAAATGTGAAGTTGTCACACAACACAATGCCAGTCCCCAGCTTTGAGGGAGTGTATAATTGGCATGCTGATTACAGGAATGTCCACCAGAGCTGTTGCCAGATAATATAATGTTCATTTCTCTACCATAAGCCGCCTCCCATGTCATTTTAGAGAATTTGGCAGTATGTCCAACCAGCCTCACAACCGCATACCACGTGTGACCACGCCAGCCCAGGACCTCCACATCTGGCTTATTCACCTGAAGGATCGCCTGAGACCAGTCACCCGGACAGCTGATGAAACTATGGGTTGGCACAACTGAAGAATATTAGGGAAGCTCATCTGCATGCCTGTCGTCCTCACCAGGGTCTTAACCTGACTGCAGAGTGGCGTCGTAACAGACTTCAGTGGGCAAATGCTCACCTTTGGATTGCCACAATGGAGAAGTGTGCTCTTCACGGATGAAACCCGATTTCAACTGTACCGGGCAGATGCTTCCTGCAGGAATGTCGACCAGAGCTACTGCCAGAGAATTGAATGTTACTTTCTCTACTATAAGCCGCCTCCAACTTAGTTTTAGAGAATTTGGAAGTACATCCAACAGGTCTCATAACCACAGACCACCTGTATCTTGTCGTCTGGGCAAGTGGTTTACTGATGTCAACGTTGTGAACGGAGTGCCCCATGGTGACGGTAGGACTATGGTATGGGCAGGCATAAGCCAATGACAATTTGAATGCAGAGATACTGTGACGAAATCATGAGGCCCATTGTCGTGCCATTCATCCACCGCCATCACCTCATGTTTCAACATGACAATGCACAGCCCCAAGTATGTAAAGGAGTTGTCGCACTGCATGAGGCAAATGGTCGTGACACCAGATACTGACCGCTTCTGATCAACACCCATATTCTTTTTACGGTATGTGACTAACGGATGCATTGTCTGTATTCCCCAGTCATGTGAAATCCATAGATTAGGGCCTAACGAATTAATTTCAATTGACTGATATCCTTATATGAACTGTAACTTAGTAAAATTCTTCATTTTTGCATGTTGCATTTATATTTTTGTTCAGTGTAGGATAACCAAATAATAAAGTGACCAACTATAAGACTTCACGTTCCTTATAACTGTAAAATTCATATTTGTATGTTTTATGTTAGAATTTTGGGGGGCATATTTTCTAAAGGTCTTTTGATCAAAATGTCGCTGTTCACGTCTCACAGAGCTGTAGCGTGGCTACCTGAACTTGTTAGGAACAAGCCTTTCATCTCATATTAATCTTAACAGTCTGACAAACAAACGATGCTTAAAAAAAATGTATCTGTGAATTTTGAGATTAATGGCTATAAATCGATCTCTGTGTGCTACAGCGATGAAGCCACACTATACTGCTGTACTATGATGTAAGGATTGCAGGCATGTGCTTTGCCAGTGCTTGTGACATAGGGTTCAGCCAGGAGTTGGACAGTCGAAGAGCGAAAGAAATGGTAGGAGGGCCATCCCAGCTTCAAGTGGTTTCAGATTTCACATCCTACTTCACATCGGCTCAAATATACTATGGTGTCAGTAGGAACCAGCCAATTGGATATAGTGTCCATAAAAATATCAGTCGGAACCAGTACAAGAACCATGCAGATCACCGAAACAGACATTACATCCAAGAAGTTAAAGCTGAAATGTCACTTTTTGGGTGACTCTGACCAAATTCACATAGGTATGCGTGTTATAGATCTGTCATTCTCATTGAAAGCGGGGCTAAGAAGCGGTAGATCTGGTCAATGTTTGCCATTTCTCTGCTTCCGCTCTTAAGTTTTGCTTTTGCGTCTTTTTCACTTACGGTTTTGTACACCAGCTTCAAAAAATATATTTTACAGCAGTTTAGATGGTACAATGATGCTCTACACCAGGAATAATGAACTAGATTTAGCTGCAGCCCAATTTCTCTCTTGAGCAGATGGTCAGAACATAATTACAAATAATTTGTAGACTGCAAATTGACCACAAGAAGCACAAACAGATATATTTGACTAAAACAATCTCAACCTTGCTTACATTTGTATATGATCATGTCATATCTCTTTATTAAGCATGGGTAATACTTGGGAACAGATTTATTGACTTAAATCACTTGGAGCCGATTTCCTGGTGTTTAAAAAAACAAAAAAAACACTTAACAGTATTTTATGTCCAATGAAAATTCCACACACACTATATATTTATATAGAGATTTTTGTTAGTGCTCAGAAAACCTGGGGGGATAAAACCAACCGGCGACAGTTGGGGAACCCTGCTCTACACAACAGTATACTGTTATGTCACATAAAAACAGAAATGATGATAACTATTAGAATTTTAGCAGCCAGGAAATTGAGGAGCGATTTCTGCATAGTGCCTCGAAGAATGTATGCATATGGGGGAGCCAAGGGGTTGATAAAAATAAAATTGGTTCTCAAAAAGCCCCGAGGGTTAAACAAACAGACAAACAAGCAGAGGCATAGAAAACCACTCACGAGAAGATCCCCATGCATTCTCCCGCCATTCCTCTCCAAGGAGCATCCCTTTCCTTCCATCCTTGGACAAGTCATCCGAATCCCACAGTTTTTTTGCTGGCAGAAGCTGTAAAGAGAAGGCAAAATGGCTACTTGGACATTCTCAACATTCTGGGTCACCGTGGGAAACTTCAATGGAAGATGTAGCACAGAATCTATCCTAGTTTTAAAGGGAGGAAATGTGAGATGTTGTGGTGGATCTCAACCTACCTCACCCATGCCCCTGGACTCCAAAGCAAGGGCTTGAAAACCATAGTTCATCTCATCCACAGTTCGAACCTGATAAAAAGAATAATTTGGCTTCAGTCAGAGCACATACACAATTCAACCTGGCAAAAATGGTATCCTCCAGCTAGTTCTGGACATCATATTGAAATTGGAGGAACACAAATTGATACAACACAAATGTATGCAAACTCCAGCCACACTTGCGAGGTTGTCCTATACAACAAAGATACGAGTCTAAATAAATTACCATGTTCACTAAAAAGTAATAAAAATCCTACTACTGTATGAGTTGTTAAAGCACAGGATGAGTTACAAATCTGAATTCGAACCTTAGATAGAGATCACTGACAGAGACCCCCCCCCCTCCCTCTTTACACAGACACATACTTCAAGTTAGTTGTTGTCATCAACAGGCTGGGTGTTTACTGGGAATGGAACATATCCTTCAAACTTTCACGTGCAACTTTGAAAATTAGAATGAACCACTAGGATATTTGACAGGCTAATGCTTTCTACAATTAATATTTGTTGAAAGTGATTTCTATGAAACAGAAGCAAGTGTAGCTTTCTAAAGAGTGGGAAATCTTTGGCTGGTGCAATTTATGTCATGCTCTGGACTGAAACGGCAAGGGTCTCTTGTGGTAAAGTAGTTTCTAGAAAGTATAAGATCTGCTTCATTCAAATATTTTATTATCAAACAGGAAGCTTGTAGCCAAGTAGTTTGGCTCTGGCAAAACCATTGTACCTGGTCAACGTGGTTGCCGTCTCCAGTGGGCCAACGGTGCTTGCTGGAGGTGCAACCTCCCAGCTGCTCCCCAGGCTGCCTCTGGAAGAAGTAGCCCACAGTGGCATCATCCTGAGAGCGCCCACTTAGTGGAGGCTGTGGGGTGCCTGGGATGGGGTTGGGTCCCTGCAGACGGTGTGGCCCTCCGGGACCCTGACCTGCAACCCCCATGGCAGCCAGGGATCCCCCTCCGTGAACTCTGACGCCTCCGGCTTCAGGAGCACCGTTTGTGTGCAGCATCCCGCCTCGTGTCTCCTGCCAGGCCACGTCATTCATACCTAGGATGCTGCATGGAACACTCATTCCACGGGGAAACCTTTGGAGGGGGAAATAACAGAACATGTGTGAGTAGAGTTGCTTTACATTGCATATGGATAGCACTTATCAAACGTAATGTATATACATTAACCTGAGGTTTCTGATATCGAATGTATTTGTATTTATTAGGGATCCCCCATGCATGCTTATTGAACCAACCACACACATGTATACAGTCTTTCTTTGGTCCCTAACAGAGAGTTTCCTTGCTTTGTTTCATAAGTTACAATAACATTTGTAAATTGACACACTGAAAGGTCGGTAGAACTTCAGCATAAAGCACTAGCAGCTAGTGTCAATCTAAGGTAACAATCTTCTCTGGGGACGTTACCTGCCCTTCCTTTGACTTGGCTACCTAGCTTGCTAGTTAAGTAGCTAGCTATTACATTAATACACTTGAGCTCGTTGCTAGCTAGCTAGCTAGCTAACATAAACTAATAAATATTCAGTGTCCGAAAGTCCGTGTAATACGCAATTTGGCCTTCTTAGCCAAACTAGGTAAAATCAATCGCTAACATGGTCAAATTTAACTAGCTAGCTATAGACAGTGGAAACCAATCTCTTGATAATAATCAAAACAATGTTAGGCAACGTTAGATGGATAACGTTAACTAGCTCTCCATCTAGCCTAGCTAAATTAGCTAGCTTGCTAAATAACTTGTTAGCGTAGCCAATCGAACAATGAATGTCTGCCCACCGAATGCTCAACTCTTCGGTGTCGGGTGTGTGTTTCGACATATTACAGGCAGCATGTAGCTAGCTAGATAACGTACTGTACTTCGTTTGATTAGTTTGGCTAGTTAAAAAAAAAAACTTGTCTGAATGTTAGTTATCATGCAAAATGTATACATTCGCCAATTTACGTTTCCTGGCAACATAACATAGAGATAGTTAACGATTTCTCTGTTCCGGACAACGGGCAAGTTCACTGGAAAAACAACCGTTCGTGAACTACGTTAGCTAGCTATCATTAGCGGTAGCTACCTGACGTTTGTTAGCTAGCTATACTGACAGAAGCCAAGTTAGCTAGCTAGCGTTAACAGTTCACCTGTAAATCCAGCGTCAATGTTGCATTTGTTAAAAGTAACTAATTTAACGAGCTAGTCAGATAACTAGATTTGTTGATGCTACCATGGCTAGCTAGGCAGATTAAGGAAGGCCTCTTACCTTTTCAGTTTGATAATAAAAATAAATAAAATACTCCCAAAAAATTACTAGCTAGCTATTGTAGTTAAATAAGTGCATACAATAAAAACATAGCTCTCCGTTGTTCACACGCCGCTGAACAGTTGTAATCAAACGTTTTTAACCGAGTGAACCATACAAATGCCGTCTGGTGAGCTGCATTAACAAAACACCATTGCTGCTGGGTAACTACACACTCACTAACAACATGGCCCCCCTCCAAGTTCCAGAGGGGCCTTACCCGCTAAACAAAAGGGGGAAATTCTCAACGACCACGGCAATAATCCACGTTTAAAATAATGAGAATACGTACAACATCGCATTATAGACATTTAGAAGATACTCACGCGCTGTCTTTTCGGTAGAAGAGCGATGCTTGTACAAAATGTCAGGGGTATAAATGTATATTGTTTTGTATCTGTGGAGATCGGTGTTTTAATGCTTTGGGATTGAACATGCAATATATACGAGTTTGACTATATCACGCTAGTGCCCTCTCTGCAGCCTATTATGCATATTGTACATTAATTAGACCCGCGCATAGTACGTCAATTAAACCCGCTATTTTCAATTATAATACAATATAAAATAATACCCACTCAAAAATTCTCAATTGTTGACATGTGGTAGCATATGCATGATTTATCCGTATCAATAAAAGTATTCTAGGGAGTCGTTTCAGTAAATGCTGATCAATATTTTTCATGATTGTTATAATTCTATATGTGTAACTAAAATCGACGAAGACACACGTTCCTATGCTTCTATCTCTATGTAAATGAGAGAGGGGGATTGTGAGGAGCATAGATCTGCCTGTGCTAAGGCCCTGAACAAAAAACGTGGCCTATGGAATTGTTATCTTGGGAGTTGATGACCAGTTGAAATATTTTAGTATCAGTATGGTCGAAGCCTTTTCTGGCCACGGTACTATAGCCTATTGTAGTCTACAGTTTAGGACAGTACCTGTGTGTTTGACAGAAGGATAAACTAGTGGCATATGCCCATGTCAAATGATTTTTCATAAATTAAATTATGTGATAATGAATTATGAAACATTTATTGAAACATTGTTTTGTGGTGTATGAAATATCCCAAAATCATATTGCCAAATTAGTTGAGCTCTGATTTTATAGAGCTGATCCCAGGTCAGTGTCTGGGCGAGACATGATCCTCGTGGTACGACCCTCCTCTACCGACAAAGCAGGTCTAGGATCCAATCACCTCCTTCTTTCGAAATAATGATCTCACCGCCCTACTTCCGATTGGATTGCTATATTAGGAAAGCACCCATGCTCTTTATAAAGGAAGCGCTTCAGTGGCTGGACAGGGAGCAAATAGTTGAGAAATATCGAATCCAGCGGAGAAAAGCAGACGGCTACGTTCAGGGAAGTTTAACCAGGCTCGTACCATAATTTGACTTCTTAGCTAACACAGACAGTTTATACGTCATATTTGTTTAACAGTTAGGATCAAGGGAAAGTATCGGTTAAGAGAAGCAAATGGCAGAGATACGAAAAAAGCTGGTCGTAGTCGGCGACGGCGCCTGTGGAAAGACCTGCTTGCTGATTGTGTTCAGCAAAGACGAGTTTCCTGAGGTCTATGTGCCAACTGTATTTGACAACTATGTGGCCGATATTGAAGTGGACACCAAGCAAGTCCAACTAGCACTGTGGGACACGGCTGGACAAGAGGACTACGATCGCCTTCGCCCGCTATCCTATCCGGACACTGATGTCATCCTGATGTGCTTTTCCGTGGACAGCCCGGACTCCCTCGAAAACATCCCCGAGAAATGGGTGCCAGAGGTAAAGCACTTTTGTCCCAACGTGCCCATTATTTTAGTTGCCAACAAAAGAGACTTGCGCAACGACGAGAATGTTAGGAGCGAGCTGTCCAGAATGAAACAGGAACCAGTGAAAACAGAGGACGGGCGCGCCATGGCCATGCGCATTGGTGCATATGACTATTTGGAGTGTTCTGCGAAAACGAAGGATGGTATTCGGGAGGTGTTCGACACTGCGACACGTGCTTCTTTACAGAAGAGATCAAAACCCTCCAGCGGTTGTGTGAACTGTTGTCTGTTGTTGTGAATGAACAGCTAACGTGAGCAATAATGTCTCTTACGTTAATGTACGGCTGCCAACACCACCAAGACCTGTTGTCATTGTGCTTGAAAAGATGCATGACCAAGTCTGTCTCCCATTAGGCTAAAGACTTTCTTTTGAGCCGGTAGCCATGAGAAATGTAATAATCCTCAGATTGTGGATCATCTTGATCTATTTACCTGATCCCTCAATTGACGCGAATACATACTCTAATACAAGTAGCCAACAACTGACACTCCATGCGATTCTAATTTACTGAATAAATTCATTGGCCAAGCATTCCGGATGCTACCTGAAATGATGCTGTAGCCTTTGAGGATATTGTTCCAAGGAGCCTACTTGAGTGTCGGGTGCCAAGGCTTGTTGACATGCAACCAGTTAGTCACGAAACGTGGTGATGCCTTAAACTCCACGCACATTTACATGGACAAAAACCTACACTTCCCTTGTCTGTCACGAATGTTGAGTACATTTTATATTTCAACTTAATCTGCCGATTGTGAGTGGTGTTGGTCCTTTAGCTGGTCGACATTTGAGACAAAATATCCACAGGGACGTATTATTAAACCAACTTCAAAACGCAGGTCTGTGTGTGTCAATCAATATGTTTGCTCATGAACAAAGGCATGTGCACAAGACCGAAGTACATGCACGTGATGTATGCATGATAACTGGTGTTTACATGGTTTTGTACATGTGCCAGGTGATAGAAATTTCAACTTCAGTATCAGCACTCTAAAAAGTCTAGCTATTTGCCTCAAATTCCAAGCAGCTGAAGGACCAACCACACAGACAACTGGTAGAATAAATTCCAACTTAATTTATTCAACATTCTGGCTTGTAAGGAACATTTCCATGATTGTTTGTTTGCTATGATGCTCTCCTAATGTTTTTAGAAGGCTGTTCATCCTGCCGTGTGCATCATTGCATTAACATGACCGGGATACCACTGCAGCACTGTAAAGCATGAATGCTATTATTTCACATACTGTATATGGTGGAGTTTAAAAAAAGATACCCATAGTGCAATATTTTGTCTTAGTTTCAAGTTTGTCAGTTTATATTGTTTTATGTTTTTAAATAATAAAGATCTGATTAGAATGTGTATAGCCTACTGCCAATGGAATTGTATTTGTATGGCCTGTTGCTGTGGATGTAAACTGTAAATGCACATGGGAAAACCTAATTATTTGACTTTTTGCATAATTTTCTGTCCCACATGGGAAATTTCATAATGGATCATCATATAAAAAATTAACGCTGGAATTTTAAGGTCACCATTACAGGGACATTAAAATGTGAAAAGGATCTCTCACCCCTGACTTATGGGTCTGGTGTTGTTCAGGGTCACAAAGCAATCCACTTATGTAATGCAGCTATAGCTTATTGATAGCAGCAGTTAACCCACAACCTGCATATTTACACACTCTCACAGCCTTGTTTTGGATAAATATTATCACAATTCAGGACAACACAAACTACCTCTGATGCAGAAATGGGTTAGGTGGTATGGAAAGCTATTATAATAAATAATACAGTAAATATATATTGGAAATTAGAGTTACAGCACAAGCGGATGACATGAGGACAGAACACAAAGGCACTGTTGTAATATGGGGGGACTGGGCGAACAGGTAGGCTGGGAGACTGCTTTCCATCACAACCCAACCACACACAATTGACTGGAAGCACTGGTAGGCCTGCTAAATGTGACGGTGGTCAGCTTAGTGGTTTAGAACAATAATGACACACAATTCTGTCCCCTTCTATTCTCTGACTCCATTATTTGGTTTAAACCAGGGAGATAAGATAGCAAGTGTGTGTTTCTAAAATTGATTATTTTGCGATGTTTCTATCAAGAGAACTGTCAGGATATTACGCTGTAATTTTTAAGCTACTTTGTCTAAAAAACAGTGCAGTGGAGGATGGATGAAAAAAATTACACATGAAAAACATGAGGGGGACTTTTGTAGCACACTTCTTAGATTCCACAGCCAGATTAGAGGAAGGTGAAAGGAATTCAATTGAAAGCAACAAAAATTAGTTGCACAGTGAATGTTTGAGAAGGCGCTCAGTTAATTAATAAGATATCTTGATATGTCTTTGTCAGTGTCTCAACAAACCAGTGTTTTATTGATGTTTTTGGTGCTCGACCTTTACAGTACCATGTTAAAATAGCCTTTGAATCAACACACAGGTGATGGGTGGGACCTATTTTCAGCTGTTTAATTCTCAGTAATCTAGTTTTTGAGAACTATAAGACATTTTTATTCACATCTTTAAAAAGTACAAATATCCACGTGTATAATGTGTGAAATGATTCTTGGGGGTCAACTAGTCATATGTCCACAGAAAACATTGTTATTACAATTTAGTAACTACGTACAGTACCAGTCAACAGTTTGGACACACATACTCATTCAAGGGTTTTTCTTTATTTTTACTATTTTCTACATTGTAGAATAAAACAGAAGACATCAAAACTATGAAATGACACATATGCAATCATGTCGTAACCAAAAAGTATTTTATATTTGAGATTCTTCAAAGTAGCCACCCTTTGCCTTGAAGACAGCTTTGCACACTCTTGGCATTCTCTCAACCAGATTCATGAGGTAGTCACCTGGAATGCATTTCAATTAACAGGTGTGCCTTGTTAATTTGTGGAATTTCTTTCCTTAATGCGTTTGAGCCAATCAGTTGTGTTGTGACAAAGTAGGGGTGATATATAGAAGATAGCCCTATTTGTCAAAAGACAAAGTCTGTATTATGGCAACAGCTCAAAAAACAAAGATAAACGACAGTCCATTACTTTAAGTCAGTCAATCTGTAAAATGTCAAGAACTTTAAAAGTTTCTATAAGTGCAGTCGCAAAAACCATCAAGCACTATGATGAAACTGGCTCTCATGAGGACCGCCACAGGAAAGGGAGTCCCAGAGTTACTTCTGCTGCAGAGGGTAAGTTCATTAGAGTTGGGGCGGCAGGGTAGCCTAGTGGTTAGAGCGTTGGACTAGCAACCAGAAGGTGACAAGGTGTCATTCTGCCCTTGAACAGGCAGTTAACCCACTGTTCCTAGGCCATCATTGAAAATCGGAATTTGTTCTTGACTGACTTGCCTAGATAAATAAAGGTAAAATAAATTATCAGCCTCAGAAATTGCAGCCCAAATAAATGCTTCACAGAGTTCAAGTAACAGACACATCTCAACATCAACTGTTCAGAGGAGACTGTGTGAATCAGGCCCTCCTGGTTCATTTGCTTCAAAGAAACCACCACTAAAGGACACCAATAATAAGAGGAGAAGTGCTTGGGCCAAGTAACACAAGCAAATTTGAGATTTTTGGTTCCAACCGCCGTGTCTTTGTGAGACGCAGAATAGGTGAATGGAAGTGTGGTTCCCACCGTGAAGCATGGAGGAGGAGGTGTGATGGTGTGGGGCTGCTTTGCTGGTGACACTGTCACTGATTTATTTAGATTTCAAGGCACACTTAACCAGCATGGCTACCATAACATTCTGCAGCGATACGCCATCCCATCGGGTTTGCGCTTAGTGGGACTGTCATTTGTTTTTCAACAGGACAATGACCCAAAACACCTCCAGGTTATGTAAGGGCTATTTGACCAAGAAGGAGAGTTATGGAGTGTTGCATCAGTTGACCTGGCCTTCACGATCACCCGACCTCAACCCAATTGAGATGGTTTGGGATGAGTTGCTCCGCAGTGCTCAGCATATGTTGGTAACTCCTTCAAGACTGTTGGAAAAGCATTCCAGGTGAAGCTGGTTGAGAGAATTCCAAGAGTGTGCAAAGCTGTCATCAACGCAAAGGGTTGCTACTTTGAAGAATCTAAAATATATTTAGATTTGTTAAAACGGTTGGTTACTACATTATTCCATACAGTATGTGTTATTTCATAGTTTTGATGTCTTCACTATTATTCTACAATATAGAACATAGTACAAATTTAAAAAAAAACTTGAATGAGTAGGTGTGTCCAAAATGTTGACTGGTACTGTATATCCAAGTAGTATTCAATTTTTATAGGAGACACACACTGGCCAATAAAACTTAAATGATGCTGTGTTCAGATGGCTGTGACATTACTGTGCTTTATTTGGTGGGAGCCTGGGAGGGTCTCCACAGATGACAGCATTGGAACAACCATTGGAGACATATAATTTTCTTTCTTTCCTTTCCCCCTGACCCCCTCCAAGGACAGCTGGGCTCTTTTGTGTAACATAACGATCTTGTTGGGGGGGGTTCTCAAAGGGTTGCTTTTTTTTCATTTGCAATTACTTAAGTTCTGTTGCTGGACCCTTTGTTTACGTTCTGTACCCACTGGATCTCTTTCATATAAACATTTCTTCCTTTCTCCTTTTTCCATATATAATCATGTATGATTTCATTCTTCCTGAAGGATTGGCAGAAAACATGGTTTTCATGGTTAAAACAAGTTTAAAGAAAGCTATTGGGTCTTGTTCCAAATTGAGGAAGTCTGCCTTCGGATACTACGATCTTAAATGTTCCAATAATGGGGTTTTCCCCCATGTAACAGGCAAAGTAGAGGACACTTTTTTGGTAGGGACTGTCCAATCTTATCTCAGTCCTAGATAAATTCATCAACAAAAGTAAATTGGTAGGAAACAAACTAAAGTATGTAACATTACACGGCATAATCTCTGCAATAATACATAGATTAGTGCAACTGTGCATTTCCAGGTTGATTTAAACCAAAACCTCAACTCAGCAAAAAAATGAAACGTCCCTTTTTCAGGACCCTGTCTTTCAAAGATAATTCGTAAAAATCCAAATAAATAAACAGATCTTCATTGTAAAGAGTTTCAACACTGTTTGCCATGCTTGTTCAATGAACCATAAACAATTCATGAACATGCACCTGTGGAACGGTCGTTAAGACACAATCCGATTACAGACGGTAGGCAATTAAGGTCACAGTTATGAAAAATTAGGACACTAAAGATGTCTTTCTACTGACTGAAAAACACCAAAAGAAAGATGCCCAGGGTCCCTACTCACCTGCGTGAACGTGCCTTAGGCATAAGGCAAGGAGGCATGAGAACTGCAGATGTGGCCAGGGCAACAAATTGCAATGTTTGTACTATGAGACGCGTAAGACAGTGCTACAGGGAGAAAGGAGAGACAGCTGATTGTCCTCGCAGTGGCAGACCATGTGTAACAACACCTGCACAGCATCGGTACATCCAAACATCACACCTGCGGGACTGGTACAGGATGGCAACAACAACTGCCCGAGTTACACCAGGAATGCACAGTCCCTCCATCAGTGCTCAGACTGTCCGCAATAGGCTGAGAGAGGCTGGACTGAGGGCTTGTAGGCCTGTTGTGAGGCAGGTCCTCACCAGACATCACCATCAACAACGTCGTCTATGGGCACAAACCCACCGTCCCTGGACCAGACAGGATTGGCAAAAAGTGCTCTTCTCTGACGAGTCGCGGTTTTGTCTCACCAGGGGTGATGGTCGGATTCACGTTTATCATCGAAGGAATGAGCGTTACACCGAGGCATGTACTCTGGAGTGGGATCGATTTGGAGGTGGAGTGTCCGTCATGGTCTGGGGCAGTGTGTTACAGCATCATCGGACTGATTCTTGTTGTCATTGCAGGCAATCTCAACGCTGTGCGTTGCAGGGAAGACATCCTCCTCCCTCATGTGGTACCCTTCCTGCAGGCTCATCCTGACATGACCCTCCAGCATGACAATGCAACCAGCCATACAGCTCGTTCTGTGCGTGATTTCCTGCAAGACAGGAATGTCAGTGTTCTGCCATGGCCAGCGAGGAGCCCGGATCTCAATCCCATTGAGCACGTCTGGGACCTGTTGGATCGGAGGGTGAGGGCTAGGGCCATTCCCCCCAGAAATGTCCGGGAACTTGCAGGTGCCTTGTTGGAAGAGTGGAGTAACATCTCACAGCAAGAACTGGCAAATCTGGTGCAGTCCATGAGGAGGAGATGCACTGCAGTACTTAATGCAGCTGGTGGCCACACAAGATACTGACTGTTACTATTGATTTTGACCCTCCCCCCCTTTGTTCAGGGACACATTATTCAATTTATGTTAGTCACATGTCTGTGGAACTTGTTCAGTTTATGTTTCTGTTGTTGAATCTTATGTTCATACAAATATTTACACATGTTAAGTTTGCTGAAAATAAATGCAGTTGACACTGAGAGGACATTTCTTTTTTTGCTGAGTTTAGTAACTAAACTCCACTTTGTATCTCGGAATAGTACCTAAAATGAAATGAATGGAAAGTTTTAATTGGAAAAGCAATAGAGAAATCAAGGGAACAATTGCCAGCAGCAGGACCATCAATATCTAATCAATGGATCTCCATTCCCCTATGTGCCAACGGGTTTCCCATTTATATGACAAAGAGTAACATCAGACTGTTCTTGTAAATCACAGGGAAGTTGGGATATTAATATCAGTCATCTTTATGGCTACTACGTATAACAGAGAATTGATAATTATAAACAAATACCTCTAATGACCTCATAGTCCCTCAATTGAAAGCCTAACATTGAGCTAGCTAGGCCTACACCACAGTACAACAACTCTCCACTATTTTCATCTCCAACTACATAAAGGACACTACACTCGATACTCTGTTTAAACGCTCCAGTGAAGATGTTTAAAATTACAAATGCTTTTAAATCCAGCCCCATGAAATAGTGTGTGTACCAGGAACAGCAGTTCATGACCTTGCATGCAAGAATTGAACCCATATATCAATTACACGGATAATATTCTACACAACTACACCGATGGATCACAGTGTGTTTCATGCTGAAAGTTGGTTGTTGTAATACATTTTACATTGACATTTTAGTCATTTAGCAGACACTCTTATCCAGAGCAACTTACAGGAGCAATTAGACTTAAGTTCCCTGCTAAAGGGCACATCGACAGATTTATCACCTAGTCGGCTTGGGGATTCAAAACAGCGACCTTTCGATTAATGGCCCAATGCTCTTAACCGCGAGGCAACCTGCCACCCATAATAATAGTGACGGATGCTGATATAGTTTTAGATGTTCCATTAGGAGGGAGGTGAGGATTTTACCCACTGGCTTTACAGCACTGGGCATGCCAGTATCATAACCAAGGACTGTGGAAATTACAGTAAACTTCTCTCCAGAGACACGCTAGCAATGACGTCATTTTTGTCTGCTGTAGTTTATATTTAGGCCATAGGATTTCATTCAACTTAAGGGTGGGCATGTTTGTTGAAGAAAGTTACATCAGAATGTATATGATGGAATTCCATAAGATTGTAAGGTTATTAATTATCTGATGGATACAAATCTGATGATGCAGTGAAATATCTTAATATTAATATATCTTAATATTGTTCTGTGAAGGAGAGTACGTTTTGATAGTTAAGAGAGTGTGTTGTAAAAGTTTTTATAAATTCCTTATTTTTCTGGCTTTTGAACAAGTTTGTGTCAGGCTGTATAATCCCTCATATTAAGAAATAATTCAGTTTCTTTCTCATATTTATTGTATGACTCCTAGGCCATTGGAAACACTCATTTGGTTTTTGGCTGCAACAGCATCTCCTTCAGGGCTACTGAAATATTGCACTGTGTAAAAGTAAAACATTTGAGTAAAATACACTGCTCAAAAAAATAAAGGGAACACTAAAATAACACATCCTAGAGCTGAATGAATGAAATATTATTATTAAATAATTTTTTCTTTACATCGTTGAATGTGTTGACACACAGAAATTATCAATGGAAATCAAATTTATCAACCCATGGAGGTCTGGATTTGGAGTCACACTCAAAATTAAAGTGGAAAACCACACTACAGGCTGATCCAACTTTGATGTAATGTCCTTAAAACAAGTCAAAATGAGGCTCAGTAGTGTGTGTGGCCTCCACGTGCCTGTATGACCTCCCTACAATGCCTGGACATGCTCCTGATGAGGTAGCGGATGGTCTCCTGAGGGATCTCCTCCCAGACCTGGACTAAAGCATCCGCCAACTCCAGGACAGTCTGTGGTGCAACATGACGTTGGTGGATGGAGCGAGACATGATGTCTCAGATGTGCTCAATTGGATACAGGTCTGGGGAACGGGTGGGCCAGTCCATAGCATCAATGCCTTCCTCTTGCAGGAACTGCTGACACACTCCAGCCACATGAGGTCTAGCATTGTCTTGCATTAGGAGGAACCCAGGGCCAACCACACCAGCATATGGTCTCACAATGGGCCTGAGGATCTCATCTCGGTACCTAATGGCAGTCATGCTACCTCTGGCGAGCACATGGAGGGCTGTGCGGCCCCCCAAAGACATGCCACCCCACACCATGACTGACCCACCGCCAAACAGGTCATGCTGGAGGATGTTGCAGGCAGCAGAACGTTCTCCACGGCGTCTCCAGACTGTCACGTCTGTCACATGTGCTCAGTGTGAACCTGCTTTCATCTGTGAAGAGCACAGGGCGCCAGTGGCGAATTTGCCAATCTTGGTGTTCTCTGGCAAATGCCAAACGTCCTGCACGGTGTTGGGCTGTAAGTACAACCCCCACCTGTGGACGTCGGGCCCTCATACCACCCTCATGGAGTCTGTTTCTGACCATTTGAGCAGACACATGCACATTTGTGGCCTGCTGGAGGTCATTTTGCAGGGCTCTGGCAGTGCTCCTCCTTGCACAAAGGCGGAGGTAGCGGTCCTGCTGCTGAGTTGTTGACCTCCTACGGCCTCCTCCACGTCTCCTGATGTACTGGCCTGTCTCCTGGTAGCGCCTCCATGCTCTGGACACTACGCTGACAGACACAGCAAACCTTCTTGCCACAGCTCGCATTGATGTGCCATCCTGGATGAGCTGCACTACCTGAGCCACTTGTGTGGGTTGTAGACTCCGTCTCATGCTACCACTAGAGTGAAAGCACCGCCAGCATTCAAAAGTGACCAAAACATCAGCCAGGAAGCATAGGAACTGAGAAGTGGTCTGGTCACCACCTGCAGATCCACTCCTTTATTGGGGGTGTCTTGCTAAATGCCTATAATTTCCACCTGTTGTCTATTCCATTTGCACAACAGCATGTGAAATGTATTGTCAATCAGTGTTGCTTCCTAAGTGGACAGTTTGATTTCACAGAAGTGTGATTGACTTGGAGTTACATTCTGTTGTTTAAGTGTTCCCTTTATTTTTTTGAGCAGTGTATATAGTTGTTGTATTGTAGCTAATTATGTTTATAAATAGATCAAGTACATTAAATACATAACAGTGTATTATAGTGTATTATCATAGTACATTTTATTTAATTAAAAAGCTGTTTCATAAGGTATTTGACCAAAATCAGAGAGACCCACCAAGAACCCAAGACAACATAGGCTTGATCTGTTAATGTTATTGATCTTGGCCGAGCAAGATAGATGTAAGGTTATGAATGGGTGGGGAGTGATATAGAAAAATGTATCTCGTCATTTGCATCAAATGGTCTTTATTCATGTTTTTCTTTCAAGTTTTTAAAAAGAACAAGACACATAGGGAGCAAAATTAAACCAGTTAAGTTGGCTGTCTTAACTTGTGAATAATAAACTAAATTATTAACTTACAAAAAATAAATGGAAATGCATTATAATATGAATAGGCTACATGAGAATAACAGTTATGTTTGTAAGTTGAAAGCCAATGAATTGGGCATATATGTTTTACATGTTACGCTGAGCAATGAATGGAATAGGAATTTCAATGTCCATCTGTTTGTCACTCACTGTCACAAAAGACCCAGCATTTCTGGTAATGTCCTGAAGGAACTCAGTGACCTTGATGTGGATGGCATTAATACTCTGAATCACGGAGTCAATCCAAGACTGGATGTCAGCATTGAGCTGCTCAATGGACATTTCAGCAAAGAGGTCGCGATATTCTCGGATAATTCTCTTGGCTTCCTCGATCTGCTGTGCAATATCAGACATGGCATGGGAGTCGATGGCTTTGCTGAAGACGTCACTCATCCACACGGTAAGTTTCTCCATATCCTGAGATTTCAGGGAGACAATGAGCTCTTCGGTTTTCTGCACGGTTAAGCGCAGGAATGCAGACAGCCTGCTCACAATATCCTCCAGAGGGATATCTCCGACTCTCTTCACAATGATGATCACCTGCTTCTGAATCTTCTCAATGGCAGCCATCAGGTCATCCAGGATTTCTCTCCCGCTGACCAGGTTGCTGGAGCCAGGAAGTGTGAATTTGATGTTTCTGATCTGTTCAAGGAGAGCTGCACCATGGGAGGCAAAGAATTCTGGAACCTTCTTGATAGCTTGCTCAACCAATTCAGCAAATAATCTACTCAGTTTCTGGTAGGCCTCAAGACCGGACATCTTTCCCTCAAGTCCAGGCATCTGGAACTGGGTCTCTCTCAGGAACTTGATGGCAGCATCGAGCAAAACCTGAACATTCTTCTGGTACTGCCTGAGGACGAAAATGACACTGTTGGAGAGCTTGTCTGTGATGGCTGTAAGATCCATAGCTGCAATGTTTTCTGCAGCCCTCTTGTAGATGACCTTGCCCTGATCCGTGATCTGTTCCATACTACCCTCAAGTCTGTCGGCTATCTTCTGGGGAGCAGACAGGATATCCTCCATGCAAACTGCTGACATGATCTCAGGCACCTTCGCCTTCACTACCAGGAGCATCTCAGTGGGAACCTCCATATTCCAGGTGGTCTGAATGTTCAGCTTCTCAGAGTTGATCACAGACATTTTCAGGGCCATGATCTCCACATCAGTGGTGGGTTCAGACTGCATGAGAGAATGAAAACAAAAACAGTAATAAGTGAGTGAAACAGCATTGTAACATGCTCTACATGGCTGTCATGAACACATTGCAAACAGTACTTATCAAGTCATTGAAATGTACATGAGTCTTACCGGGTATCTGCCGTAGAGTCTTCCTTTCACTTGGGGTGTTTTCTTGGCCTGCAGCTGGAGTCCTAGGAGTCCGGCATTTGGAGAAGACACAGAGATGATGAGGCCTTCCTGGGCATTTCCGAAGACCTCTTGGTTGACTTCCAGAGTCCAGAGGGTAGCTGTATTTGTGATGGAGGCATCCATACCATTGCTATTGAGGCTGATGGTGCTGTCATGACTGCCCTCAACATACATCGCTTCCAAATTCAGGATAGAGGCCAGTTTCAATCCATTGTTCCTGTTCAAGGTGGCGCTACCATCAATCTTGGCCTTCAGAGCATCAAACTCAGAGGTGGAGGAAGCGTCAAATCGGACAATGATGTCATCCTGATTGAGGACAGCAGCATTTGCCTTCACTGTCAGCACAGCTGTCTTCATGGAGAACTCGTAGGTCAGGTCACCGAAGATAGGGATCATGATGTTGCTCTGCATTTTGGGCAGAGTGATTTTTGGCAGGGTCAGCTTGCTAAGAGCAGATGGAACATGCATAGTAGGCATTGTGATGAGACTGAAGTCAGGCACAGGAATGGTGAAACCAGACACTTCAATATTCAGCACTGGAACTATGTGTGCCGGAACAGTGAGAGTTTTGGGTAGCTCAATGTTGTATTTCTCGTACTCTGCCTTTGCCTGGTCAAATGAGGTAGAGAGAATGGCAACAGCCTTGTCCCTTCCAACGATCATGTTCTTGTTCAGACTCCTGGTGTGCTTGTTGATGGCATTGAAGATTGGCTCCATGTCAATGCCAATGGTGATCATCTCAGGGTTCTTCTTGTATGTGAGCTTGGTGTCCATGTCAAAGGTCTGCTGAGGTGTGGTCAAGAGCACACTCAGACCGGTGTCCTCCCACAGAGAGAACTCAGTCCTACCTATGAATTCTACAGCTCTCTTGGGAATGGAGATGGGCTCCTTCAACACATCAAGGTTCACTTCTCCATTGATCTGGGCGAAGACGTGGATTTCCTGCTCACCATTGTCCATTGTGAAGTAGTGTGAGTATTTGTACTGGTTGAATCGTGCCAGTCCAGTCCAGCTAGCCTGCTGCACTCCAGAGTTGAGGTTAAAGGCAAAGTCATTCTGAAGATCAATCTTTCCAGTCAGCTTGAAGGGAAGCGCAACCTTGGTGTTTTCCTTGTTCTTGGTGTCAAACACAAACTCATAGGGTGTAGCGATGAAGTTGATTGAGTTGGAAATAATTCCCTCAACTTTGCCTACCAGCTCTGTGTTGCAGTTGGCAGATACCTCAATTTTCAGATCCTGCACCTTAGCCTCTGCTTTCAGCTCAGCAACACTGCTTTTGATGAAGGGAGTTTCGGTCTCAGTGTTGGCTTCAATGATGATGTGACTGAAAATGCTGGCTTCAGCATTCACATTCTGCTTCATTTTCAGGTTGTTGGTGTCGGTTACCCCAGTGAAGATCAGTTTGACAGTGTTGAGGTTCATTACAATCTGCATGTCATACTTGTGGGTTCCTTCATCTGAGTAATCCTGGATGGCAGATTTACCGTTACCCTCATTGGTAAGAGTCAGAGTGACAATGCCACCTTCCAGGAGAGCAACTGCCTTCTGGGTTATGGCAGCCTTGCTGAAGATGTTGAGAAATGGGAGGTTCACATTGTGGTTGTAGGTAGTCTCCAGTGTGGTAGAGACTCCATTCTCCATGTCGAAGAAGGCATTGCTAACCAGCTCGGCGGTGTAGGACTCAGTTGTGGCCTTGGCATTGGTCTTGGAGGAAGCCTGGACTGATGTGCTGTAGAAGGCAACTGTCCCTTGGTGGTCCACGGAGAAGTCCGTGTGCACGATATTGATGTTCTCAGAAACAGACAGGTGGCTCATCTTGGGCAAAGCAATGTCAACTTTGGCATCCAGGGTGTAGGCGAACAGATCAAAGGTAGAAGTGGCCTGAGATTTGAGGATAGCGTAGAACTCTGGTGTCACTGCGGTTGTTGTGGCATTCCGGAACTCAGCATTGGTGCTCATAATGTAGTCAGGTGAGATGACACTGAACTCTCCGTTGAGTTTTCCGAAACAGGGGACCCTGCTCAGTTCGATGACTTTCTGTTTCAGCTCCTCGGCGAATGTGTTATAATCAAAAGACCTGATCTTCTCTGTCAGTCTATCAAAATAGACACTGATGTTGTCTACCATTTGCTTGAAGTCAAAGGCATTCAGTTCATTTACAAACTCATTCACATGTGCCATGATTTTGTTCAGCATAGCTTGGATATCAATAGACTTAAGAGCATTGCTTGCTGACTGAATGTGTTTTCTGAGCTGGTAGGACTTCATGATTTCCACAACCTCATCCATGATGTTCTCAACCATCTTTTCAACCTCATAATTGGACAGGATCTCTTCAATTTTGGTGTAAACAGCATTTATCTTGCCAGTGATGTCATTTTTCTTGATCCACCTCATAATAGTGTCCCTGATTGACTTCAGGACATTCATGATTTCTTCAGTGGGAATCTTGGCCATCAGTGTAGGAATGTGGCTTTCAATGGAATTGATGAAGTTCTTCAGGTCCTGAATGAACAGGTTGATGTCGAAGCTCTCAACAACTTGTTTCAGTTCACCCACTTTCCCCTGGATCTTTGCTCTAATTTCGTATTTGGTGTCAATATCTAGCAGCAGGCCTTTGCTGTTTTTCATTGTCATCATCGTGGCAATTTTGACTTGTTCAATGACTGCAGGGAGGTGCTCAACAAATGGCAGCAGAATTAAATGGCTGTCAACATTCTTCTCGTACTTCAGGGAACCAGAGATGGCGTATTCCTCGTTTTCAACGGCCTTGTTCAAGATGGTGGTGAAGACAGCTCCTGTCATCTCCATTCCCATCGTTTCAGCATTGTTCAAGGCGCTAAGCTCTTGGTTGAATTCATGGTTATTCAGTTTGGATGTCATCTTCATTGAGGCATACTGCTCCTGAGGAGTCAGACGACTGGTTATCTTGTTGTCCAGGTTGGTCTTGACAGAGTCTCCATTTTCCAGCTGGAGGCTGGTGGAGGCCTTGCATTCGTGGGAGTGGGAGAAAGCCAGGGGCTCTGCCTTCAACAGGAACTGGTTGAACAGCTCAATGTTCTGAATTCCAAACATATTCGGAGTTCCGTTGGAGTTGAATAGAGCAGAAATGTCAACCATGAATGGCTCAGCGACAACGTTGACAGTGCTGTCCAAGTTCAATGCTTCAGAGTTGATGCTAGCCACGCTGTTGAACTTGGTGGACAGACCAGCAATCTCGAGGTCAGCGGTGTGTGTCATCTGAGAGAGTGCATATTTTCCATTGGTGTTGCACTTAGCAGTGGTGGTCATGTCAGCAAAACTGATCTCATAAGTGTGCTTGAAATTGGCCTCTTCGGAAGAGACTCCCTTCAGGCTGCCGGTCAGTTCCATCTTGTAATCCTCTACCTTGAACATAGCCTCGTTGACAAAGTTAATCTCTGTGATCTTGAGGTCGTTATTCAAGTTCACAGCAACACCCAAGCGTTGAATGTCGACAGAGATGTCGTGCTTGTAGGTGTTCTCCTTGTTGAAGAAGTTCTCGGTCTTGGAGCGGAGGGCTAGAGATTTAAGAGTGAGAGTCAGGCTGTGTGTGTTCTCAGTCTCCATCTGATACAGTCCAGCGACCAGCTTGTTGGTGAGGGACAAGCCATCTTCATTCACCTTCAGGTTCACTCTGTTCATGGTGTTGGCATCGAAGAGATTGCCCTTGAAAATGCTGTTTAGGTAGACCTCAGAGCTTGCCACTTTCCCCTCCAAGTTGAGGTTGGCGGTGGTCTCCCCAAAGGTCCCCTTGGTGTTGATGGACACATGGGCCCCGGTGGTATCGACTCCACCATTGAAGACATTCTCGAAGGTTATGGGGCTGCTTTGGGCGGTGGTGGTGGCACTTGTTGCTAGACCTTCCTTGTTCAGCGTCAGAGCAGCCTTGTGGAAGGCGCGGCTGCCGAGGACATTGACGGAAGCATCTGCATTGATCTCTAGGCTGGCGGGGTTCAGGGCTCCGGAGAGCAGGGAGTAGGCACGATTCTCAGTATCACCAGCCTGGTTTTCTACCCTGATGATGGCTTCATCCCTGGAGGCGGTGAAGTCCACTTTGCTGCGGATAATTTTCTCTTCAGCCTTGGTCACAGAGTTGGACTGGATCATCAGCTGGGCCTCTTTGTAGCTGATGCTGAACTTGGTGGTGTGCTTAATGGGGTCGTTGTTCAGGTTGGTATTGGACTCAATCAGAAGCTGCTCATTAGCATAGCCGGCCTTGAGCTTGTTGACAATCTCCAGGATTGGGGAGTTCACCCTCAGTGTGGACTCGGCTCTGGCTTCTTTCTTCATGTGTTCGAAAGAGAAAGACTGGGAATAGGTGGTGCTGGCGGTCACGGATCCAAGGGTTACACTACCATCCATGTTAGCATCTCCAATGAGCATGTCAGAGGCCAAGGAGGCCTGCGAAGTGATGTCCAAGGATGTCTGCAGACCCAGAGGGCTAAAGACCTGAATCTTGTGGTTTCCTGTGGCTCTCACTTTGTCTGACACACTGACGGTTTCCATTACCTCAAAGCTGGTGTCAATGAGCTTGTGGCTCAGGGAACCATTCAAAATCACATTCAGAGAGTCTTCTGGCACGTCAGTGATGAGGGCAGTTCCTGTAATGAGACAAAACAAGGGACATGAAGTCACTATAGTACACACAAGGTAAATCAGTCAAACTGACTCAAGGTAGGTTATATTGTATAACCTAATTTTAAGTTATTATGTAACATGTTTCTTCCTTTCCAAACATGATAATATGGCAATCTGTAAAACTACTAAACATTTCTGATTTGGAAGTTCAATGAACTTTTGTTAAGGTTATAAAAATCAAAAAGGTTAAAAAAAAGTTAAGAGAAAAGGTTTACCTTCAGATGTGAAAGCGAGGAGTTCAATGGGACTGTCAGCCACCACCTTAAACTTGGCAATGTAGCTGGGGCTCTCCACAGAGTTGTTGCCACCGGAGACCATTCCCTCCCAGTTATAGTAGTTGCTGTTCACCTTAGCAAACACTTCAACCATTCCGAAGAGTGGCACAGTGAGCTTGTAGTCATTGGGGATGGAGAAGGTGGGGACCTGGACCTCCTTGGAGGCAAGCTCCAAACCGACCTGGGGCACGGACAGATGTGGGGTGGTCAGCATGGCAGGGATCCTCAGCTCCTCAGATGACTTTCCTCCGAATGGCATGGGGATGGTGATGGTAACACGGTTCTTGTTGAACTGGTATTTGAATGTGCTCTCACTGTTGAAGGAATGAAATAATGCAACTAGTTTGTTATTATCAGACTATGATACTGGACACTGACATCACATAGAAAATTACTAGGCTCTATAGAAAATAGACCCCCAAAAGAGTTTACTGCTTTCAGATGTACTTACGATTTCAGGAACAGTCTTTCGGGCATTGTGGGCATCGCCAGCTCTGGCATGTTGTCCTTCAGTGTCTCAACCATGGGAACATCAAAGGTGATCTTGTCCATCCAAATGTTGAAGGCCTGTTAAAAAACTATTTTGTTATGCGTTGATCTGCCACCATTGGTTTGACTTCTATGGAAGAATAAAACATGAAAAGAATTGAGGAGACTGTACGAAAAGGATTTGGGTGTTGTCTTACCTCAAGAGATTTGGTGAAGATTTGACGCAGTTTCATGTCGGTCTTGACCACCTGCTTGTCCAGGATGTCCTCAGAGAGCTGCTTCAGCCGTGCCTGGAGGGCTTCGGTATGAGGGATGACCTTTTGGATCTCAGAGCCCATGTCGGACACCAGCTGAACCTCAACCTTGTTCTCATCTAAAAGGAAAACATGTTGTATTATTAGTACATTCAACTTTGAACCTTATGTCTATTGCATACTAGTCAAATAAACATACCACATAAAGATAGACCTCCTCCCTACACAATGGTGTATTATGAATTTGTAGAATCAGTGTACCGTATTTGAAGATGACTCCCTGAATGGAGGTGGTCTCGGGGAGCTTGATATCACTCCTGAGCTCCAGGGTGAGTTCCTCTGCACTCTTCATAGTGGCAGTGATAACTGCGTCAGTCTTGAGGGCAGGGACAACCAGCTGGACCTGCAGCATACTGTCGCTCATGGCCTCAAGCCTGGAGGAAAGAAAACCATCAGAATCTCTTAGAGATTCAATTCATTTCCAACATGTGCCGATCTATGAAGACATGCACCAATGAATGTGGCTAAAGGGGAGGGCTTTTGCGTTTACTTACTTGGCGCGGCCAATTAGAGATAGCTGAGGGATGTTCTTGTTGGTGATGTCGATGGTGATGGACTTTCCATTGGCTCTGCTGTCGGTGAGACCAATCCTGATTCCAGCCTCCACATCATAGTCGGGGATCTGGACGTTGGTGGTCAGGATGTTCCTGTTCCTGTTGTACTTCATGGTGGCGGTGGCCTCAGTGGGTTTAGCACCTAGGGAAACAAGGAGGAAGAGAGTGAGTTGATTTTAACCACTGACTCACACCAAACAGTATGAACCATGGGAAATGTAGTGCTTGGACAGATGTTCCTACCCTCCGCTCTAAGTGTCATCCTCACGGTGTCAACCTTCTGGCGTCCCTCCTTTCCCTCGCTAAGGAGGTCATAGGCGAAGGTGGCGGTGTACTCAGAGACCTCGTCAGTGGGCTCGATATCAAGAGCAAACCTAGAACAGAGAGAATGTTGTTCAGTATGATGCTCGTTTGATCTTCATACATGGTGCATTAGCAATATCCTTCCATAAACACATCCAGACTCCCTCAAATGTTGTACTTACTTAGTCTCTCCATTGAGAGGGAAATAAGGAGCAGCAGCGTTGTCACCAGCTAAGTTGTAACGGATGGTGGTGCAGTACTTCACTCCAGAGAAGAGAGGGTTGCAGTTCACGACGTTGGTCCTGCCCTCATCCATGGGGGGGATCAGAGTAGCCTGGCCAGAGGAAACTGTCAGCATTCTGTTGCTGTTGTTGAAGAAAAGCAAAAGAACAAAAATAAATAACAAATCATGTGATACATTTACTCGATTGAAAATTTGAATTTGTTTTGGTTGTTTTTTATGTACCTGACTCTGAAGAGCTGGGTGGAGCCCTGAGGAGCAGGGATACCCAGCTTGATCTGGTTCTGCTCCATGGTGATCTTGGCGTTGACGGCGCTTTCGTGGTACATGTTGGTGTGCATCTCCACAACGGAGCTAGTAAACTCAGGGATGTGTACTCCCATCTGGGTCACAAACTCCACTCCCACAGAGGGCATGAAGGACACTTCCTGCTGTTAAAAGAAAGCAGTGAGAGGCCCATTAGAAAACTCTTATGTATAAATGCCTTCATTATTATAAATGTTTCATATATTATTATTAAAAATGTTTATTACAAATACTTGAGAATTTTTATAAATGTCTACAAACAATTCGATACAAATGTATTAATAGTATGAAAACTACTGTTACTGAAAACTCAACAAAAAATGGAATTAGAATCTTGTGAAAGAATGTTGATTGAGTGCAGGAAGATAGCAGAGAACAGTGAGTGAGATATTTACCATGTTGCGGTGAAAGCGCAGGCCACCCTTAGCTCCAGGAGCAAAGGTACCGGACAGAGAGAACTTCAGAGGGAAGCCAGAGGCAGTTGACAGGGAAAACTTGTTGTCCATGAAGATGTAATGGGCAAACACTTCATTGTCAGTGCCTGCCACCATCTTCTGCATGAACTAAACCCAGGAAGAAATGTAATCAATGACAATAACAATAAATACATATAAAATATACCATTCAGCAGATGCTGTTATCCAAAGCGACAAGTCATACATTCTTGAACATTTTTATTAACATTAAATTGTTCTTATCTGGAAATAAAACAAGAGAGTTCTTCACACTTGGAGGTACACATATATGTAAACATGTGAATTACCTTTGTGGGCATGTCCTTGAGGAGGATCTCAGCGTACATGGCTGCGTATTGGGCAATGCCCTTCAGCTCGCTGCCCTTGATGTATCCAAGCTCAGTTCCCATGATCCTTAGATAGGCCATGGCTTCAGGGGACTCCTGAGCCTGCAGATCCTTCGCCAGCTTGTTGAAGTTGCGTATAATCTCCCTCATGATGTTCTCTGGGACCTGAAGAAAATATTTGAGAAGAGTTAACAATGACAATCGTACCACAAACTGAATGCAGTGGAGTAATATATATTTTTTTTACAAGATGTATGGTAATCACCTTTGTTTTCTCATTCTTCAATGGGGCAGCGAAGTTCTTCAGAACCTCGTTCACCTGGTCTGGCATCTTGTCTCCAGCCCAGTACATAGCCTTGGATATGGTGTCAGGGAAGAACCCGCTCTTTCCGAACAGAGCCTCAATGGTTGGCTCAAAGTCTTTTCCCTCCATGCCAATCTATAGACAAAAAAACAGCCAATGCAATGTAGAGTGGATATAACAAAAATCACACTACAAACCTGTTAATATGAGTTACTAGACATAAAAACATATTTCTGTTATTACATACCTCCCACATGTCCATGTTATAGCCGAAAGCCTTCAGGGTAGTCTCAAGCATGATCTCCTTGGGCAGTTGGCTGGTGGGATCAAAGATCATGTTTCCTTGCATGCTGGTCTTCATGTTGTTCATGGCAGCATCCATCTTGTAGTTGCGAGACATAGTAGTGTAGTCACCATGAGTGGTTGCAATGGTAGGGTCAGCGAGGACATCAAGGATCTTTTCGCCCAGCCTGGGGATTAGGATCACAGAATATTAAAGATCAGTACTAACACTAGATACTTAACTTTTTTTGTATAATATTATCAAAAAGTATACATACTTTATGGTCTCGGGGTCATTGGAGTGGATGATGTTGTAGATGTGAGAGGTCACGAAGGCCTTGACCTGCGCATTCTGCTCCTGGACGTCTGGTTTCTGCTCCTGCATCGACGCCTTCAGTATTTTCTTCACCAGCTCCAGGTCACTTGCCTCAGGTGTCCTCATCAGAATCAGGTAGGCTGCCAGTCTCTTCTGCACAGCACCCTTAGCGTATGAGCTCACCCTCTGGAGGTTAGAGCGCACCTGGAAAGGAAAAACAAAATGGCAGCTAATTAGTCAATGTATTTTTGAAAGGAGAATGTGTGCCACAGTATAGCAGTGCATGGCCCTTATTCACATGTCTCAGGAGTGCTGATATAGGATCAGCTTGTCTATTTATTTAGATCATAATGAAAAACATTATATGGGGACCTGATCCTAGATCAGCACTCCTACACTCCTTTTTAGTCCTTCAAGTTAATTTTGGAGTTTGAATATAGTTTACCTCATCGGTTACAGACATGCGCCTGAAGGCCTGGATGGCAGCGAGCTGGACCTGCAGGGTTGTGGTGGGCTGTCTCATGCACTTCAGCAGGGTGGTCTTCACGGTAGCGTCGGTGGCCTCCATGGCTTCTCCTATGTTGCCAATAATCTGGAGTCCATTACAAATAAAGAGAGAGAGAGTCAGATAAACAGTCAAATAAGTCAAGCTTTCCATGTCATGTGATTAGGTGGGAAGAAGAATCTAATTAGTTGAGCAACAGGTGACAACATACCCTCAGGGTCAGGAAGGTCAGCTCCTTTTCTCCAGCACAATCAGCACCCAAAAGGGAGACAAGGAACTCAGACACAGCAGCAATCTCGGGGGTGACTTTGCCCTCAGCCTGGTAGAGCCTAGTAACACAAAACAAGAGGGTGGCAATGAACATTTGAACCATAATGTTTATTAAACTAAATTGAAACCGTCAGTCATTGTCTATCAGTCAATAACCAAGTAGAGTATACATTTTGGACTTACTTTCTGACGACATTGCCTAAAGCAAACATGATGGGCTTGCTCTGTTTGTACTGAGCCATGCTGAGCATGTCTTTGACAAGGAGGCGGGAGGGGTTGGGCAGGAGTCCCAGGGCATAGACGGCGGCGTCGACTTCCATAGCTTCAGGCTCGAAGGTCCTGAGGTGCTGGAGCATGGCGCTGCTACACTCAGGAGTACCGCACTGGGCCAGGGCCTGCCAGGTCAGGGTGTCCGATACGAACACCATCTCAGGGACGGCAGGGCTCATAGCCTCACCCTTCAGTCCCCGGAGCTCAGACACGAGTCTCTGGAAGGTGCTGGCGCGCTGGTGGCCCTGGTTGGTCTCGGACAGGGTGCTCAGTTCCCTCAAGGTGGCAAGAGCAGCATCTGCTGTCTGGACGGCAGCTTTGTCCTCAGCAGCCTCCATGGGTAAACCCTTGAGGTTGGCCTCATCTTTAGAGAGTAAGATAGAAGACATTTAGTTTTAAAGGTTATTCTGTAAAGGCCGCCTGGTACAGTACACATTCTGTTTATCATTTGAGTAAAAGACGAATTTTGTCCAGTGTCAATTCTTACTGTGGTTGAAAACTCTTTCGTTGATCTTGCTAGTCTCCAGGAGAGTCAAAGTCTGTTTGACCAGTGTTGACACTCCATACTCAGTCCTGCATTTAGGAAGAGGATTGAAGAACATGTGACGAATTCTAAACTGGCCTGGGTCAAATCATTGCAGACTCAGTATTCTGTTCATAGGATTAAACAGATTGAAGTTGCCTGGATTTACTGGTGGGAGAAAGGGAGGAAGATGTGCTTCTCTGTGCAGGATCCAGCAGTCATGTGCTTTTTCTGGTTGTCAAACTTGTAGTTGCAAGTCTGGGTGCTGCTGATCAGCTTGGACAGTGGGTATTGCTGTTGACAGGGAAGCACAATTAAACACTTTGTCAGGAACAATAATCATGATGGGTTTATGGTGTAAATCAAGGTTCCCCAACTGACGTGATTTTATTTGTCCCCCCAAGTAAAAAAAAAGTTTAAAAAAGTGAGTTATATATTTTTTAAATTGTTGGCCATAAAAGACTAAAAATACCAGCAAATCAGCTCCAAGTGATTTTAATTTGGGAAATCTGCTCCAAAGTATTTCCAACAATAATATAGAGATATGTGAATGTGTACAAATGTAAGCAATGATGTTTTAGTCAAATATTTTAATCTGTTTGGGCATCTTGCGGTAAATTTGCAGTCTACAAATTATTTGCAATTATGTTCGGGCCCCGTGACTATCCGCTCAAGAAGAAAATTGGCCCGTGGCCAATTTATGATATGATATTCTATTAAAATGTAATGCTTAATCGAAGAATGACCAAATGTTTTTTTGTAAATGATGGCCATAAAGTTCTCTTTTTGCACTTTTCCCCTCCCTCTAACCATGCCAGAGATGATAGCCAGGGGGCTGGTGTGGTCCCTCTGGGCAATGAAGCTGTCGCATTTGGACAGGTCCCTGGTGATGGTCACGTCAGTGGCAATGTCTTCTTTGGAATTGACAGCGAAGTTGGTGCCACAGACTCCATGAAGGGTGGCCTGAACGTTGAGAGAGTTTTTGTTAAAGTAAATGACGAACATGCATCCATTTCGATTATTAGGTTAACACAATATACTTTGGTTTCTGTGATTCCTTGTCACATGACTGGTACCAAGAAGGATATTTACAGATTATAGATCTAGAATGGTCAACTCAATAAGATGGACACACAGTTTTGAGATGAAGCTATTAAGGACTTTGACCTGCAGCTTTATCTATGGTGCAGTCATTCTAGGTAGTCATTGTAACAACTTGTTGTTTGGTATTTATCACCCTAGATTGCGGCATCTTATCTGTTTATTATGTAATTTGTATCTTGATACATCACAAACAAAATCAAATTGCCTTGATGACCCAGACCTATATGGACCTGATGACTGTTATGTCACGTCACTGACTAATTGGCTGTGAGCTGGCAGGTGAGGAAATTGCCTTGGTCAGCTCTTACCATGTCCTTGTTCTTCTCTTCCTCCAAGGCAGGCACGATAAGGGCTGAGACAATTCCCCTCTTGATGTTTAAGATGGTGGTGGTCTCATCCTCCTCAGGGAAGAGTTTCACACCTGTCTGTCCCTCAACCATGACCTTCAGGGGGTTCCTGGACAATAAAGGAGTGATCATCTTATTTCGTCTACTCTTATTCTGAAATGAAAAGGAATCTCCGCACATTCAGGATCAATGCACAATTTTCTATTTATTTACGTTGATCTTTCGGTAGTCAAACTTTCATCAGAGCCACTAAGTATACTCTTATTCTATCATCAAGGGTTATCAAGCAATAGAAAAGGTCTGTAAATCGCTGTGGGATAAGAGTGACGTGATAGCGTACTTCGCCATGGCAGCCTGGAAAGCCTCAGCACCAGCAGCGGGCGCAAACACAGCAGAACCCTCTGTGTCGACGTGGACGACCTCGCTCAGGGAGCACTCTGAGGTGCGCAGGATGAAACTGCATGTTTGGGGCACATCAATTTCGACCTGTGAGAAGGAGAAAAGGAACGGTCAGAGGACTGTCCCTTTAATGTCCCCTTCTGTAAGGGAGGAATGGAAGTTGAGTGAGAGCCCGGAGTTGCTGGAGGGCTCAGGGCTCAGCTGTCTGTCACGTACCTTGCAGGTTACTTTAGGGCCATTCTTGAGGTTGGTAGCTCCATTTACGCCGTTAAGTGTCTCAGCTTCATACTGGTACAGAAATCTTCTGAAGTTCTTGAACCTCTTTGCCACTAGAAATAAGGGGACATAAATTACTAACGTTGCAATTACAGTTATGAGAAAAAGGGAGCAATACGTAGGGACATGTTATGAAAGACATCTAATCTCTAGTGAGATAAGGAGTTCTGGACTCTACCTTTCCTATGATAAAATTGATAGTGTTGACATTTGGCAAGTCAACATGACACTGATCGATGATCTCATCATCGAGTTCAAAGTCACACATTTTAGCTGAGACCAGTGCAAATTGAGTAGACCTAGGTGAAGTAATGTTCCCTAGAACCGTTGTGAGTACTAGACTACAAGGAGTTGAAACAAAGATTTGCCTATTCCTCTATGGTTTTAACAAGCAGTGATAACTTCTCACAAAATTACTCTCCTTTTTTGTTTGATATCCTGTTTTGGGTTCTGATGACGTCAGAATTAGTGTACGAAAATTATCAGAATTTTATCAGAGAAAAAGCTAAGCATAAGTTTTGTCCCACCCTGTTCATTCACTCTTTTTAAATGTTTGCAAATTAAGTATAGTCTATAGGCGAATTCACAAAAATTCCATATCAGAGTTGTATTGACAACTTGCTTAGTATCTTAGTCTGGAACACCATGTAGCTATTTTAATTGTAATCCTGAGGTAAAACAAAATCCCCAGAAGCTTGATTCCTAGCTAGCAAGCAATATGGTTGTTTCTCCTCTCTTCTCGTTGACATTTTGCAACTTGTTGAAAGTTGAAAACCCATTTCCTCCTAGAGACCATTATCTACTGGAAGATTACCTTCATCTAACATTTAAATAAATACAAATAAAAACTTACAGAGACAAGTTGGAGATTGTCCCTCAGAATTCCCAATATCTTGCTCTGTGAATAATGAAAATAAAAAAGGATTAGGAAAAAAGTTGAAATACCAGTGCACAGAACATCATCCATTACAGCAATTGTCTGTCTGTAAAATGTATTCAGAGTATCTGCATATTATCATTATATATATTATATATATATGTATATATATATATATAATTCAAAGTCACATAGGCTTATATGTCAATGACAATTTAAAAAAGTGTATGTAAGCTACCCAGAATTAGTTATATCGTCTCTTGTTAAATGTAGACCTATTTCAACACAACTGGATGCTTGTAGCACAAAACTACCAAAAACCTTTGTAGAGAATGAAAAGCATGTATCAAAAATGGACCTCAAAAACAATGTGTAAATTGCGCTGTACTTACGGGCCAAGGCATAGGTGCCTAGCAGCAGCAGAAGGCAGAGCTTAGTATCCCCCATGATGGGTTGGAAGAAGCTCTGTAAGCCTTCCAAATAGAAGAAGAGGTCTCTTCACTCTTTCAGTAGACTGATTCCTCTGCTTTGGCTCTCTGCTTTTATAGTTCTCACAACCCTCTTTCAGAGATCCAGAACTGCCAGAGTGCCGCCCTGGTTCCAGAGTTCAGGCAGTCCTTGTGGCAGGGCAAAGGTAGGCCTAACTCATTTCACAAACACTCCCAAGACTTGTCAGTCAGCACTGGACTTGATTGGACTCTCTGATTGTATTAGATTAGCTTTTTATTATTATCATTTTTATTTTATTTACAAACTAAGGTTTTTCATGCTTTAGAAACAAGTGATTGAAGTAAGGGGTTGTAAAATAAACTTGTGTATTTAAACAAAAACATTGTCACTGGTGCTCAAGCACTGTAGCAAATTATTTATCATCGTTACATGGGATTTACTGTACACCTGTTCTGATATTTGTGTTGTATAGATAAATGTGGTCAGATGAGATTGGTGGCCTGCAAGTCACTCAGAACATGCCTACTAACATGAATGATCTACTCTACCAACCCAAATAGGTTAGTTGAATGGATAAATGTGTATTTTAGTCATTTGTTTTCTGTATGCTTAATTATACTTCCCTGAAATTCTATCTACAAGACCCTGAATGCTATTTTTCTAACCGAATATCATATGTACACATTTATAATGGACAGAAGTGTAAACGGAGGCCTTGTAATATGTACATTAAGATAAGGCAACAGTAACACAACCATATTTCAGTTGATTAATATAGCACCCCCCCTTGGGCTTATCAAATGTATTTTGTAAATGCCGGATCTCTATGGCAAGATGCATCATTTACCCAAGTTTAGTTAAAATCAGGCCAGTGGTGTCTGACATATCGTGTGTGACTAACGTATGAATGGACAGAGACAGATGCATAGTTCCCCCTTTCACCTCCATAAAGAAATCTATGAACCTCTTTGATCAGGATTCCCACAGAAGTGCACTCAGTCAGCGTGATGATATTGGCTAGAGTGAGAAGATAACATAATCAGGCAGACGAACATAATGTGAAGTTGCATAAGTCCTTAAAAGAGTAACCTCAGGACTGCAGAACACTATTATGTACAGAAAATGTTTTGAGTAAACATTTAAGGCTTCATAGATAGCAGTCATAATTCTAAAAAGCAGGATAAGAGAAAAAGTAGTCATAGAAAACTTTGACTCTCATAATGGTTCAGTGTGCACACTTATATACACTTCAATGACTAAATCAACTGGGATAGAAGTTATTTAAATTACATCTGAAAATTTAAAGAAATACACATTAAGTCAATGTTTATTAGCTTACTTCAACAGTTGATTTTATGGCAAATTGAAAACTAAAGTTTGTGCTGATACAAAGCCTTTTTATTTACTGGTACTCCTTTAGGCATGAACAATGACTACATCAGTGATTAGGCAACATTAACAATAGGTTTATGCCTACATTAAGCGTTTAAAATAGACCAAGGAGCTCATAAAGGGGGACACAGAAGGGACATACTGTTGGTCCCATACAGACTAGGGTTGAATATGGGTTGTAGGCCTCATTTTGAATTAAAATGTCTTATGCCGTTCATTTGTGTTGGCATGAACACTTTGCACAACTGCTGTTGTGGCAACCCCTTGAAAAATGTTCCTCCCCCCTCCTAGCACCCCTCCTCCCAAAAAACCCCCACCAACAACAAATAAACAAACAAACAAAAAAACATCAGAACAAACACACAACAACACAACTACCAACACAGTGGTGTAAAGTACTTAAGTAAAAATACTTTAAAGTATTACTTAAATCGTTGTTTGGGGTGTCTGTACTTTACTATTTATATTTTTGACAACTTTTACTTCACTACATTTATTTTCTTTAGCAATGTCCTTTTTTCTTCATACATTTTCCCTGACACCCAAAAGTAATCGTTACATTTTGAAAGCATTGCAGGACTGGAAAATGGTCCATTCACACAATTACCAAGAGAACATCCCTGGACATCCCTACTGCCTCTGATCTGATGGACTCACTGAACATACATGTTTCGTTTGTAAATTATGAGTGTTGGAGTGTGCCCCTGGCTATACATACATTTAAAAAACAAGAAAATATTGCTGTCCAGTTTGCTTAATATAAGGAATTGGAAATATTTTATACTTTTACTTTTGATACTTAAGTATATTTAAAAACAAATACTTTTAGACATTTACCCAAGTAGTATTTTTCTGGGTGACTTTACTTTTACTCAAGTATGACTTTTGGGTACTTTTTTTCACACTGTACCTACATGCATTTTTACAAGGAAGTAGCATTGGGCTCAATCACTTTCTTCAAACCTCAAACTCTGATGACCTCTGGTGGCATTTTCTAAATGACCCATAATATTGTATGCTGCCTGTTATATCTAGCTGAGCTGTAGAAGAACGCACATCTGAGCGGTTTCACATTATACAGTGGCTTGCGAAAGTAATCACCCCCTTGGCATTTTTCCTATTTTGTTGCCTTACAACCTGGAATTAAAATTGATTTTTGGGGGGTTTTTGTCATTTGATTTACACAACATGCCTACCAATTTGAAGATGCACATTTTTTTTATTGTGAAACAAACAAGAAATATGACAAAAAAACAGAAAACTTGATCGTGCATAACTTTTCACCCACCCAAAGTCAATACTTTATAGAGCCACCTTTTGCAGCAATTACAGCTACACGTCTCTTGGGGTTTGTCTCTATAAGCTTGGCACATCTAGCCCCTGGGATTTTTGCCCATTCTTCAAGGTAAAACTGCTCCAGCTGCTTCAAGTTGGATGGGTTCCGCTGGTGTACAGCAATCTTTAAGTCATACCACAGGATCTCAATTGGATTGAGGTCTGGGCTTTGACTAGGCCACTCCAAGACATTTAAATGTTTCTACTTAAACCACTTGAGTGTTGCTTTAGTAGTATGCTTATGGTCATTGTCCTGCTGGTAGGTGAACCTCCGTCCCAGTCTCAAATATCTGGAAGACTTAAACAGGTTTCTCTCAAGAATTTCCCTGTATTTAGCACTATCCATCAATCCTTCAATTCTGACCAGTTTCCCAGTCCCTGCCGATGAAAAACATCCCCACAGCATTATGCTGCCACCACCATGCTTCACTGTGAGGATGAGATTCTCGGGGTGATGAGAGGTGTTGGGTTTGTGCCAGACATATTGTTTTCCTTGATGGCCAAAAAGCTCAATTTTAGTCTCATCTGACCAAAGTACCTACTTCCATTTGTTTGCGGAGTCTCCCACATGCCTTTTGGTGAACACCAAACGTGTTTGCTTATTTTTTTCTTTAAGCAATGGCTTTTTTCTGGCCACTCTTCCGTAGAAGCCCAGCTCTGTGAGGTGTACGGCTTAAAGTGGTCCTCAGGACAGATACTCCAATCTCCGCTGCAGAGCTTTGCAGCTCCTTCAGGGTTATCTTTGGTCTCTTTATTGCCTCTTGATTAATACCCTCCTTGCCTGGTCCGTGAGTTTTGGTGGGCGGCCCTTTCTTGGCAGGTTTGTGGTGGTGCCATATTCTTTCCATGTTTTAATAATGGATTTAAATTGTGCTCTGTGGGATGTTCAAAGTTTGGGAAAATGTTTTATAACCCAACCCTGATCTGTCCTTTTCCACAACTTTGTCCCTGACCTGTTTGGAGAGCTCCTTGGTCTTCATGGTGCCGCTTGCTTGGTGGTGCTCCTTGCTTAATAGTGTTGCAGAGTCTGGGGCCTTTCAGAACAGGTATATACATACACTGAGATCATGTGACAGATCATGTGACACTTAGAATGCACATAGGTGGACTTTATTTAACTAATTATGTGACTTCTGAAGGTAATTGGTTGCACCAGATCTTATTTAGGGGCTTCATAGCAAAGGGGGTGTATGTACACACCACTTTTCATTTTTTTAAAACAAGTCATATTTTTCATTTCACTTCACCAATTTGGACTATTTTGTGTATGTCCATTACATGAAATCCAAATAAAAATCCATTTAAATTACAGGTTGTAATACAACAAAATAGGAAAACCGCCAAGGGGGATGAATACTTTTGTAAGGCACTGTATATCACTCTCGTTTAATGACACGTGCCACTCATTCTCACAACCCATTCATCCATAAAGCAGCACAATGTTGTAAACCATAACGTACAGCACGTCGTACCATACATAACATTTCCCCCCTTTCCAAAACCAGGGAAAGAACCTAGAGTGATACCTGAAAGAAAAATTAACCCTTTAACAGAAGAGGTAAACAATGACTCTCCAAACTAGCCAGTTCAGTCCATTAACCTGGAGGTTGACTAAGACACCAAATGGAGCTAAGTCTAAAAGGCATGCGTGTGTATCTGAACACGCCAGCATGTGTGACAAAAGCCGTGAGGTCTCTGCTGGCTGGGTGGAAGGGCACCTGAAGGTAACCTGACGCAGGTCAAGCTTCGTGAAGACCCTGGAGCCATGAAATTGTGCGGTCAGTTGGCCAATTCTGTTGCCATGTGCAGGTAACTTGGTGGATAGATGACCCACTGTCAGTGTGAACCCCAAGCCTGTGAAGAGGTCGAGGCCCAGGAGGTTGACACCCCACTTTGAAACGTGAATGATGGTAGATGCTTGGCGCCGTAGTGCACTGGGACCTGAAGGGTGCCTGTGTAACAGTATAGACTTTACATCCGTCCCCTCGACCCGACCAGGGCGCGAACCAGGGACGCTCTGCACACGTCAACAGTCATCCTCGAAGCACCGTTACCCATCGCTCCACAAAAGCCACAGCCCTTGCAGAGCAAGGGGAACCACTACTTCAAGGTCTCAGAGCAAGTGACGTCACCGATAGCAATTTCACATCGGCTACACCTGCAATGTCTATCTTGGATCTACCATACCCGCAGTGGAGTGCTGTTGGAGTGGTAGGTGACGGAAAAACTTGTAGTAAGTGGCAAGGTTGAGCAACGACACCGCAGTGCTCCAGTAGCAAAGGCAAACCCACGTCGCTGAGCTGCACAGTACATGTCTTGAATGTCACATGGTTGGTGGAGACGGTTCGGATTTCAGTGTGTTCATGTTGAGAGTGAGATGAAAATAAGTGCCTGTTCTGAGTGTGGCTAAAAGCTGGAGCAGAATGACACATTTTGCAAAGTGATTGTATTTTGAACAGTTCTTGCATGTTTTCCCATGGGCTGGGCAGTTTGAAGCCTTTGAATTGTGAGAGTCTGTCTGTTTGTCTGTGTGTCTGCTGTATGGGCATGCTGGTAGGTGTGCCAACAAATTTTCAGGGCAGGTTGCTAGAGGCAGGTTGATTTGTTGCTAAAAGTTGCTAAATGACATTGTGATGTCATTGCGTGATAGCGTAAAACTGCGTCATTACGTAGAACACACAACAACGTTACTCAAATTGACTGGCCATCTCAGCGAAAAATATGATTTGACATGTTCAGGTACAGACTCCCACTCTTTTCTGTTCTTCTGGCTGTACAATTTTTATTGAGACATGTTGATTGATGTTGTAAGTTCTTTTCAAAAAACGTTTTTGTGTCATTTAGAGGGAAAATGTGTGCATTTTAGTCACGTTTCAAAAGTTGCTAAAAGTTCAAAATTATATATTTAAAAGTAGCAAAATTTGTTGCTTTGTGCTGTTTGAAAAAAAGTAGCTAAATCTAACAACAAAATTGCTAAATTGGCATCACTGATGCTGGTGTCTGTGTCCATGCAGCTATCTATGTAGGAGGGCGTGCACAGCACGTGATCGTTGTAGTGCGCATGCTCGGTCTGAAGCTGCTGTGTGAATGGCTGGGGGCCGAGTGTATACTGCAGAGCTGTCTGTCAGCATTGTTGAGCATTCCAACGCCGCTTCAACCTCAACTTGTAAATTATTTGATTCCAAAAGCTGCTTCTCCCGCCTTGTCTTTTCACATAACGTCCCCTCTATCAGCTGATCTCGTCCTGAAGTGTCCTATATATACCCACAGAATAGCCAAGTAGCTTTGAATGGACTCACCCGGCCATTGATTTATTTTCTATAGCCGGTAGCGTCGGAGGAGCACTCGCTTTTTCCCGGCAAAGTGGTTCAGTTGGAGGCTGACTGCAGCAGAATGTTGGAGCCGATCCAAGCGCTCTGAAAATCCTCTGTCCCTCTGTACGGAGTCAGTGATGGAACAGTCCATAGCTTCGAGATAAGAGTTAAAACTTATCAAGCCAGTTATTTCAAGGCGAGGAATGGTGCTGGCGTCGTTGCCAATATTATATCTAGTTTAGCTGTAGAAGAACGCACATCTGCACGGTTTCACATTGTACATCACTCTCTCTCTTAATGACATATGCCACTCATTCTCATAACCCATTCATCCGTAAAGCAGCACACTGTCGTAGACCCTAATGTACAGCACGCTGTACCATACATAACACTACCCTCATAAAGTGCATTTCGGATTCAAAACTATAAGTCCTACAAACACATGCATAGTACTTTCAGAAAGGTAAGAACTATGGGATTCTGATATAGGTGTCAGAAACAATGTGACTACTGCCATATGTCCACCAGATGCACATGCGTTTTGCCATGTGTTGTTTTTGCCCGCATTTTCTGTACTTGATGCACATGTGCTTCACAAGGCTGCAGAAGGGGTTGCATCACGGATAAGATCATTTACGCCCTGTTTAACCAAAGCTAATAATTAGAACAAATGGAAGTTATTCTCCTGTTGACCTAATGGTTTCATAAACTGCTAGAGCTACCAACAGACTAACATGCACAAGGGCACATTGCAACAATTAATCTAGTTCGTTTCTATTCATCTGTCACTATCAACATCAATAAATTGAACTGGTTGTCCCCATATAGAGTACTGATTTTAAATCACTAGCTTGCCCTGCATGATGGCATCCTTCTAGCTTCGCCAGCGAGTTGTACTCCCCACAAATGAGAGGCTTTTAATACTCAAGACTGAGTGTTAGGGCCTGAGGAAAGTATGGCATTCATTCAGATTAAATATGGAAACTTGAAATGTGTCCTCCCCATTTTCAATTATATTTTTGGTTTTATTCCCCAAATTAAAACTATACTAAATATATTCACGTCACCAAATAATTGATAAAAACACACTGTTTTGCAACAAAGGTCTACAGTAGTTTCAACAGTACTCTGTTGGGTAGCACCATGGTGTGGGTGGAGGACAGCTACTTTCCGTCATCCTCTGGGTACATTGACTCATGGTTCTCACCCCATTCCATTGACTTATCCAGTAGTTATGACAACTTCTGGAAGACATCCTCCAACCTATCAGAGGTCTTGTAGCATGAACTGACATGTCCATTTACATTTGACATTTTAATAATTTAGCAGATGCTTTTATCCAGACCGACTTACAGTGAGTGCATACATTTTCATACTTTTTGTTAATTCTTTGTTCCAATCAAATGATCAGAGAATGAATCTAGCACTGAAAGCATAAGCTACAGCTAGCTGGCACTGCAGTGCATAAAATGTGGTGAGTAGTTGACTCAAAGAGAGAGAAAGACAATAGTTGAACAGTTTTTAACAAATGTATTTATTTAAAAAGGAGAAGCAAGGTTAAAAGAGAGAGAGACATAGCTATGTTTATTTGTATTTTTTTCACTTTGCTAGCGAATGGAACTAGCTAGCTTAGCGTGCTCAAACAGAGAGGGATGCTATTGTAACAGTATAACTTTAGACCGTCCCCTCGCCCATACCTAGGCGCGAACCAGGGACCCTCTGCACACATCAACAACTGACAACCACAAAGCATCGTTACCCATCGCACCACAAAAGCCGCGGCCCTTGCAGAGCAAGGGGAACCACTACTTCAAGGTCTCAGAGCAAGTGACGTCACCGATTGAAACGATATTTACCGCGCACCACCACTAACTAGCTAGCTATTTCACATCCGTTACACTATGTTAGCTAGCTGTTGTAACGTCTGCTTCCAACTCACACTCTCATACACTTAGAGCCCCTGAATGTAGCTCACTCTCCAGATCCCAATCACCCGAATTCTGATGACCTGTTCACACACCTTTAATGTCATTATCACACACTATTTAGTTCAGTTCTTTGCACCCCTTCTTTGTGGGGTATTGTTTGTTTTTGACACACTTCTCTTTGGAGCTCTGTTTTTCCCGTAATTTACTCCTCCTGTGTATGATAGTTTTTGCCTGCCTCACTAACAACCCCTTTAGCCTATTCCATTCATGTACCTGAGCCTATCGGATTTCCTGTTATATACCTATTGCCTGATCTCACGGACGACGTTACTAGCCTTTTCCCTGCCTGTACTGTTGCCTTTTGGACCCCATGTGTATGACCTGCTGCCTGCCCCTGGACCCAGCTACCTGCCTCCTCCTGTGGTCCTTTACATTAAACACCTGCTGCGCCCTGCGCTTGAAACCAGCTCTCTGTCTCCCTCGTGTTCATTACAGCTGGCTATGGCTCTCCAACAATAGCTATGTTGACTTGGGCGGACGGTTTTACAGTTCATAAAATGTTTGTTTTGATACTCAGTGTTGGAGGTTGTGACAACCTGTCCAAACTGTTTCCGTGCACTGTTCATGCAGTGGTTGCACTGGTTGTATTTATAAGTGCCCTTGTGTGTTTTTTTTTGTCTGCATCCACATTTTGTTACATTACAGCCTTATTCTAAAATGGATTAAATAAAAACAAATCCTCATCAATCTACACACAATACCCCATAATGACAAAGTGAAAAAAAGTTTTAGCCATTTTGCAAATGTATTAAAAATAAAAAACGTATTTACATAAGTATTCAGACCCTTTGCTATGAGACTCGAAGTTGAGCTCAGGTGTATCCTGTTTCTGTTGATCATCCTTGAGATGTTTTTACAAATTGATTGGTGTCCACCTGTGGTAAATTCAATTGATTGGACATGGTTTGGAAAGGCACACATCTGTCTACATAGGGTCTCACAGGTGACATTGCATATCAGAGCAAAAACCAAGCTATGAGGTCAAAGAAATTGTCCGTAGAGCTCAGAGAAAGGATTCCTTCGAGGCACAGATCTGGGGAAGGGTACCAAAATATTTCTGCCTCATTGAAGGTCCCCAAGAACACAGTGGCCTCCATCATTCTTAGGTTGAAGAAGTTTGGAACCACCAGGACTCTTCCTAGAGCTGGCCGCCCATTCCAAACTGAGCAGTCAGGGGAAGAGGGCATAAGTCAGGGAGGTGACCAAGAACCTGATGGTCACTCTGACAGAGCTCCAGAGTTCCTCTGTGGAGATGGGATAACCTTCCAGAAGGAAAACCATCTCTGCAACACAACACCAATCAGGCCTTTATGGTAGAGTGGCCAGATGGAAGCCACTCCTCAGTAAAAGGCACATGACAGCCCGCTTGGAGTTTTCCAAAAGGCAATGAGAGAATGAGAAACAAGATTATCTGGTCTAATGAAACCAAGAATAAACTCTTTGGCCTGAATGCCAAGCATCACATCTGGAAGAAACCTGGCACCATCCCTACGGTGAATTATGGTGGTGGCAGATTCATGCTGTGGGGATGTTTTTCATCGGCAGGAACTGGGAGACTAGTCAGGATTAAGGGAAAGATAAACTGAGCAAAGTACAGAGAGATCCTTGATGAAAACCTGCTCCAGAGCACTCAGGACCTCAGACTGCTGCGAAGGTTCACCTTCCAACAGGACAAGGACCATCTGTACACATCCAAGACAACTCAGGAGTGGCTTCAAATCAAATCACATTTTATTGGTCACATCCACATGGTTAGCAGATGTTAATGCAAGTGTAGCGAAATGCTTGTGCTTCTAGTTCTGACCGTGCAGTAATATCTAACAAGTAATCTAACAATTTCACAACAGCTTACTTATACACACAAGTGTAAAGGAATGAATAAGAATATGTACATACAAATATATTGATGAGACGATGGCCGAATGGCATAGGCAAGATGCAGTAGACGGTATAGAGTACAGTATATACATATGAGATTAGTAATGTAGGGTATGTAAACACTACATAAAGTGACTAGTGAATGGAAGACTGCCTTCAACATGGCCAGTGGCCACTACGAGTATTTGGTCAAGCCATTTGACCTCACCAATGCCCCTGCTGTGTTCCAGGCTCTGGTAAGTGATGTTCTCCACGACATATTGAACCGGTTCGTCTTCTTCTACATTGATGACATCCTCGTCTTCTCCCGCTCCCCCCAAGAACATGTGCTCCACATCCGACAGGTTCTTCAGTGTCTCCTGGAGAACCAGCTGATTGTTAAGGCAGGGAAGTGCGAGTTCCATCGTTCCACCATCCCCTTTCTGGGGTACATCCTCCCCTCTGGGAGTGTCCAGATGGATCCCGGGAAGGTGAGCGGTGGTGGATTGTCCCCAATCTTCGTCCAGGGTGCAGCTGCAACATTACCTGAGGTTCGCCAACTTCTATCGCCGCTTTATCCGGGGTTACAGCACCCTGGCTTCCCCCCTGTCAGCACTTACTTCTCCTAAGGTTCCGTTCATGTGGTCCCCTGCTGCTGACCGGGCGTGCCGGGACCTCAAACACAGCTTCACGGCTCCCATCCTGGTTCATCCATATGATGAAAATTATGAAAGACAAGCATTGTAATTTTGATTTCCGAAAAGTGAGTGTGGAAGAGGTGAATAACTGATTGTTGTCTATTCAGTGCCCCACTTGTTTAGCTTTGCCTGTTTTGCATGTTATATTGGCATTAATGTGTGTCAGATATCAGTTTGCAAGCAATGTAAAAAAAATATATAAATCATTGAGTTAATAAAGCTGCATACAAACATGGTCTCTTTTTTTCTTTATTGAGTAAGGCAGCTCCAAAATGTGTGTGTTTCAGCTTAACTCAGTGCTTTCTGTGGTGGTGGGGCAGCCAGCGGAAAATACTAAGCGTAGGGGTTGGTAATGTTCTTTAGCTGCGCCGTGATTGGCTCAGTGTTCTGTCACTCATGGGGACACTATGTCAACGCAAAATCTACATGGAGAGCTCGAATATTCAAGCCCCTTGGGTGCTGCCATAGAGTTGCATTAGAAGTGCCCATCCAAGAAGGCTCAAGGTCATTGGCCACAGATAAATTGATGTCAAACCACATTATATCTACAGTAGCTGTGATTGGACTGATCATGTCAACATAATACTTTCATAATCTTAGCCATCAAGCTAGCAGTCATCATGATGAATCAAGTCAACAATCTACTGGCAAATCCTTTTCCATCCTTGTCATATGAAGAGAAATTATGAAGAGAGATTTTAGATAAAATGTATCGCTGCTCATTGGCCATTGGAAATAAACATTACAAAACAAGTTGGATATCACAGATTCAACAACAAGTTGTTTGGAAGGAATCAGTGTCTAACTGCAAGGATAGCAAAGCAATCCCTAGCCTGCTATTCAGTGGAGTGGATGTGTGGTCCAAGTCTGGATTTAAGGGTCTCCTTTTCAAGCTTATAATTAGTTTTGAAAACTACTTGTAACTCAGAACTGGGAAATCCCAGATTTCAGTGAATTCAAGACAACTGGGAACCCGTGGAAAAAAACTAGCTCCGACTGGGAAAATAGGTTGGAATTCCTCTTTCTCGACTTGGAACTCCTCTTTCTAGTGCTCCGACATGAAGATCACTAATGTCCTGATTCGACCTTGTTTTTTTCAGAGTTCCCAGTTGTCTTGAAAGCACCATAAATCCAGATAATGCCAGACTTTGATGCCCACGAAGGACCTCCATGCCACCTTCCTGTTCAAGTGAGCAAAGCACAACAAGATGAGTCCAAAAATGTATTGTATGCTGCTGCATAATATTATATTTGATTTAACTAGGCAAGTAAGTTAAGAACAAATTCTTATTTTCAATGATGGCCTAGAAACAGTGGGTTAACTGCCTTGTTCAGGGGCAGAACGGCAGATTATTTTTACCCTTGTCAGCTCGGAATTTGATCTTGCAACCTTTTGGTTACCAGTCCAAAGCGCTAACCAGTAGGCGACCTGCTTCCCCGCTGCTGCTCCACTTGCATGCATACTGTAGGAATACTAGGTGTATGTTGTGTAGTAAGCTGTTAGTAGCCCATGTGCCTCACCCTAATAATTTGGTCCCTTTTCCCATCATAATTTCGACTACTTTTCTGACTTGGTGGTGCACATGTAGCCTATAGCCTGTTTTAGATAAATGTCATCATCAAATATTGTAAGAGCTTTCATTTCATCTGCTTATATGGGCCCTTTATTTATCCTGCGGTTCTGACTTGGTATGCAGAGAGAATACTGTAAGAACGGCCCATGTTCTGAATTCTGTTTCTGTACATTTCAAAAGCTCTGAACAAGTGGCTGTTCCACTGGATGTCAGAAGGTGAATTCACCAATTTGTAAGTCGCTCTGGATAAGAGCGTCTGCTAAATGACTTAATAGTTACATTGACCATGTCCGTCCTAGCTCGCTCATTAATGTCTTAATCGAAATTACGGATTGCCTTACATCCGCTCGTCGTCCCCTTATGCCATAGTTTGTACATCTCAATTGTCAGTAGAAACCTCATTTGTTAAAGCATGTCAGCCATATCAGCGATGTTTTTCATGAGGCTGCGTATTCCTCCAAAGCTCAGTTGTCCTGAGTCTGCACAACTCTGCCAGGACCTAGGATCAAGAGAGACACTCAAGTGTTTTAGTACTTGTTGGGAAAATTATGATTAAATGACTGAACAAATCATTTTAAATGGAACTGAAACTAAGTTAAAATTATACTCTGTTTAATTATATCTGATTAACAACATGAGTTCATACGATGGGATTGTGTGACAACACAGACAAGGAGTAATTAAAGTTAATTAACACCATTCCAACGAGGAAGAAAGAAGTGGACTGTGTAAACAGATAAGGTCGTTAACCTATGGTTGAACCGACGAAACTTAGCTCTGTGGTGTTTAAGATAAGACTGAGTGCATTCCTAGGTTTTTTGTTAATTAGAACTGTCAGCTAAGTGGTGATTGATAATGTTGAGGGGTCAAAGTTACCTGAGAGTGTGTTAGTAAGTTAGAATGAACTTTTCACCTCACTTTGTCCCTGTCGAGAGGAGGGGTTTCTGTTAAGCAATGAAATGACATCATGTTTTGTATATAAACTGTTGCTCGTGGTGAAGTGGCAGCACGCTCCGAGAATAAATTCTGTTACCTATTATTGAAAAGACTGGTCTCCATCTATTTTATGCAAACAAGAATCTTACAAATTCTCATAAAATAGATTAAGGGTTTTCAATTAATGAAAATACATTGGCATCATTAAATTACACTAACAGTACTATATCTCTTGACACAGTGATGAAAATAATCATGGCCTCCAAACCTTCAAGCTGCATACTGGACCCTATTCCAACTAAACTACTGAAAGATCTGCTTCCTGTGCTTGTCCCTTCCATGTTGAACATAATAAACGTCTCTTTATCCAGCGGATGTGTACCAAATTCACTAAAAGTGGCAGTAATAAAGCCTCTCTTGAAAAGCCAAACCTTGACCCAGAAAATGTAAAAAAAACTATCGGCCAATATCAAGTTTTCCATTCCTCTCTAAAACTTTAGAAAAGGTTCTTGCACAGCAACTCACTGCCTTCCTGAAGACAAACAATGTATACGAAATGCTTCAGTCTGGTTTAAAAACCCATCATAGCACTGAGACTGCACTTGTGAAGGTGGTTAATGACCTTTTAATGGCGTCAGACCGAGGCTCTGCATCTGTCCTTGTGCTCCTAGGCCTTAGTGTTGCTTTTGATACCGTCTATCACCACATTTTTTTTGAGAGATTGGAAACCCAAATTGGTCTTCCACGGACAAGTTCTGGCCTGGTTTAGATAGTATCTGTCGGAAAGATATCAGTTTGTCTCTGTGAATGGTTTGTCCTCTGACAAATCAACTGTAAATTTCGGTGTTCCTCAAGGTTCCGTTTTAGGACCACTATTGTTTTCACTATATATTTTACCTCTTGGGGATGTCAATCGAAACATCATGTTAACTTTCACTGCTATGCGGATGACACACAGCTGTACATTTCAATGAAACATGGTGAAGCCCTGAAATTGCCCTCGCTAGATGCCTGTGTTTCAGACATAAGGAAGTGAATGGCTGCAAACTTCCTACTTTTAAACTCGGACAAAACAGAGATGCTTGTTCTAGGTCCCAAGAAACAAAGAGATCTTCTGTTGAATCTGACAATTAATCTTGATGGTTGAACATTTGTCTCAAATAAAACTGTGAAGGACCTCAGCGTTACTCTGGACCCTGATCTCTCTTTTGACGAACATATGAAGACTGTTTCAAGGACAGCTTTTTTCCATCTACGTAAAAATTGCAAAAATCAGAAACTTTCTGTCCAAAAATGATGCAGAAAAATGTATCCATGCTTTTGTTACTTCTCGGTTAGACTACTGCAATGCTCTACTTTCCGGCTACCTGGATAAAGCACTAAATAAACTTCAGTTAGTGCTAAATACGGCTGATAGAATCCTGACTAGAACCAAATGTTGATCATATTACTCCAGTGCCTCCTTACACTGGCTTCCTGTTAAGGCAAGGGCTGATTTCAAGGTTTTACTGCTAATCTACAAAGCATTACATGGGTTTGCTCCTACCTATCTTTACGATTTGGTCCTGCCGTACATACCTACCCGTACGCTACGGTCACAAGACGCAGGCCTCCTAATTGTCTCTAGAATTTCTAAGCAAACAGCTGGAGCCAGGGCTTTCTCCTATAGAGCTCCATTTTTATGGAATGGTCTGCCTACCCATGTGAGAGATGCAGACTCGGTCTCAGCCTTTAAGTCTTTACTGAAGACTCATCTCTTCAGTAGGTCATATGATTGAGTGTAGTCTGGCCCAGGAGTGTGAAGGTTGAATTGAAAGGCTCTGGAGCAACGAACCGCCCTTGCTATGCTATCTCTGCCTGGCCGGTTCCCCTCTCTCCACTGGGATTCTCTGCCTCTAACTCTATTACAGGGGCTGAGTCACTGGCTTACTGGTGCTCTTCCATTCCCTCCCTAGGAGGGGTGTGAAACTTGAGTGTGTTGAGTCACTGACGTGATCTTCCTGTCTGGGTTGGCGCCGCCCCTTGGGTTGTGCCGTGGCGGAGATCTTTGTGGGCTATACTCGACCTTGTCTCAGAATGGTAAGTTTCTGGTTGAAGATATCCCTCTAGCGGTGTGGGGGCTGTGCTTTGGCAAAGTGGGTGGGGTTATATCCTGCCTGTTTGGCCCTGTCCAGGGGGTATCACTCCAATGACCCATCCTGTCTCAGCCTCCAGTATATATGCTGCAGTAGTTTGTGTCATGGGGGCTAGGGTCAGTCTGTTATATCTGGAGTACTTCTCCTGTCTTTGCCAGTGTCCTGTGTGAATTTAAGTATGCTCTCTCTAATTCTCTCTCTTTCTTTCTTTCTTTCTTTCTTTCTTTCTTTCTTTCTTTCTTTTTTTCTTTCTTTCTTTCTTTCTCTCTCTCTCGGAGGAGGACCTGAGCCCTAGGACCATGCCTCAGGACTACCTGGCATGATGACTCCTTGCTGTCCCCAGTCCACCTTGTCATGCTGCTGCTCCAGTTTCAACTGTTCTGCCTGCGGCTTTGGAACCCTGACCTGTTCACCGGACGTGCTACCTGTCCCAGACCTGCTGGTTTCAACTCTCTAGAGACAGCAGGAGCGGTAGAGATACTCTTAATGATTGGCTATGAAAAGCCAACTGACATTTACTCCTGAGGTGCTGACTTGTTGCACCCTCGACAACTACTGTGATTACTATTATTTGACCATGCTGGTAATTTATGAACATTTGAACATCTTGGCCATTTTCTGTTATAATCTCCACCCGCCACATCCAGAAGAGGTTTTAGGCTGAGTTTCTGTACAGCACTTTGAGATATCAGCTGATGTAAGAAGGGCTATATAAATACATTTGATTTGATTTTAATGACCTGTTTCACTGCCATACAAGGCTCCACTGATAGCCAGGTGTAGCAGTGGTAAGGTGTTGGGACAGTTTTATGTAGGCCCTAACAATTTGTGGGCACCGTTTTTCACCGTTATAATCCAGTTAATGTATATCCCCCCATTATTTGAGTTTGGCTCACCAAGATAATCATGCTAAAATCGCCACTGATTGTCTATCAACAATGACAAGCCACTTGGGTCTGACAACATAGATGGAACATTACTGAGGACAATAGCGAATAGGAGTGGCAATATCGTCCGCTATTATCCTCAGTAATTTTCCATCCAAGTTGTCAGACCTTGGTGGCTTGTCATTGTTTGTCTTCAGTCTAAGCCAAAAAAGTGTGCGCCCTCAGTCCTGCAGGGAAGCAAAAATAATTTAGCTACTCACTACCCCTAGAATAGTACAGCCCACTTTACTGGCTCAAATAGCCTACCAATCAGGCTGTAACCAACCCTTAGTAAACGTTTGGAAAAAATTGTGTTTGACCAGATACATGTTTTTTTTTACAGTAAACAAATTGACAACAGACTTTCAGCACGCTGATAAGGAAGCTCATTCAACATGCATGGCACTTATACAAATTACTGATGATCAGATGAGAGAAATTGATCATAAAAAGATTGTAGGAGCTGTTTTGTTAGACTTCAGTACGGTTTTTGACATTATCGAGCATAGTCTGCTGCTGGAAAAATGTATGTTTTATGGCTTTACACCCCCTGCTATATTGTGGATAAAGAGTTACCTGTCCAACAGAATAAAGAGGGTGTTCTTTAATGGAAGTCTCTCAAGCATAATTCAGGGCAGCTGTCTAGGCCCCTTACTTTTTTCAGTCTTTACTATTGACATGAGTCCTGTGTGGCTCAGTCGGTAGAGCATGGCACTTGCAACGCCAAGCGTCGTGGGTTCGATTCCTGCTGGGGCCACCCATATGTAAAAGTAGTGGCCCCAGCCGACTTGTAAGTCGCTTTGGACAAAAGCGTCTGCTAAATGGGATATATATTGACATGCCTCTGGCCGGTGTGTATGTACGCAGATGACTCAAGACTTTACACGTCAGCTACAACAGCGAATTAAATTACTGCTTAACAAAGAGCTGCAGTCATTTTCAGAATGGTTATCAAGTAATACAGTAAGTAAGTCCTAAATATTTCCAAAACTAAAAGTATTGTATTTAGGACAAGTCATTCACTAATCCCTAAACCTCAAGTAAATATTGTAATGAATAATGTGGAAATTGAGCAAGTTGAGGTGACTAAACTGCTTTGAGTAACCCTGGATTGTAAACTGTCATGGTCAAAACATGTTGATGCAACAGTAGCTAAGATGGAGAGAAGTCTGTCCATAATAAAGCGCTGCTCTGACTTAACAACACAGGCCCTAGTTTTGTGTGGTCAGGTGCCACAAAGAGAGATTTAGGAAAATTACAATTGGCTTAGAACAGGGCAGCACAGCTGGTCCTTACATGTAAACGGAGAGCTAACATTAATAATATGCATGTCAGTCTCTCATGGCTCAAAGTAGAGGAGAGATTGACTTCATCACTACTTTTTTTGTAAGAAGTATTGACATGCTGGTCTTATGGTATGGGGGTGGAAGCTGTTAAGGATCCTTTTGGACCTAGACTTGGCTCTGCGGTACCACTTGCAGTGCGGTAGCAGAGAGAACAGTCAATGCCTTTGGTGACTGGAGTCTTTTACCTTTTTCTGGGCCTTCCTCTGACACCGTCTAGTATATAGGTCCTGGATGGCAGGACGCTTGGCCTAAGTGATGTACTGGCCATACGCACTACCCTCTGTTGGATGCTGAGCAGTTGCCAGAGCAGGCGGTGATGTAAATGGTCAAGATGCTCTCGATGGTGCAGCTGTATAACTTTTTGGGGATCTGGGGACCCATACCAAATCTTTTCAGTCTCCCGTACAGTACATTTTCTGATGTTCAATCACGCGTTTTCTGCATATTCTGCTGTTCCACTGATTAAGGATTGCAGCTTTAAAGGTAGACTCAGTGATTTCAATGTAAACAGGATAGTTTGTTAATTTCCACAACAACTAAGAGCGTTGAAGCGTGAGGCTCAGCTTCTCTGCTGTTTCGGTGTCGTGGATACCAATCTGGGAACAGCATGAAGCGAACCGTGCCCATGTGCAGATACTGTGTGTGACTGTGTGAGAGTGAAGTCTTGCATCTCGCTCATCTCAATATCTGCAGTGCTGCTCATGGCAAACTCATTTAGCTGAGTCTACCTTTTAATATTCATATGTATTTCATTTCTATCTTGAAAGTATATTGCCTTTGATAATTGTCCACCGATGACCATAATATGTTGTGAGTAGCCACTCCCTCACCAGTCATGGTTGAAATACTGTTTGTTCTGTAGTTTGTTCCCATGACAAGCCATGTTTTTTTTCAATCATTGCATTACTCCTGGACGAAAGATAGACATGCTGAAAAGTTGTAAATATTTTGTTCCATTCCACCCCAATAAAGGCATTTTAATTACAAGAAGAGTGTCTTGGTACTCCTTGCTTTTTGACGCCCACACTAAATAATTAAAGAGGTGCTTATGAACGGAAAAGTTACACAAACTTATGAAAAATAAATAAAGTTGCACACTATACATAGTCACATACTTATGTCCCAATTATTTAATTAGTGTAGAACAGCCCATATCCTCCAAATCGTTCACACTTAAACTAGCTACCTACTGACGTGATGTTACCCTTTGCTGCTCTGAAGCCTGAATACCCTAAGGGTGTTGTAGAAAATGTGAAATGTATTCCTCCCCGAGTGATTCCCTAGTGACTAGTCAACCAGAGTACATTTATCTCAATGTTGTTTTACACATGCAAGACATCACAGCCACTAAACGTGCCGTGTTAAGGTGTACAGCAGCATACATCAGCCCTTCATTTGAGTACAGTGTTCTATGTTACAGTAATATGTACTTTGCATCCCTTGGAGATCCATAAACAGGTTAGGATTACAGTCAGATCAGAAATGAAAAATAATATTTGAAATAGGAGGGTAGTTTTGATAGCATTCCATGTACAAGTATTTGATAATGCTCAATGATGTGTTTGAGCCAGAGTTTGTGTCCTGTGATTCCATAATATCGGTTGGTTTTAAAGTTCAGCAAGGGATCTTATATTATTCATATAGGCTTTCCACTTTGCTCATTTTGGAAGTTATATTTGGGCTATGTCTAAAGATCTCTCAACACTGAAAGAAAGTCAGTCTTATCAATATTAATACTGTCTATGGTTCGCATCACTCATTTGCATCACTAATGGAATGCTTGTTGTTAAAATACTGAGGATCTCAAAACATACACATAGCAGGTGGAAAAATATAAATCAAACATAATGCTGTATAAATGTTATTTATTTTGTACTCTCATATTGCATCTTGTATGGTACAGACAGATCGGGAAATAGGACTCAACAGTATTTCATTTTTATGTTGGTAAGTGTACCAATTGTCATTTACACAAAAATTATCAAATAATAGCTGCATGTTTAAAGGCTTTAAAGACGTGCTGAAATACTTGTTTGAGGTACGTTCCCAGCCCTGTGCCTCTGAATAGCATAATGTTAAACACGTTGTAGTGTTAGACTCAGGGTTCAGTCTGTGAGATTATCTCACTGGTGGAAGGGAAAGGGAAGCTCCATCTCAACCCTTCCACCGCTAACTTTGATGAAAGCCTGGGCCTCCTCAGAGGCCTGCTGCAGAAGACCAGTGATGGCGTGGTTGAGCTGGTTAACCACAGACAGAACCATGTCAGCGATGTGTTCCATTGCTAAGTTCACCTGCTCCATGTTCAACACAGTATTGACTTGGTCCAGGACGGTCTTGATCACGCCGACAAGGTTATTGTACAGAGCGTTGATGTAGATAGAGACGGCATCCAGGTAGTCAGACTTCAGAGTGTCGACAAACTCCTGGGCCTTCTCAACAATGACCTTCAGGGTCTCGCCAAGCTTCTCCAGGACCATGTCAAGGCTCTCCAGATGCTTCACCAGACCCACAAGCTGGGCAAGAGCATGCTTCATGTTATCTATAATCTGGGCTCCAGTCATCACATCACCAATTGGCATAGTGACCTGGATGTCGCTGATCATATCGACCAGAGCATTGAAGGAGGCCTCTGCGCTGTCTATGAGCATCTGGATGGCCTGCTCAACCATAGTGGCAATGCCGGTGGTCAGCTGCTTGAGGACCTCAGGCAGGGTGGTCATTTCCTCAGAGCCAGAGAGCTTGAACTCTGTCTCCCTAAGGAACTTAATGGCAGCATCCAGGAACACCTGGATGGTTTTCTGGAACTGTAAAACAGTGTTCCTGAAGAGAATTGACAGCTGGCTCAGCTCAGCTGCGTGGCTGTTGGCAGCAGTGTAGGCTTCCTCAATGAGGTTGATGATGGAGCTTTTCAGCCCCTCCACGTGCCCGAAGATCTCATACTTGTTAGAGAAGCTGTTCAGGGTGGATGTGATGGCAGGGAGTCTCTCCTTCAGACCCAGGAGCATGTCGTGGGGAGCCTTCATGTTGTAGGCAACCTGTAGTTTGATCTTATCGGCATCCTTAGCAGTAGCTCTGATGACCAAGATGTCAACATCATCCTCAGGGGCAGACTGTTAGATATAGGAGAAACACAACACATTTCAATTGACCTGTACAATAGGGTGACATTTATTTGACTTGTGTATAGGGACACAAGTATTGAGTATTTTAAGATGAATGAAATGAAAAGAAACTCACAGCATAACGGCTGTAGAGTCTAGCGCTCAGCTGAGATGGGATCCTGCCCTGGAGCTGAAGACCCAAGAACCCAGTGGATGGAGTAGAGATGGAAGCACTGACGCCATCTCTGCGGGCAGCATAGCGGAAGTTCACATCAGTGAAGGTTGGGCTGGTGATGTCCACATTCAGGGTGTGACGGGAGACACTAAGAAGTGGAAGAAAAACAGTGTGATCAGTTACTGTCTATTCATTCATAGTTTAATTAAGCAATAAGGCCCGAGGCGGGTGTGGTATATGGCCAATATATCACAAACCCCCAAGGTGCCTTAATGCTATAATAAACTGGTTACCAACGCAATTAGAATAGTAAAAATAAATGTTTTGTCATACCATGGTATATGGTCTGATATACCACAACTTTCAGCCAATCAGCATTCCGGGCTCGAACCATCCAGTTTATAACTTCATGTAATACATGTGTGTAATAGAAGGTCAAAAGATGTAGACTTTATTTGCTCATTGATGTGAATTGAAGGTACATTGAGTATTTACCTTCCCTCCTCTTGACGCTTCTTCCTGAAATGCACAAATGACAAATCAAACCATACTAATACCTATTCAGGTATCTTCAAATTGCTAAATGTTTGTAATGGTTTGATTAACATTGTGCTAACAAGCCTAAATCATTTGTTTCAATATGTATTATGCATTGAAATCAGCCTGTTTACAAGTATTACTTCACCTCATAGCCTGGGTAATCACATTCTGAATGTCCATGGTCAGGTCTGCATGGTGAAGGACAGCCTTGCCATTCATGCTCAGGGCTTCGTTCTCAAAGCTTGCAGTGAAGGAAGCTGTTGAGGCAGTTTCAATTTCCTCAAATACAATTACATTGCATCAAATAATGACATTATAGAGGACATTTTTATAATTTTACCATTCACGTCGTAATCCAGGAAGTTGATGACAGAGGTAGCAGATGACTTCAGTTCAGCCTTGAAGACAGGGGCATCACCCTTCAACTCAGCTGCCAGATTTGTCGTATACACAGGGGTAGCTATCTTGGCGGTGGTAGAGATCTTCTGCTTGGTACATGTCAGCTCGACAGCAGTCTTCTCAAAGAGGGAAATGTCACCCATGTTGCTTGGCTGAGACATGTCAATCTCAAGATCAGCAGTCAGTGATGTCAATGGTGCAATGTCAATTGTAGCCTGGGCTACATGCTTTCCCTTGGTGTTGAATGTAATCACATTGGCTTCGTTGTTGCTGGCGAATTTCAGCACTGCATACACACGGCTCACGGATGCCTCAACAGCCAGATTCTCATCCACATCCATTTCCAGGATAGTTGTCTCACCGTTGCTGAGTTTAGCATTGGCAATGATCTTTGACGTGGAGCGTAGGCCATCAGCATTCAGGTAGATGTTAGCTTCATTGTGCAGAGCTCCCAAAACAGCATTGTATTCCAGGATTGTGCCATCAATGTTGCCCTTGATGGATGACTCCACAGATATATACTCAAGGGTTCCCTCTAGCTTCAGGCTGTGGTCAGCCTCTGCCTTGCCAATTGCTTTGATAAGGGGCAGGTTGAAATCACCTTTCAGCTTCAATGTAGAGGCAACATTTGGCTTGGTCTTGGTGTCTGCAACAAGTTTCTGATTGGCTTCTAGGTTGAAGATGGGCAGGGCAATCTTTGCAATGGTAGCCACAGACACCGCAGCTTCCAGGTTGTCGGTGCTTAGGCTGAAAGTGCTGTCATGGTTTCCCTCAATGTGGGCATTCTCCAAGGACAGGGCAGTGGCCAGCTTAAGTCCTCTTTTGGTGGTCAAACTGGTGGTGCCATCAAGCTTGGTCTTAAGAGCCTCAAAAACGGAGGCAGTAGTAACTCTGAGACGGAACACAAGGTCGTCTTCAGTGTAAAGTCCAGCATTGGCATTCAGATTGAAGATGGGTGACTTCAGGGAGAGTTCGGTGATCAGGTTGCCCAGAGAGTGAAAATGTCTCTTCTGGTACAGGATCTTGGAATCAACATCAAGAGACTGCTCAGTGGTGGTCAAGATGTTCTTTAAGCCAGTATGCTCATACAGGTTCAGATCGCTGATGGCTGGAATGTGCAAGTTAATGAAGGGCAGATGAATCTCAGGGATGCTGATGGGGTTTGTCAGGAATTCAAGATTAGCCTCACCATTCATGGTAGCAAAGATACCAGCCTCCTTTTTGTTGTTGTCAATAGTGAAGTTGTAGGAGGATTTGTACTGGTTGAAACGGGCAAGAGCCACAGTGTTGATCTGTTGAGTTTCAGGCTTGATGATGGCAGAGTAGTCATTCTGGAGATCAATCTTGGCCACCAGTGCCTCGTTGAAGCTGAGCTTGGTGTTTCCCTTGTTTTGGAAGTCAAAGACAACTTCAATAGGATGAATCTTAACAGTGAGTGAGTTTGACAGGATTCCACTGAGATCTCCAACAAGCTCTGTGTCATGGTTTGCCTTCAGTTCAAACTTCATATCTCCCAAATTGGCATTTCCAGATGCCACCAGAAGGCTGTTCTTGATGGCTGGGCCTTCTGCCTCAGAGCGGGCCTCAAATGTGATGTGACTGAGAATGACTGCATCAGCGTTCATGGTCTGCTTCATCTTCAGAAGGGCAGTGTCGGTGTCAGAGGAGATTGTCAGCTTAGTAGTGCTGGGACTGATGGCGAAGTGAAGGTCACACTTGTGTGTGCCCTTGTGAGAGTTGGACTTCATAGCACCATCATTTCCAATGGTCAGAGTGATTGTTGTGTCCTCCAGGCGGGCAACAGCCTTTTGGGTCACAGAGGCTCCATTAGTGAAGCCAAGGATTGGGATATTGATCTGGTGGTTGTAGGTGGTGTCCACAGATGCAGACATACCACCCAATGTGGCAAAGAAGGCATTATTGACAATATCAGCCGTGTAGTGTGCAGTGGTTGCCTTGACTGTGGTCTTAGCTGAGGCCTGGGCTGCAAGGCGGTAGAGGGTCACTGATGCCTGGTGTTCGACTGCAAGTGCAGTGTGGGTAAACTTAAGGGTCTCTGCAACTATCACACGGTTAAACTTGGGGATGGCAACGCGAGCAGTGGAGTCCAGGTTGTAGCTGAATATCTCAAAGATGGGAGATATGGCCTGGGAGGTTAGGAAAGCAGTGAGCTGAGGAGTCTCCTCACTGTCAGTAGAGTTCTGGAGCTCAGCAGAGGTCCTAATGCTGTAGATGGGGGTGCTGACTTTGATCTCACCATAGAGCTTGCCAAAGCAAGGGACACTGATTTCACTGGGAATGGCAGGGAGCTTGATCTTAGGGATCTGGAGAGTTGGAATCTCTAGGAGCTTATCTGCGGACACCTTAGGTAGGACAGGGAAGGAGAACTCTGGGAATGTAATCTCTGGGAGGGTAATGTCAGGTAGGGTTGGCAGGTAGCTCATGGTCAGGTCTCCGAAGAAAACATCCAAATTAAGATTCTGGATCTCAAAGTTGACAATAAAATCTATGAGCTCTGTGACCTTCTGCTTGATATCGTCAAAGGAAACGGTGGTGGCTGGCACTGTGTGGAAACCCAGGATAGTGAACTCAGGGATATCCAGCTGTGTTGGAATTTCAATCTCCTGAAGCTTCTCCAGATTGACCTTCATGGAGGGTATGACCAGGTCAGTGAGAGGGATGGTGAATGAAGGAAAGTCTAGCTCAGCTGTCTTCAGTCCAGTAACAACTCCCACAATTATCTGCGTGACCTCGCTGACAATTTGTTGTTCACCAGCAAACTTCTGGATCACCTCAATCACATTGCCGTACACCTCATTTATGACAGTGATGACCTTGGTGTAGTGTTCGCTCACCTGCTGCAGGTATGAGATGATATCATTTCTAAGGTCCATATCGGTGATTCTCTGCTTTAGCCTCTCAGAAATTGCCTTAAGGTCATTAAGGATGGCATGGTCGACCATGTCCTTCACTGTTCTGATCATGTCTGCAACCTTGATTTTCCTCAGATGTTCAATGTAGTTAAGTGCAGATGACACAAAAAAGTTGACAAACTCTCTTGAAGCCTGAAGTTTCTGTGGGATCTCAAGTGCCTTGATCAGCTCGTTTACATGAGCAGTGTATTCAGCAATTATCTGGTTGGTTTCATCCACATAGGCATTGTAATCAAATGACCTCAGCTGCTGGACAACAGAGTCAAGATATTCATTCAGCTGTTCAATCACCTGTTTGATCTCAGTAGCTTTCAAGTAGTTGATGGTTTCTTCCAGCATCTGCATTACCTTCCCTGGGATATCGATGGTCTTCAGGTTGTTAGCAAGGACCTGAATTGTTTCAACAATTTTGAACTGCTTAATTAGACCCGCAACCTTCTCCAGGACTGCTTCAACCTTCTTGTCAACCTCATACTTGACAATCAGACCTCTCAGCTTGGCGTGGAAAACATTCAATTTGCCAATGATGTCCAATTCCTGGATCACTGCCTTGACAGACTCAATTATCTTGCTGATCACTTCAGTGGGAAGGTGTTCCATCAGCTGCTCAACATGAGCTTCCAAGTTGATGGAGGAAATGTAGTTTCTCAGATCCTCAACAGTTTTGGTTCTGTCAAAGGTCTCAATGAACTGCTTTAATTCACTCACTGTGTTTTCAATTTTAGCCTTGATTTCAAACTGGGCGTCAATGTCGTAAAGGAGTGAAATGCTGCTGTCCTTCAGTTTCTGCATGTCAATCTGCTTGATCAGCTCTTCGATAGCATCAATGACAGCTACGATCATAGTAGTGATTTTATACTCCTCATTGATGGAATTCAGCTCCTGGCTGAGCCTCTCAATTACAGTTTCAAACAGGGTGCCACTCGCAATCATCTCCTTGGTGGCAGCAACAATGCCCTGGATACTGGATGCCAGGCCCATCAGCAGTTTTTCAACTGCAGTCTTGAGGTTCAGAAGGGAGACCTCTAGGTATTCCAGAGTGATGGGGTACTCCTCGGCGAGGGCAATCAGGTTCTGTTTGAGCTGGACAGCCTTGCCTTCCAGATTCAGTTTGGCAACAAAGTCACTGACATGATGGGGCAGAGCCTCAAGCTTAGCCTTGACCTCATCACTATTGATGTAATTCTGAATAGCCTCTGCCATGTTAACAATAGTGATCTTGATGTTTTCCAGGATTGCAGGCAAACTTTTAAGGAAGGGCAGGTTAATCAAGTGACTGTCAGTGTTCTTATCATACTTCAGGAACCCAGAGATTGTGAATTCCTGGTCTTCACTGGCAGCTGTGTTCAGGAGGCCGGTGAGGAGGGTTGCAGACAGCTCCAGTCCAAGCCTTTCAGCATTGTTGTAGGCACTCACTTCCTGATTAAGGGCATGGCTGTTCAACTTTGACTTCATCCTAAGTATGGCCCTTTGCTCCTGGGGAGTCAGAAGTGCGTCTATCTTGTTGTCAATTGTCATTTCCAGGGGGAAGCCATTGTCCAGCTGATGGGTGACAGAAGCTCTGCATTCATGAGAGCTGGCAAAAGCCAGGGGCTGTGCTTTAAGAAGGAATTTTCCATAGAGCTGAGCGCTCTGCTTGCCATACAGGGTCAGGTCACCATCAGCATTAAAGATGGCGTCAAGATTGAAGTCGAAGGGAATAATGCTGGCACGGATGGTGTTGTCAAAGCGGAAAGGCTGGGAGTTGAAGCGGGCATCATTTTGGATCCTTGCAGCAAAGCCAACAATTTCAAGCTCAGTGTTGTGGCTCATGTGAGCACCGAGGAGCTTTCCAGTAGTGCTGCACTTAGCATTAGTGGTCAAGTCTGCATAGTTGATCTCATAGGTGTGTTTGAGCTCGTCCTCACCATAGGCCCCCTTCAGGCTTCCAGTAAAGTCAATTTTGTAGACCACTGCCTTTAGCTGAGCCTCGTTGACTAGGTTGGCTCCCAGCAGTTTCAGGTCATTGTTCACATTTACAGAGGCAGTGTAGTCCTGCAGGTCAATGGTGATGTCATGTGCATAGGAAGTGCTCTCGCTGACAATGGCCTCAGCCTTTGAGTTGAAGGCAAGGCTGGAGAGAGTGATGGTCAATGAGTTGGCATTCTCAACCTTCATGTCATTTAATGCACTCTTGGTCTCAATGGACAGAGTAGCCTTGGAGGCATCAATGCCACCGTTGAAGGTGTTCTCCATGGCGAACGGGCCCTGCAGGGTGGTTGTTCCGCTTGTGGCCAGGCCATCCTTGTTCATTGTCAGGGTAGCTTTGTGTGCAGCTTTGTTCTCAAGCAGCTTTACAGTGGCATCACTGTTCACAGCCAGGCCATTGACATCCAGGGAGGCAGTGACAAGAGAGTATATGCGATTCTCAGAGTGGTCAGCGTTGGTCTCCATCTTGATTGTGACTGCTCCAGAGCCAACAGAACCCTCAGCCTGGTTGTGGATCTTCATGCCAAGGGCAAGGGCATTGGTGTCACATTTCAGGGACAGCTGGTTATCCTTGAAGGTAAGTTCAGCAGCATGGGTCAGGATGTCTTCGAATGCATTCATGTTAGACACAACAGACAGCTCGCCATTGGCAAACGATGCAGCAATGGTGTTCTGGGCCATAAGAATGGTTGAATCAATTTTCAGGGAAGAATCAATCTTTGCCTCTGGTCTGAATGGGAAGATGGTAAAAGACTGGGTGGTGATTGTGGTGCCATAGACAGGTCCTGCTTTGACTGTTCCCTCCAAGTTGCTATCACCAGAGATCTTCAGTGTTGGAGCCAGTATTGGCGCTTCAGTATTGAAGCCAAGTTGGCCGGTGTGCTCTAGGTTTACACTCAGACCCATGGGGCTTGTTACTTCGATTTTACTGCTGGATTTCACATTGATCTTGTTGTCTGTAACAGTGCCTACTTCCCTTATGCTAATCCTGGCATCAATGAGCTTGTGGCTCACAGAGGTCTTCACATGGGCCTTGATGGAATCAGCAGGAGTGGTGGCAAGCAATCCAGATCCTATTTACAACACAGAAGGAACAATGATTGATTATTGCACAACTAAACATGTTCCAGATGGTGTAATTCTCTATTATTTACAAAGGCATTAGAAAATGTCTGGAGGTGGAGCATTACCTTCAATCTTGATGCACAGGAGTTCCATTGAGCAGCTGCCTGTCACATCAAACTTGGCAGAATAGCTTGGTGTCTCAGCGGCATCTTTGCCAGCAGACACTGAGCCCTCCAAGTTGTAGAAGTTGCTCTTCACTTTTGTGGACAGCAGAGCTTTTCCAAAGAGGGGCACAAACACATCAAGGGTCTCTGGGATGAAAAGCTCAGGGATCGGGATCTCCATGGATGCAATGTCCAGGCCAAGCAGGGGCAGAGCCAGGTGTGGTGTGGTCAGTGCAGCTGGGAAGTTCAGCTCCACAGATGATTTTCCACCAAGAGGCAGGGGAATGGCGATGAAGATACGCTCATTGTTGAAGTGGTAAGCAGCTGTGGCCTCACTGTTTCAGAAAATGATATTTAATAATGAATTAATCATGGAATCCAAAAAAATCAGTTAATGTATTGACTGAAATTATTCTCATGCTAGTTGATTGATGTAACTTACGCATTCAGGAACAGTTTCTCAGGCAGAGTCATCTCCGGCATCCCAGGGACTCTCAGGTTCTGCATGTATGGGATATCAGCAGCATATTTCTCCAGGTAGTAGTTGGTTGCCTGTAATAGAATACAATACCAGTCAAAGGTTTGGACACACCTACTCATTCCAGGGTTTTTCTTTATCTTTACTATTTTCTACATAGTAGAATAGAGGTGAAGACATCAACACTATGAAATAACACATATGGAATCATGTAGGTACTAAAAAAGTGTTAAACAAATCACAATTTATTTTACATTTGAGATTATTCAAAGTAGCAACCCTTTGCTTTGACAGCTTGGCATTCTCTCAACCAGATTCATGAGGTTGTCACCTGGAATGCATTTCAATTGACATGTGTGCCTTAAAAGTTCATTTGTGGAATTTTGTTCCTTAATGAGTTTAAGCCAATCAGTTGTGTTGTGACAAGGTAGGGGTGGTATACAGAAGATAGCCCTATTTGGTAAAAGACCATGTCCATATTATGGCAAGAACAGCTCAAATAAGCAAAGAGAAATGGCAGTCCATCATTACTTTAGAACATGAAGGTCAGTCAATCCGGAACATTTCAAGAACTTTTTAAATTTCTTCAAGAGCAGTCGCAAAAACCATCAAGTACTATGAGGAAACTGGGCCTCATGAGGACCACCACAGGAAAGGAAGATCCAGAGTTACCTCTGCTGCAGAGGATAAGTTCATTAGCGTTACCAGCCTCAGAAATTGCAACCCAAATAAATGCTTCACAGAGTTCAAGTAACAGACACATCTCAACATCAACTGTTCAGAGGCAACTAAGTGAATCAGGCCTTCATGGTCGAATTGCTGCAAAGAAACCACCACTAAAGGACACCAATAAGAAGAGACTTGCTTGGGCCAAGAAACAAATGGATTTTAGACCGGTGGAAATCTGTCATTTGGTCTGATGAGTCGCAGAGTATGTGAACGCATGTGTGGTTCCCACCGTGAGGCATGGAGGAGGAGGTGTGGGGGTGCTTTGCTGGTGACCCTGTCAGTGATTTATTTACAATTCAAGGCACACAACCAACATGGCTACCACAGCATTCTGCAGCTATTTGACAAAGAAGGAGAGTGATGGAGTGCCGCATCAGATGACCTGGCCTCCACAATCACAGGGCTTAAACCAAATTGAGATGGTTTGGGATGAGTTGGACCGCAGAGTGAAGGAAAAGCAGCCAACAAGTGCTCAGCATTTGTGGGAACTGCTGGTTGAGAAAATGCCATGAGTGTGCAAAGCTGTCATCAAGGCTAAGGGTGGCTACTTTGAAGTATCTGAAATGTAAAATAGATTTGGATTTGTTTAACACTTTTTCGGTGTTAAACAAACTATTTCATAGTTTTGATATCTTCATTATTATTCTACAATGTAGAAAATGGTAAAAAAATATATAGAAAAACTCTTAAATGAGGTGTATCAACTTTTGACTGGTACTGTACATATTGTAATATATTAAGATCAGAGAGGACATAATAGTGGTCATAAGATGAAAGTGTTTTTTGTTGTTTTACCTCCACAGACTTGGTGAGGATGTGACGGACCTTCATGTCAGTCTGGCCCACCTGCTGGTCAAGAACATCCCTGACCAACTTCTGGAATGCCTCGGCATGAGGGAGGATGTTCTGGATCTCAGTGTTCATGTCAGACTTGACCTCAGCCACAATCTTCTTATCATCTACAAAGTAAGATAAATTCATTGTAAATTAAATTGAATGTTAATGACTTTCCAATGGATATTTGACATTTAAAGCTCTCAGGAACATACAGTTAAAGTTGATCATGAAGCAAAACAATTTATCATTGTACAAATGATGGGCGATATTGAATGCCTGCATACCATATTTCAGGGTGATCTTTTGCACTGAGGTGGTCTCTGGGAGCTTGATGTCACACTCAAGCTCAAGTTCCAGTTCCTCACCACGCTTCACGTTGGCTGTAACTGTGGCGTCAGCCTTGATTGAAGGGACAAGCAGCTGCACCTGCAGCATAGCATCTTTCATGGCCTCAATTCTGCAAAGAAAACCATTAGTCAGTTGGAATTTGGAAGAAAGGAAAAACAGAAGAAACCAAAACAGGGAAGTACTTTGTGGGGTAGCATTGTCAGCTTACTTAGCGCGGCCAACCAGCGACAGCTGAGGGATGTTCTTGTTGATGAGGTCAATGGAGATGGAGTGTATTCCGTTGCCCTTGGTGTTGCCATCAACAACGCCCAGTCTGATTCCGGCCTCCAAGTCAAAGTCAGGGATCTGGATGTCGGTGGTGAGGACATTTTTCCTCCTGTTGTACTTCACAGTGGCTGCGGCTGTGGGGTCAGCACCTGTGTCCAGGATAAACTGAATTAGTTAGTCACCAAGGAAAAGGTGGTACGGTAGAAATGGAAGGACTGTGTTACTCTAAAAGAGGGATTTTGTAACTTAGCTATACCTTCTGCCTTCAGGACCACCTTTACAGTGTCAACTTTCTGACGACCTTCTTCTCCCTCCCTGAGGAGTTCGTAGCCGATGGTGGCCGTGTATTCAGTGACATCCCCAGTGGGGTGGAGCTCCACAGCAAGCCTAAATAATTGTTTAATTTCCAAAAGTTATGGCTAAGATCAATTTCTACCTGAAAATAGGAAAACATAAATGGAGCATGTTAAAATGTATTTGCATAGAACTAGTACTTACTTGCTATCTCCGGTAAAGGGGAAGTAGGGTGCAGTGTCATGGGAGCGAGCATCAGAGTACTGAAGGGTGGTGCAGTACTTCATACCAGCTAAGAATGGAGTGCACTCAGACACATCAATTCTGTCCTCTACCAGAGACGGGATGGGTTTCACTCCAGCAGAGGTCACTTCGAACAGCTTGTTGCTATAATAGGGGTTGTGGAAAGGAAATGTTTAGGCTCTGATAGATATTGGTCATCAGGTATTATCTGATACTCTGACACTGATACTCTGACACGTACGTGATGCTGATGAGCTTGGCAGGACCCTGAGGAGCAGGGATGGTCAGCTTGACCTGTTTGTCAGCCATGACGAGCTTAGCGCTGAGCCCACTCTCATGGTATAGGCTGGTGTGCATCTCCAGGCCAGAGAGAAGGTACTCAGGAATGTGGGAACCAACCCGGGCCACAAACTCAATTCCAGCGGAGGGCATGAATGAGACCTCGCTCTGTGGGAAAGGGATCCGTCCAAGTATATTATATAGATATGCAAAAAGACTGACCGACGTCACATGTATTAGGGTTACTACAAATAGAAAACAGATCAGTGAAAATAAATATAAAGGTTTACCATGTCGGGTGTAATGTGCAGTCCTCCCTTGATGCCAGGGGTGAAGGTACCAGACAAGGCAATCTTTAGTGGCACACCAGTGGCAGTTGGCAGGAAGAATTCGTTATCCATGAAGATGTAATGGGCGAAGACTTCATTGTCAGCGTTGGTCATCAGTCTCTTCATCAGCTGTGGAACATGGAGATTTCAGATTTTGGTAAATTGAGTTTACATTTTTTATCATTGATATGTCATTCTTGCCAGGTGAGTTAACATGAATGTATATCTGATGTGATAGTGTTTCTTTTTTCCATATTTTGTGCATACATCAGTGGGGAACATTTTGAGTACGTTGTCAATCATCAGACCAGCAGAGTAGGCCATCTTCTCTATCTCATTGGTCTTCAGGTATCCAAGTTCATTTCCCAGCAGTCTCAGGTAAACCATAGCCTCAGGGGACTCCTGAGCCTTCAGATCCCTGACCAGTCTGTTGAGGTTGCGGCCGATTTCTCTCACGATGTTCTGGGAAGCCTACAGAATATTTTTTTCAAGGAAAGAGACAGTTAGCTCATGCTACAATTAAATAACTAGGATTAAAATCACACTAATTAAAATGTTTTGTAAGGAAAGAGGAAGAAGTAGTATGGTTTTAAATACCTGTCTCTTCATTCTTTCTTTCTTCAGAGCGGGCACCATCCTCTTCATGACATCATTGAGCTGCAGGGACATCTTGTCAGAAACGAAGTAGACGATCTTTAGAACCGTGTCAGGGAAGAATCCGTTCTCTCCGAACAAAGCCTCAACAGTTGGCTCAAGTCCTTTGCCTTCCATGCCAACCTTACAAGTGAAGAGAATGTTCACCATGAGACCGATAGAAATATAATTGTACATTCTGCAAAAAAAAACATAATCTCTATAAAAGGCTTAGGGAAACAAATTAAATCTTATTTTTTACCTCCATCATGTCCACATTGTAGCCGAAGGCCTTCAGAGTCATCTCCAGCATGACTTCCTTGGGCAGATAGCTGGTGCCCTCAAAGAGCATATTTCCTTGCACAGATCCAATCATGTAGTTGCGGGAGAACTTGGTGGGATCCATGACAGTTCCAACCTCATTGCCCTGCAGGGCATCAAGAATCTTCTGTCTCAGCCTTTAATGAAAGGAATAATTTCTTACATGGTCAGACCTATGATGAGGAGGGAACAACCGAACAGAATATTTCTGTTAGCTGAGGCAGTAAATACTGTAGATGATATCTCTCACGTACTCCTGGGTCTCTGCTGCTGTGGATGCCAGTATGTTAGTCAGGTGGGAGATGACAAAGCTCTTGGCCTGCTGGTCTTTTTCGATGGGCAGAGCGGCGGCCAGCTGAGCTAGTTCAGCAGGCTGGGGGTCCTTCATCAGCACCAGGTAGGCAGCAACGCGCTTCTGCAGGGGGCTAGCACCATTCAATAGAACCTGCAGGAGCACCTCTCTGCCCTGTAAACAGGAGAATGTGTATAACAGTACTGCAGTGAATGAAGAGTTGATGGTTTCCATATATATATTTTTAAAGCTAATAGGAAAAGAGTGAGTTACCTCCTCAGGGACAGGGGTCTGTTTGAATGCCTGAATGGCAGCCTGTTGGACTTCCAGGGAAGTGGTGGGCTCGTTTACACACTGGATCAAAGCAGACTTCAGGGCAGGACTGGCGGCTCCCATGGCTGCAGCCATGTTACCAATAACCTGGGGAGCAGAAAGAAGGAAACATGAATTATTCTGATTCAAATTGTTGATTGCTGTGTGAGTAAGTCTGAAAAAGCTAAGGGGAGCGATGGAACATTCACCCTCAGGACCAGGAAGTTCTGCTCCTTGTCACCAGTGCAGTCACCCAGCTGGGCAACAGCAAACTCAGCCACAGCCTTGATCTCAGGGGTCACTTTGCCCTCGGCCTTGTAGAACCTGATGAGGAAGACAATGTGAAATTCAACATAAGAATTTAATTGTCTGCATCTGCTCAGTTCTATTTAGAAAATATGTTGCTTTAAAATGTTTGTTTACCTCTTGACAACATTGCTCAGGGCATACAGGATAGGCTTGCTCTGCTTGTACCGTGCCATAGCCAGCATGTCGTTGACCAGGAGGGCAGAGGGGTTGGGGACCAGTCCCATAGCGGACACGATGGCATCAACCTCAAAGGCAGAGTTGTCAAAGGTCCTGAGGATCTGCATGATGGCACTGCTGCACTCTGGGGTACCGCACTGGGCCAGAACCTGGTAGGTCAGGGGTCCGGATAACTTCAGTGCCTCGGGGATAGCAGGGCTCAGGGTCTCAGCCTTCATTCCACGGACCATGCTCACAAGCTGATGGAAGAGGTGGGCTCTCTTCTCACCGTTGGACAGAGTGGCCAGTTCCCTCAGGACAGCCAGAGGAGCATCCTTGTCCTGAACAACGCTCTTGTCCTCAGCGGCCTCCATTGGCAGACCCTTAAGGTTGGCCACCTCTGCATGAAGATAAAGTCAGTTTTGACACTGAGCGGGTGAAATCCTTTTTCAATCATCTTCATAATTAGAATGCAATGTAAGGGATACTTACTGTGGTCAAAAACTCTCTCATTGTATGTGGAAACCTCCAGCAGAGTCAGGAACTGCTTGCCAACGTTGGTAACTCCATACTCTCCCCTGTGGAAAGCCAAAGAGATGATAAAGACTTATGCAACATCTCTTAACATTGCAGGTGCGTATTTCATAAAACATTATAGGCATAATGTTTTACACACTTGTGAGAGAAAGGCACCAGGATGTGGTTCTCAGTGCAGGCACCAGAGATCATGTGCTTCTTGTCATTGTCAAACTTGTAGTTGCAGGTCTGGGAGCTTCTGATCAGCTGAGCAAGAGGATAGTGCTGTAGGACGATAAATTATTATTGTTTAGGTTTTCTTGGAAAGGAGTTAAAAAATGAATTAGGAGTAATATTAGTTGTCATTTCAGCTACTGGAGCAGAGAAAGATAAGTACTTTGAAGGGTTTTTGGAAAGGAGTTAAAAAGTGAATTAGGATTAATAAATGATTTAGGGTGTATTTCAGAATCTAACCAGCAACTTTTACTGTCTTGCAGTCTTACCATGCCAGAGACGAGGGCCAGGGGGCTGGTGTGGTCCCTCTGGGGGATGAAGTGGTCACATTTGGACAAGTCCCTGTTGAGAGTGATGTCAGTAGCGATGTCCTCCATGGCGTTGACTTTGTAGTTGGTCTTGCACATGCCGTGGATGGTGGGCTGAGGGGAAAGTCCTTGACATATTTGAATAACTATAAATACTGATTTATGTTTTATGAAAAACTGAATGTGAGAAATTGCTCTCTGCAGAGCCATGAATATAATTTTCTTTGCTAGTCTTATACCTTGTAGTGCATCACGTCGGTGTGCCAACAATACTGCATACCCTTTCATTTATTATTGCTTTATTACACAATAATTACATTTTTCTTTCTTGGATTCACTAAAACAAGCACCAATATGTACCATTGTTTACCAGGTAGTTTCCAATTGTATTGAATAATATGGAGTAATAAGGTATACACTGTTAGTAATAAAGTACCCATTAGAGTAATAAAGTACTCAATACAAAATTACTTGCTCATATCACTGAAACTACACTGTAATACAAAGTGTATAGTTATGATTAGGGTGTTTTCTGAGAAGATCAACAGACCATTTTCTTGTTGTTCTCCTCTTCCAGCAGGGGCACAGCAAGAGCAGAGACGATACCTCTCTTAATGTTCAAGATGGTCATGGACTCATCCTCCTCAGGGTACAGTTTCACATCATACACTCCCTCAACCACAACCTTCAGAGGATGTCTGAGCAGGGAGAGAGAAGTGAAAGGTTGGTTACCAGTTGTTAACTCCAAATTACAATGTGCTTAATAGAAGAGAGGACAAGGAACTTTTAACAAATATTGGGGACAAGGGTTGGGTTAGGGCATTTGTGACAGCCTTGGGGTCTTACTTCTCCATGGCAGCAGCGAAGGTATCAGATCCGGGGGCAGGTCCGAACACAGGGTTGCCCTCTGCGTCCATATCAACAACCTCACTCAAGCTACAGCCTGTGGTGCGCAGGATGTAGCTGCAAGACTGAGGAATTTCAATCTCGACCTGTAGGGGGAGACAAAGAGATTAGACTGCTTGCTTACTGGGATGTTGCGTGAGGACAATATTAATGGACTGAAGTGAAGGCTTAATGCTCTGAGGTGTGATGTCTACCTTGCAAGAGCACTTGGGTCCATTCATGAGATTGGAAGCTCCTTTAATTGCATTCAGGGACTCTGCTTCGTACTGGTATTCATATTTGTGAAGGCTCTTGTACCTTCTTGCCACTAGGGAGAGATTAGAAATTGTATTTTGAATGTGTTTGAGTAAAGACCCGTCATGTTGCCATAACAGTGAGCAAACTGCAGCACATTGGTAGGATAAGCAATGATTTGTTGGTACGTACGCAAGCATGTTGGATGTTCTTCGGCACCATCGTCTTGGGAGTCTGTGAGTGGATAACGCAATTTTGGTCAAAGCAGGATTATACAGAAGTTTTATAATTAATTACAAATGACTGAAATAATTTTTTAAGTGTGTAAAAAGCAGCTTTAATTTCTTTGAATGGTGTGGGCGCAGTTATGTATCTGTTCAACTGCCTGTCCCCTCTACTCACTATACTATCAAATCATGTGTGTGTGAGGGGGAACTGCCCCCACTCGTATAAAAACGTATATTGTTTACATCCCAGAAAGTGATATTTGCACATCTGCACTGTCAGAATTAAGATATTTGTAAAATTGCTTGCACAGTATAACTTATTAAATCATACATTTTGTGAGAAAACACTGTTTTACCAGACTGCAAATAGAGGACAAAAGCTCAAAGACAGATCTGGATTTACATCGACCAGCTTAACAGGACTCATCATTTACATTTTGTTTTGATGGTTCAGGTTCACCATCAGAAATAGTATTGCTGATATACAGTCAATGTATTTGGTGGTTTTGAAGAAAGTTAACTTGTAATTTCGCAAAACAGGGACAGTGCTTATTTTATGAGATTAACCGTGCAGTGTCGAGAGGAGATGCTTCAGTTCACTCTGTAATGTTCCAAGTGTTATTTTACAAAAAAATATATTTTACAACAAAATTATATAATAGATATTGCACGTGCAAAGCAAAATGCACATAGATAAAAACACCACTTTTATAAACAAATTCTAGTTGATCAAGTCAACAGCTACCGAATATTTGGTTTGGCATTAGAATATTTAAAATGGAACATCTCCAAATGGAACACTTCTGAAGAAAATACCTCAAATCTGAAAATTACAAACATGAAAACTTAAGAAACAAACTACTGTTACGCTTGTCGTTAAATGAAGACCAAGGTGCAGCGTCATAGGCGTACATTTTCTTTAATTTTAAATGTTCCACCAAAAACAATAAACAACTCAACGAACGTAAAGCTAGGAGTGCAAACACATGCAACAACCAAAGACAAGATCCCACAACAGAAGGTGGGAAAAAGGGCTGCCTAAGTATGATCCCCAATCAGAGACAATGAATGACAGCTGCCTCTGATTGGTAACCACACATGGCAAAAAAATAAATACATAGAAAACATAGAAACAGAAAACCTAGAATGTCCACCCTAATCACACCCTGACCTAACCAAAAACAGAGAAATAAAAGGCTCTCTAAGGTCAGAGCGTGACAACTACTGCTTGGTAAAAGTTAATTTTAAAAATTTTAAAAAGTTAACAGCTACATACATGTCTCTTTGGTATTTTAATATGTAAAACTAAAAATGTCCCAAATGAAAACTTTTAAAGCATATACTTCAAATCTGAAAATAACAAACATGTAAACTCAAGAAACAAACTACTACCTGGTAAAAATAGATTTTTATTCACAGCAGGGACCAGTCAGAGAGGTACTTACGGGCTAAGGCAAGGGTGCTCAGAAGAAGCAAAAGAGAGAGCTTTGTGTCCCCCATGATGGGTTTGTTGAAGCTCTTTCCTTTGCGTTGGCGAGTCCTCGTCGAGACTGATTTCTCAACTCCAGCACTAGTCTTTTATACCCTAGGGATTCTATAGGAAGGGGAAGTGGGACCTACAGACAGTGCTGCCCCTACTCCAAAGTCCATCCCATACGTATGTGTGGAGGGACAAAGGCAGCTAGTTTCATAAAACTGTCCATGGATATGATAACAAACTTGCAGAATCAGTCATTTTTGTGCAGTTGTAACACGTATTTTCCAAGATTAGGAAGACCACTGAAGAAAACAGCAAAAACGAGTGATTTCTCTCAGTGTAAATTAATTACGAAGGTTTCATCTTATTTCACACATTTTTTATATTTTTTTTCCTGATAAAACTCCAATTCACTTGTTAGAAGGGGATTGAGACAAAAATTAGGCAATACATAATCCCAACTTTGATATAGTATAATTTTAACTCAATGTCATAAAAGCATGCATTCAAACAACATGACATAATATATAAAAGCAATACATAACCTATTACTAAATGTTTTGTTTATACACATTTACTTGTCTCATTTTAGTTCAGATATTGCATTTTAGAACATATTTATGTGCTTAAGAAGAGTAAATACTTCCACTTGTTTAGTTTGAATGAGTTAATTAAGCAGATCATGTTATGACTATCAATTACTCCCATCTTAGGATATTCAGAGGGATATCACATTCACAAGAAACAAATAGGTCACCATTGTGTATGTATCTATGAACTTATGACTTATTGCATGGACATAATATACTTAATGCATTAGGCAAGTGTAGCAAGGCCTGGCCCCTGCCACTGATTGGAGCGAGGTGGGTCTGGGTACACAGCTACAGGCAAGGGTGAAGTCCAAAAACAGGCTTTATTGCATCATTTTCTTGACTAACAAAAAGCTGACTTGCATATAAATTCAAACTGAGAATTCAAACATAAGCTTATAGGTCTACATTATCTATAATCAGCCTCTCTTCATTCAATATGGAGATGAGAGTTCAGAGCCAAAAAGGTAATAATTTCTTTGCAGGGTATTATACTGATATTTCCTGTGTATTGATAACAAGTGATGTAATTGGGCATGTGTGTATCGTTATCAATAAACTCTTCAAAGGAGCACTGATTTATCACTGTTTTTGTCTTGAGCACACGTGTGATGTGATATCTGCTTAGCACAGGGAACATATTCTCACATCTACAAATCTCAATGTCTTCATTGGATTAAGATAGGCAGACTGTACCTATTGAAAATCATTTTTTGTTTAACTATAAAAAATAGAACAAATTCTTATTTTCAATGACAGCCTAGGAACAGTGGGTTAATTAGAAGCGGATTGAGACAAAAATTAGGCAATACATAATCCCAACTTCGATATAGTATAATTTTAACTCAATGTCATAAAAGCATAATTGCCTTGTTCAGGGGCAGAGCGACAGCTTTTTACCTCGTCAGCTTGGGGACTTGATCTTGCAACCTTTCGGTTACTCGTCCGTGCACCTGAGCATTTTACAGTACTTTTTTGTCAACCATGTCCATTATTAACCTGGTTGCTAATAAGATAAGATAAATGTTATTGTCCCTGAGAAAGCTTTTTTCTCAGACATACAGTGTTGCTGTGTAACATTTTGGCATACAGATGGCATACAGAACCAGTCAAAAGTCTGGACACACCTACTCATTCCAGGGTTTTTCTTTATTTTTACTCATTTCTACATCGCAGAATATAGAATACATTTCAATTAACATATGTGCCTTGTTAAAAGTTCATTTGTGGGATTTCTTTCTTTCTTAATGCGTTTGAGTCGATCAGTTATGTTGTGACAAGTTAGGGGTGGTATTCAGAAGATATCCCTATTTGGTAACAGACCGAGTCCATATTATGGCAACAACAGCTCAAATAAGCAAAGATAACCGACAGTCCATCATTACTCTAAGACATGAAGGTCAGTCAATCCAGAAAATTTCAAGAACTTTCTTGAAGTACAGTCACAAAACCCATTCAGTGCTATGATAAAACTGGCTCTCATCAGGACCGCCACAGGAAAGGAAGACCCAGAGTTACCTCTGCTGCAGAGGATACGTTCATTAGTGATAACTGCACCTCAGATTGCAGCCCAAATAAATGCTCCACAGAGTTCAAGTAACAGACACGTCTCAACATCAACTGTTCACGGGAGACTGCGTAAATCAGGCTTTCATGGTCGAATTGCTGCAAAGAAACCACCACTAAAGGACACCAATAATAAGAAGAGACTTGCTTGGGCCAAGAAACACAAGCAATGGACACGAGACCGGTGTAAATCTGTCCGTTGGTCTGATGAGTCCAAATTTGAGATTTTTGGTTCCAACCGCTGTGTCTGTATGATGCAGAGTAGATGAACGGATGATCTCTGCATGTGTGGTTCCTACCATGAAGCATGGAGGAGGAGGTGTGATGATGTGGGTGTGCTTTGCTGGAGACACTGTCAGTTATTTATGTAGAATTCAAGGCACACTTAACCAGCATGGCTACCACAACATTCTGCAGTAATACTCCATCCCATGTGGTTTACGCTTAGTGGGACTATCATTTGTTTTTCATCAGGACAATTACCCAACACACCTCCAGGGTGTGTACAGTGGCTTGTGAAAGTATTCACCCCCCTTGGCATTTTGCCTTGCAACCTGGAATTAAAAATAGATTTTTGGGGAGTTTGTATCATTTGATTTACACCACATGCCTACCACTTTGAAGATGCAACATATTTTTCTTGTGAAACAAACAAGAAATAAGACCAAAAAAAACAGAAAACTTGATCATGCATAACTCTTCACCTCTCCAATGTCAATACTTAGTAGAGCCACCTTTTGCAGCAATTATAGCTGCAAGTCTCTTGGGGTATGTCTCTATAAGCTTGGCACATCTTGCTCCTGGGAGTTTTGCCCATTCTTCAAGGTAAAACTGCTCCAGCTGCTTCAAGTTGGATGGGTTCCGCTGGTGTACAGCAATCTATATGTCATACCACAGATTCTCAATTGGATTGAGGTCTGGGCTTTGACTAGGCCATTCCAAGACATTTAAATGTTTCCCCTTAAACCACTTGAGTGTTGCTTTAACAGTATGCTTAGGGTCATTGTCCTGTTGGAAGGTGAACCTCTGTCCCAATCTCAAATCCCTGGAAGACTGAAACGGTTTCCCCTCAACAACTTCCCTGTATATAGTGCAATCCATCATTCCCTCCTTTCTGACCAGTTTCCCATTCCCTGCCGATGAAAACATCCCCACAGCATGATGCTGCCACCACTATGCAACACTGTGGGGATGGTATTCTCGGGGTGATGAAAGGTGTTGGGTTTGCACCAGACATAGCGTTTTGGCCAAAAAATGCAATTTTAGTCTCATCTAACCAGAGTACCTTCTTCCATATATTTGGGGAGTCTCCCACATGCCTTTTGGTGAACACCAAACATGTTTGTTTATTTTTTCCATTAAGCAATGGCTTTTTTCTGGCCACTCTTCCGTAAAGCCCAGCTCTGTGGAGTGTATGGCTTAAAGTGGACCTACGGACAGATACTCCCATCTCCGCTGTGGAGCTTTGCAGCTCCTTCAGGGTTATCTTTGTTCTCTTTGTTGCCTCTCTGATTAATGCCCTCCTTGCCTGGTCCGTGAGTTTTGGTGGGTGGCCCTTTCTTGGCAGGTTTGTTGTGGTGCCATATTCTTTCCATGTTTTAATAATGGTTTTAATGCTGCTCCGTGGGATGTTCAAAGTTTGGGATATTTTTTTATAACCCAACCCTGATCTGTACTTCTCCACAACTTTGTCCCTCATCTGTTTGGAGAGCTCCTTGGTCTTCATATTTCCGCTTGCTTGGTGGTTCCCCTTGCTTAGTGGTGTTGCAGACTCTGGGGCCTTTCAGAACAGGTGTATATATACTGAGATCATGTGACACACCGGTGGCCAACTGAAGGTAATTGGATGCACCAGATCTTTTTTAGGGGCTTCATAGCAAAGTGAATACATATGTACGCACCACTTTTCTGTTTTTATTTTTTTTAATAATTTTTTTAATAAAGTAATTTTTTCATTTCACTTCACCAATTTGGACTATTTTGTGTATGTCCATTACATGAAATCCAAATTAAAAATAAATGTAAATTACAGATTGTAATGCAACAAAATAGGAAAAACGTCAAGGGGGATGAATACTTTTGCAAGGCTCTGTAAGTGCTATTTGTCCAAGAAGGAGAGTGATGGAGTACTGCATCAGATGATCTGACCTCCGCAATTCCCGACCTCAACCCAATTGAGATGGTTTGGGATGAGTTGGACCGCAGAGGGAAGGAAAAGCAGCCAACAAGTGCTCAGCATATGTGGGAACTCCTTCAAGACTGTTGGAAAAGCATTCCAGATGAAGTTGATTGAGAGATTGCCAAGAGTGTCCAAAGCTGTCATCAAGGCAGAGGGTGGCTTCTTTGAAGAATCTCAAATATAAAATATTTTTTGATTTGTTTAACACTTTTTTGTTTACTGCACGATTCCATATATGTTATTTCATAGTTTTGATATCCCAAATGGCGCAGCGGTCTAAGGCACTGCATATCAGTGCTTGAGGTGTCACTATGGACCCTGGTTCGATTCCAGGCTGTATCACAACCAGCTGTGATTGGGAGTCCCATAGGGCGGTGCACAATTGGCCCAGTGGCGTTAGGGTTTGGCCTGTGTAGGCCGTCATTGTAAATAAGAATTTGTTCTTAACTGAATTGCATAGTTAAATAAAGGTTAAAGTACAAATAAAGAAACAACATTGAATGAGTAGGTGTGTCCTAACTTTTGACTGGTACTGTACATAAAAGATGACACACGTCATGCAATGTACTGAATGGTTTATGTTTATTTTTCTTCTAAATTAATAATTATACTACTTTATTTACTTCATGACAATCCCCAAAACATTATTTATAGAGAGGTATAATATTATTGTTTTGTTTATGTTCCTATGTGTTTGTTCACACACACTGCAGCACATTGCACGTGAGATACGACACAAACACATTAAGCTACAGTCTGGCATTTGAAAAACAACAAAATAGCCGCCCTACCACTTGTTTTGATAATTCAGGAATGAGGCTGGCAAAATTGAACTACTGTCAAATTCATAGATGGAGCTATGAATGCAAGGACTGACAGTTCATATGATTAAAATGACCATTTTAACCATGTTTTGAAGCTATACAATGTTGAAGCAGTAATGGAATGGGTGGTTGGTACTTCAAATGATGATGCAGATTTTGTACTGAATAATGTTATTTGTGTGTGTGAGAATAGGCTTCTGCTATAGGACTTGTGGTTTGGAATATTACTTTTCAGACAGAAAACGTGCTCAGACATCTGATGACTGATTCCATGGCTATTTCCGTGGTGAGTAATCAAATACAACTTTTATTAATCCAACTGTTTCATCGAAATGTAGTCTTCTGCTCTGAACACATTTGAGAGGTGCACAGGGTCAGCCACTGTCAAGTAGGAACAACAGTAGGAAATATAACTTGGGACCTGTAACTTTTTAGTGCCTGGCTAGAGTTTATAACCGAAGACCCTCCGGTTACAGGTCCTCCTCTCTAATCTGTCGGCCAGGGGTTTTCAGCGACCTTTGCCCAGGCAGACTGATGACCTACCCACCTCCTATCATATGTTAGCAAAAAATAAATAATTTAAAAAATAATGGCAAGTAAAATTTATCAACATTTTAAAATGAATATATTTCATTATTTTGAACTTCCCACAGAGGAAGTGTAAACTCTGAAATAATATATTACTTAAAAAGGTATCAAATTTTTAGCAATTCTACTCATTTTTCGAGCTGAGAGAAAATAATAGAAAGAAATGTACATAGTCAACAGTATGTATTTTCCAAACATTTATACTTTTTATTTTCCATAAAATGTCCTTTGCTAAAAATACCAATACAGTATGTACACTCTAACTACAGCTATAGCGATGAGACTTGCCTACAGAACCCTCAAATCTGAGATAAAGCCATTCTAGAAAACCAGAAGCCAGTCAAAACCAAAACCAGGTCAAACTCTGGGACAATCTGTGACCCCTCTAGTTCTAAACTGGGAGACACACTCCATTGTGATAGAAAAGTACATACTTACCTGATTTGTTTGATGTTAATAGTAAACAATTATTTACTTAACAAACAGTAAGATATTTCTGTCCTGTTAATGCTGTGTTTTATGGTTTCCACTCTAGTTCCCTGCAGCTAATCTGGGCGTATGTTCACTAGATATGGCTTGAGCTGACAAATGAGTTAAAGACTGCATTAAATAGACAAGATGTGGTGTGTATAAACCGAGATAGAGATAGCCAGGAGGAACAATTCCTCATTGTCTCTAAATCATCCTTGGAAACTAAGCCAGAGTGGGGTTAAGACAACAACCCACATGCAGATAACGACAGGATGAACCCAGAGTGACTTATGATGCTCCTTGGTCTGCATTCGTTCAGGCTATTTTGTTTGGATTTCAGAGCAGCAGTTTGAATGTACCAGAGCGCAGAATAACTGATGAATTTACCAATGCTCAACGCCGGTTGAATATGGTCGTTGTCAGCAGATGTTAGGGAAATAACATAATTTGAATTATTGCCAGCAGCACAGTTAGTCACCAATGTTTTGAATAAACATGTAAAAGCCTAACGAGCTCTGCTTAATACTTATTTTCCACCATAATTTGCAATAAAAAGTCATAAAAAATCCTACAATGTGATTTTCTGGATTTTTTTTCTAATTTTGTCTGTCATAGTTGAAGTGGACCTATGATGAAAATTAGATACCTCTCTCATCTTTTTAAGTGGGAGAACTTGCACAATTGGGGGCTGACTAAATACTTTTTTGCTCCACTGTATGTTTACAAATAGTCAAGCTTTGTTTCATGCCGGTGAGCGTGTAGATTTGGGGCTTCTGTGTTGATACAATGTGTCGTGAATTTGTTATTGGCGTTAAAAGACGAAGCAACTCATACCAAACATCACCACATTAGTAAACTATGTGGTAGAGCAGGGTCACAAGGCATTATATGGTAAAGTACAACCTGCGAAACAAGAGATAACATATTTGGGAGTTTTGAGAACAATGCGACTCAGGAAAACCCTAACCCAGCTTTTCATTTTTTATTAATTAGTAAAAAAAATTGGAAAACATAGTTTCACTTAGACATTATGGGGTATTGTGTATGTATAGTATTGTATGTATTTTTATTTACTAAGGATCCCCATTAACTGCTTCCTAGGCAGCAGCTACTCTTCCTGCAGTCCAGCAACATTAAGGCAGTTATATGCAATTTAAAATATTACATATACACTTCACAAAACTTTTCACAACACATTAAGTGTGTGTGTTTTACTCCTCACAGTCCCTGCTGTTCCATAAGGTCTATTTCTATCTGTTTTTTAAATCTGATTCTCCTGCTTGCATCAGTTACCTGAAAAGAGTTCCATGTGGCCATGGCTCTATGTAGTACTGTGAACCTCCCATAGTCTGTTCTGGACGAGTGTTGTTAAAAAGGCCTAGCAGCGCTTTATTATGGACAGACTTCTCTCCATCTTAGCTACTGTTGCGTCTACATGTTGTGACCATGACAGTTTAAAATCCAGGGTTACTCCAAGCAGTTTAGTCTACTCAACTTGATGGTAAAGTTCATACTTCCCTTTTAGGATATGAAGACCATTCAATCTTTTCATGTTGATATCTGTAGAGGTACAGGTGACCCTGAACACGTGGCAAAAATCATTTTTAAAATTGCCTGCACAGAAGCAGAGTTAGAGCATAACCTATAAACCCATGTTATCCTTAGGGAGAAACTCGGATGTGTCAAACTACATGTACCTGCGAGCGTAACTAGAATAACTGCGGCTTATCCACCCCAACCTCCCCCCTTATCCACCCCAACCTCCCCCCTTATCCACCCCAACCTCCCCCCGATGAGCCCATTGAAAACGGAGTGTCTCTGTGTGACCCAAGGGCTGCAATATGTCAAATGGACGTGGCTGTTTCTGCGCCTGAGAACCTTCTAGAGCTACATAACTCACGGTGCACTACCGACTTAAGCTCTAGAACCGGTTCATAAAGTTTCAGAGCTCTAGGTCTAACTGTTCTTTGATGGTTCGAACACTGGAAACTATTGCAGGCTCTGTTTATCTGTAAGCATTTACATTACATTACATTTAAGTCATTTAGCAGACGCTCTTATCCAGAGCGACTTACAAATTGGTGAATTCACCTTCTGACATCCAGTGGAACAGCCACTTTACAATAGTGCATCTAAATCATTAAGGGGGGGGGTGAGAAGGATTACTTATCCTATCCTAGGTATTCCTTGAAGAGGTGGGGTTTCAGGTGTCTCCGGAAGGTGGTGATTGACTCCGCTGTCCTGGCGTCGTGAGGGAGTTTGTTCCACCATTGGGGGGCCAGAGCAGCGAACAGTTTTGACTGGGCTGAGCGGGAACTGTACTTCCTCAATGGTAGGGAGGCGAGCAGGCCAGAGGTGGATGAACGCAGTGCCCTTGCTTGGGTGTAGGGCCTGATCAGAGCCTGGAGGTACTGCGGTGCCGTTCCCCTCACAGCTCCGTAGGCAAGCACCATGGTCTTGTAGCGGATGCGAGCTTCAACTGGAAGCCAGTGGAGAGAGCGGAGGAGCGGGGTGACGTGAGAGAACTTGGGAAGGTTGAACACCAGACGGGCTGCGGCGTTCTGGATGAGTTGTAGGGGTTTAATGGCACAGGCAGGGAGCCCAGCCAACAGCGAGTTGCAGTTATCCAGACGGGAGATGACAAGTGCCTGGATTAGGACCTGCGCCGCTTCCTGTGTGAGGCAGGGTCGTACTCTGCGGATGTTGTAGAGCATGAACCTACAGGAACGGGCCACCGCCATGATGTTGGTTGAGAACGACAGGGTGTTGTCCAGGATCACGCCAAGGTTCTTAGCGCTCTGGGAGGAGGACACAATGGAGTTGTCAACCGTGATGGCGAGATCATGGAACGGGCAGTCCTTCCCCGGGAGGAAGAGCAGCTCCGTCTTGCCGAGGTTCAGCTTGAGGTGGCCCCACACACTGTCACTCAATGTTGTCTGGTGTGTGTGTTTGAGTACTATTCTTGGGTAGTGCAATGACTTTTGCTTCCCTCCAGGTCTGAGGGCACACACTTTCTTGTAGGCTTGAAGATATGGCAAATAGGAGTGGCAATATCGTCCTCTATTATCCTCAGTATTTTTATTTTTAATAAATACTTATTTTCCACCTTAATTTGCAAATAAATTCATTAAAAATCCAACAATGTGATTTTCTGTATTTTTTTCTCTCATTTTGTCTGTCATAGTTGAAGTGTACCTATGATGAAAATTACAGGCCTCTCGTCTTTTTAAGTGGGAGAACTTGCACAATTGGTGGCTGACTAAATATTAATAGTGCCAGACATGCACATAGTGCCAGACATGCACACAAACATATACAGTTGGCATTGCTGTTATGATTTCAGTTTGTCCTTGTCCTTTATTTTTAACTATTATATATTTTTTTTGCATTGTTGTTTGCTGTTTTCTTCTGTCTTTTCCTGTTTTCTCTTTAGTTCATTATCTTGGTTGTTGGTGCATTGGGGGTTCTTGGGGCTGGGGAATGAAATTAATTGTATTTTTTATTTTTATTTTTCTGGGGGAGGGGGACTGTGGGAGGGGTCTCGAATGGTTGACGGACAGCTATTGGGGAACTGTGGGGGGGGGGGGATCTTGGAGGTTTCGGGTTTCACAAGATTGTGATCATGAAAAAGGAAACTATGACATATTTTATATCACTATCATGCACACACACCCTCACACATAAGGATGGCTCTGTTGCGGAGACTGACACATGTTTGATAATGTCTTGATGCTGTATTGTTTGTCCTTCATGTTATAACACTTTTATGTTACCCCTTCCTTGTGTTTTTTTGTAATAAATAATTATTTAAAAAAATGCAAAAAACATTAATCTGTGTTTCAGCCCACCAGCACCCTCCACTTTGTTTCGTATAAAGCTGAGAGATGGGTTTGGTGAAATTTGACCACTCTCAAATGTATAGACGGAGCTTTCGTGGAAGGACTGATAGTCCAAGAGATTGTAAACATTTTATTTTCAAGTTATGTTCAAAACAAAGACTCACTGTCAGGACCCGGTTACGAACCCGGGTCTCCGGAGTGAGAAACAGTCACTTAACCAACTGAGCCACAAATAGTCAGCAGAACCCAGAAGATGAGGCAGACACAGCAGTACTTGAGACGGTGTATTTAATAAAGTAAAAAGTGAAGTCCTTCAGGAAAACATGTAACTCCACAAGCTCAAAAGGAATTCCACAAGAACAAGGTAATCCACAAGGTAATCCTCCAAGACAAAAAGGTAAATCCACAAGGTGGTAGGTATAGCATAAAAAGCCTCAAAAGATACTCAAAAATAAATAAACCAGAACAAAAAACAGAATTCCACAAGAGCGTCCACCGGGATCAACAAGAGTACACAGAATACTAGGGCTGGGTGCTAACATACAAACACAGAGCAAAGAACTGAGGGAAAAAAGGGTTTAAATACAATCAGGGGAAACGAGGCACAGGTGCAAATAATAATGGGGATCAAGGGAAAGCAAAAGGTCAAAAAGCACAATGGGGGCATCTAGTGACCAAAAACCGGAACAACCCTGGCCAAATCCTGACACTCACCTTACAAAAACACTGAACAATGGAGTTTTACAAACTTGGTATGGCTCAGTTGGTAGAGCATGGCACCTGCAACGCCAGCGTTGTGGGTTTGCAATTCCATGGGGGGACTAGTAAGGAAATGTTTGGACTCACTACTGTTAAGTTGTTCTGGATAAGAGTGTCTGCTAAATGACTAAAATGTAACTTATTTTTGGATTATAATAGGTTAAGACTGGTGTCGTAAGCTAATAAGGCTTTATTTTTTAGCAAGGTCAAGGTATAATACTGTATATTTATTTGAAATTACCATTGTGTAAGGACAGACGCTGGGAGACGAGAAGCAAGTACAGGGAGTGAAGTTTAATAAAAAACAGACATTAAACAAAACACGGTCAGTGTCTGAGCAGGGGAAAAATAATGACATCAATGCTGACACGGGGAACAAACTGAGGAGCAGACAGATATATAGGGTCAACAAAGTAATGGAGTCCAGATGAGTCCAATATTGTGCAGATGCACGTAATGATGGTGACTGGTGTGCGTAATGATGGGCCGCCTGGCACACTCGACCACCAGAGAGGGGGGGCAAGCGCTACACATTGAACAGATTGTGCTTGAAATGTGGTTACTGCAACAACACATATTGGAATGAGGGGTTGATATCTGCTGCTATGGAGTTGGTAGTCAAAAATATATTACATACAGCTTTGCGTTAAAGGGATACAACACCTCAATATCTACTTTGTCAGACAATTTTATACCTTGGACATGTCCTTAAGTCCATGTTTGTCATTCCATTTTTTAGTGATTCCCAGAAGGAATGGACATTTCTATCTGGGATTTGTACATCCATTATGGGACTTTTAAAATAATTGATTATCTCCTCTATTTAAACCCTTCTAGGGTATTTGTATTTTATGTATAAATGACAGTGACAGTGTTGTTTAACACAGTAAACTCAATTTCTCTCAGTTTCTTGATCCAACAAACACGTTTTTGCAACGTAAAATTGATTTTCTACTATTATATAATTATATGAGCAGTGCAGTTATGTTGGCTTTCACATTGCCAAGCTCTATGCAGAAATACATCTCTTATAAAATGTACAGTTGACGTCAGAAGTTTACAAGTATATTTAAACTCAGTGTTTCACAATTCCTGACACTTAATCCAAGTAAAGAATCCCTGTCATCGGTCAGTTAGGATCACCAGTTTATTTTACAAATGTGAAATGTCAGAATAAAAGTAGAGAAAATGATTTATTTCAGCTTTTATTTTTTTCATCACATTCCGAGTGGGTCAGAAGTTTACATACACTCAATTAGTATTTGGTAGCAGTGCCTTTAAATTGTTTAACTTGGGTCAAATGTTTTGAGTAGCCTTCCACAAGCTTCCCACAATACGTTCAGTGAAATTTGGCCCATTCCTCCTGACAGAGCTGGTGTAACTGAGTCAGGTTTGTAGGCCTCCTTGCTCTCACACGCTTTTTCAGTTCTGCCCACAAATGTTCTATAGGGTTGAAGTCAGGGCTTTGTGATGGCCACTCCAATACCTTAACTTTGTTAATCCATTTTGCCACAACTCTGGAAGTATGCTTGAGGTCATTGTCCATTTGGAAGACCCATTTGCGACCAAGCTTTAACTTCCTGACTGATGTCTTGAGATGTTGCTTCAATATATGCACATAATTTCCTACCTCATGATCCCATCTATTTTGTAAAGTGCACCAGTCCCTCCTGCAGCAAAGCACCCCCACAACATGATGCTGCCACCCCCGTGCTTCACATGTGGGATGGTGTTCTTCGGCTTGCAAGCCGACCCCCTTTTTCCTCCAAACATAACAATGGTCATTATGGCCAAACAGTTAGATTTTTGTTTCATCAGACCAGAGGACATTTCTCCAAAAAGTATGATCTTTGTCCCCATGTGCAGTTGCAAACTGTAGTCTGGCTTTTTTTATGGCGGTTTTGGAGCAGTGGCTTCTTCCTTGCTGAGCGGCCTTTCAGGTTATGTCGATTTTGGACTCGTTTTACTGTGGATATAGATACGTTTGTACCTGTTTCCTCCAGCATCTTCACAAAATCCTTTGCTGTTGTTCTGGGATTGATTTGCACTTTTCGCACCAAAGTACCTTCATCTCTAGGAGACAGAACACGTCTTTCTTGAGCCGGAATGACAGCTGCGTGGTCCCACAGTGTTTACACTTTCGTACTATTGTTTGTTACTATTGTTTGTACAGATGAACGTGGTACCTTCAGGTGTTTGGAAATTGCTCCCAAGGATGAACCAGACTTGTGGAGGTCTACAAAAAAAATTCTGAGGTGTTGGCTGATTTGTTTTGATTTTCCCATGATGTCAGGCAAAGTGACACTGAGTTTGAAGGTGGGCCTTGAACTAGATTCACAGGTACACCTCCAATTGACTCAAATGATGTCAATTAGCCTATCAGAAGCTTCTAAAGCCATGACATCATTTTCGGGAATTTTCCAAGCTGTTTAAAGGCACAGTCAACTTAGTGTATGTAAACTTCTGACCAACTGGAATTGTGATACAGTGAATTATAAGTGAAATAATCTGTCTGTAAACCGATTGTTGGAAAAATGACTTGTCATGCACAAAGTGCAAACCGACTTACCAAAACTTTAATAAGAAATTTGTGGAGTTGTTGAAAACCTAAGTGTATGTAAACTTTTGACTTCAACTGTAGATATTCCATAAAAAATCTGCCGTTTCCAACTACAATAGCCATTTACAACATTAACAATGTGTACACTGTATTTCTGATCAATTTGATTTTTAAATTAATGGAGAACAAAGTTCATTTTCTTTCATAAACAAGGACATTTCTAAGTGACCCCAAACTTTTGAACTGTAGTGTACAGAAGCTTAACTTTGATTTGAATATTTCTTAAACTAGACGATTAACAAATTGTTTGTTTAAAAGCAATGTTTCTCTGTTGAAAGTTTGAGACTTTAATGGTATAGAACGTGTTATTGTTTTGACAGTTGAGAAGTTCAGTGAATGAATTTGCAACAAAGTTGCATCTCATTTAAGTCCCATGCTCATAGAATGGCACCCTCTAAGTTTCAGAAAAGATTTGCCTATTTTTTGCTATTGAAGTAACTTAGGAGGATCTGTCACACACCCGACTGTACTTAAGGTGCAGGAGATGAAGAGCAATAACGTAATGGAATAAAGTCTCCGCACACTCAGAATCAATGCACACATTTCATTTAATTCGCTTTCGGTCTCAAGAGCTTCAACAGAGCATACACAAACACACAGTGACCACATATAGCTAATGTGTGTCAATGCAATCAAACATGAGCAGCATCTGCGTTTAAACATATACTTGAAAGCCTAAAATATACAAAATACCAGAAAGTGAGGTTTATAATGTTTTCACCATACTTAAAAATAATTAATGCTGTATGGTATAATTAAGCAATAAGGCCAGAGGACCAATATACCACGGCTAAGGGCTCTTCTTAAACACAAAGCAACGCAGAGTGCCTGGATATATTGGCCATATACCACAAACCCCAGAGGTGCCTTATTGCTATTATAAACAGGTTACTAACATATTTAGAGCAGTTCAAATAAATGTTTTGTCATACTCGTCAGCCAATCAGCATTCGGGGCTCGAACCACCCAGTTTATAATATACTTTATTGATACACTTCACTCTTTACATCTTGAATAGGAAAGACAAGGGAAGTGGAACACAACAAAGTATTGCATTTCCATGTTGGAACATCAGGTGTCATTTTCACAAAATAATAATACAACATATTTTTATCAAGTTGTACATGTTAACTTGACTGCTATAAATACATGCTGAAACATTTATCGGGCTAAGTGTCAATTTTTTCCCTCCCAAGCGAGCATATGTGTTTAACAGATGGCAGTGTTTAATATACTCAGGGTTCAGTCTGTGGGTATCTCTCTGGTGGAAGGGAAAGGTCGTTCTCAAGCCTTCCACTAACTTTCACGAAAGCCTCATCAGAAGCCTGCTGCAGAAGACCAGTGATGGGGAGATTGAGCTGGTTCACCACAGACATGCTCATCTCCATGACTCCACATTTTCAATGATCATCTGGATGGCCTGCTCAAGAATGGAGGCAATGGCGCTGGTTATCTGTTTGAGGAGCAGCAAAGGCAGGGTGGTTATCTCCTCATACCCAGGCAGCTTCAACTGGGTCTCCTTCAGGAACTCAATGGCAGCATCCAGGAAGACCTGGACGGTTTTCTTGCACTGGGCAACAGTGTCCCTGAAGAAGAATGACAGCTGGAGAACATGGTGGCAGACAGCATTGAAGGCTTCCTCAATGCGTTCGCCTGAAGTGAGGATGGGCGTGATGATCTCAAACCGGTCTGCGAAGCTCTCCAGGGTGGATGTGATGGCAGGGAGTCTCTCCTTCAGGCCCAGGAGCATGTCGTGGAGGGCCTCCTTGTTGTTGGAAACCTGTAGTTTTAGATTATCGGCGTCATTGGAAGTAACTCTGATGACCAAGATGTCAACATCAACCTCTGGGGCAGACTGTTGGATATAAGAAAAACACAAGAGTAAATAACAATTTCTAAATAATTTAACAATAGGGTGACATGTATCTTATGTGTAAATAGGCGCACAATAAATATTTTAAAATATGAAAGACACTCACAGCATAACGGCTGTAGAGTCTAGTGCTCAGCTCAGATGGTTTCCTGCCCTGGAGTTCAAGACCCAATAACCCAGTGGATGGAGTAGAGATGGAAGCACTGACTCCATCTCTGCGGGCAGCATAGCGGAAGTTCACATCAGTGAAGGTTGGGCTCGTGATGTCCACATTCAGGGTGTGGCGGGAGACACTAAGAAGTTCAGGAAAAACATGACAAGCATATTCAGTTGCCATCTTAATTTATACTTATGTGGTTAAGGTAGTTCTAAAAGTAAAGCTCAGCCTTTGTTTTATCTCAGACAGAGATAAGGAAGTTAAGATACTTTTTATAATATTTACCTTCCCTCATCTTGGCGTTTCTTCCGGGTATTCACAAATCAAATAAAGCCAACTGTGTTAACTAATATTGAAATATCTTCAAATCTACATAATGTATCTTATTTTGATTAACATTGTGAGACTAAATAATCTTCCAATGGGTATTATACATTGAGAAGGGGTCTGTTAAAAAGAAAGTATTACCTCATAGACTGGGTAATCACATTCTGAATGTCCATGGTCAGGTCAGCATGGGTCAGGGTAATCTTGCCAGTCAAGCCCAGGGCTTCATTCTCAACATTTGCTTTGATGGAAGCTGTTGAAAGTAGTTAGAGTTACAAATCATTTGAATAACAATTTACAGTAAAAGATCAGTGACAATATGATTCGTTTTTCAGCTATTACTTAAAAATAATTCCAATTTCAAATAAATTTACCATCCATGTCATAGTCCAGGAGAACAATGGCAGAGGTAGCAGATGACTTGAGTGTGGCTTTGAAGACAGGGGAATCACCCCCCAACTCAGCTGCCATATCTGTGGTGTACACAGGAGTGGCAATCTTGGCGGTGGTAGAGATCTTCTGCTTGGTACATGTCAGCTCGACAGCAGTCTTCTCAAAGAGAGAAATGTCACCCATGTTGCTTGGTTGAAACATGTCAATCTCAACATCAGCAGTCAGTGATGTCAATGGTGCTAAGTCAATGGTAGCCTGGGCTACATGCTTTCCATTGGTGTTGAAAGTAATCACATTGGCCTTATTGGTGCTCATAAATTTCAGCACTGCATACACCCGGCTCACGGATGCCTCAACAGCCAGGCTCTCGTCCACATCCATCTCCAGGACAATTGTCTCACCGTTGCTGAGTTTAGTATTGGCAGTGACCTTTGAGGTGGAGCGTAGGCCATCAGCATTCAGGTAGATGTTAGCTTCATTGTCCAGAGCTCCCAAAACAGCATTGTATTCCAGGATTGTGCCATCAATGGTGCCCTGGATGGATGACTCCACGGAGATGTACTCAAGAGTTCCCTCTAGCTTCAGGCTGTGGTCGGCCTCTGCCTTGCCAATTGCTTTGATAAGGGGCAGGTTGAAATCACCTTTCAGCTTCAATGTAGAGGCAGCATTTGGCTTGGTCTTGGTGTCTGCAACAAGTTGCTGGTTGGCTTCCAGATTCAAGATGGGCAGAGCAATCTTTGCACCGGTAGCCAGAGACACCGCAGCTTCCAGGTTGTCAGTGTTCAGGCTGATTGTGCTGTCATGGTTTCCCTCAATGTGGGGATTCTCCAGAGACAGGGATGTGGCCAGCTTAAGTCCTCTTTTGGTGGTCAGGCTGCTGGTGCCGTCAAGCTTGACCTTAAGAGCTTCAAATACGGAGGCTGTGGTAGCTCCGAGACGGAACACAACGTCGTCCTCAGTGTAAAGTCCGGCATTGGCATTCAGATTGAAGATGGGTGACTTCAGGGAGAGTTCGGTTATCAGGTTGCCCAGAGAGTAAAACTGACCCTTCTGGTACAGGATCTTGGAATCAACATCAAGAGACTGCTCAGTGGTGGTCAAGATGTTCTTCAAGCCAGTATGCTCATACAGGTTCAGATCATTGATGGCTGGGATGCGCATGTTAAGGAAGGATAGCTCAATCTCAGGGATGCTGATAGGGGTTGTCAAGAATTCAAGATTAGCCTCACTGTTGACAGTAGCAAATATACCAGCCTCCTTTTTGTTGTTGTCAATAGTGAAGTTGTAGGAGTATTTGTACTGGTTGAAACGGGCAAGAGCCACAGTGTTGATCTGTTGAGCTTCAGGCTTGATGATGGCAGAGTAGTCATTCTGGAGATCAATCTTGGCCACCAGTGCCTCCTTGAAGCGTAGCTTTGTGTTTCCCTTGTTCTGGAAGTCAAAGACAACCTCACTTGTATTAATCATAATGTTGAGTGAGTTGGACAGGATTCCACTGAGATCTCCAACAAGCTCTGTGTCATGGTTTGCCTTCAGTTCAATTTTCAAATATCCATAGTCAGCATTTCCAGATGCCACCAGAAGGCTGTTCTTGACCTCTGGGCCTTCTGCTTCAAACCGGGCATCAAATGTGATGTGACCGTACATGACTGCATCAGCGTTCAAGGTCTGCTTCATCTTCAGAAGGACAGTGTCGGTGTCAGCGGAGATTGTCAGCTTAGCAGTGCTGGGACTGATGGCGAAGTGAAGGTCACACTTGTGTGTGCCCTCGTGAAAGTTGAACTTCATAGCACCATCATTTCCAACGGTCAGAGTGATTGTTGTGTCCTCCAGGCGGGCAACAACCTTTTGGGTCACAGAGGCTCCATTGGTGAAGCCAACGATTGGGATATTGATCTGGTGGTTGTAGGTGGTGTCCATAGAGGCAGATATTCCACCCTCCATAGCAAAGAATGCATTATTGACAATGTCAGCCGTGTAGTGTGCAGTGGTTGCCTTGACTGTGGTCTTAGCTGAGGCCTGGGATGAGAATCCGTAGATGATCACTGATGCCTGATGTTCAACTGCAAGTGCATTGTGAATGAACTTAAGGGTCTCTGCAACAATCATGCGTCTCATTTTGGGGATGGCAACACGAACACTGGAGTTCAGGTTGAAATTGAGGATCTCAATACTGGGTGATGTGGCCTGGGTGGCCAGGAGAGCAGTGAACTGAGGAGTCATCTCATTTTCAGTGTTGTTCCAGAGCTCAGCAGAGCTCCTGATGCTGTAGACTGGGGTTATGACACTGATCTCACCATAGAGCTTGCCAAAGCAAGGGACACTGATCTCACTGGGGATGGCAGGGAGCTTGATCTCAGGGATCTGGAGAGTTGGAATCTCTAGGAGCTTCTCTGCGGCCACCTTAGGGAGGGCAGGGAAGGAGAACTCGGGGAATGTGATCTCTGGGAGAGTAATGTCAGGTAGGGTTGGCAGGTAGCTCATGGTCAGGTCTCCAAAGAAAGCATCCAAATCAAGCATCTGGATCTCAAAGTTGACAATGAAGTCGATGAGCTCTATGACCTTCTGCTTGATATCGTCAAAGGAAACAGTGGTGGCTGGCACTGTGTGGAAACCCAGGATAGTGAACTCAGGGATATCCAGCTGTGTTGGAATTTCAATCTCCTGAAGCTTCTCCAGGCTGATCTTCATGGAGGGCATGATCAGGTCTGTGAGAGGGATGGTGAATGAAGGGAAGTCCAGCTCAGCTGTCTTCAGTCCAGTAACAACTCCCTCAATTATCTGCTTGACCTCGCTGACAATTTGTTGTTCACCAGCAAACATCTGGATCACCTCAAACACATTGCCGAACACCTCATTGATGACGGTGGTAACCATGGTGTACTGTTCGCTCAGCTGATGCAGGAATGAGATTATATAATTTCTGAGATCCATATCGGTGATTCTCTGCTTCAGGCTGTCCGAAATTGCCTTAAGGTCATTAAGGATGGCATGGTCAGCTATGTCCTTCACTGTTTTGATCATGTCTGCAACCTTGATTTCCCTAAGATGTTCAATGAAGTTAAGTGCAGATGACACAACAAAGTTGACAAACTCTCTTGAAGCCTGAAGTTTGTGTGGGATCTCAAGTGCCTTGATGAGCTCGTTTACATGAGCAGTGTATTCAGCAAATATCTGGTTGACTTCATCCACATAGGCATTGTAATCAAATGACTTCAGCTTCTGGATAACAGAGTCGAGATACTCGTTCAGCTGATCAATCACCTGTTTGATCTCAGTAGCTTTCAAGTAGTTGATTGTTTCCTCCAGCATCTGCATTACCTTCCCTGGGATATCGATGGCCTTCAGCTTGTTAACAAGGACCTGAATTGTTTCACCAATTTTGAATTGCTTAATGAGGTCCACAACCTTCTCCAGGACTGCTTCAACCTTCTTGTCAACATCATATTTGACAATCAGTTCTGTCAACTTGGCATGGAAAGCATTCAACTTACCAAATACGTCAAAATCCTGAATCACTGCCTTGACAGGCTCAATAGCCTTGCTGAATCTTTGCCAATCTTGCTGAAACTGATCTATCATCTGCTCAACATAAGCTTCCAAGTTGAGCGAGGTAATGTAGTTCCTCAGATCCTCAACAAATTGGTTTCTGTCAAAGTTCTCAATGAACTGCTTCAATTCACTCACTGCATTTTCAAGCTGAGCTTTGATTTCAAACTGGGCATCAATGTCGTGCAGGAGTGCAATGCTGCTGTCCTTCAGTTTCTGCATGTCAATCTGCTTGATCAGCTCTTCAATGGCATCAATGACATCTATGATAATTGTAGTTAATTCATACTCCTTGTTGATGGCATTCAGCTCCTGGTTGAGCCTCTGGATGACAGTTTCAGAAAGGATGCCACTCGCAATCATATCCTTGGTAACATCAACAATTCCCTGAATGCGGGATGACAGATCAATAAGCAGTTTTTCAAAAGCTGTCTTGAGGTTCACCAGAAAGGCCTCTAGGTCTTCCAGAGAGATGGCATACACCTGGGTGAGGGTAATCAGGTCCTGTTTGAGCTGGACAGCCTTGCCTTCAAGATTCAGTTTGGTAACAAAGTCACTCACATGCTGTGGCAGAGCCTCAAGCTTAGCCTTGATCTCTTCACTGTTCATGTAATTCTGCAGTTTCTCTGCCATGCTCACAATAGCGATCTTGATGTTTTCCAGGATGGCAGGCAAACTTTCAAGGAAGGGCAGGTTAATCAAGTGACTGTCAGTGTTCTTATCATACTTCATGAAACCAGAAATTGTGAATTTCTGCTCTTCACTGGCAGCTATGTTCAGTAGGCCGGTGAGGAGGGTTGCAGACAGCTCCAGTCCAAGTCTTTCATCATTGTTGTAGGCACTCACTTCCTGATTGAGGGCATGGTTGTTCACCTTGGACTTCACCCTGAGTGTGGCTTTCTGCTCCTGGGGAGTCAAAAGTGTGTCTATCTTGTTGTCCAGTGTGGTCTCCAGGGAGAAGCCATTGTCCAGCTTCTGAGTGATGGAGGCTCTGCATTCATGAGAGCTGGCAAAAGCCAGGGGCTGTGCTTTAAGAAGGAACTTTCCATAGAGCTGAGCGCTCTGCTTGCCATACAAGGTCAGGTCACCATCAGCATTGAAGATGGCATCAAGATTGAAGTCGAAGGGAATAATGCTGGCACGGATGGTGTTGTCGAAGCGGAAAGGCTGGGAGTTGAAGCGGGCATCATTTTGGATTCTTGCAGCAAGGCCAACAATTTCAAGCTCAGTGTTGTGGCTCATGTGAGCACCGAAGAGCTTTCCAGTAGTGCTGCACTTAGCATTAGCGGTCAAGTCTGCATAGTTGATCTCATAGGTGTGTTTGAGCTCTTGCTCATCATAGGCCACCTTCAGGCTTCCAGCAAAGTCAATTTTGTAGACCACTGCCTTTAGCTGAGCCTCGTTGACTAGGTTGGCTCCCAGCAGTTTCAGGTCATTGTTCACATTTACAGAGGCAGTGTAGTCCTGCAGGTCAATGGTGATGTCATGTGCATAGGAAGTGCTCTCGCTGACGATGGCCTCAGCCTTTGAGGTGAAGGCAAGGCTGGAGAGAGTGATGGTCAATGAGTTGGCATTCTCAACCTTCATGTAATTCAATGCACTCTTGGTCTCAATGGACAGAGTAGCCTTGGAGGCATCAATTCCACCGTTGAAGGTGTTCTCCATGGTGAACGGGCCCTGCAGGGTGGTTGTTCCGCTTGTGGCCAGGCCATCCCTGTTCATTGTCAGGGTAGCTTTGTGTGCAGCTTTGTTCTCAAGCAGTTTTACAGTGGCATCACTGTTTACAGCCAGTCCATTGACATCCAGGGAGGCAGTTACAAGAGAGTATATGCGATTCGTTGAGTATTCAGTGTTGGTCTCCATCTTGATTGTGACTGCTCCAGAGCCAACATAACCCTCAACCTGGTTGTGGATATTCGTGCCAAGGGCAAGGGCATTGGTGTCACATTTCAGTGACAGCTGGTTATCCTTGAAGGCAAGTTCAGCAGCATGGGTCAGGATGTCTTCAAATGCATTCGTGTTAGACACAACAGACAGCTCGCCATTGGCAAACGATGCAGCAATGGTGTTCTGGGCCGTAAGAATGGTTGAATCAATTTTCAGGGAAGAATCAATCTTTGCCTCTGGTCTGAATGGGAAGATGGTAAAAGACTGGGTGGTGATTGTGGTGCCATAGACAGGTCCTGCTTTGACTGTTCCCTCCAAGTTGCTATCACCAGAGATCTTCAGTGTTGGAGCCAGTATTGGCGCTTCAGTATTGAAGCCAAGTTGGCCGGTGTGCTCTAGGTTTACACTCAGACCCATGGGGCTTGTTACTTCGATTTTACTGCTGGATTTCACATTGATCTTGTTGTCTGTAACAGTGCCTACTTCCCTTATGCTAATGCTGGCATCAATGAGCTTGTGGCTCACAGAGGTCTTCACATGGGCCTTGATGGAATCAGCAGGAGTGGTGGCAAGCAATCCAGATCCTATTTACAACACAGAAGGAACAATGATTGATTATTGCACAACTAAACATGTTCCAGATGGTGTAATTCTCTATTATTTACAAAGGCATTAGAAAATGTCTGGAGGTGGAGCATTACCTTCAATCTTGATGCACAGGAGTTCCATTGAGCAGCTGCCTGTCACATCAAACTTGGCAGAATAGCTTGGTGTCTCAGCGGCATCTTTGCCAGCAGACACTGAGCCCTCCAAGTTGTAGAAGTTGCTCTTCACTTTTGTAGACAGCAGAGCTTTTCCAAAGAGGGGTACAAACACATCAAGGGTCTCTGGGATGAAAAGCTCAGGGATCGGGATCTCCATGGATGCAATGTCCAGGCCAAGCAGGGGCAGAGCCAGGTGTGGTGTGGTCAGTGCAGCTGGGAAGTTCAGCTCCACAGATGATTTACCACCAAGAGGCAGGGGAATGGCGATGAAGATACGCTCATTGTTGAAGTGGTAAGCAGCTGTGGCCTCACTGTTTCAGAAAATGATATTTAATAATGAATTAATCATGGAATCCAAAAAAATCAGTTAATGTATTGACTGAAATTATTCTCATGCTAGTTGATTGATGTAACTTACGCATTCAGGAACAGTTTCTCAGGCAGAGTCATCTCCGGCATCTCAGGGACTCTCAGGTTCTGCATGTATGGGATATCAGCAGAATATTTCTCCAGGTAGTTGTTGGTTGCCTGTAATATAAATATATAGTCATATATTAAGTTCAGAGTGGACAAAATAGTGATCAGATGATAAGTATTTTTTTGAAGTATTACCTCCACAGACTTGGTGAGGATGTGACGGACCTTCATGTCAGTCTGGCCCACCTGCTGGTCAAGAACATCCCTGACCATCTTCTGGAATGCCTCAGCATGAGGGAGGATGTTCTGGATCTCAGAGTTCATGTCAGACTTGACCTCAGCCACAATCTTCTCGTCATCTACAAAGTAAGAGAAATTCATTGTAAATTAAATAACATTTTAATGACTTTCCCATGGATACTTGACATTTAAAGCCTGGCAAAGCTCTCAGAAACGTACAGTTAAAGTTGATCAAGAAGCAAAACAATTTATCATTGTACAAAGGTTGGTCGATATTGAATGCCTGCATACCATATTTTAGGGTGATCTTTTGCACTGAGGTGGTCTCTGGGAGCTTGATGTCACACTCAAGCTCAAGTTCCAGTTCCTCACCACGCTTCACATTGGCTGTAACTGTGGCGTCAGCCTTGATTGAAGGGACAAGCAGCTGCACCTGCAGCATAGCATCCTTCATGGCCTCAATTCTGCAAAGAAAACCATTAGTCAGTTGGAATTTGGAAGAAAGGAAAAACAGAAGAAACCAAAACAGGGAAGTACTTTGTGGGGTAGCATTGTCAGCTTACTTAGCGCGGCCAACCAGCGACAGCTGAGGGATGTTCTTGTTGATGAGGTCAATGGAGATGGAGTGTATTCCGTTGCCCTTGGTGTTTCCATCAACAACGCCCAGTCTGATTCCGGCCTCCAAGTCAAAGTCAGGGATCTGGATGTCGGTGGTGAGGACATTCTTCCTCCTGTTGTACTTCACAGTGGCTGTGGCTGTGGGGTCAGCACCTGTGTCCAGGATAAACTGAATTAGTTAGTCACCAAGGAAAAGGTGGTACGGTAGAAGTGGAAGGACTGTGTTACTCTAAAAGAGGGATTTTGTAACTTAGCTATACCTTCTGCCTTCAGGACCACCTTTACAGTGTCAACTTTCTGACGACCTTCTTCTCCCTCCCTGAGGAGTTCGTAGCCTATGGTGGCCGTGTATTCAGTGACATCCCCAGTGGGGTGGAGCTCCACAGCAAGCCTAAATAATTGTTTCATTTCCAAAAGTTATGGCTAAGATCAATTTCTACCTGAAAATAGGAAAACATAAATGGAGCATGTTAAAATGTATTTGCATAGAACTAGTACTTACTTGCTATCTCCGGTAAAGGGGAAGTAGGGTGCAGTGTCATGGGAGCGAGCATCAGAGTACTGAAGGGTGGTGCAGTACTTCATACCAGCTAAGAATGGAGTGCACTCAGACACATCAATTCTGTCCTCTACCAGAGACGGGATGGGTTTCACTCCAGCAGAGGTCACTTCAAACAGCTTGTTGCTATAATAGGGGTCGTGGAAAGGAAATGTTTAGGCTCTGATAGATATTGGTCATCAGGTATTATCTGAATGATACTCTGACACGTACGTGATGCTGATGAGCTTGGCAGGACCCTGAGGAGCAGGGATGGTCAGCTTGACCTGTTTGTCAGCCATGACGAGCTTAGCGCTGAGCCCACTCTCATGGTATAGGCTGGTGTGCATCTCCAGGCCAGAGAGAAGGTACTCAGGAATGTGGGAACCAACCCGGGCCACAAACTCAATTCCAGCGGAGGGCATGAAGGAGACCTCGCTCTGTGGGAAAGGGATCCGTCCAAGTATATTATATAGATATGCAAAAAGACTGACCGACGTCACATGTATTAGGGTTACTACAAATAGAAAACAGATCAGTGAAAATAAATATAAAGGTTTACCATGTCGGGTGTAATGTGCAGTCCTCCCTTGATGCCAGGGGTGAAGGTACCAGACAAGGCAATCTTTAGTGGCACACCAGTGGCAGTTGGCAGGAAGAATTCGTTATCCATGAAGATGTAATGGGCGAAGACTTCATTGTCAGCGTTGGTCATCAGTCCCTTCATAAGCTGTGGAACATGTACAGTTGAAGTCGGAAGTTGATTCACCTTAGCCAAATACTTTTAAACTCAATTTTTCATAATTCCTGACAAATTCCCTGTTTTAGGTCAGTTAGGATCACCACTTTATTTTAAGAATGTGAAATGCCAGAATAATAGTAAAGAGAATGATTTATTTCAGCTTTTATTACTTTCATCACATTCCCTGTGGGTCAGAAGTTTACACACACTCAATTAGTATTTGGCAGCATTGCCTTCAAATTGTTTAACTTGGGTCAAAAGTTTTGGTTATCCTTCCACAAGCTTCCCACAATAAGTTGGGTGAATTTTGGCCAGTTCCTCCTGACAGAGCTGGTGCAACGGAGTCAGGTTTGTAAGCCTCCTTGCTCGCACATGCTTTTTCAGTTCTGCCCACAAATGTTCTATAGGATTGAGGTCAGGGCTTTGTGATGGCCACTCCAATACATTGACTTTGTTGTCCTTAAGCTATTTTTCCACAACTTTGGAAGTATGCTTGGGGTCATTATCCATTTGGAAGACCCTTTTGCCACCAAGCTTTACCTTCCTGACTGATGTCTTGAGATGTTGCCACATTTGTCCCCATGTGCAGTTGCAAATTGTAGTCTGGCTTTTTTATGGCAGTTTTGGAGCAGTGGCTTCTACCTTGCTGAGCGGCATTTCAGGTTATGTCACTATAGGACTCGTTTTACTGTGGATATAGATACTTTTGTACCTGTTCCCTCAAGCATCTTCACAAGGTCCTTTGCTGTTGTTCTGAAATTGATTTGCACTTTTCACACCAAAGTACCTTCATCTCTAGGAGACAGAACACGTCTTTCTGGAGCGGAATGACGGCTGATTGGTCGCATGGTGTTTATACTTGCGCACTGTTGTTTGTTACTATTGTTTGTACAGATGAACATGGAACCTTCAGGCGTTTGGAAATTGCACCCAAGGATGAACCAGACTTGTGGAGGTCTACAATTTTTTTGAGGTGTTGGCTGATTTCTTTTGATTTTCCCATGATGTCAGGCAAGGAGGCACTGAGTTTGAAGGTAGGCCTTGAAGTAGATTCACAGGTACACCTCCAATTGACTCAAATTATGAAATTAACCTATCAGAAGCTTCTAAAGCCATAACATTTTTCGGACATTTTCCAAGCTGTTTAAAGGCACAGTGAACTTAGTGTATGTAACCATCTGACCCACTGGAATTGTGATACAGTAAATTATAACTTAAATAATCTGTCTTTAAATAATTGTTGGAAAAATGACTTGTGTCATGTACAAAGTAGATGTCCTCACCGACTTGCCAAAACGATAGTTTGTTAACAAGAAATGCGTGGAGCGGTTGAAAAAACGTCCAACTTCAACTGTAGATTTCAGAGTAGTAATTTACATTTTTGATCATTAAATGTAATTCTTGTCAGATTAATTCTCAACCCTCCTCACATTTTCATCCATCCATATGACCAGTACTGTTCTATTCTGACTGCACTAGACTCCAGACTTAAAGTAGAGACACTCCCTCCCTGGTTGAGAGTCAAACTTGATGAAGGTGGTCTTCTCTTACCTTGTGTTGTTATTGATAACGTCACTAGTAAGTCTGACAGATTGGTAAACTATTAAACACTCTTGGCATGAAAGCAAGTGATTTTTCTAGTTTTCAACACCCACAGTGTTTGAGGACTGTACACAATGTTGAAGACTTGTTTGTTGTGCTACTTTGATTCCATTATGTGACCGCTATGTTCCCCTTATGTACGGTGAGTTCCAGAAGTATTGGGACAGTGATATTTGCATCTGCATTGCTTGCTGTTTAGGGTTTTAGGCTGGGTATTCTAACAGCACGGCTGATGTAAAAAGGGCTTTAGAAATACATTTGATTGATTGATTAACCTATAGACTCAAAAACTATCATTAATGTCTGTGTGAATTGATAGTGTTGCACTTTAATGTATCTTGTACATACATCAGTGGGGAACATCTTGAGTACGTTGTCAATCATCAGACCAGCAGAGTAGGCCATCTTCTCTATCTCATTGGTCTTCAGGTATCCAAGTTCATTTCCCAGCAGTCTCAGGTAAACCATAGCCTCAGGGGACTCCTGAGCCTTCAGATCCCTGACCAGTCTGTTGAGGTTGCGGCCGATTTCTCTCACGATGTTCTGGGAAGCCTACAGAATATTTTTTTTAAAGGAAAGAGACAGTTAGCTCATGCTACAATTAAATAACTAGGATTAAAATCACACTAATTAAAATGTTTGGTAAGGAAAGAGGAAGAAGTAGTATGGTTTTAAATACCTGTCTCTTCATTCTTTCTTTCTTCAGAGCGGGCACCATCCTCTTCATGACATCATTGAGCTGCAGGGACATCTTGTCAGAAACGAAGTAGACGATCTTTAGAACCGTGTCAGGGAAGAATCCGTTCTCTCCGAACAAAGCCTCAACAGTTGGCTCAAGTCCTTTGCCTTCCATGCCAACCTTACAAGTGAAGAGAATGTTCACCATGAGACCGATAGAAAAATAATTGTATATTCTGTAAAAGACAAACATAATCTCTATAAAAGGCTTAGGGAAATAACTTAAATATATTTTTTTACCTCCAGTATGTCCACATTGTAGCCGAAGGCCTTCAGAGTCATCTCCAGCATGACTTCCTTGGGCAGATAGCTGGTGCCCTCAAAGAGCATATTTCCTTGCACAGATCCAATCATGTAGTTGCGGGAGAACTTGGTGGGATCCATGACAGTTCCAACCTCATTGTCCTGCAGGGCATCAAGAATCTTCTGTCTCAGCCTTTAATGAAAGGAATAATTTCTTACATGGTCAGACCTATGATGAGGAGGGAACAACCGAACAGAATATTTCTGTTAGCTGAGGCAGTAAATACTGTAGATGATATCTCTCACGTACTCCTGGGTCTCTGCTGCTGTGGATGCCAGTATGTTAGTCAGGTGGGAGATGACAAAGCTCTTGGCCTGCTGGTCTTTTTCGATGGGCAGAGCGGCGGCCAGCTGAGCGAGTTCAGCAGGCTGGGGGTCCTTCATCAGCACCAGGTAGGCAGCAATGCGCTTCTGCAGGGGGCTAGCACCATTCAAAAGAACCTGCAGGAGCACCTCTCTGCCCTGTAAACAGGAGAATGTGTATAACAGTACTGCAGTGAATGAAGAGTTGATGGTTTCCATATATATATTTTTAAAGCTAATAGGAAAAGAGTGAGTTACCTCCTCAGGGACAGGGGTCTGTTTGAATGCCTGAATGGCAGCCTGTTGGACTTCCAGGGAAGTGGTGGGCTCGTTTACACACTGGATCAAAGCAGACTTCAGGGCAGGACTGGCGGCTCCCATGGCTGCAGCCATGTTACCAATAACCTGGGGAGCAGAAAGAAGGAAACATGAATTATTCTGATTCAAATTGTTGATTGCTGTGTGAGTAAGTCTGAAAAAGCTAAGGGGAGCGATGGAACATTCACCCTCAGGACCAGGAAGTTCTGCTCCTTGTCACCAGTGCAGTCACCCAGCTGGGCAACAGCAAACTCAGCCACAGCCTCAATCTCAGGGGTCACTTTGCCCTCGGCCTTGTAGAACCTGATGAGGAAGACAATGTAAAATTCAACATAAGAATTTAATTGTCTGCATCTGCTCAGTTCTATTTAGAAAATATGTTGCTTTAAAATGTTTGTTTACCTCTTGACAACATTGCTCAGGGCATACAGGATAGGCTTGCTCTGCTTGTACCGTGCCATAGCCAGCATGTCGTTGACCAGGAGGGCAGAGGGGTTGGGGACCAGTCCCATAGCGGACACGATGGCATCAACCTCAAAGGCAGAGTTGTCAAAGGTCCTGAGGATCTGCATGATGGCACTGCTGCACTCTGGGGTACCGCACTGGGCCAGAACCTGGTAGGTCAGGGGTCCGGATAACTTCAGTGCCTCGGGGATAGCAGGCCTCAGGGTCTCAGCCTTCATTCCACGGACCATGCTCACAAGCTGATGGAAGAGGTGGGCTCTCTTCTCACCGTTGGACAGAGTGGCCAGTTCCCTCAGGACAGCCAGAGGAGCATCCTTGTCCTGAACAACGCTCTTGTCCTCAGCGGCCTCCATTGGCAGACCCTTAAGGTTGGCCACATCTGCAGGAAGATAAAGTCAGTTTTGACACTGAGCGGGTGAAATCCTTTTTCAATCATCTTCATAATTAGAATGCAATGTAAGGGATACTTACTGTGGTCAAAAACTCTCTCATTGTATGTGGAAACCTCCAGCAGAGTCAGGAACTGCTTGCCAACGTTGGTAACTCCATACTCTCCCCTGTGGAAAGCCAACGAGATGATAAAGACTTATGCAACATCTCTTAACATTGCAGGTGCGTATTTCATAAAACATTATAGGCATAATGTTTTACACACTTGTGAGAGAAAGGCACCAGGATGTGGTTCTCAGTGCAGGCACCAGAGATCATGTGCTTCTTGTCATTGTCAAACTTGTAGTTGCAGGTCTGGGAGCTTCTGATCAGCTGAGCAAGAGGATAGTGCTGTAGGAGGAGAATTTATTATTGTTTAGGTTTTCTTGGAAAGGAGTTAAAAAGTGAATTAGGAGTAATATTAGTTGTCATTTCAGCTACTGGAGCAGAGAAAGATATGTACTTTGAAGGGTTTTTGGAAAGGAGTTAAAAAGTGAATTAGGATTAATAAATGATTTAGGGTGTATTTCAGAATCTAACCAGCAACTTTTACTGTCTTGCAGTCTTACCATGCCAGAGACGAGGGCCAGGGGGCTGGTGTGGTCCCTCTGGGGGATGAAGTGGTCACATTTAGACAAGTCCCTGTTGAGAGTGATGTCAGTAGCGATGTCCTCCATGGCGTTGACTTTGTAGTTGGTCTTGCACATGCCGTGGATGGTGGGCTGAGGGGAAAGTCAATGATCCTTGACATATTTGAATAACTATAAATACTGATTTATGTTTTATGAAAAACTGAATGTGAGAAATTGCTCTCTGCAGAGCCATGAATATAATTTTCTTTGCTAGTCTTATACCTTGTAGTGCATCACGTCGGCGTGCCAACAGTACTGCATACCCTTTCATTTATTATTGCTTTATTACACAATAATTACATTTTTCTTTCTTGGATTCACTAAAACAAGCACCAATATGTACCATTGTTTACCAGGTAGTTTCCAATTGTATTGAATAATATGGAGTAATAAGGTATACACTGTTAGTAATAAAGTACCCATTAGAGTAATAAAGTACTCAATACGAAATTACTTGCTCATATCACTGAAACTACACTGTAATACAAAGTGTATAGTTATGATTAGGGTGTTTTCTGAGAAGATCAACAGACCATTTTCTTGTTGTTCTCCTCTTCCAGCAGGGGCACAGCAAGAGCAGAGACGATACCTCTCTTAATGTTCAAGATGGTCATGGACTCATCCTCCTCAGGGTACAGTTTCACATCATACACTCCCTCAACCACAACCTTCAGAGGATGTCTGAGCAGGGAGAGAGAAGTGAAAGGTTGGTTACCAGTTGTTAACTCCAAATTACAATGTGCTTAATAGAAGAGAGGACAAGGAATTTTTAACAAATATTGGGGACAAGGGTTGGGTTAGGGCATTTGTGACAGCCTTGGGGTCTTACTTCTCCATGGCAGCAGTAAAGGCATCAGATCCGGGGGCAGGTCCGAACACAGGGTTGCCCTCTGCGTCCATATCAACAACCTCACTCAAGCTACAGCCTGTGGTGCGCAGGATGTAGCTGCAAGACTGAGGAATTTCAATCTCGACCTGTAGGGGGAGACAAAGAGGTCACAATGTTTACTAATTCTGCAAACACAGGAGACAGGACAGCATGACAGCATGAGAACTTGTGGGATACCCTATGTGATTAGAACATGCTAGCTTGCGTTCAAATTTGCTAGAAATTGCTGTCGTTGTCTCATTGCAAACAATGGCATTCAGTTATTTCACGAGTCACCAGTATGTACACAGCATAACTTTTATGTTAATGTAATATTGATGGGCTTACCTTGCAAGAGGCCTTTGGTCCGTTCCTGAGGTTGGAAGCTCCATTCACGGCATTCAGGGACTCTGCTTCATATTGGTATTCATATTTGTGAAGGCTCTTATACCTTTTTGCCACTAGGGTGGAGGACAGAAATATATTGCAAAGTTAACACAGATAGTTAATTATATTCCAAACAAGCTCATCTACTACTGCTTAACACATAGAATTGGACTCTTTATTGATCTCGGTAGTAATCGTTGGGTGTGCGTCCGAGGGCAATAAATAGCCTGCTTTCTGTTAGAGCTAAAACAAAGCCTTTGTGATTTTTCACTTACGTAAGCATGTGGGATTTTCTTCTTCGGCATTGTCTTGGGCATCTGCAAGGGAAAGATGCATAAGTACGTGTCTTTTGAAATACAATGAATTTGAACATGTGACTAGCGACTGTCTTGCTTATTAGTCTATGAAAAATGTTAAAGGAGATATTGGCCCTGATCATTTTAAAAGCAGACAATTCCAATGTGCTACCACGCCTTTAACCTTTAAAATGTACAATATTTGATGCACATTTCTGTAAAAGAATGTAATACATCTTTCTTAAATGTGTGGTGTAAAATGTTGGGATTGGGAAGAGGGGCAGAAGATGAGGAAAGTTGGAAAGGGTTATATAGGGCAGGGGGGTGGCAACAGTGAGGGATTACTTTTGGCCCCCAAAGTTTTTTTGTTAAATTGTTGTTATTTTGTTTTGTCATAAAAGCCTGTAAAATCAACAGGAATTCAGAGAAAAATTTGTTAAATTTAGGAAATTTAGGAAATCTACTCCCACAAATTAAAAAAAGAGACATATGTGATCGTGACTCAATGTAATCAAGATATAAAATGTATTCTTATTTTGCAAATACAATATCTTTTTGGCCTTAGTTGTGGTCAATTTGCAGTGTACAAATTATTATAACTGTGTTCCTGACCATCCGCTCTGACAAAAATTGGCCTGCGGCTGAATATAGGTGCCTATCCCTGATATATAGGGTAATGTAAGATGCTTCTACTTTGTGATGTGATATATTAACATTCCAATACATACAACATTTCATACAAAATATGTTTATTTGACATCAATTTGGCATCTGTTGAAAACTATAAACCTTTCCAAATGAAAACATATGATAAGTGTTACAAAACCCCTTTTCTATAGACAGTTACACAACCACGTTTTCCAGAAGCAGGGAATGGTCAGAAAGATACTTACAGGCCAAGGCAAGGGTGCTCAGAAGTAGCAAAAGGCAGAGCTTTGCGTCCCCCATGATGGGTTCGTTGAAGCTCTTTCCTTAAGGTTTGAGAGTACTCAGTCGAGACTGATTCCTTAACCCCAGCACAATGTTTTTATACCCCGAGAGACGGGAGGGGTTGGTGGGAGTCACAGACAGTACTGATGTCCCTGCTCCAAAGTCCATCCCACCCATCCCTTTGGAGGGACACAGGCGAGTGGCTGTTCATGGATTCCAAGCATCTGTAAACGTTATCCATTAGTCATATATATATATATATATATATATATATATATATATATATATATATATATATATATATTGTTAATCACATAGATTTAAGCAGATATAATGATACAGTGACAAGACATTTATTTTGTTCGTCCCCCCCCCCCCCCCAACAATCACACGCAACTTCTTTCCACAACATAATGCCTATGTTTTTAAGTACATACTGGTATATAGCTACATTGAACTTGTTTTTATTCAATCTCTTTGTATTCTGTGCTTTTTTATATACACCACTGTTCAAAAGTTTGGGGTCACTTAGAAATGTCCTTGTTTTTGAAAGAAAAGCACATTTTTTGTCCATTAAAATAACATCAAATTGATCAGAAATACAATGTAGACATTGTTAATGTTGTAAATGACTATCGTAGCTGGAAACAGCTGATTTGTTTATGGAATATCTACATAGTCGTGCAGAGGCCCATTGTCAGCAACCATCACTCCTGTGTTCCAATGGCACGTTGTGTTAGCTAATCCAAGTTTATCATTTAAAAGGCTAATTGATCATTAGAAAACCCTTTTGCAATTATGTTAGCACAGCTGAAAACTGTTGTCACACCCTGATCTGTTTCACCTGTCTTGTGTTTGTCTCCACCCCCTCCAGGTGTTGCTTATTTCCTTGGTGTATATATCCCTATGTTTCCTGTCTCTCTGTGCCAGTTCGTTTTGTATGCTTTTCAAGTCAACCAGTGGTTTTCCTGTACTCCTGCTTCTATTCGCTTTTGCTAGTCCTCACGGTTTTTGACCCTTGCCTGTTTTCTGGACTCTGTACCCGCCTGCTTGATCATTCTGCCTGCCCTGACCTCGAGCCTGCTTGCAGCTCTGTACCTCCTAGACTCTGAACTGGTCTTGACCTTTTGCCTGTCCACGACCATTCTCTTGCCTACCCCTTTTTGATTGTTTAATAAATATCAAGACTCAAACCATCTGCCTCCCTTGTCTGCATCTGGGTCTCGCCTTGCGCCCTTATAGTTGTACTGATTAAAGAAGCAATAAAACTGGCCTTCTATAGACTATTTGAATATCTGGAGCATCGCATTTGTGGGTTTGATTACAGGCTTAAAATGGCTTTCTTCAAAAGTACTTTCTTCTGAAACACGTCTGTCTATTCTTGTTCTGAGAAATGAATGCTATTCCATGCGAGAAATTGCCAAGAAACTGAAGATCTTGTACAACGCTGTGTACTACTCCCGTCACAGAACAGCGCAAACGGGCTCTAACCAGAATAGAAAGAGGAGTGTGAGGTCCTGGTGCACAACTGAGCAAGAGGACAAGTACATTAGAATGTCTAGTTTGAGAAACAGATGCCTCACAAGTCCTCAAATGGCAGCTTCATTAAATAGTACCTGCAAAACATCAGTCTCAATGTTAATCTCACTAGGGTAGGGGGCACTATTTTCACCTCCGGATTAAAAGCGTGCCCAAAGTAAACTGCCTGTTACTCAGTCCCAGAAGCTAGGATAAGCACATAATTGTAGGTTTGGATAGGAAACACTCTAAAGTTTCCAAAACTGTTAACCTCTTACACCTATGGTGGCGCTATTTCATTTTTGGAAGAAAAACGTTCCCGTTTTAAACAAGATATTTTGTCACAAAAAGATGCTCAACTATGCATATAATTGCTACTGTTCGAAAGAAAACACTCTGACGTGTCCAGAAATACAAATATCTTCTCTGTGCGTGCCCTTTAACGTGAGCTTCAGGCAAAACCAAGATGACTTGGCATCCAGGAAATGACAAGGATTTTTGAGGCTCTGTCTTTCATGATCTCCTTATATGGCTGTGAACGCAAGAGGAATGAGTCTGCCCTTTCTGTCGTTTCCCCAAGGTGTCTGCAGCATTGTGACGTATTTGTAGGCAGATCATTGGAAGATTGACCATAAGAGACCACATTTACCACGTGTCCGCCCGGTGTCCTGCGCCGAAATTGGTGCGCAAAAGTCACCTGCCAGTATTTTTCCATGGGGCACAGAGAGAGAAGCAAGCTTCCACGAACTGCATGTCAATGAAGAGATATGTGAAAAAACACCTTGAGGATTGATTCCAAACAACGTTTGCCATGTTTCGGTCGATATTATGTAGTTAATCCGGAAAAAGTTTCACGTTGTAGGTGACTGCATTTTCGGTTCGTTTCGGTAGCCAGGCGCAATGTAGAAAACGGAACGATTTCTCCTACACACAGACGCTTTCAGGAAACACTGCGCATCTGGTATGTGGCTGGGAGTCTCCTCATTGAAAACATCAGAAGCTCTTCAAAGGTAAATTATTTTATTTATTTGGTTATCTGGCTTTTGTGAAAATGTTGCGTGCTACATGCTACACAAAATGCTATGCTAGCTTTGCATACTCTTACACAAATTAGTCAATTTCTATGGTTCAAAAGCATATTTTGAAAATCTGAGATGACAGTGTTGTTAAGAAAAGGCTAAGCTTGAGAGCAAACACATTATTTTAATTTTATTTGCGATTTTCAGAAATCGTTAACGTTGCGTTATGCTAATGAGCCTGAGGCTTAGTCACAATCCCGGATCCGGGATGGGGAGTTTCAAGAGGTTAAAATATTGTCTGTGGGTATAACAGAACTTATATGGGAGGCGAAAACCTGAAAAAATCTATCCAGGAAGTGGGATTTTTTTGTTTGTAGTTTTCCATAGACTGCCTATACAGATTGTATTGATTTAGGACTGAAATTGCACTTCCTATGGCTTCCACTAGATGTCAACAGTCATTAGAAATTGTTTCAGCCTTGTATTCTGAAAAATGAGGGAGTAAGACCACTCTGAATGAGGTTTTTCATGCGCACGACCGAGAGCGCGCCTTTCTTGTTTTCCTTTTATATTGACAAAGCTTTTGTCCGGTTGAAATATTATTGATTATTATGACTAAAAACAACCTGAGGATTGATTATAAACATCATTTGACATGTTTCTACGAACTTTACTGATACTTTTCGGATTTTTCGTCTGCCTGTTGTGACTGCCTTTGAGCCTGTGGTTTACTGAACAAAACGCGTGAACAAAACAGAGGTTTTTGGATATAAAGAGGGACAAACATTTACTGAGGAAATGGGAGTCTTGTGAGTGCAACCATATGAAGATCAAAGGTAAGTGATTAATTTTATCGCTATTTCTGACTTGTGTAACTCCTCTACTTGGCTGGTAACTGTTTGTAATGATTTGTCTGCTGGCCGCTGTTCTCAGATGATCGCATGGTATGCTTTCGCCGTAAAGCCTTTTTGAAATCTGAGAGGTTAACAGTGAAGAGGCGACTCTGGGATGCTGACCTTATAGGCAGAGTTCCTCTGTCCAGTGTCTGTGTTCTTTTGCCCATCTTAATCTTTTCTTTTTATTGGCCAGTCTGAGATATGGCTTTTTCTTTGCAACTCTGCCTAGAAGGCCAGCAGAGGTAACTCTGGATCTTCCTTTCCTGTGGTGGTCGTTTTTGCGACTGTACTTGAAGAAACATTCAAAGTTTTCCGAATATACTGACCTTAATTTCTTAAAACAATGATGGACTGTTGTTTCTCTTTGCTTATTTGAGCTTTTTGCAATAACATGGACTTGGTCTTTTACCAAATAGGGCTATCTTCAAATGTTATTGGTCACACACAGTACACATTGTAGCAGGCTCAAGGGTGTGGGGATTCCACGTCACCAAGTTCAATAACCAGAATGCAAATGGGGAATTTATTAGGAATATTTGCACACGGTGGGAAAGGGGGGGGGGGGGTCCAGCAACCAGTTCACAACGGGTAATGGTACAGATAATTCTCCCGCTTCTCACACTCTCCATAACACACATTTCCCTCTCGGTCCTCTCCCTCTCTGCTTCTTCTATTATCCCTAAGCACTCAATTGCTTAATGATCCACCAGCTTGCCTCATTGGGGCAGGAAGTCCATATAAGGCTCGGAGGTGGAGCCAGCCGGCTGCAAGATATCTTCCTTCAATCACCACTCCCATCACCTCTCTATTTCAGCATCTCCAGCACTCACTAGGCATTATTTCTCCACAGTGGAATATCTTTGATCCCCCAGCAACAGCTTTCTGCTAATGTATACGACTGGATATTCCTCAACTTCTTGTAGCTATGATACGACGGCACTCACCCCTGTTTCGGGTGCATCGGTCTGTACCACCATGGGTTTGGAGAAGTCCGGGGTCACCAGCATGGGTCCAAAACACAGGGCTCCCTTTAGTTCCTGGAAGGCTTTCTCCGTCTCCTCGGTCCACGTCACCTGGGCGGGCAGAGGGCTCCTGGTCAGATCTGTCAGGGGGCTGGCTAGGGAGGCAAAGTGGGGGAAAAATCTCCAGTAGTAACTAGTCAACCCCACAAACGTGCGTATCTGCTTCTTGGTGAGGGGGCAGGGCCAATCCCAAATCGCCCAACTTTCTTCACCTGGGGTTTTACACATTCCCTCCTGATCATGTAGCCCAGATACTCAGTCTCCCGCAGGCCAAGCCGACATTTCCTCGGGTTAGCTGTTAGCCCTGCCCCTTGTAAGGTCTGCAATACCGAGCTCGGTAGTAACTAGTCAACCCCACAAACGTGCGTATCTGCTTCTTGGTGAGGGGGCAGGACAAATCCCAAATCGCCTCAACTTTCTTCACCTGGGGTTTTACACATTCCCTCCTGATCATGTAGCCCAGATACTCAGTCTCCCGCAGGCCAAGCCGACATTTCCTCGGGTTAGCTGTTAGCCCTGCCCCTTGTAAGGTCTGCAATACCAAGCTCACCTGGTTTAGATGGGTCTCCCACTCGCTCCCATGGATTACAATATCATTGAGTTAGGCCGCTGCGTACTCATGATGGGGACGGAGAACCCGGTCCATCAACCTCGAAGGTGGGCGGGGCCCCGTGCAACCCAAAGGGCAGCTTCCTGTAGTAGAACAGCCCGTCCGGGGTGTCGAAAGCAGGTTTCTCCCTAGCCTCGGTAGCTAAGGGCACCTGCCAATAACCATTCATCAGGTTGAGTGTGCTGATAAATTGGGCGGTCGCTAGCCATTCAATTAGTTAATCAATTCATGGCATGGGGTAGGCATTGAACTTTGAGATTCATTTAACTTTCTAAAATCATTACAGAAGTGAATGGTGCCATCTGGTTTCGGCATCAACACTATGGAGCTAAACCACTCACTATTAGACTCTTCGATGATTCCAGCATTCCATCATAGCTTTTACCTCGGTCCTAACGGCCTTTCTCCTTGCTTCTGGTATGCATTAGGGTTTCAACTTCACCCTTTTCCCGGGTTCGATGAGGAAGCTGTGCTGTACCAGATCGCTGTGTACTGGTTCACTGGAGAACACATCCTGGTTTCGGCCAACCAACTCCGTCAGCTCCTGCTTTTGTGCTTGGCTCAGCTGCTCCTCCAGTGGCACTTCCGCTGGCTTGGTCTTTGTGGTAGCCTTCTTTGGGGGAATAGAGGAGAGTAGATCATGTGCATTACATTTCTATAACACATTCACGTGGTAAATCTGGGTCAGATCCCTACGTACTGGCTGTCTGACCCCATAAATAACTTCACCCACTTTCTCAAGGACTTCATATGGCCCTTCCATCAGGCCAAAAACATACATTCTGAGGTGGGGACCAAAACCAACACTTTGTCTCCTGGCTGGAAGTCTCTTCGTTGTGTCCCTCTGTTGTACACCCGCGCTTGGGCATCCTGGGCCTCCAGCATGCATTTCCGTACCAGGGGCCACATGGTTGCCATCCGGTCTCATGTCTTCCACGTGTTCCACCATGGTTTGATGGGGCGACGGCTGCTGTTCCCAGGCTTCTTTAACCACAACCAACAGTCCTCGGGGTCGTCTCCCGTACAGGAGTTCAAAGGGAGAGAACCCTGTTGAAGCTTGGGGCACTTCTCGGATCGAGAACATCAGGTAGGGTACTAGCTGATCCCAATTCCTTCCGTCCGCCTCCATTACCTTCTTTAGCATCTGCTTTAGGGTTCTATTGAATCTTTCCACCAATCCACTGGGTTATATTCATTAGTCTGCAGAGATCCTTCATGATTCGGGACATGAACTGGGTTCCCTGGTCGGTTAATATCTCATCGGGGATGCCGACTCGGGAGAATAACTCACATGCGATTCCCTTGGTAGCCATGGTGCGCAGGGGAATGGCTTCTGGGTACCTGGTGGCATAATCCAGCATCACTAGGATGTATTGGTGCCCTCGGTTGCTCTTGGGTAGAGGTCCCACTAGGTCCATTCCGATCCTGCTGAAAAGATGGTATAGGGGTATTAAGGGCCTGTGAATGTGTGGTTTTGGCGCCACCTGCTGGCACTCTGGGCAACTGCGGCAGTTTCACCCACTGCAAGATATCTTCCTTCAATCACCACTCCCCTCAACTCTCCCTGCCATCTGCCACAACATATTTAGCAGATGTTATTGAGGGTGTAGCTAAATACTTGTGTTCCTAGCCAACAGTGCAGTAGTACCGAACAATTCACAACAATACACACAAATCTAAAAGTAAAAGAATGGAAATAAGAAATATATAAATATTAGATTGAGCAATGTCGGTTGGCATTAACTGTAATACATTAGAATAGCATAGAATAGTATATACATATGAGATGAGTAACGCCGTATGTAAACATTATTAAAGTGACTAATTTTCCATTATTAAAGTGGCCAGTGATTCCAAGTCTATGTATATAGGGCAGCAGCCTCTAAGGTGCAGCGTTGCATAACCGGGTGAAAGCCGGCTAGCGATGGCTATTTAATGGTCTGATGGCCTTGAGATAGAAGCTGTTTATCAGTCTCTCGGTCCCAGCGTTGATGTACCTGTACTGACCTCGCCTTCTTGACGATAGCGGGGCGAACAGGCCGTGGCCAGGGTGGTTGATGTCCTTAATGATCTTTTTGGCCTTCCTGTGACACCGGGTGTTGTAAGTGTCCTGGAGGGCAGGTAGTTTGCCTCCGGTGATGCGTTGGGCAGACCGCACCACCCTCTGGAGGGCACTGCGGTTGCGGGTGGTGCAGTTGAAGTACCAGGCGGTGATAGAGCCCGACAGGATGCTCTCAATTCTGCATCTGTAAAACTTTGTGAGGGTTTTAGGGGCCAAGCCAAACTTCTTCAGTCTCCTGAGGTTGAAGAGGCGCTGTTGCGCCTTCTTCACCAGGCTGTCTGTATGGGAGGACCATTTCAGATCGCCAGTGATGTGTACACCGAGGAACTTGAAGCTTTACACCTTCTCCATTGTGGTCCCGTCGATGTGGATAGGTGGCGTGCTCCCTTTGCTGTTTCCTGAAGTCCATGATCAGCTCCTTTGTTTTGTTTACGTTGAGTGAGAGGTTATTTTCATGGCACCACTCTCCCAGGGCCCTCACCTCCTCCCTGTAGGCTGTCTCGTCATTGTTGGTAATCATGCCTACTACTGTTGTGTCGAATGCAAACTTGATGATTGAGTTGGAGGCATGCATGGCCACGCAGTCAAGGGTGAACAGGGAGTACAGGAGGGGCTGAGCATACACCCTTGTGGGGCCCCTGTGTTGAGGGGGGGGGGGGTTTCAGACCCAGGGCCCCGAGCTTAATGATGAGCTTGGAGGATACTATGGTGTTGTTCATTGACTATAGCTCAGCATTCATCATTTTTACATAGGTATTCCTCTTGTCCAGATGGGATAGGGCAGTGTGATTGCATCATCTGTGGATCTATTCTGGCGGTAAGCAAATTGAATGGGTGTAGGGTGACAGGTAAGGTAGAGGTGATATGATCCTGAACTAGCCTCTCACAGCACTTCATGATGACAGAAGTGAGTGCTACGGGGCAATAGTCATTTAGTTAACTTTGCTTTCTTGGGTACAGGAACAATGGAGGACATCTTGACGCAAGCATGTGCATCTTTGCACATGCTCTGAGGACACGGCTAGGGAGGACACGGCTAGGGATGCCATCTGGGCTGGCAGCCTCCCGAGGATTTTACACGCTTAAATGTCTTACTCATGTCGGCCACAGAGAAGAGCCCATTGCCCTTGGTAGTTGGCCGCGCAGGTGGCACTGTATTATCCTCAAAGTGGGCGAAAAAGGTGTTTAGCTTATCAGGAAGCAAGACGTCGGTATCCGCGACGTGGCTGGTTTTCCCTTTGTAGTCCGTGATTGTCTGTAGATCCTGTCACATGCGTTTCGTGTCTGAGCTGTTGAATTGCGACTCCACTTTGTCTCTGTACTGACATTTTGTCTGTTTGATTGCCTTACGGAGGGAATAACCACACTGTTTGTATTCGGCCATATTCCCAGTCACCTTGCCATGGTTAAATGCAATGGTTTGCGCTTTCAGTTTTGTGCGAATGCTGCCATCTATCCACAGTTTCTGGTTTGGGTAGGTTTTAATAGTCACAATGGGTACACATTCTCCTATACACTTCCCGATGAACTCAGTCACCATATCTGTGTATTCATCGATGTTATTCTCAGAGGCTACCCAGAACATATCCCAGTCCGCGTGTTCAAAACATTCTTGAAGCATTGTTTCCGATTGGTCAGACCAGCGTTGAATGGACCTTAGCACGGGTACTTCCTGTTTGAGTTTCTGTCTATAGGAAGGGAGGAGCAAAATGGAGTCGTGATCAGACATGGTTTGATACCGACCTAATGGAAAGTTTACCAGTCCATACAAACATACTTCACATGGATGTTGAGAATGGGTGAAGGTGTATAACTAATTGACTCAAGGAGAGGACCAAAAGATGGAACATGTTAGGACAATATCTCAGAGGTTGTTGTTTCAGAGGTTTTTGTACCTCTCTGATTCAGAGGGGTTGGAGTTAAATGCAGGAGACACATTTCAGTTGAATGCATTCAGTTGTACGAATGACTAGCTTTCCACCTTTCCCTATCAAATTCAGCCCTTCAAACACTAGAATATCTTATGAGGCATGTTTTTTTAAATCTAATTTCTGTACGTTACAAGTCCAGATGGGATCAATATTCTAATTGAACATGTGTACCCAACCAATATCTGCATCACGCTTTATACATACAAAATTATAGAAATGACCTGCTGTGCTACGCTAGCCCTGCATCGAAAAATAATGTCACAACGTTCTTGAAAAGTCAAATTACCATCAATTATATTACTAAATTACTGCGTCAGCAAATCTCAGAAACCTGTCTGCCAGGTAGAAAAGTCTCCTCACAGTTTATATTTGTGCTGAGGATTGCCTCCCCAGCACATTGTTACCACAGGAGGTTGGTGGCACCTTAATTGGGGAGAACGGGCTCGTGGTAATGGCTGGAGCGGAATTAGTGGAATGGTATTAAATACATCAAACACATGGTTTCCATGTGTCTGATGCCATTCCATAGAGTCCATTCCAGCCATTATTATGAGCTGGGGAGGACAGCTCATAATAACTGATAACCTAAACTGAATGATACATTGCTACATTGCAGACTGAGTCAACCTCCGACTCATTTAACTAGAGCCCAGTTGTTCTCGACCAAGGTACAGGAAGGGATCAGTGCATGCTCACTGAGTACGGTCATTGATCTTTGAGTGCCTGATGGAGAGATGGAGAGAGAACTTTATAAGCAAGGGTCAAAAGTGGAGATTGTTATGCTGATGCATGTATTTGCAAAGAGTCTCCAAATGGATCCTTGACTACAAAGGGTCAACAGAACACCAGTATGATGACATTAAGTACCTTTTGTACGTACTTTGAATCATCAAATGGAAGGAGAGGATTGATAACACACAACATACACCCATCCAATCATGTCATAGAGTTTCTATTTGTTAATGAATTGCAACATGTGTCCAGTCTCTGCCAATGGGTTTATTTGCAGGTTATATTTAGATGGAGGGATGAACAAACTCAATATCAGATCACTATCTTTTCAACTCTATCGTGCATACTGTCTGTTTCCCAACACATGCCAAGAGGGAATACATTCACTGAACAAAAATATAAACACAACATGCAACAATTTCTAAGATTTTATAGTTCATATAAGGAAATCAATCAATTGAAATGAATTCATTAGGCCCTAATCTATGGATGTTACATGACTGGGAATAAAGATATGCATCTGTTGGTCACAGATACCTTTTTTTTTAAAGGTAGGAGTGTGAATCAGAAAATCAGTCAGTATCTGGTGTGACAACCATTTGCCACATGCAGCGCGACACACCTCTTTCCAATAGAGTTCATCAGGCTGTTGATTGTGGATTGTGAAATGTTTTTCCACTACTTTTCAATGGCTGTGCAAAGTTGATGGATATTGGCAAGAACTGGAACAAGCTGCCATACACATCGATCCAGAGCATCCCAAGCACGTTCAATGGGTGACATGTCTGGTGAGTATGCAGGCCATGGACAAACTGGGATATTTTCAGCTTCCAGGAATTGTGTGCAGATCCTTGCGACATAGGGCCATGCATTATCATGCTGAAACATGAGGTGATGAAGGTGGATGAATGGCACGACAATGGGCCTCAGGAGCTCGTCACGGTATCTCTGTGCATTCAAATTGCCATCAATAAAATACAATAGTGTTCGTTGTTCATAGTTTAAGCCTACCCATAACATAACCCCACCAGCACCATGGGGCACTCTGTTTACAATGTTGACATCAGCAAACTGCTCGCCAACACGACAACATACACGCTGTCTGCCATCTGCCTGGTACAGTTGAAACCGGGATTAATCCATGAATAGCACACTTCTCCTACGTGCCAGTCGTCATCATAGGTGAACATTTCCCCACTGAAGTCAGTTATGACGGTGAACTGCAGTCAGGTCAAGACCCAGGTGAGGACGACGAGCACGCAGATGAGCTTTCCTGAGACTGTCTCTGACAGTTCTTCGGTTGTGCAAACTCACAGTTTCATCAGTTGTCCTGGTGGCTGTTCTCAGACAATCCCGCAGGTGAAAAGACGGATGTGTGGGTCTTGGGCCTGCGTGGTTACACGTAGTCTGTGGTTGTGAGGCCGGTTCGACGTACTGCCAATTAAAAAATTAAAAACTACGTTGGAGACGGCTTATGGTAGAGAAATAAACATTAAATTCTCTGGCAACAGCTCTGGTGGACATTCCTGCAGTCAGCATATCAATTGCACGTGCCCCTCAAAACTTTAGACATCTGTGGCATTGTGCTGTGTTACAAAATTGCACATTTAGAGTGGCCTTTTATGTTCCTCAGCACAAGATGCACCTGTGTAATGATCATGCGGTTTAAACAGCTTCTTGATATGCCACACCTGTCAGGTGGATGGATTATCTTGACAAATAATAAATGCTCACTAACAGAGATGTAAACAAATATGTGCCCAAAATTTGAGAGAAATAAGCTTTTAGTGCGAATGGAACATTTCAGAAATCTTTTATTCCAGCTCATGGAACATGGGACCAACACTTTAGATGTTTCATTGATATTTTTGTTCAGTATATATAGGATTCAAGGCATTACTGCAAAATGAGCAAAGTAGAAGCAGCAGCCCAATGTTTCATGCCCATGTGCATTGCTTGATTGTTGCTTGTGGTGATACAGGCATGTCATTTATTCACTAGTTGGTCAATTGGTCATTACATTTATCTTGAGAGCTTTGGTGAACTGCCAGCTCAGGAAGACTCTTACCAGTACTGAAGAAAATTACTGAACGTTGCTAGAGAGACAGCTACCACTCAACTGATGCAACCCACCGATACCACTGAACTGATACAAACCACTGATATCACTGAGCTCATACCCACCGATACCAACGTTGATTCAACCAGTTTTTGCCCAGTCAGATGATTCATATTAGGGATATCAATGGTTAACTGGTTGGCTGGTTAGCTGGTTAGCCAACCATACACATTTGCCAGTTAAGATGATAGATTTAATGGTTATCATTTTTATATATGCTTGCTACCATAATTTAATCAGAAAACAAAGAAAATTAGGTTTAGTTGTAAACTATACGAAAATGTGTTCAAATGCAGGGAAGTACAAGAAACCACTTTAAAACAAGCATGTCATCATCACAGATCATAAAACAAACAACACTCACATCCATGCCATTAGTTTGAGGGTTAATATTAAATACAAATTAAAATAATAATAAGTCATGTAGATTTTGTTTCCCTTATATACAGTACATCTCACAGGCCTTGGTCAGCAGTAGTTTTACTTCCTTATTCTGGTGAAAATGTGTGAGATGCAAATGTAGGATTTAGTTCCAGTCTGAGAAACCTAGAGTACGTAGAGCCATTAGAAAAAACAACATCACGACGCATTGCTTTTTGCATTTGGGGGGACAATCTGACACATTTGAATTGAAGCCAAAAGAAAACATATTTCTAATTAAAATGATGATTTTGCAGGACTAAGATCGCTGTAAAACATAAGGGGTGACCTCAGATCATTGTTTTACAGCTTGGGAAGTTGACAGATAAAAAACAGGTTTTTAGAAATTTTTGCAAACGTATTAAAAGTAAAAATAGAAATACCTAATTTACATAAGTATTCAGACCCTTTGCTATGAGACTCGCAATGAAGCTCAAGTGCATCCTGTTTCATTGATCATCCTTGAGATGTTTCTACAACTTGATTGAACTCCAGCTGTGGTAAATTCAATTGATTGGACATGATTTGGAAAGGCACACACCTGTCTATATATTGTCCCACAGTTGACAGTGCATGCCAGGGCAAAAATCAAGGCATGAGGTTGAAGGAATTGTCCTTGGTATTATGCTGTGGCGATGTTTTTCAGTGACAGGGACTAAGAGACTAGTGACGATCGAGCGGGAAGATGAATGGAGCAATGTACAGAGATCCTTGATGAAAACCTGCTCCAGAACGCTCAGGACTTCTGACTGGGGCGAAGGTTCATCTTCCAACAGGACAAGGTAAAACAGAAGTGGCTCCGGGACATGTCTCTGAATGTCCATGAGTGGCCCAGCCAGAGCCCGGACTTGAACCCGATCGAACATCTCTGGAGAGACTTGAAAATAGCTGTGCAGCTACGCTCCCCATCCAACCTGACAGAGCTTGAAAGGATCTGCAGAGAAGAATGGGAGAAACACCCCAAATACTGGTGTGCCAAGCTTGTAGCATCATACCACAGAAGAATCAAGGCTTTAATCGCTGCCAAAGGTGCTTCAAGGAAATACTGAGTAAAGGGTCTGAAGACTTATGTAAATGTGATATTTCAGTGTTTTATACTTGTGATTTGTTGGGAGAGTTGTCTGTCTGAAGAGCACCCTGCATGGAATATGTTTTTTCTCCCCTTTTGAAGTTGGCTTAGAAAACCCAGACCTAGTGTTTTAGCCTTAGGCCTGGGATTTCTGATACTACTATGACAGACTTTAAACCAGTATGATTATAGAGTGTATGAGCTCACTGATGAATGCATTCTGCTGTGATGTCATATTTAGTTTATTTTTATTTCACCTTTATTTAACCAGGTAGGCTAGTTGAGAACAAGTTCTCATTTACAACTGTGATCTGGCCAAGATAAAGCAAAGCAGTGTGATACAGACAACAAGACAGAGTTACACATGGAATAAACAATAAACAAGCCAATAACACAATAAGCAAGTCAATGACACAGTAGAAAAAAAAAGTCTATATACAAAAGGCATGAGGTAGGCAATAAATAGGCCATAGTAGCGAATAATTACAATTTAGCAGATTAACACTGGAGTGATTAATGAGCAGATGATGATGTGCAAGTAGTGATACTGGTGTGCAAAAGAGCAGAAATGTAAATAAAACAGTGTGGGGATGAGGTAGGTAGATATGGTGGGCTATTTACAGATGGACTATGTACAGCTGCAGCGATCGGTTAGCTGCTCAGATAGCCAATGTTTAAAGTTGGTGAGGGAAATAAAAGTCTCCAGCTTCAGCAATGTTTGCAATTCGTTCCAGTCATTGGCACCAGAAAACTGGAAGGAAAGGCGGCCAAAGGAGGTGTTGGCTTTGGGGATGACCAGTGAGATATACCTGTTGGGACGTGTGCTACGGGTGGTTAGTCGTTATCGTGACCAGTGAACTGAGATAAGGCGGAGCATAGACATAAGGCGGAGCATTACCTAGCATAGACTTATAGATGACCTGGAGCCAGTGGGTCTGGCAACGAATATGTAGCGAGGGCCAGCCAACTAGAGCATACAGGTCGGAGTGGTGGGTGGTATAAGGTGATTTGGTAACAAAATGAATGGCACTGTGATAGACTGCACCCAGTTTGCTGAGTAGAGTATTGGAAGCTATTTTGTAGATGACATCGCCAAAGTCAAGGATCGGCAGGATAGTCAGCTTTACTAGGGTAAGTTTGGCGGCATGAGTGAAGGAGGCTTTGTTGCGAAATAGAAAGCTCATTCTAGATTTGATTTTGTATTGGAGATGTTTAATATGAGTCTGGAAGGAGAGTTTACAGTCTAGCCAGACACCTAGGTATTTGTAGTTGTCCACATATTCTAGGTCAGAACCGTCCAGGGTGGTGATAATAGCCGGGCGGGAGGGTGCGGGCAGCGAAAGGTTGAAAAGCATGCATTTGGTTTTACTAGAGTTTAAGAGCAGTTGGAGGCCACGGAAGGAGTTTTGTATGGCATTGATGCTCATTTGGAGGTTAGTTAGCACAGTGTCCAAGGAAGGGCCAGAAGTATACAGAATGGTGTCGTCTGCGTAGAGGTGGATCAGGGAATTGCCCGCAGCAAGAGCGACATCATTGATATATACAGAGAAAAGAGTCGGCCTGAGAATTGAACCCTGTGGCACCCCCACAGAGACTGCCAGGGGTCTGGACAACATGGCCTCCAATTTGACACACTGAACTCTGTCTGCAAAGTAGTTGGTGAACCAGTCGAGGCAGTCATTAGAGAAACCAAGGCTATTGAGTCTGCCGATAAGAATACGGTGATTGACAGAGTCGAAAGCCTTGGCAAGGTGGATGAAGACAGCTGCACAGTACTACTGTTTTTTATCGATGGCGGTTATGATACCGTTTAGTACCTTGAGAGTGGCTGAGGTGCACCCGTGACCGGCTCGGAAACCGGATTGCACAGCGGAGAAGGTACGGTGGGATTCAAAATGGTCAGTGAACTGTTTATTAACTTGGCTTTTGAAGACTTTAGAGAGGCAGGGCAGGATAGATATAGGTCTATAGCAGTTTGGGTCTAGAGTGTCACCCCCTTTGAAGAGGGGGATGACCGCGGCAGATTTCCAATCTTTAGGGATCTCGGACGATATGAAAGAGGTTGAACAGGCTGGTAATATGGGTTGCAACAATGGCGGCAGATAGTTTTAGAAAGAGAGGGTCCAGATTGTCTAGCCCAGCTGATCTGTACGGGTCCAGGTTTTTCAGAACATCTGCTACCTGCAGGGGGGGGGGGGGGGCTGTTGGCCGGGGTTGGAGTAGCCAGGAGGAAGGTATGGCCAGCCATAGAGAAATGCTTATTGAAATTTTCGATTATCATGGATTTATCGGTAGTCATTGTGTTAGCTAGCCTCAGTGCAGTGGGCAGCTGGGAAGAGGTGCTCTTGTTCTCCATGGACTTTAGTGTCCCAAAACCTTTTGGAGTTAGAGCTACAGGATGCAAATGTCTGCTTGAAAAAGCTAGGCTTTGCTTTCCTGACTGACTGCGTGTATTGGTTCCTGACTTCCCTAAACAGTTGCTTAACGCGGGGACTATTCAATGCTATTGCAGTCCGCCACAGGATGTTTTTGTGCTGATCAACGGCAGTCAGGTCTGGAATGAACCAAGGGCTATATCTGTTCTTAGTTCTGCATTTTTTGAAAGGGGGCATGCTTATCTAAGATGGTGAGGAAATTACTTTTAAAGAATGACCAGGCATCCTCGACTGACGGGATGAGGTCAATATCTTTCCAGGATACCCGGGCCAGTTCGATTAGAAAGGCCTGCTCGCAGAAGTGTTTTAGGGAGCGTTTGACAGTGATGAGGGGTGGTCGTTTGACCGTGGACCCATCGCGGATACAGGCAATGAGGCAGTGATCGCTGAGATCCTGATTGAAAACAGCAGAGGTGTATTTGGAGGGCAAATTGGTTAGGATAATGTCTATGAGGGTGCCCATGTTTACGGATTTAGGGTTGTACCTGGTGGGTTCCTTGATGATTTGTGTGAGATTGAGGTCATCTATCTTAGATTGTAGGACTGCCGGGGTGTTAAGCATATCCCAGTTTAGGTCACCTAACAGAACGAACTCTGAAGCTAGATGGGGAGCGATCAATTCACAAATGGTGTCCAGGGCACAGCTGGGAGCGTAGGGGGGTCGGTAACAGGTGGCAACAGTGAGAGACTTATTTCTGGAGAGATTCATTTTTTAAATTAGAAGTTCGATCTGTTTGGGTATAGACCTGGAAAGTATGAAAGAACTTTGCAGGCTATCTCTGCAGTAGATTGCAACTCCTCCGCCTTTGGCAGTTCTATCTTGACGAAAATGTCAGGAATTTTGAAAAACTGAGTTTAAATGTATTTGGCTAATGTGTATGTAAACTTCCGACTTCAACTGTAAGTCTCCAACTTCAGTGATTGTTGCAATTCATTTCAGTCATTGGCAGCAAAGAATTGGAGGGAAAGGCAGCCAAATGAGGTATTGGCTTTGGGGATGACCTGTGAAATATACCTGCTGGAGCGCGTGCTATGATTGGGTGTTGCTATGGTGACCAGTGAGCTGAGATAAGGCGGAGCTTTACCTAGCAAAGACTTTTAGATGACCAGTGGGTTTGGTAGCGAGGACCAGCCAACGAGATCATACAGGTCGCAATGGTGGGTAGTGTATGGGGCTTTGGTGACAAAACTGATGGCACTGTGCCTGCATCCAATTTGCTGAGTAGAGCGTTGGAGGCAATTTTGTAAATTACATCGCCGAAGGCAAGGATGGTGAGGAAGGCACTTTTGAAGAACAACCAGGCATCGTCTACTGACGGGATGAGGTCAATATCCTTCCAGGATCCCCGGGCCAGGTCGATTAGAAAGGCCTGCTCGCAGAAGTGTAGTGATGTAACATCATGTAGTGTTACAAACGGTCTTGAACAGCATTAGATAAGGATTTGGTCTCAATATTGTATGACATGTCACTTATGATGTTATAATATACTAGCTTTTACCCACTGTCCTAGATACAGTGCCATACAACATTAAGTTCAGTGTGTCTTACATAATCTTTATTACGAAAGATTTGTTTAAGATTGTGCACCATGTTCTTTGCTGGAGTGCTTCCAGAATCCTCTTCAGCCAACGAGAGAGATCAATGCTGTATTCAGTCTCTTTCCTTAATCATTATTAGCCCAGAAAAGTTACTAACATTTGTGCAAGTCACCTATTATCCTTCTAATTGTTCTATTTTCATGATATGGTTAGAAATATTTTGTTGTGATATTTTTTTTAACTATTTACATTTGACTATTTTTTTTATTTTATTTTATGCACTTAGAGATTATTCTTGTATAATGAAAAGCGTTTTAACAAATGTAATACATATTATTATTATTAATTATTAATATTATTATTATTGTTCTAATCAATGATTAGATTGCTTTTTTCTCCTCCCAAAGATATATTCAGACCTCTACTGTAACTGATGAAGAAAAACCTTTGTGACCAACTCTGTCAGTGACATATGATCAAGTATCTTTATCACAGCAAACTAGAGGATTAGCCATTACATTTACATAGGGTTTAACGTTATCACATCAGTGCCACTGCCCCAGAGAAAGCAAAGCATGAAGTTCAAAAGGTCTGTCTGAGACTGCCTTACACGTGACCAAAACTGTCCCTGTGTGTAAAGGTAATAGATTAATACATTGAAATGGTTAGTTTAGAAACTGTACTTTGTTGAACTGTAAAAAAATCATATGTCTCATAAATATAGAATTGGTTTTCTGGGTTTTTTTCCTCCCAATTTTAGTAGTTTTCTTACTTCAAGAGAAGTACTTTGATGACTTGTCACAGCAATCCACCAATTTAACTTCCTAGTTTGTCATATTAGTTATTTCTAATGTTCGCTTCCAACTTCGCTACATTTCCATAAAAACATTTTTTAAATAGCTCACACATACTTCAACCAAATTTACATCACATCATCCATCCATAACATTTGTAATCATCATAGAATTCATGTTTTTCAAACAGAACTTCTTCCAATGTTTTAATTAAAGTTTTCATAGTTGTATTCATGTAAATGTAAAATGTTTTCAAATCTGTAGAGCCTGTACGGAAAGTAACACAGAAATCATGTCTAACTTTTGATAATGGTTGAAAACAGTTCTGAGACTAATAAACAAATATTTTGGAGTGAATTTGGATTGATATAATTATTTGTAAGCTATTTTGCAATGTTTTTTTAGCGTAGCATAGCAAACCAGTGAAAACAAATTGGATGCTAACATACCAACCTGCTAACATGACAACCTAGGTCGAAGATATCAAAATGGTGAATTTCTGTCAAAAGTGTTCATATAACTTCTCGAGGTACAATGACTATTAAAGGACCAATCTGTGGTTGAAACAATAACAAAGTATCGCCCTGCCTCTGTTTTGGTAAAAAGCTGCGGCATGGGCCTGGAGAAATGTAACCACTCTCAAATTCATAGACAGCTATGGATGCAAGAACTGACCATCCATGAGATCAAAATGATAGTTTTAACAAAGTTATGAGGCTATAAAGTGGGTGCTAACATTTACAATGTTTACCAACAGAGTAAAACAAGCTTATATTTTGGGGTTCTGAACGTGTATGACAGTTGAACTAAGCTCATGCGGCATTTATAAGTTATATTCTCAATACAGTGAGGTCCACAAGTATTTGTTGTTATGGCTCTGTACTCCAGCACTCTGGGTTTGAAATGATGCAATGACTGAGGTTAAAGTGCAGACTGTCAGCTTTCATTTGAGCGTATTTTCATCCATATCGGGTGAACCGTTTAGAACATAGTGGACACAGTCCCCCCATTTTAGGGAACCAAAAGTATTGGGACAAATTCACTTATATGTCTATTAAAGTAGTCAAAAGTTTAGTATTTGGTCCCATATTCCTAGCATTTAATGAATGTACCATTCATTTATATTGTGACAAAAATAAATGAATGGTAAATAATGCAGTAGTGGAGTCACTTTTATTGTAAATAAGAATAGAATGTGTCTTAACACTTCTATATTCATGTGGATGCTAACATGAACACAGATAATCCTAAATGAATAATGAGTGAGAATGTTAAAGAGGCACAACGATCTTACCCCCAAGACATGCTAACCTCTCACCATTACCTATAACAGGGGAGATTAGCATTTTATATCATACTCCCCAAAACATGCTAACCTCTCACCATTACCTATAACAGGGGAGATTAGCATTTTATATCATACTCCCCTAAACATGCTAACCTCTCACCATTACCTATAACAGGGAGATTAGCATTTTATATCATACTCCCCTAAACATGCTAACCTCTCACCATTACCTATAACAGGGGAGATTAGCATTTTATATCATACTCCCCTAAACATGCTAACCTCTCACCATTACCTATAACAGGGGAGATTAGCATTTTATATCATACTCCCCTAAACATGCTAACCTCTCACCATTACCTATAACAGGGGAGATTAGCATTTTATATCATACTCCCCTAAACATGCTAACCTCTCACCATTACCTATAACAGGGGAGATTAGCATTTTATATCATACTCCCTAAACATGCTAACCTCTCACCATTACCTATAACAGGGGAGATTAGCATTTTATATCATACTCCCCTAAACATGCTAACCTCTCACCATTACCTATAACAGGGGAGATTAGCCTTTTGAGAGGGGGGGGGGGTTATGATATGTATGCCTTTGTATCTTTCTCACTCAACATTATTCATTCATGATGATCTGTGTTCATGGTAGCATCCACATGAATGTAGAAGTGTTTAGAAACATATTACTGGACTTTGTTCAGCACATTTGTGTTGGATTCTACCTTTGCTCTCTCGCTGATGTGCTCAGTCAGTGTGTCTCCCGTGCACACAGCCATGACACATGCAGGGAAGAAAGCCCCAGGAAATCACTCCTTGATAACAGTGTTCCAGGAGTCGTCTCATGGTCAAGAGTTGTGACACTAGACTAGAATCATGTCTAGGGCGGCAAATTGGTGTTGAGTCACAGTAGTAGCAAAGTACTGTTGGCCTAGTTATCCCCAGTTTTAGGGAACGAGAAATAATATATTTTGTAGAATTTAGTGGCATGAACAAAATTGCCTCAAGATTAGAGATGCAGGCCGGAAACTGGAGGGTTGCCGGTTTGAATCACTGAGATGATTGGGGGAAATCTGCAGGGACTAAGAAGGCAGCCAGAGGTTTTACCGGCTTCAAAATCCCATATACTACCTACTGCCATTGTGCCCTTGAGCAAGGTATCAAGCAAAAACCTAGCTACTTATCTTCAGATGAAAGCAATCAGAGGGAACCTAGCTACTTATCTTCAGATGAAAGCAATCAGAGGGAACCTAGCTACTTATCTTCAGATGAAAGCAATCAGAGGGAACCTAGCTACTTATCTTCAGATGAAAGCCATCAGAGGGAACCAAGCTAGTTATCTTCAGATGAAAGCAATCAGATGGAACCTAGCTACTTATCTTCAGATGAAAGCCATCAGAGGGAACCTAGCTATTTATCTTCAGATGACAGCCATCAGAGGGAACCTAGCTACTCATCTTCAGATGAAAGCCATCATAGGGAACCTAGCTATTTATCTTCAGATGAAAGCCATCAGAGGGAACCTAGCTACTTATCTTCAGATGACAGCCATCAGAGGGAACCTAGCTACTTATCTTCAGATGAAAGCCATCAGAGGGAACCTAGCTACTTATCTTCAGATGAAAGCCATCAGAGGGAACCTAGCTATTTATCTTCAGATGACAGCCATCAGAGGGAACCTAGCTATTTATCTTCAGATGAAAGCCATCAGAGGGAACCTAGCTACTTATCTTCAGATGACAGCCATCAGAGGGCACCTAGCTACTTATCTTCAGATGACAGCCATCAGAGGGAACCTAGCATATACAGTGCCTTGCGAAAGTATTCGGCCCCCTTGAACTTTGCAACCTTTTGCCACATTTCAGGCTTCAAACATAAAGATATAAAACTGTATTTTCTGGTGAAGAATTAACAACAAGTGGGACACAATCATGAAGTGGAACGACATTTATTGGATATTTCAAACTTTTTTAACAAATCAAAAACTGAAAAATTGGCCGTGCAAAATTATTCAGCCCCCTTAAGTTAATACTTTGTAGCGCCACCTTTTGCTGCGATTACAGCTGTAAGTCGCTTGGGGTATGTCTCTATCAGTTTTGCACATCGAGAGACGGAAATTATTTCCCATTCCTCCTTGCAAAACAGCTCGAGCTCAGTGAGGTTGGATGGAGAGCATTTGTGAACAGCAGTTTTCAGTTCTTTCCACAGATTCTCAATTGGATTCAGGTCTGGACTTTGACTTGGCCATTCTAACACCTGGATATGTTTATTTTTGAACCATTCCATTGTAGATTTTGCTTTATGTTTTGGATCATTGTCTTGTTGGAAGACAAATCTCCGTCCCAGTCTCAGGTCTTTTGCAGACTCCATCAGGTTTTCTTCCAGAATGGTCCTGTATTTGGCTCCATCCATCTTCCCATCAATTTTAACCATCTTCCCTGTCCCTGCTGAAGAAAAGCAGGCCCAAACCATGATGCTGCCACCACCATGTTTGACAGTGGGGATGGTGTGTTCAGAGTGATGAGCTGTGTTGCTTTTACGCCAAACATAACGTTTTGCATTGTTGCCAAAAAGTTCAATTTTGGTTTCATCTGACCAGAGCACCTTCTTCCACATGTTTGGTGTGTCTCCCAGGTGGCTTGTGGCAAACTTTAAACAACACTTTTTTATGGATATCTTTAAGAAACGGCTTTCTTCTTGCCACTCTTCCATAAAGGCCAGATTTGTGCAATATACGACTGATTGTTGTCCTATGGACAGAGTGTCCCACCTTAGCTGTAGATCTCTGCAGTTCATCCAGAGTGATCATGGGCCTCTTGGCTGCATCTCTGATCAGTCTTCTCCTTGTATGAGCTGAAAGTTTAGAGGGACGGCCAGGTCTTGGTAGATTTGCAGTGGTCTGATACTCCTTCCATTTCAATATTATCGCTTGCACAGTGCTCCTTGGGATGTTTAAAGCTTGGGAAATCTTTTTGTATCCAAATCCGGCTTTAAACTTCTTCACAACAGTATCTCGGACCTGCCTGGTGTGTTCCTTGTTCTTCATGATGCTCTCTGCGCTTTTAACGGACCTCTGAAACTATCACAGTGCAGGTGCATTTATACGGAGACTTGATTACACACAGGTGGATTGTATTTATCATCATTAGGCATTTAGGTCAACATTGGATCATTCAGAGATCCTCACTGAACTTCTGGAGAGTTTGCTGCACTGAAAGTAAAGGGGCTGAATAATTTTGCACGCCCAATTTTTCAGTTTTTGATTTGTTAAAAAAGTTTGAAATATCCAATAAATGTCGTTCCACTTCATGATTGTGTCCCACTTGTTGTTGATTCTTCACAAAAAAATACAGTTTTATATCTTTATGTTTGAAGCCTGAAATGTGGCAAAAGGTCGCAAAGTTCAAGGGGGCCGAATACTTTCGCAAGGCACTGTATCTTCAGATGAAAGCCATCAGAGGGAACCTAGCTACTTATCTTCAGATGAAAGCCATCAGAGGGAACCTAGCTACTTATCTTCAGATGACAGCCTTCAGAGGGAACCTAGCTACTTATCTTCAGATGAAAGCCATCAGAGGGAACCTAGCTACTTATCTTCAGATGACAGCCTTCAGAGGGAACCTAGCTACTTATCTTCAGATGAAAGCCATCAGAGGGAACCTAGCTACTTATCTTCAGATGACAGCCATCAGAGGGAACCTAGCTACTTATCTTCAGATGACAGCCATCAGAGGGAACCTAGCTACTTATCTTCAGATGAAAGCCATCAGAGGGAACCTAGCTACTTATCTTCAGATGACAGCCATCAGAGGGACCCTAGCTACTTATCTTCAGATGAAAGCCATCAGAGGGAACCTAGCTAGTTATATTCAGATGAAAACCACCAGAGAGAACCTAGCTACTTATCTTCAGATGACAGCCATCAGAGGGAACCTAGCTACTTATCTTCAGATGACAGCCATCATAGGGAACCTAGCTACTTATCTTCAGATTAAAGCCATCAGAGGGAACCTAGCTACTTATTTTCAGATGAAAACCATCAGAGAGAACCTAGCTACTTATCTTCAGATGAATGCCATCAGAGAAATGGGGGAAGGTATGGCTGCAGACAAAAAGACACTTGGATTGGAAAACTATCAGTTTGAAAATGTTTATCTTTATTTGGAGCATATATTGAACATTGGAGCATATTGACATGGCTCAATCAGGCTACTGTACTGTACTAAAAATTCTGATCTGCACCACTACACAGTTGTACTTGGGTAGTTATCACCCATTTCCATGCTCCCCCCCAATGATGTTTGTTTCACTGACAATGTCTGAATCTTGATATAGAAGATACATGTGTCCACATTTCATTTGCATATTCAAGAAGGTCAATCAAAAGAATTCAGCAATTAGAAAACAAGTTGAATGTCCACTACTGTTTTCTCTCTGCTTCATAAAAATGGTAAAACTAATATAGACTAATTTTAATTGCAAAACAATAAAATAACAGTGAATCTGAGAGACTAATGCATAAAAATAAATAAGATAAATAAAATGGGATAAAATCAATAAAATAGATAGTATGACTAAAAGCACAAAAAAAGGTGTCTTACGATCTTTCTTAATAATGTCTACAGTGTCTGAGGCCCTCAGATCCTCTGGCAGGCCTCACCAAACTGACGGATCGACTGGTACTTTATCTTAAAAGCATGTCAGACATAGTTGAGTGCAGGGCCACATAGTGCTTTGAAAATCAATTATAAAACTGATAGAAAACCCATGCAGGGACTAGGTGTTATGTGTGCTTATTGGTTAATCACGCACTTTGAAAACACGTGAGAGTATTTACATGTGCACACCGCAAACCATACAAGTAGGGTACAGTTGTCAGTCTTTAGGATATGACTACTATTGTATTGATCAGACTTCCAATCTTATCACCTATCTTTAACCCAGACAGGTTTATCAGAGGCAGACATAGGGTTCAATCCGTAGCACTGAAGATCCGGGCTGTAGCACGATTGAAATTGAAAGGTAATTTCCGATTGAGACGTCATATGCAGCGTTAACTGTGAATACAGTCTCCACGAACATGTGTACATTGCCTTTAAAATGTCAATCACGCTAGAGCGCAGATCTTCACCGCAACGGATTGAGTCTAGCTTCTACAATGCAGAGGCGAGCGCCTAACCCACTGTACCAAAACACCGCAACGGATTGAGTCTAGCATCTACAATGCAGAGTCGAGCGCCTAACCCACTGTACCACAAAAGCCTGGGCATTACAACGCTCACATACACCGATTCCAGTATTATGAGGGTAACTTCAGTGTACGGTGTACCGGACTCTCTCAACTACTCGACTTCAAACATCAGTTAATATGTTTGAATATGCAATCCAAGTTTTTATCTAATTATAACCTATATATCTCAACCACACATCAGGGTTGCAATGTTTGGTCTTATTTCAAGTTGAATTCACAGTTGTAGACAACTCAATCACATATCAACCACAATTGGATGCTTATTTTATGTTGTAATCTTTGCCCGGTGGGTTTGCTAACCTGTCTCATGCCTTGCAGACATGCAATAGTAATGCATGATCTCCGTGTTCAGTCAATACTGTTTATGCATTTCACAATGCTTCCTGTCTATTTGTTAGGTTCTTACTCTGACCCAGTGATCATACCAAACAATAATGTTACATTCTTACACTATCTTCCTATAACTAAAACAAGTCCTGATAACCCTGAACATAACGCAACTCTTGATTGGAAGAATGTAACCTCAAATAGACACATTGGCTGTTTGCTCTAATATTCAGTCTGTGACAACAGCAATTGAACTCTATTAACTTGATTATATGGAACAATTACACTCTACGTATTAAGAAAACATTTGTTTACTATGACTGTGATGTGCAGTTGTCTCGCTTACTGTAGCTAGCTACTTTAAAGGCCCAGTGCAATCAAAAATCTGTGTTCCCTGGTTTTGTATCATATTGTACAGCATCTGATGAAATTAACACTGTAAAAGTGTGAAACAAATGTGATCGGTGTTATTTCCTGATAGTTGCTAGTTGAAAATACAATCTACACAGGACCTTCGAATCAGCCTGTTTGCATGGGTGGGTGTTTTGGCTTGTCTGGTGACATCACCAGGTGGTATATTGGTTAATAGTTTCCCCCTCCCGATTCAGACCACTCCCAGACAGTCCTAGCAAAATTCTTGCTTGACAAAAATGTTTTGGGGTAAAAAACACATTTTTTTCCATTTTAATGGAAAACTTTTACAGTAAGGTGCTTATATTGTTACCCAGAAATGATTTGATATTGATATTAAAACGTCTGCATTGGGTCTTTAAGATAAATGGGTAAGTCGCTCTGGATAAGAGTGTCTGCTGAATAAAATGTTAACATACTATTAGCTTAGTTGACTGTTGTCTACTGATTGCAAAGTTAACGGAAACTTCAGATGTTGATGAAATTAATGATTTTCATAGACAAGAACTGTAAACGCTTTAGGATGCGCTTTATGACACTTATGGATGCGTCATGAGCAACACTTCAAGTAGTGTCAGACACATCATGGTTGCCAATAACATGTTCACATCTGTACGAGTCTCCTTCCCAGCTGTGTGTCTCTTGAAGCTTGACAAGCAAGATATATGCAATGATGTAACAGGTGATATATTTGGCTTTTAGCGCCCTCTTGTGGATTATAGAGTAAAGTTCCTGGGAAGTGATCCTGCTTGCTTTTCTATGTAGGCCATCCTTCAGCGTGTTGACTTATTTATGATCACAATACAGTCTGGATCTCAGTAGCATAACTCCAAAGCGTTTTGTGAGGATGGCAACTCACTCAGACATTTCCTCACCAGTCTTTCATCGCCTTGAAATCCTCCATTTTAATGTAATCAACAAACTTCAGGTCTGTGTGTTCTGATACCAATTCAAAATTAATCTTACCTGTGTTTCTTTAATATCGCTATTCAAATTCAATACTCAGGTTCATCACTACTCTACAAGAACTGCTACCCATCTCCACAGCCCTTTTTTATGCACAAGATGATGTACATTTTCCATCTCTTACAGAGGTCAGTCTTTTTTTGGAAGTGTCTCCTGGACCACCTTAATCACTGCAACAGCTTCAACTCTTTCAAACACACAATTAACAAATATCTAGGAGGGGAGGTGCCTTCCAAGTGTGTGTGTTCCTACCATTGTCAGCTTCCTCTTGAGGAGCTCCCGTCCCAGCTTGGGCAAAGTAAAAAAATGATTGAATGTGATGATGTGGCCACAGAGTCCCTTTATCAAGTCCAGGACAACCCACCTCCCTTGGTTCTTCTCAAGGGCTCCTCCATCTGCCTTCCCGTATACACTTGCAAGATCCACGCATTTGATGAAGCAGCATCACAGGCAGCCCAGATCTTGTTTACATATTTAAGTTTAAACGTTATGTACTGCCTGAAGGGGCAGCAGCCCCTAAATGGCATAAGCTTATCATCAACAGTAACATTGGGCCCAGAGTTGTAAAACAGGGGAAGGCGGTCCACCCACTTGTCCCACACTGACCTGACTGCAGCTAGCTTGTCTCTCTGCACTGACCTGATTGCAGCTAGCTTGTCTCTCTGCACTGACCTGATTGCAGCTAGCTTGTCTCTCTGCACTGACCTGATTGCAGCTAGCTTGTCTCTCTGCCCTGACCTGATTGCAGCCAGCTTTTCTCTCTGCACTGACCTGATTGCAGCTAGCTTGTCTCTCTGCCCTGACCTGATTGCAGCCAGCTTTTCTCTCTGCACTGACCTGATTGCAGCTAGCTTGTCTCTCTGCACTGACCTGACTGCAGCTAGCTTGTCTCTCTGCCCTGACCTGATTGCAGCTAGCTTGTCTCTCTGCACTGACCTGACTGCAGCTAGCTTGTCTCTCTGCACTGACCTGATTGCAGCTAGCTTGTCTCTCTGCACTGACCTGATTGCAGCCAGCTTGTCTCTCTGCACTGACCTGACTGCAGCTAGCTTGTCTCTCTGCACTGACCTGATTGCAGCTAGCTTGTCTCTCTGCACTGACCTGATTGCAACTAGCTTGTCTCTCTGCACTGACCTGACTGCAGCTAGCTTGTCTCTCTGCACTGACCTGATTGCAGCTAGCTTGTCTCTCTGCACTGACCTGACTGCAGCTAGCTTGTCTCTCTGCACTGACCTGATTGCAGCTAGCTTGTCTCTCTGCACTGACCTGACTGCAGCTAGCTTGTCTCTCTGCCCTGACCTGATTGCAGCTAGCTTGTCTCTCTGCCGCTGAGCTGGTCTGGTGTCTCGGTTAGAGAAGCGGATAATCCTGGAAATAATGTGGAAGTTTTCCTGAGATATTGTTGCATTGGAAAGTTTTCTGACAGTTTCTGCATCCCACAGGGATTTTGTAGATTCCCCATTGGATCTGAAAACACCAGCAAGGATAAGAACTCCAAGTATGCCTGTAAATGTGTTTGGTCCATCTCTCTCCAAACACACCAAGGACTCTGAGCTATTATTTTAGTAAACATTGAAAATGGGTCCCACAGACCCGGACACCAAACAAGGGTTAAATAAAGGTTCAGTAAAGCCACTGGGTAATAGCCTAACGCAGAGAAATTAATCAGGGGGCACCCATTGAAAGTGTCAGCAAAAATGTTAATTGTCATGAGTCGAGCCCATTCTTTGACAATCATAAACAGCCAATTTGCTTAGTAACACGTGTTGGCCTAGAGCGACAGTGACGCACTCACTATGGTATTAATTATTTATTTAAAGTGCTGACATGTACACCACCCTCTTTACAATGTCAGGTCTCCAGCACACTGAGGTCTTGGGTACAACATTGTGACATGGATATTCTGACTAGCAACTGACCAACACTGACGTCTTTTACTCTGTGCTGTAAAGGTGAGGATCCAAGCAATGTACATTTACTGGGTAGAGCTCAAGTTTAAGTCTGTTTTTTCTTTTTTTTTCTGTGCTTTGTACAAGAGATAAGCTATTGAATTTGGTTGGCATGCAAAAACATGAGAGTGGTGAGTGTACATCAAAGCTCTACAAACATTAGAGCGATGTACAGTCTTTCTGTAAAGCTGTCAAATATTAAAACAGGAGCTATGATTTCATGTGCTTGCCAAATTCATTTAATGCCTCTGGTCTGATTTTTTGATTTTCTCGATGGTTGATTTTGACTATGATATGTGATGGACTAAGTTTGAACCTGTGTTGTTTGCGTGCCACAACATTGTGTTAGCCCTATGAGCTAAAGACAAGCCTCTAACTTTACCTGGTAAGTTGACTGAGAACACATTCTCATTTTCAGCAACAACCTGGGGAATAGTTACAGGGGAGATGAATGAGCCAATTGGAAGCTGGGGATGATATGAGGGCCAGATTGGGAATGTATCTAGGACATTAGGGTTAACCCCCTTACTCTTACAGTAAGTGCCGTGAGATCTTTAGTGACTACACAGAGTCAGGACACCTGTTTAACATCCCATCTGAAAGACGGCACCCTGCACAGGGCAATGTCCCCAATCACTGCTCTGAGGCATCTGGATCTTTTTTTCAGACCAGAGCAAAGGGTGCCTCCTACTTGCCTACTTCCAGCAGCATCTGGTCTCCCATCCAGGACCAACATTGCTTAGCTTCAGAGGCAAGCCAGCAGTGGGATGCATTGTGGTGTGCTGCTAGCTATTATGCCAGGGAGCTAACACTAGTCTCCAGGTCTTAGGCTAGGTCAGCCTATTCACGGTCACCATGGGAGCATGGTTCTCTGAACCATCTCTGTCTGTTACACTACAGCTCCTTATTGACCTCCTACTATTCTCCACAAAAAACCCTACATCTGATAATCATCAATGAGCAGAATTTCTCCACAATAAGTCCTGCATCTGATAGACATCAATGGTCTGAATCCGGGTCAATTGGCTTTGTAACCAGGTTATCTGTGTGCAACAAGTTGTTTTAGCCTACTGAGCTAAAACCTAGGCATTAGTTCGGGATTTGATTTATTAGGATTCCCATTAGCGACATCTAGTCTTACTGGGGTCTGACACATAATGAAAAAGACATTACATACAAAACTTTACAACAATACACTGCCAGTCAAAGGTTTAAGACCACCTACTCATTCAAGGGTTATACTATTTAATTGATCACATCAGTTGACAGTGCATGTCAGAGCAAAAACCAAGGCATGAGGTCAAAGGAATTATCCGTAGAGCTCCGAGACAGGATTTAGTCAAGTTACAGATCTGGGGAAGGGTACCAAAAAAGTCAAAGAGTCTAAATACTTTCCAAATGCACTGTACACCAGATGAATTGCAAAGTCCCTCTAAACTGAATCCCCCAAAACATTTCAGCCCTGCCACAAAAGGACCAACTGACATCATGTCAGTGATTCTCTCGTTAACACAGGTGTGAGTGTTGACAAGGACGAGGCTGGAGATCACTCTGTCATGCTGATTGAGTTCGAATAACAGACTAGAAGCTTCAAAAGGAGGGTGGTGCTTGGAATCATTGTTCTTCCTCTGTCAACCATGGTTACCTGCAAGTTAACACATGCCGTCATCATTGCTTTGCACAAAAAGGGCTTCACAGGCAAGGATATTGCTGCCAGTAAGATTGCACCTAAATCAACCATTTATTGGATCATCAAGAACTTCAAGGAGAGTGGTTCAATTGTTGTGAAGAAGGCTTCAGGGCGCCCAAGAAAGTCAAGCAAGCGCCAGGACCTTCTCCTAAAGTTGATTCAGCTGCAGGATCGGGGCACCACCAGTACAGAGCTTGCTCAGGAATGGCGGCAAGCAGGTGTGAGTGCATCTGCACGCACAGTGAGGCGAAGACTTTGAGGATGGCCTGGTGTCAAGAAGGGCAGCAAAGAAGCCACTTCTCTCCAGGAAAAACATCAGGGACAGACTGATATTCTGCTAAAGGTACAGGGATTGACCTGCTGAGGACTGGGGTAAAGTCATTGTCTCTGATGAATCCCCTTTCCGATTGTTTGGGGCATCTGGAAAAAAGCTTGTCCGGAGAAGACAAGGTGAGCGCTATCATCAGTCCTGTGTCATGCCAACAGTAAAGCATCCTGAGACAATTCATGTGTGGGGTTTCTTCTCAACTAAGGGAGTGGGCTCACTCACAATTTTGCCTAAGAACACAGCCATGAATAAAGAATGGTACCAACACAGCCTCTAAGAGCAACTTCTCCCAACCATCCAGGAACAGTTTGGTGACGAACAATGCCTTTTCCAGCATGATGGAGCACCTTGCCATAAGGCAAAAGTGATAACTAAGTGGCTCGGGAACAAAACATCGATATTTTGGGTCCATGGCCAGGAATCTCCCCAGACCTTAATCCCATTGAGAACTTGTGGTCAATTCTCAAGAGGCGGGTGGACAAACAAAAACACACAAATTCTGACAAACTTCAAGCTTTGAATATGCAAGAATGGGCTGGCATCAGTGTGGCCCAGAAGTGAATTGACAGCATGCCAGTGCTGATTGCAGAGGTCTTGAAAAAGAAGGGTCAACACTGCAAATATTGATTCTTTGCATCAACTTCATGTTATTGTCAATAAAATACTTCAGTATTCCATAGTAACATCTGACAGAAATATCTAGACACTGAAGCAGCAAACTTTGTGGAAATTAATATTTGTGTCATTCTCAAAACTTTTGGCCACGACTGTATACCTTATTGAGCATTCTTAAAGTAAATTCTATAGGCTTAGGCCTTTTATATTCGACAAGGGTCGTTAACTGACTTCATAACAATGGAATTGACACATAGAATGCAATGTTCCTATGGATTTATATTAGTAGAGTATTTACTATAGCAATGTGGTCCAAACTTCTTATCAAATAAATAATGAGTGTAATATGATACGGTTGCAAGACTAACACCAAACGTTTAAACAAATCCAGAATGTGCGATTAAATACCCACACGGATCAGATATCCTTCCATTGGACCTGCAGATTGTATTAGGCCCAACAGTTACTGTTACGTTCCCGCTACTGTATCAGCAGAGCAAATCTTGTGGTAGCGAGTGTGGATTGTTCTATATCCAAGTAGGAGGGGCCTTTTGGCAGTAATATATTTGAGAATTTATTACCGAAGGCCTACATACATTCCATTGCGGGAAAGGGTTTAAAAAAATAAAATAAAGTAGCCTATCAAATGCCACTAAGAGGCAGTATAAAAGTAAAACGACTGATATTAGATAGGAAAGACATCCCCCACGAGAGAATTGGGCGAGTCCGGGTAAAGCAGAGCAGCCGTGTATGTGTCGTATATCATGCAAAATGAGGAACCAGCGTTGCATGAAGAAGTTGTTTATCCTGATCTCTGAATATATTTTAAAACAGAACTTCCTTCAAAAATACTTTTTAGTTGTGTAGTCCTTTCAATAGTTTAATGTTCAGACTGAATACGGTTGCTTATACCATCTCAAGGTAATTGTAACCTTAATTTACTTGAGTTGAGTTTTTCTGTTGAAGCGTTAAAAATAAAAGTTAACGGTATTGAGCTGCAACTTGGACACAACCGGACTGAATAGGCCTACCCATCTTCAGCCGACAGCACAACATCGTATGCCAGGACTAAGTATCAAACGTTGAGTTTGTTGACAGTTCGATATTTATTTTAATAATTGTATATGCTCGATGTTGGCTCAATATGGCGATGCATTTATGTGCATAATCTTGCGTCCTTCAGACTGTAGTTTAAAATCGGCAACTTTCTTGCCATGGTTAGATATCTGATCATGCGTATGTACATCTTGTCACAGTGGTGTTTTCTGCAGCAGAGAGAAGCTCATATGGGGGTTATTGTGGACTAGGAAAATAGAATGGCATATTATCTGCTTTATGTAAGGTGTGGCAATAGTCAAAGTCGATGTCATAGCTTTTTGGGGGGGAAATATAAAATAATTTATAAAAACATTGAGAGGATTATGGTTGAAGACGTTGAATCATTTTTTCCAGCAGATATTATCACGTGTCATATTCTACACAATAATATTTTTTTTTCTCTCAAGTCACTGTCATTTATTTGGAGATAACAGAACAGGATGTTCAGAATGTATCAGGTACAACTAGTACTAGAATGAACCCTCTTTTCTAACAAGTAGAATACAGACACGTGTCTGTGGTTCTATGTGCTCCATTCATATCTGCAATGCTTTGAATGCTGTGCCCAGTTGGAGACGTGCCCCAGTCGTTAGTTACTGCCTCCTCCCTTGCATAAGTCAGCCTTAGCACCATAATGTTGCCGTGGAGACAGGTGTGTCAAGGGACTATATATGTCTGCTACAGTTCATGCTTTTCTGACACTGCCTCAGTAAACCTCACACACAGATGGAAGTGAGATTGGTTTGGAAATGTCTTTTCCCCTCCTCGATCAAATACTGGGTCATCTCCTGACCTAGCTTTTCTCAAGTGTCATCACAGCCAACTTTGACAGAGAGGTGTGAATGAGTGACTAACGGTAGTCTTCCATAAAGACGTTGAGTTCATATTTACATATTTAATTGAAGCCCAGTCAGCTTCACAGCATGCTACGGTAATGAGATTTTCAATGCCAGTACGCTGTCTAACTGGGTTCTCTCTCCCCAAGCACATCGCATGATGGATTGTCTATTTGCATTCCCAGCAAAACGCTATGATAAATACAGACGGACCAAATAATATTTTCTCTGTCCAATCCATCTCTGGAGCAGTAGTTAGCAATGGGAAATGTGCATGTCGACGCCCCCTGACAGACATCATTAAATGGCGCGCCATTGCCAACAATGCTATTCTGGGGGGATACTGGGAATTCTCCAAATGGTTAACAGCCTGCTGTTTGTTTTGAGTGTGATCATCTGGTTCACTGCAGCCGGAGAGAGATGGTGCTTTGTGTTGGGGGGAATCTTTTGACACCAGTCAGGGTCTCCCCCGGCATGTGATGATGTCACTAAGCCTGCCTGTAGGGGATGGGGTCTCCCCCGGCATGTGATGATGTCACTAAACCTGCCTGTAGGGGATGGGGTCTCTCCCGGCATGTGATGATGTCACTAAACCTGCCTGTAGGGGATGGGGTCTCCTCGGCATGTGATGATGTCACTAAGCCTGCCTGTAGGGGATGGGGTCTCCCCGGCATGTGATGATGTCACTAAACCTGCCTGTAGGGGATGGGGTCTCCCCCGGCATGTGATGATGTCACTAAACCTACCTGTAGGGGATGGGGTCTCCCCGGCATGTGATGATGTCACTAAACCTGCCTGTAGGGGATGGGGTCTCCCCCGGCATGTGATGATGTCACTAAGCCTGCCTGTAGGCCATGTGTAAGGTAATGAGCTCCAAGGCAACAGTCACCAACACTGGGGTTAGGGGTTACTAGAGTCATGTGTGATTTACTGGACCTGATGATTTGCTACATACCGTTAGAAATGGAAGAGAGTGGAACTTTCGGGGGTCAGAGGTGGGAAAGGACTCCCCAGTCGTGGAAATGCATGCTGTGTGAGTGTGTGGAATCTGGAAGCTGTGCAAATATTTTCATTAGCCAGTGGAAAAAGTGGAACAACGGCAGCCATGGTTATTGGGTAAAGGGTTGATCGGGATGGGGGGGGCTTCTACAGACTACAGTAAGTGGTAGAGCCAGAGCAATGAGAAAGACTGTTGCCGTGTTACTGAGAGGAAAGGCAGCCATTGGTTGTGTCCAAAATGGCACCCTATTCCAATGTAGTGCGTTACTTTTGACCAGGTTCCATAGGGCTGTGCACTAGACCTAAATAAGGAGTAGGGTGCCTTTTGGGACACAAGCATTGAATGTGAAATAATCATCTCACGGGGCTGCTCATGGTGTGAACGTGCTGTGGAAGGACTCTAGGTTTAATAGGGGACGACCAGTTTCACAATCTCAGAACATAGGCCTAATGGACGTCACTGGAGTTCATATGTGAACTTAGTGAGGCCTGTTCTTTTCAAACACAAACAAATCAAAAGTGTGGTTCTATCGGCATATGAAAAGACGCAAACTAAACCATTTTTTTCTGGTTGGTAAAAAAAAAAGCATCATCTTACAACAGAGAGCACAATGAACCGTCTGCACTTTGCATAGGAGTGACGCCACCTGCTTGAATACCTGTTGGAACGCAATGGGGAAACATAACAAAGGGATAGTTCACCCAAATGACGTATTGGTTTGCTTACCCTGGAAGCAGTCTATGGACAAGGTATGACAGCAATCCAAATAGCACCAGTCAGTAACATTTTCTTCCATCTCCACCATGATAAAGTCTACAAGGAGGAAGGCAAAATTCATTATACTGCCACCTTCATGCCATAAAGACAGACAAACTGCCAACGTGCTGACGTGGTACCACACTTGATACAATTTTTTTGTGGTAAAAGCTGCGAATGTTGGCTCAAACATTAATAATCTGTTAAGTGAACGTTGCAGTTTGTTTGAGTCACATCCAAATACTTTCTATACACAAGAAAACAGGGCTAGATTGCCATCCCAACTTCTGTTCATGGCACTGAATACATCATTTGAATTGGCAGTATTAGGCTAAGGTTCTAGCTGTAAAAACACCTGTCAAATGTAATGCTGTGTAACCTGCCAAGCACCAGACTGGGTAGATATCTGCCACTGACACGGTATGTGTGCATGACTACCATGTTGTAGAACTTATTGTTCTAGGTCTGAGAGGAGATCCACATGGCTTACAGTTCTTCCCTATATGTGTGCATGACTACCATGTTGTAGAACTTATTGTTCTAGGACTGAGAGGAGATCCACATGGCTTACAGTTCTTCCCTATATGTGTGCATGACTACCATGTTGTAGAACTTATTGTTCTAGGTCTGAGAGGAGATCCACATGGCTTACAGTTCTTCCCTATATGTGTGCATGACTACCATGTTGTAGAACTTATTGTTCTAGGACTGAGAGGAGATCCACATGGCTTACAGTTCTTCCCTATATGTGTGCATGACTACCATGTTGTAGAACTTATTGTTCTAGGTCTGAGAGGAGATCCACATGGCTTACAGTTCTTCCCTATATGTGTGCATGACTACCATGTTGTAGAACTTATTGTTCTAGGTCTGAGAGGAGATCCACATGGCTTACAGTTCTTCCCTATATGTGTGCATGACTACCATGTTGTAGAACTGTTCTAGGACTGAGAGGAGATCCACATGGCTTACAGTTCTTCCCTATGATGCTCCTTTTCAGTAAGACATCCACAAAGGAAGACATTGCTTTTAACAAACATATGCCCATCCTTCACTGTGTGTAAACCTGCATTGCTATACAGCAAAATCTTTAAGAATTACTACATGACATTGTTGCTATAGTGTTGTGCTATATAATGCATTATCATACACCAGTTTGATAAAGTGGATACTTCAGGGGCATCTGTTGGAGTGTAGGCTACTAAGCGTTTTTTTTAAACTTTAAAATTAGAAGTAAAAAAATAACAGCCATTTCTATCTGGAATGGAATCTTTTTGGATGTCTTGTGGGTTTGTGTGCAAGTAGGGAATAAATAGCAACGCCTGTGTTTATGTCTGACCTAGCCCTGCCAAGCACAGTGAGCTGGCGTGGAAAACCGTCCATGTGACCATGTGACCCAGTCCAGGGGAGGCGCTGCCTGTTGCTTCCTGGGGGTGTTAAACTCTGGGGCCAGAGGGTGTGGTCGGGCTCTGGATGGGTGCGTGTGTCTGTGTCTGTGATGTTTCATTCCCAGCTTTGCACAGCTGTAAACCAAGCTAGGGCTAGTGGTGGTGTGACAGGGAGAGTTCAGGCTACTCCCAATCCACTCGCCCCCTTAGAGCTCCGTTTACATTACGACTCAGATCGGGAAAACTGCAGGAAATTACATTAAGGACTGTGTACATTAAGGACTCTCGAGACAAGAGGCCTTTCGAGAAGCTTGTTAGAGCACAGTCACAAGCCCAATTAGTTTCTGTCCTCTGCTACTGTCTCTGGTATAATCTGTCCTGTGCCAATAACCTCGGAGGACAGAGAGAAAGAGAGGTAAACAGAGAAAGAGAGGTAATGAGAGAACAGGATCATATGACCTTTCCTCTCTCTGGCCAATAAAAGCTTTGTTGGTAAAGTGGAGGGAGAGGAAGTGTTATATAATGTGTCATTAAATGTGTGCCATGTGTGTGCAGTCACCGCGGCTCCCATGGTATAGCCTACCTAGAAATTAGGGTTTTCCTTCGATACATATTACTTTTTCTATTGCAAGTTCTCTCTCTCTCACACACAAGGATACATGCACACCATGTACACCACACACTTTTAAAATGATGCCCTCAAAAAGGCCAAAGAAGCCCCCTGCAGTGGCAAATTTCTTTCAATTTTCCCAGTAGGCTAATTAGATGCGTTCTCTTGTGAATCTGTGTTAAAAACAACAACAATATGCTGTGATACCCTGTTATTCCCCTCTTTTTCACACACTTTCTTTCTCTCCCTCACTCTCCCTTGCACACACACACACACACACACACACACACACACACACACACACACACACACATACAACTGAAAACCCCTGCCTGCCTGTGTGGGTAACTGCCTCCCACGTGGCCTAACCTAGTTACCTGGATTATCTAATGGTTGGCTGGCTTCTGAGGTAACAACAGCTTCTTGTGCCGTGCTGACCTTTTTGAGAGACAAGACTGACGTATTGAATCCTAGAATGCTCCCAGCCACTCTCCTTCCATCGCATGGCAAACGGTCGATAAATTCTCACCGCGTGAGGGCATTCAAATGGTTGCCTCGGAGACCAGGTCTCGCCCTCCCGAGCGGCACTTGGAGCATCTCACTTGTCATCTTATCAGTATCACTCTGCCACTGCTCATAGGCTGTTCAAAGCCTCTTCGGTCAAACGTTATAATTAAGCAATAACACACAAGTGGGTGTGGTATATATACCATGGCTATGGGTTGTTCTTAAGCACGACGCAACGCGGAGTGCCTGGATACAGCCCTTAAAAGTGGTATATTGGCCATATATCACAAACCCCCGAGGTGCCTTATTGCTATTATAAACTTGATACCAATGTAATTAGAGCAGTAAAAATAAATGTTTTGTCATTCCCGTGGTATACGGTCTGATATACCACGGCTGTCATCCAATAAGCATTCAGGGCTCGAACCACCCAGTTTTTAATAACCATCATTCAGTATGAATCAACATTGGGCTGATTGAGGTGGTTCTTCAACCTCAAGTTATTACACAACATCCAGACAAATTGGTTTAATCAAAACCGCACTATCACTGGTTTCACTTGATGTTCCTAATGAGAGTGTTCCATTTCCCGTAGGAACAGAGGAAGAGGGCATTGATCGAGCAGCCAGCCAGCAGACAGACAGACATCTTGAGGAGAGCGGAAGGGGACCTGCAGCCCGACAGCGGACAGACAGACATCTTGAGGAGAGCAGAAGGGGACCTGCAGCCCAACAGCAGACAGACAGACATCTTGAGGAGAGCAGAAGGGAACCTGCAGCCAGCCAGACAGAGATCTTGAGGAGAGCGGAAGGGGACCTGCAGCCAGCCAGACAGACATCTTGAGGAGAGCGGAAGGGGACCTGCAGCCCGACAGCGGACAGACAGACATCTTGAGGAGAGCAGAAGGGGACCTGCAGCCCAACAGCAGACAGACAAACATCTTGAGGAGAACAGAAGGGGACCTGCAGCCAGACAGCAGACAGACAGACATCTTGAGGAGAGCAGAAGGGGACCTGCAGCCAGCCAGACAGAGATCTTGAGGAGAGCGGAAGGGGACCTGCAGCCAGCCAGACAGACATCTTGAGGAGAGCAGAAGGGGACCTGCAGCCAGACAGACATCTTGAGGAGAGCAGAAGGGGACCTGCAGCCAGGCAGCAGACAGACAGACATCTTGAGGAGAGCAGAAGGGGACCTGCAGCCAGACAGACAGCAGAAAGACATCTTGAGGAGAGCAGAAGGGGACCTGCAGCCAGCCAGACAGACATCTTGAGGAGAGCAGAAGGGGACCTGCAGCCAGACAGACATACATCTTGAGGAGAGCAGAAGGGGACCTGCAGCCAGACAGACAGCAGAAAGACATCTTGAGGAGAGCAGAAGGGGACCTGCAGCCAGCCAGACAGACATCTTGAGGAGAGCAGAAGGGGACCTGCAGCCAGACAGACATACATCTTGAGGAGAGCAGAAGGGGACCTGCAGCCAGACAGACATACATCTTGAGGAGAGCAGAAGGGGACCTGCAGCCAGCCAGACAGACATCTTGAGGAGAGCAGAAGGGGACCTGCAGCCAGACAGACATACATCTTGAGGAGAGCAGAAGGGGACCTGCAGCCAGACAGACAGACATCTTGAGGAGAGCAGAAGGGGGACCTGCAGCCAGCCAGACAGACATCTTGAGGAGAGCAGAAGGGGGACCTGCAGCCCGACAGACAGACATCTTGAGGAGAGCAGAAGGGGACCTGCAGCCAGACAGACAGACATCTTGAGGAGAGCGGAAGGGGACCAGCAGACAGACAGACATCTTGAGGAGAGCAGAAGGGGACCAGCAGTCCTGTGTGGTGGAGATCAGGTCCCAAGACTAGCAGCCCAGTAGACTTTCACCGTAATTTAACCAGGAAAGACCCTTGAGGTTCTAAACTTTGTTGCAGAGAGCTAGTCATGGGGAAACAGAACAGCAAACTGCGTCCCGAAGTGCTGAACGACCTGCGCGAGAACACAGAGTTTTCTGACCACGAGCTTCAGGAATGGTACAGAGGCTTCCTCAAAGACTGCCCCACGGGCCACCTGACCGTCGAAGAGTTCAAGAAGATCTACGCCAACTTCTTCCCGTATGGCGACGCTTCCAAGTTCGCCGAGCACGTCTTCCGGACATTCGACACCAACGGCGACGCCACCATTGACTTCCGGGAGTTCATCATCGCGCTGAGCGTTACGTCGCGCGGCGGCCTGGAGCAGAAGCTGCGCTGGGCCTTCAGTATGTATGACCTGGACGGGAACGGTTACATCAGCCGGGCTGAGATGCTGGAGATTGTACAGGTGAGATGTAGTCTACCAATGAGGTGAGGTGGTTCTGATGGCTCAGTGAACCTTTTTCAAGAAACCTCTTGAGTTTTTTTCCATTGAGTGTCCCAACAGGAATAGCCAAATAACTATTTTTAGTCCTAGGAAGCACCTTTTATTCTAACAGTACATGGTGCTATCAGTACCAGGGTTGTGGGTGTGATTCCTGCATGTACCACATATTCTGAATATGTGTCATTGTCAATGTTGATAGTTCTGTCCGTTGCTTTGGATAAAAATGACTGATAGATGGCCATATTAATGGTAGACATGTCGATATGTTGTTGCATGCACAAAGTAGGGACACTATCTGGTCAATTTCCGCAACAACTAATCACAAGGCTAAACTTCTTTGATGTTTTGATCCCATAGCTTGAAAAAGAAAAGGAAAGCCTCACTCTAGGAGCTCAGATGCAATAATTTAATAACCAAGGTTTTGATAGACAAGCTGTCTGGATCTGAGCTTCTTTTCTTTCTCAAGTGTTCTACTCTGCTAGCCAGCACTTCGCCTAAACAGGTGTGCGTTTCTTTCTCCTCCATAGCTACCACACTGTAGCGTGAAGCGCACCTGTGCAGATACTCTGTGTGACCATGTGAGAGCAAAGTCTTGCATTGCGCTCGTCTCAATATCTGCGGTGCTGCTCGTTGCAACGTCATCTTGCCGAGTCTACCTTTAAATTGCCACACTTTTCACTGTGGATTCGGAAGACATTCGACGGGATCTCTCTCTCCTATTTACGACTTTTCTTTTACTGTATATATCTGAGTGATATGTTCTTTATTACTCACATCCGTGATATCATAAACATATTTTTACCACAAGTCATGAACATTGGCTGCTACTTGTTCTCCTTTTATTATCCTTTATCAACATGGTGATATTTGCTCTTCCCACCGTCGTGGCCTGAGCAGCATGTCCCGTATCAGCGTTGGCTCAGGCGATTGTGTGTGGTGCTGATACAAACGAACCTGAATAAACAAATTCCCTTGTTAAAGTGTCCTCAGACCGTATGCTCCTGTCTCATTGATATTTTTTATAAAGCCAGAGACCCCGTGAGGATTTTTCCAGGTGGTAACCTGACTGCAGATTAGTTCCATTCTGACAGAGAACATGGAATATTTTTGGGCGATTTACCCTGTTGTTTAATGGTCAAACTGTATACACATTGATTCTTGAAGAATGTAACTTTTTAATACCTTATGAGCTTAATGAAACTGTTTTGCCCAAGATACATTCTTCTTCCTTCTGCAGGCGATCTACAAGATGGTGTCCTCAGTGATGAAGATGCCTGAAGATGAGTCGACGCCAGAGAAACGGACAGATAAAATCTTCAGACAGATGGACGTAGACAAAGACGGTGAGTTTTTCTTTGCTTTTTTAACATCTCGTTCTTTGACTTGTTCTAGTGACAATCATTTACAGTGCAAACTTGAGTCCACAAAACCCGAGGCTACAGTATGTCTTGAATGGGTATTTCACTTGCTCTGTCTGTGTATTGAAACAGTATGGATTTCTGGTGACCTCGTTCAGAGGTTTTTTTCCCCCCCTGCTGTGCAAATAATGTGATTTTTGGTGTTTATAGTGTAGTGTGTGTTGCTAACCTGGGGTCTCTTCTGGACAATATATAGGCAAACTCTCTCTGGAGGAGTTCATCAAAGGTGCCAAGAGTGACCCTTCCATCGTCCGGCTCCTGCAATCTGACCAGGGGACCTCTCGCCAGTTCTGAAGACATAAACACACACACAGTTCTGAAGACAGGAAAGTGGAGATCACTGTATCATCCCCCATCCAACACACACACACACGAGAAAGAGGTGGAAGAGGCACAGTTGTCATTACAACACCCATATCAGGCAGCCATTTTATATTCTCTCATTCCATGTCTTGTTGTTTACATCATCAGTAGTTCCCTAGCCTGATCCCAGATCTGTTTGTTCTCTCTATTGCATGGAGTTGGCTCGACAGAACAAACAGATCTGGGACCAGGATAGCAGTTTCCCAATATCCCAATGCAGCGGTTTCATGCATTCTACAGCGATATGTTTTGCATCATGAAACAAATTTTACACCCACATTACCACTGAATAGACTTATGACATTTCCTTGCAAATGTTTTACTTAATGTTTTATTTTTGCTTGCCGTACTTTAGTCAACGTGAAGTGCCATATCTAAATATTTGTACTGAATGTATTATTACACTAAGTATTATATGACTTTTTCCCCTGATGTGTCACGGTAAGAAGAAATCAACCAAAACCAATATTTTGTACGTCAACCTGGAGCGGCAGGTAGCCTAACAATTAAGAGCGTTGGGACAGTAACTGAAGGGTTGCTGGTTTGAATCACCGAGCTGACTAGGTAACAAACAAAAAAAAATAATCTACCGATGTACCCTTGAGCAAGACACTTATCCCTAATTATCTGCTAAATTACTAACACGTAAAACCATGGGTCGTCTCATTGCAACCTTTGCTCTAAATGTAATATTAGTTAGGCACATTAAAAAATGTTTTTCACTATATATTGTTTCTGCAGCACAGGAATTTTGAAAATTAATGTTTTAATGCCCAGCTGTACAGAAAGTTCCAGTGATGTTGTATTAAAACCAGTATCTTGGAATGTTCTGCAGTCACTGGTTTGTTCAGCTCCACAGGGCTTTGCCAACAGAGTGGATTATCCCAGGGCCCAATAAGCACACTTTGGGGACCCTGACCCCGAAAACAGGTTGTTTTTAGCCTGCTGCTCCAGAAGCACATCAGTTATAAAAAAACAAATGCAACTTTGTTGTTTACTTCAGACTTCTTTATGGTAACAAAAAAAAAAGTTCTGCAACGCAAGTCTTGCTTCACTAACATGCTGCTTTTACAGTTTGTGTAGCGGGGATGTCATGAGTACAGTGGGTTGGTTCTAATTGCGTGTGACCCAAAATACAGATGAACCCTCTCACTAGACTGCAAGCGTGTGAGGTTCCCTACAGTCCAGTTAGAGGTTATAGCTGTGCCTGAGCTCTGTCATTCACAGCAATTTACATGAATAATGAAACAGTAACTTTTTATTCTCTTTATTTAACAAAAAAGTTATTTTGTTTTCACACAATCAAAATAGTTGTGTAAGAAAAATCTACACAAGAAGTCCCACATTCCCCTTTGTCCTGCACAGACAATGTAAAATCACTGGTGTTCTCACCGAGAAAAGAAAAAGACTAAATCAGAAAATATAATGTTCAGTAGGTCTGTAAGGCGAAGTCATAGAGTTAGAGGATTCTAGGTGGATAGAACCTGTTTTGGCATGGACATGAGGGCTTCCACCATTTTAAAGTAGTCAACTGGGTGGAGATTCCTATGGGATAAGGAAGGATCACATGATTCCATCCTGGTCATCAGGAGGGATCAGCCAATGAATGACACACTCTTGAGCAAACGTTCCATAACTGCAGTTGCCAGTAAATCGCCAACTTTGGCTTTATACCGGTTCAAACACAACACTAGGTTGCAGTGCACCTTTTCAGTTTGCTTGCCAACTTCTAGAAGAAAATGGACTACTTCAAAATGGAGTTTGCCTCAATGACGCTGCCTGCGCACTCAGACGCCATAATGGGGACTTATATAAAAAGATAATATCTCTATCATTCTCTATGGGCGAATCTCCTGCAGGCCACGCCTCTCCCCACTTGACGGAGATGTGAGAAGCTGCATGTCTCTTTGGCCCTGTTCAAATACTTCAGAAAAGTACACTTATTTCCTTACCTTCTACCTTCCTTTAAATAATCACAGATCTGAATTGATTGGATTGGTCAAATTGGCTGGTAACTTTGCTTTCACCTCTCCTATCACTTATAGATCTGTGCTCTATCAAGGTAACAAAGGAAGGATACTTTTCTGAATTATCAAACAGGGTTATGCTCTTCATTTCTTTCCTCTTCGTGAGTACTTCAGTAACCGGGCGACCCAATCTACACATTGTTCCATGGGAGAGGAGAGACGGGGTCGCGCCAAGTTAGACCAGACAGACAAGATGGCGCCCAACCGGATCCGTCTGGATCGGCCCGCCCGGAAAGCTGGGCTCTCACAACTCTTCCTTCCCAATGTCGTCGTCCAAGTCCACGTCACTCAGGTCGTAGTCATCCTCCACGGGAAGCTGGGGATAAAAGATGTAAGAACTGGCCAGACAATACAAAATATGGGTCGTAGTCATTAGTGTAAACAGTTGCAAACTACAGCAAAACATTTTGCAACAGAAAAAAGTTTTTGAAAGGAAACAATATCAGATGATGCCATTTCAGTCCGTTTGGTTTCTAGTCAATACTGCCCTGTGATGTGTTCAATGAGTCTGTCCTCCCTGACATATGTTCTACACTGTACATTTCTATCTGGACGTTTGGCAAATGTTCTGTAACGTTACATCCTCCTGAACAGACTTGTCCAAAGCTATTCTTCACCATTTCAAAAGAAGCTCAAGTCACCTCGTTCAGCCAAAACTGTATTATGGTAGGAATACATCCGCATCCCATTCACCCCCTGACCTTTGACCTTTCTCACTCACCTCTCCATCTTTGCCGTCCCAGGCATCAACTGAGTTGATCTTAGGCAAAGCCCCGCCTCCAACGGTAGCAGTGGAGCCACGGCCTACAGACAGATCCCTAGGAGAGACAGAAGATACACCTCAGAATGCTACTGTGGAAATACTCTATACTGATTGGCTGTTCACAAGGACTTTAAAATCATCTTGGAGAAGAAGCATTCAGATCCAGTATCTCGCCAGGAAGAGAGTTGGACATGGGTAGGTCCCAAGTGGCACCCTATTGCCTTTATAATGCACTACTTTTGACCAGGGGGAAATAGGGTGCAATTGGGACGCATCCATGAGCTACTCTATACTGTGTAAAGCACAAAATGAGCAGACAGCGCCCCCTACCTGAGGAACTCGTGAATCCCGGTCTCACTGAAAGAGCCCTTGAGCAGGGCGAACTTCATCTTGCGGGCGTTGATGGCCGTCATGGCGGGGTAGCCGAACCCTCCGATGCCCAGCGACGCCTCCAGCTCCATCTGAGCACCAGCCTCAGTCCACAGCCAGCTAGAGAGAGATAATCAAATTACAATAAATAAATTCTATTGGGTTGAATTGATCCATCCAGTCTGAGATCAAATTCATTCAGTCAGACAGTTTGAAATCGAATGCACTGAATAAATCCTATTGAGTACTTCTTTAGGATACAATCATTTGTAAAAATCAGTAATTCTGCTGAGTCGGTGATACACTCAAACACAACCTCTTTCTATATACTGACCCCCACATTTTCTTCTTGTACTTCTCTGCCATCTTCATCATCACCTCCAGGTAGCTGTTCCTGCCTGCTGCACCTGTAACAAGGCAAGAGGAAGGAAAGAGAGAGGTCAGTCTTGTACAGATCCAAAATGATCAATGTACCGTCATGAGGTACAATGACTAACTGCCATATCAAAATAGCCTGAGAATATAAGCATAAATTGATATAATAGAAGTTAGCATAGTAAACTGGTCAGAACTGGTCCATACTGGCATAGAGTAGTTCCATCTAACCTGTGTCCAGGATGTGGGGCAGCACAGCGATAACACAGAGCTGGTAGTCGTCGCAGGTCTTCTTCAGGACATCTGCGTTAAGGATCTGAGTCACACACACACACACACACACACACTTAAGAATCGAACAGTCTGTCTTAAGAGAAACACTAAACTTCAAAAGGAAGATTATCTTCTAGTTAAAATAGGTTACAATCTTATTGTTTTAATGCTCTCAAACACACAGACACCAGCACCCCCAGACAGACACCAGCACCCCCAGACAGACACCAGCACCCCCAGACAGACACCAGCACCCCCAGACAGACACCAGCACCCCCAGACAGACACCAGCACCCCCAGACAGACACCAGCACCCCCAGACAGACACCAGCACCCCTACCTCGAGCAGTTCAGGAGGAGCGGCGTTGTCAGAGAACAGGTCCAGAGCGCGGGCAATGATGTCACCTCGGGTCCTCCCCCCCTGGTAGTCCTCAGGCTCCTCCCCCTTCTTGAAGATCTTAATTGTGGGGAATCCACGGACCTGCAGATACGGAAAGAGAAATGGGAAAAACCTCAGTCCTCGGCCACACTCGGTAGGCAAATGTTTCTTGTATAAATTTCCTGAATAGAGCAGACACGATTCCTGTATTTCTATATAAATCAGTGTTAGAAATATATACATGTAGAACAATCTGAACTTTCTGCTGTTGTGCGCAGACAGACATCAGTGGTGATGCAACACTGATAGTATCTGACTGGTGGGTGTTCCTGCTCACCCCGTAACGGCTGGCCAGACCCTGGTGCACAGTGGCGTCCACGGCTCCCAGGTGGACCTTGTCCTTGGTCTGCTCCTTGACGGCCGAGGCTGCAGCCGCCCACTCAGGCTCCAGGCTCTTGCAGTGGCCACACCAGGGGGCAAAGAACTCCACCAACCACACTTCACCACTGTCCAGAACCAGCCGGTCAAAGTTGTCATCCGTCAGCTCCACAACATTCTTCTTACTTCCCCCACCACCACCACCACTCTGGAGAAAGAGTATGTTTACTTAGTCGTACCGCTTACACTCTGCGCAAAATGTTTAAGCAAGAAGACTTGACACGATTCTGAAAACCCTGTAATCATATTCAATTCTTTCAACACGTTGCTAAATCTGGCTAAATTTATGTTGTAGGACACCGGACTCATGTTCAATAGGGTACAATGGGGCAAAACATTTTGTGACGGAAAAGAACTAGTGTTCTTTTTGGACAGCCAGTACCTCCATATTTCACTTTAAACATTTTGTCCATTCTGAACATGATCCAGCTGAGGCGTCAGTAGTAGTTACCTGTCTGCTGTTGTCAGAACCACCTGACCTGCCACTCATACGGTCCTTCACTAGAGTACGGAGAGTATTCAGGGCTCCGTCCACTATGGCCTGGCTACTACGCCCACCTGAGGGAGGGAGATTATTAACACCATTAGAGCCCAGCAATCCGAACACATTGATGTCTTGACCTTTTTTATCCTTTGTGCTGTTGTCTGTGCCTAAATGTTTGTAGCATGTTTGTGCTCCTGCCATGTTGTGTTGCTACCATGCTGTGTTGTCATGTGTTGCTGCCATGCTGTGTTGCTGCCATGCTGTGTTGCTGCCATGCTGTGTTGCTGCCATGCTGTGTTGCTGCCATGCTGTGTTGCTGCCATGCTGTGTTGCTGCCATGCTGTGTTGCTGCCATGCTGTGTTGTTGTCTTAGATCTCTATGTAGTGTTGTGATGTCTCTTGTCGTGATGGTTGATTTGTCCTACATCTTTCTTTTTTTTATCCCCGTCCCCACAGGAAGCCTTTTGCCTCTTGGTAGGCCATCATTGTAAATAACAATCTGTTCTGAATTTATTTGCCTAGTTAGATAAAGGTTCAATAAATACAAAATATTGCCAGAAAGTTGTATTGTTGTATTCACTAAACACCAAATGGAAGAAAACAAACCAAAAAATAGAAAGGGATAACCTGAATGTGTTAAATTAGAAACACTTGTTTTTGTTTTCCGTTGCAATTTTTTTTTGCTATGCGTGTGCACTAATGAATACAACACAGGGTTGTGTTTATTAGGCACCAAAGAGAAGAAAATGGACTGAAACAGGGAGGGACTACCTGATCCAATAAGAAACGCTGATTTTCCTTTTCAATTGAAAAGCATTTAAAAATGTTTCCCATTGCGTGCCCTAATGAACACAACCTTGGTCCATGTTAAAGGTAATGTCAATATGACATCATAATACAGTATATGCCATTTAGCGGCTCTACATGTGGTAGGAATTGAGCCTGAGGATGATGCCGTTTGCTTTATGATGTCATATCTGAGTCTACCTTTAAAGTTAGGGAAAGGCCCAGCTACTAGACGTACCTTGGTAATCATCAGGCTTGTTCTTATTTGCCCCAAAGATCTTGATGGAAGGGAAGCCTCTGACACCGTACTGACCGCCCAGGGACTTGTGCTGGTCGGCGTCCACCGCACCGACCTTAACGATGCCCTGAGGGGGGGGGGGCAGCGAGAGGTTACAGTCAATGTCACCACCATCATCATTACTGTTGCCAGAAATAGTCATTGCATCCCTCACTAGTATAGCTCATAGTGCGCTGGTGATCTCTATTTGTTTTGTACCAGAAAGATATACACCCAGGACAAGACACCGACAAGCAGTAGCAGTAAAAGATGCAGCTGCTTATTGTGAATGTGGTATAGTGATCAACTGCTTATAGTTATCAAATGGTCCTGCACAGATGTGATGGTTGCATGTGGAGTGCACTGTAGTAATGTGCACATTATGTAGCTAGTGACATAACACGCTAATAAAACAACTTAAAGTTGAATTACAACATCTTAAGTTGAAACAATATTGGTGTAATATAGGTGACACTAATAACAGTGGTAGAGTTTACCTTCAAGGCTGTGGCTGTCTTCTTCCAGTCAGCAGTCAGGCTCTGACAGTGTCCACACCTGTGGAGACAAACAGTCTTCCTGTTCCAGGCACCAGACTACACACAGCCTTATATCCATCTGCATTAGCAGAGTGGAGTCTACACAAATACGATCACTCTGAGTGATAATGAGCAATTCTGGTTTTGCATAGACCTGCCACAGATGTTTTTCAGTCAGGATGTGAGCATTTGCTTCAAGTGTATGCCAAAGGGACGATGTGTTTACTAGCTACTATTTGAACTTCTATATCAATGTGTATTCAGTGATTAGAACGCTAAAGAAATGTTATTGACAATTTCCTATTCTTCTTAACAGACAATGTTCTGTTCTTCAAAATACATCTCTATCCGAACTTTCTGTAACGCTACAACCTTCTGAATGCACCCCAGGTCTACAAACTATTGTGTCCCTCCTTGACAGGTTATTGGGATAAAGAGATTTCATACAACGCTAGCTGCTTGGTGGCAATTTAACCCTTGTGGCTAAGTTCTCAGTATCTCATTGGGCCCCCATCAGATTCAACCACTCACCAAGGAGCGTAAAACTCAATGAGCCAGAGGCTGTCGCTCTGAAGAACCTCCCGGTTGAAGTTGGAGGGGTTGAGTTCAACGACATCATCAGCAGCAGAGTAGAATCCCTGGGCCATCAAGACCAGGGAACAACCCAAAACACCTGGTGGGAGAGAGGCAGAGGAAAGAAAGAGCTGAGTGCGAGGTGTATGTACATTGTCATATTGCATATGCAAACAAACACTGTCCAAGACCATGTTGGTAGCATGAAATGATTGCTAACACATACAAACTTTCAATTATGTAGGGAATAGGCTCCAGTTCAGCAGAATAAATATATATTTTTTAAAGTTGGCACATCAAGCTAAACTCCAGATAGCTAGCGAAGGTTAAAATTGTTAACTAGTCTACAATCCAGAACCCATTTCATCAGGTTTTAATTCAGCTTGTCGTCTTTTAGCCATCGTGTCATTGTCACTAGTTAACTAATATTGCCAGAGTGAATCAAAATACAATCTGATTCAGTAGCATTAACGTCAGATAGCTAGCAATCTTGGATACATCCTATGGCCACCATGACCGAACCTGAGCTAAATAGCTTTGTTCTTTTTTTACAATGGCATTAACTACAAACCAATATAATACTAATAAATCTGAACAAGCCGTATAGACTTTCTTACCAAGTAAAAGCCGTCTCATGATTCCAGCGGATCTCTGTGCACCAGTCCAATATAATTGTCCTGAGCAGCTCTGTTGCAGAAAAGGACCAGCACTACAAAAAGAGAGGGCGAAATGTTTTACCGTGGCCCACGCTGATTGGCTCCCTGCCGGCTGTGCCGCGCCACGTCCAATCAGAACTCGACGTGTAGTTTTCCCAGCCAGTACAGGATGGCGTGTAAAAGAATCACAGGAAGATGTGTGGAGAGTTAATAAAGCCATGGTGGAGAGCCAAGATGCTTTCAGTCACGACCGGACCGCTCATTAGGCAGGATTAGGCGATCGCCTATGGCGAAAGATTGACGAGGGCGGAATTTTCTGAGCTAAATTGACCGACACGCACCTTCAACCACAATACATAACACCTTACATAATTCTGCCCCAAAATAATGACAATTTCTGTCAACCATCGCCATATGGGCTTTTTAGGTGAGCGCTGATGCCGCCCTTTGATAAGCAGTGCCCACTTTGTCAAAGACAGGGCACAAAATACCTTGTTTGCCCATTCCTAGCGCCCATTCCGAGCGCACTTCTCCAGGGTTCTGTTGGAGAGATGCATCACTGCAGCACTCCACCAATGTTCCACCCCCCCCAAAAAGATCGATTATAAATCATGTAGCAGATATAGGATATGGTAGAAAGAGTATGTGGTCTTTTCTGTAGCCTACAGGCTGGACATAACATGTATGACAATGCAATGAGACAGACACTTTTTACATCATGCAAGTTTCTCCAATCAAGCCTAACCTAAATGGCGCTCAATGAAATAAAAAATGCAGCTGTCATGTTAAAAACAACATATCCTAAAAAACAGGACAGTTCAATGTAAAATGGACAATATGGAATGGACAATCACAACTGTTGTTACAGGAGTTTCATCCCATTGTCATTATCAGTGGTTTGAAGTTTGTATCTGTCAATTATTGACACGCTGATCATAGCAAAAATAAAATACTTCTGCATTTCCCACTGTGTAAACACATTGCAAATAGGCCTCGCTATAACTCCTGATGAAGTTGGGTAGCTGATATTCAGAGCTTAAATAGCCTAATTGATTAGTTACAGGAATCAGGACTAATAAAGCCAATGCAATGACCTGTTTTACAAAAGGTGGGTCGACCAGATGGATGGGCATTCATAAAATTCCATTGTGTCGGACATTGTAGGCTTCACCCCAGTAAGCACTAGCCGACATCTTCTGGACATCTTTTTTTGGTCTTGTCCAGACGTCGTTTTTGGTGTTTTGCAAACGGTAGTCTTGCCACATAGACAGGCATTCATAAAATTCAATGTCAGGCAACACTGTAGGCTACACCTCAGTAAGCATGGACCGAAGCCGTTTTGGAGGTCTTTTTTTGGTGCAGTTCCGGACCGGCCTTGATTTCCACAGCCACGGACATTGATTTTTGGTCCAAACATAGACGTCTATAAATGACTTATGTTCAACTTTCATTGAGAACCAAAAATGAGCCTGATTTCAACACCCGGAAAACAGATATTTTCAGCATCTGTAAAATACGTATTTTCAGTGTCTGTAAAACATGTATTTTCAACATCTAGAAAATAAGTATTTTCAACTTTGGTTCAGAACCGAAAATTAACTTGATTTCAACATCCTGAGGGGGAGGCATTTTTTGGTTTTGCCTATGGCGGTAGAAGCCAAGGACCGGCCCTGCTTTCACTCCAAGGTTTTTTCTATGACCAGAATGAAGTTCAGTAGTTTTAACACCATAGATTAAAATCTAAAAGTGATTTTTTTTTCATGTGATTTCTTACAATGATTTTGCTTTGTTTGTTGCATATGCTTAAGGTTCCCATATTGCTAAAGTTATCCAATATTTGGATGTGTTCTTAGGAAACCCCCACTTGAGTTCTTATGATGTGGAATGATTGATTGCCTAAAATCTGTAGGTTATGCTATTCAAGGTGAAATAGAGCTGCCCCAGCTCCTTGTCTGTAACCTACACATTTCTTAGTGTAAAAAAAACTTCACAGGTGGCATTTCTAGATGAGCCAAAGTTTTGCATTTAAGCTTACAGTAGGATGGACTTTGTTTGTTGCTTAAATCAATAAATTATACAGTGTTGGGGAAGCTACTCTGAAAATATAGTTTACCAAGCTACCAATTACTTCACACTGGAAGAAGTTAGGCTACACTAAAGCTATCCTAAAGAAACATATAGTTTACTTCACTAAAGTTACTAAAGTTACTATGAAAAAGTACATCATTCACTACATACAAACTACTTAGTAAAAATCTGAATCTGAAATATCATAGACTACAAATTGCAAGAACAGATCACTCTGGAGTCAGGTGTTAACAGAATGTGTAATTTAGCCTACACAAAAACAATGTTTCAAGTGATAATTAGGCAAGTCTGATACCGGAACAAATGACATTTTTGCCTACACCCGTTTTATTTTTGCAAAAACGTAGATTTGAGTTCGAGTAGTTAGGTACATGCTACATGTCAAAAAAAGTAAATAACGACTGAAAACACTGCCAATATTTGAATTTAGTTCAACTACCACCAAGCTTCTGCAAAATCTAGTTTAGTTGAACTACGTGTAGTTGATTACTTCCCAACACTGAGAATATATAGGCTAATATTGATTCAACAAACCAATTTATATGGTTCGTGATTGCAACGTGAACTCATTGTCGCTAGATGGAGATACTAGGCAAGACTGTTGCCTTATGCCTCTGCGCATTTACGCACACTTGGGTAACCTAACATCCTTCCATAATATGGCCATTAAATATGTCCTTTTTCACTACAACATATCTTGTTGAAATGTATCCCTTGACAACAGAGATTTACCTTTCTTGACAGGCAATATATTTGTGCACACAAGCCGAAACATTTTTCAAAAGCTAGCCTGAGACAGATTTGCTTGTTGTTTTACCCTTGGGGTAGGCTACCTCCATGAGGAAATAGACAAATGGTATTGGACTGGTAGTGGGGACAATATTTTCTGCCATGTGATATATGTCCGTTTCCTGGCTAATGTCGTCTCTTTACCATAAAACACAATTTATTACAGCTCTCCTCCCACTTCCCCCACACTTCCCTGTAGCTCTCTGCCTCTAGTTACTCCACTATTCATTAGCTACCTCACATATTTATATTTGTTGTGACGCGTATTCTGGAAGACTGCGCACTGATGTACAGTAGTCCAACTTTTAACAGCAGGCACAGAGGCGCTCTCTTATTTTCTGGTGACGGACTAGTGGGAGAAGAGAAGCCTGTTCATTCGGCATTGCTTGCTTCAGCTCTACCCAAACGATACATGTGGATTTTTTTCCAGGTTCGAATTAAGCTTAGCCTATAGGCCTATACATTTGTGTCAAACATTTAAGAAGATCAGAAAACGTGTCGTTTTCCTTTGATGTTCTGCAGTCTTTTACGCACGCAGTTTCCTACGCAAGTATCCTAGCGTAGACTAGTTGCATTAATACAGGCCAACTATATTCATTCAGATTTTCTTGGAGTAAATCAACAATATAGGCTACACGGACAAGTATGTGGGGAATAACGAGGACGCGATATGCTGATTGCAATGGCTCGGAGGCCAGTGAGGAGACCGGGATTGTCCTGAATATCGGTGGAGTAATACAGGTGTTATGTGGGGATGTGCTGAACCGTTTTCCGGAGACCCGACTAGCGGAACTGTGGAACACCTCCAAGGGGTGTTTGGAGGACTTATCCTCGCTTTGTGACGACTATGACTCAGGGAAAGGTGAATTTTATTTTGACAGAGACCCGGACGCGTTTAAGTGTATACTTGAGCTGTATTACTACGGGGAGATACATATTAAACGGGGCATCTGTCCAATTTGTTTCGTAAAGGAGATGGAGTTCTGGAAAATCGACTTATATTTCCTGGACGATTGCTGTAAAGGCGACCTACAGGAGGCGGAGGACGAGCTTGCAGAGATTGCCGAGAAGGTTCAAACTATTCTGGTCGACCAGGAAGGGGACCCCTCTGCCAGGGGCTGGCAATGTTTCCAAATGTGCTTGTGGAAGCTTTTGGAGAAGCCAGAGTCGTCGCTGTCCGCGCGCGTCATCGCCATAGTGTCTTTCCTCTTCATCCTCATCTCCTCGGTGGTGATGTGCGTAGGCACCATCCCTGACCTGCAGGTGGAGGACGCTGAGGGCAATCACATGGAACACCCGATCTTGGAGGCCATCGAGACCACGTGTATCGGCTGGTTCACCGTTGAATACGTCCTGCGCTTGATATCGTCCCCGAATAAAGTGAAATTCGTCCTGTCCTTCATGAACATCATAGATTTCATGGCCATCATGCCCTTTTACGTGGTGCTGACTTTAACGTCTCTGGGCACGGCTATGATGGAGCTGGCTAACGTGCAGCAGGCGGTGCAGGCGCTGCGCATAATGCGCATTGCGCGCATCTTCAAGCTGGCGCGCCACTCCTCTGGGCTGCAGACTCTCACCTCGGCCCTGAAAAGCAGCTTCAGTGAGCTGGGGATGCTGCTCATGTACATGGGCGTGGGCGTCTTCTTGTTCTCGGCACTGGCCTACACCTTGGAGCAGAGCCACCCGGAGACCATGTTCACCAGCATCCCGCAGTCCTTTTGGTGGGCCGTCATCACCATGACCACCGTGGGCTATGGAGACATCTACCCCAAGACCACGCTGGGTCGGTGCAACGCGGCCGTCAGCTTCCTCTGCGGGGTGATTGCCATCGCGCTGCCCATACACCCTATCATCAACAACTTCGTCATATTCTACAATAAGCAGCAGGTGCTGGAGACCGCGGCCAAACACGAGATCGAACTGATGGCGCTGCGTTCCAGCGAGGCATGTGCAGAGGAGAGCGGGCCCCACATACAGCGCAGATCAGTCGGTGTCGCGGCCGGAGTGTGGGACAATGCCATACGCTCCTGTCACAGTGACACCTACATTCCCCTGCTGAAAGACCCCAGAGCAGGAGTACAAACCCCAAGCTTGGACAGAAGCTTTGACAGTTCATAGCTGAGTCAAATCACCCCTCTTCACAGCGCACAGCTTTAATGGACCTACAGTATATGCCCCAAAAACATCCATTGCAAGCTCACAAATGATAATAAAATCACGATAAAGAACTTGGTGACCCATTGTAAAATGTCTCAAAATATAAGTTCATTAGTGTAATAATGTCAATTTTCCAAAATACATGAACACATAATTTGAAAAAAAATATATAGAAAGAAAATACAATACAAGTATATGGGTGATGCAATTGTGTAAATAATAGAGTAGGAACTTGTGGTTATTGTAAATGTAGACCAAAGTGGTTGGTTCATGTTTACGCTGGACCATTGGTGTAGGCCAGGAGTCTCCAACCAGCAGTCTCCAACCAGGAGTCTCCAACCTTTTCTAGCATGAGAGCTACTTTTAAAAAACGAAACATGTGGCAAGTTAGTTTTTTTTCTAGCTTTTAAATGGGCACATTCTTCTCTTCTCCCCTCCCATGCACCTCTTCCTCGGGTCCTTTAAGAGAAAGTATTGCACTGTTTTCACTCTCAGTATACCTGGTAAAATATTTTTAATAAACAACTCTAAGGGGAGCCCTATAAAATCTGTGATTTCTTCCCCAAATTATGTGTTATATTTTCCTGAATTATGTATTCTCAGTTAGATTTTTCCTGGTTTTAGATATTATTATTTTTTGTTCACTCTCAAAATTACAATTGTTCATGGAGAAACAGCCCATGTCAATGCTTAAATCACATCAAAATATTGTATTTTTTACGTCTGGAAGAAAACGAACACATTTCTATTTGAGTGCATTTCCCCTTTAGTTGCACATCTGGCCCTTTAATTGCTCATCTGCAAGTGAGGAATGTGCTGTCTAATGTGCTGGTCTTGTGATGGTTCTGTACCACTACTGCTCATTTCATGGCAAATTTAGAAAATAACAAATAATAGATACAAATTATATACTTACTCATGATATACTTCTGCCAGGTACTTTAGTTTGCAGTTAACATTTAATTGAGAAGGTTTTGGGGAAAGTATTTCTGTCAACCCACAAGTGGGACAATGTCAATGTTGCTTTGATTGCGTAGTAGCTGGGAGCTTATGGTGTCTGATAATTGTGAGATTTATTTATGACAGTTTGCGGTGGAACACTTCAAAATTGCATGTACTTTCAGAATTGTTTGTTGAGCTACTCATAGGTGGGCTGCGAGCTATTGGTAGCTCACGATCGACCTGTCGGATACCCCTGGTGTAGGCCTATAGCCGAGGCTACTTGACAGTCATCTCATCTGTGATTGTGTAAGGTCTAAGTGCTGCAAGAACAGTACTCTGTCACTCCTCCTCTTTATAACCTTGGACTGACAGTCAAATGGACCTAATCACCGGTGTATTCAGAGCCAAAGTCTACGCCCCTTCATTGGTGATTGGTCAACAGTAGGGATTCTTCAATAAAAATCTGTTGTCATTCAACGAGAGAGGACTCGTTTTTATACACATTTTTTCATTGAGATATACTGCACCAAACATCTCCAAGGCAAAAAGGACCAAATTAATGACAGATTTCTTGAGTTTTCTAAGATTAATTCTGCATATTCTGAGGAAGTGTATACTAGCTATGACATCTCAAAATTGACAAACGGTAGGCCTACTATGGCCACTTTTTTCTTGTTTTTCAAGTGAAAGTTTAAGGGAGTATGTGAGCACACTCGTTTGATTCGGCTAGCCGACTTTGGCTAGGTACTAGCCGAACTGAAGCATGCTGACGCTTTTAAACTGCTGTGGGTAGGGAGAGAATGGGAGGGAGGACAGGAGTGGATGCAAGTTAGCAACAGCTCGTCAGGCTGTCCACCCACACACACACACACACACACACACACTTCCGCTTAGGGGCCCTGATCTCCTCCTGCAGTGGCCAGCATGCACTCACACAATGTCAGGGCTAGTGGGAGAGGCCTTTAACTCCCTGACAGGTGGAGCTATAATGTCAAATGCTCTTATTGTGTAGCGGGACAATGTCTCTCTCTCCCTGCCCCTCATACATGCATGAGAGGGAGATCGTCTCACTGCACAATGAGAGAAATTGATGCACACACGTATCCACCAGACTGATGCTTTAGGGCAGGGGTCTCCAACCTTTTCTAGCATGAGAGCTACTTAAAAAAAAATTACATGTCACAAGCTGCATTTTATTTCTAGCTTTCAAACAGGAACGTTCTCTTCTTTTTCTCCCCTGCATCTCTTCCTCAGGTCCTTAAATAGAACGTATTGCACTGTTTCCTGTCAGTATACCTGGTAAAATAATGGTTAATAAAGGGGAGCCTAATAAAATCTTTAACTTCTTCGCCAAATTATGTTTTATATTTTTCCCAAATTATGTTCTCTCGGTTTTATTTTTCCGGGTTTTAGGTTGTTTTTCACTCTCAAAATTACAATTGCTCAGAAAAAAAAACTACGAAATTGGATGTACTGAGTCCATGTCAATGCTTAAATCACTTCAAAATATTTCATTTTTTAGGTCTGGAAGAAAACAAACACATTAGGATGAGTGTATTTCCCCTTTAATTGCTCATCTGCAAGTGAGGAATGTGCTGTCTAATGTGCTGGTCTAGTGATGGTTCTGTACCAATACTGCTCATTTCATGGCAATGTTAGAAAATAACAAATAATAGATGCAAATTATATACTTTCCAAGTGTATTTCCAAATACATTCCAATATTAAACTAAAAACATATCTAAATACTTTCCTCCAAATGTCTTTGAAAGTAATTGAAATACCTTAAAAGAGTATTTGAGCCCAGGTCTCACACACACGTGTCACATTCAGCTGACTCACTGAGTCTGAATGTTTTCTTTTGAATCAATTACATGGATCAGTGTTGAGTTACACAGCAACCACCATTGTGATGATAAACAAATAGAGATATAATTCCTGTCTCAGCCCCCTCTCTTTCCCTCTGTCATTTTAGGATTTGGATTTCTGACTAATGTCCCTGTTTAAAAATAGAACTAAAGGAAGAACGAGACCTAGACTGACCCACTTGTTCAGTGCCATCAATTCAGATGTGTAACTGATATTATATTTGACCTTGAACTGAATACTTCATTGCAAATCAATGTTGCTAAACAGATCCAATACTATTCATGAATCTTAAAGGATTACTCAAAAACTAGTGGACTAAAGAACAAAATACTAAACGATAGCTTGAGTGAACTATCCCATTACAGTTTTTTCCAACTGCTTACACAAGTTTTCAAAACTGTCTCCTTTTTTCAAAACTCTACACACAATTCCCAAAACTGCACACAAAATGCAAAATGCCTCACATCTCCTTCAAAATGTAACACTGCATTCAAAATGCCATAAACACGTCAGAATGAAGCATTTGCATCAAATGGCAAACACTGCTTTCATAATAGTACATTTTTGGATATACCATGTAAACACTGTTGTTCTAAATCTAAAGCTCTTTGCTCTTTTATAGACTTATATCTACATTTCAATACAATGTTCTACAGTGAAAGTAATCTGCTGAGAGGGGTAACAAGTACACTGTAAACACCAATGCAATGTAGAAACAGAACATATTTATTAGGCCAAACATTACTGTTGTATACAGTAGCATACAACAAAACCATAAACATATGTAAACCAAAAGTATATTCTTTAGAATACAGTAAAGAACACAATTGTGTGTGGGGTCCCGGGGGGGTGGGGGGGGGGCAGTCCAGGAATTGGTAGGAGGGGGCAGTAAACAGTGCTAAGCTACGCTTCATCTCTTCTCCGGCCTGGGTCTGGCCACAATACATCGTCCACGTCACAATATACGTTTTCTCTTGCCAAACATCGAGGGAACATCTCCTAGCATGGTGTATCCAACCTTGGACAGAGGCAGCCTCTATGTCCCCACATGGAGGGAAGTATCTCCTAGCATGGCGTATCCAACCTTGGACAGAGGCAACCTCTATGTCCCCACATGCGTCCTCCATTGCCTGGAGAAGCGGCATGCGGGCATAGGGTTGGCGATCATACTCTTTCCAGCGCCAGGTTGAGAAGAATTCTTCTATGGGATTTAGAAAAGGTGAATATGGGGGTAGGTACAAAACTACAAATTATGGATGGGTGGCAAACCAGTTTTGGACCAGAACAGCCTGGGGGAAAACTAACATTGTCTCATAAAAATGACAAATCTAGCAGGCTCCTGATCTGGATCAGGGACCGGCATTGTGTAAATTGCATCCAGAAAAGTGAGCATATGGCCGATGTTGTACGGACCCAGTGTAGCATTGTGATGGAGGACCCCGTTTTGAGTGATGGCAGCACACATAGTTATATTACCCCCACGCTGTCCAGGGACATTGGTAATTGCCCTCTGTCCTATTCCATTTCTTCCGTGGCGCCTGGTTTTGGTGAGGTTGAAGCCAACCTCATCCACATAAATAAATTCATGGCAAATTACATGGGCATCCACCTCCAATACTCTCTGTAACAGACAAAATGAAATACAGATGAGTTAATATGGTATGTCTGAAGTACTGGAAGTAGTGTTGCATACATACCTCTACAAAGTCATGTCACATATTCTTGACTCTGACAGAGTTTCTCTCAAATGGCACCTTGTAAAGTTGTTTCATCGTCACTCGGTGCCGTTGGAGGATGCGTTGTATGGTCGACAGGCTTACAGCATTGATGTTGTTAATGGTGTCATTATTCAAGATATGCCCTCTTATCTCTTGAATCCTAATTGCATTGTTGGCCAAAACCATATTTATAATTACAGTCTCTTGTACATCTGTAAACAAGTGTCCTCGTCCTCCATGATGTCTTTGCCTTTCCACTCTGTACAGAATTCAAACACAGTATGTGTTCAGCATAGTAACTGTAAACAATGTACACGTTTTTTTTGTACAGCATGATAACCAACCTCATTCATTCAATGCAATGCAGTGAATGGGTGGCTTAGCGTTACACATGTTTATGCAGTACTATGCAGTCATACGTATTTTACAGTACATTACTGTAATGCTAAAATAGTCATTGGATAGTTGCATACTTGTTCTCATTTCTGAAGGTTCAAATAATGGACGTCACTGTAAATCGACTCAAGTTGGGCTGGACTCTCAGTCCAGCCTCTCTCATGATCAACAAGTGTTGCCCTAATCTCATCAGAGATGGCTCTCCTTACTTCTCTCCTTCCTTCTCTTCTTTGCCCTCATCCTCTTCTTCCTCTTCCTCCTACTCCTCTTGCTCTCTGTCCATTGTTGGCATACATTGTTCAAAACAGGTAATCTGACCTTTGACCTATTTATAGGCCTATACTACAGTAAACAGTAATTGGTTAGTGATAAGTTAAGCTATTAGTGTTTGCACATGTGAGGAGTGTGTGTGTGACCTGGTGAATAAGTGTAGCATTTTGATTGGTTGTGTTTGGAAAAGGAAAGCAAGTCACTTCCTGTTAGATATTTTTTGTTTTAGGTAGAGAATTGTGTGTAGTGTTTTGAAAAAAGTGTTTTATGCAATTGACAACTGAGTCAAAGGCTGAGAAATAGCTTATGGTTTTGGATATTTGGTGTGTAGTTTTGCACTTTGAGTGAGAGGTTTCAAAAATCATGTGACATGAAAAGATTGTGTGTAAGCAGTTGGAAAAAAACTGTAAGTAAAACAAATTTCTGGTGACATGGTATGTGGGTGGTATGTGGTATATGTAAACAGGGGAGCAACTTTCACTGGGGATGGGGACGGGGGACATGTCGCCGCCGCCTCCCCCCAAATTCTGAAATTGTATTTTTGTCCCCTCCAGTTTTATAATTGGAATGTGATACAAAATGAGACAATGGTGTGCTTTAGGACCATGCGGATGCCTCCGAGCAGTCGGGTTGTCTGTTTGGAGTGTTAATCTGACTTGATATTTTCAATAAAAATGATTTTGTTCCCCCACTTCTAAAACCAAAGTCGTGCCCCTGTATGTAAATTATGTCGAGGTATCGAATTCTGCATGAAATAGACAGTAGTAGCATTAATTTGAAAAAGGATGCTGGAAGGTAAGACACATATTCCCCACCTGGTGGGAGAGATATTTTCAGATGCGGGGAATGGGTAAGGTAATCTCCTAAATGATTGCAGATTTAGGAGGAATGGAAACCGTCTACAAAACCATTATACATTTTCAGAACATTGATATTTTTTTCCTGGACAGAAAAGTTTAAAAGCACGCATATATGCACTCAGAAGGCAGCTTGACTCATAGAGATCCGTGAAAACGCAACAAAAAAAGTTTCAATCGGACCTTTCTCCAAGCGAAAAGATTAAAATGGATATGACTTCTGAAAAACTAGACACAATTTTGTACTTTTCTGAAATCTCTCCATCTGCCACACCCTCCCCCCCCTCTCTATGTTAATTTCTCTATAGTAAAGATACATTTCCCCCTCAAACACACTATGGGGCCCCAGGGCCCTGTTGGGCCAATGTTCAATATGACGGAGATGAAATGTAGCCTACAGAACGAGTACAATTCCATTTCACGAAGAATGATAAGGAGGGACAGGGAATGGTTCAAAACTAAACATATCCAGGTGTTAGAATGGCCAAGTCAAAGTCCAGACCTGAATCCAATCGAGAATCTGTGGAAAGAACTGAAAACTGCTGTTCACAAATGCTCTCCATCCAACCTCACTGAGCTCGAGCGGCAAGGAGGAATGAGAAAAAATGTCAGTCTCTCGATGTGCAAAACTGATAGAGACATACCCCAAGCGACTTACAGCTGTAATCGCAGCAAAAGGTGGCGCTACAAAGTATTAACTTAAGGGGGCTGAATAATTTTGCACGCCCAATTTTTCAGTTTGATTTGTTGAAAAAGTTTGAAATATCCAATAAATGTCGTTCCACTTCATGATTGTGTCCCACTTGTTGTTGATTCTTCACAAAAAAATACAGTTTTATATCTTTATGTTTGAAGCCTGAAATGTGGCAAAAGGTCGCAAAGTTCAAGGGGGCCGAATACTTTCGCAAGGCACTGTATACTGTACTCGATACCATCTACTGTATCTTGCCTATGCCGCTCTGTACCATCACTCATTCATATATCTTTATGTACATATTCTTTATCCCCTTATACACACAAGTGTAAGACAGTAGTTTTGGAATTGTTAGTTAGATTACTTGTTGGTTATTACTGCATTGTCGGAACTAGAAGCACAAGCATTTCGCTACACTCGCATTAACATCTGCTAACCATGTGTATGTGACAAATAAAATTTGATTTGATTAAACCCCAGGGGCCACAGAAATTAGACTAAATGCAAAATTGTCATCAGATATAAATTAATCAATATAATTAGGGCCCATAACAATTAAAACCTCTTTCTGTAATTAACACGGAGAGAGAATATAAAGAATATAAATATAAATCTCTTGATGTATTTTCTTATAGGGCTCGTAAAAACTTTATGATTGCATGTCCACAATAACCTTTCAGCAGCATTGGAGATGATAGAGCTAATGGGAACATGGCGTGATGCCACGTCGTTGCTCCCGGCCCCGCGGAAACGTGTTTCACAGGAGGAGAGAACAGTGGTTGGTGTGTGAAGGAGAATAGCAATAAATGCTAGCTGAAGGACATTATGATATAGTCGCATACCCTCCTGTTGAAGGTTAAACAGGCCAAGCCATATGGCAATGGCTTGGCTATGAGCAGGCCTAGGGTGAACTGCTTGGAGGGATGGTTCCCCAGACCCAGGTTAATCTTCTACCAATGATGCAAATGACATTCATTGCTGGTCAAATAATCTCTTGTGGACTGCCTACGAAAATGAGCGTCTGACCAAATTAAATTACTGGGCACATGACAAGACCGTGAATACCCACACACCCTCCCCTCGTCTCTATGAGGCACTTTCCCCTCTCTAACAGTGTCACAGTCCTTTGCTGACAGACGAGCCAGGCGCAAAAATGTTTTACAGAGGACACACAGCGTCAGCCATGTTATTTTAGCGCTGTCTCAATTCAGTTGATACATTTTCAGGCTTATCATTAAGAAAATTGGTCACAAGAGACCGAGACCATAGATAGAAGTGGCTTTACAAGAGGCTGAGACCATAGAGATAGAATCAAATCAAATTCTATTTGTCACATACACATGGTTAGCAGATGTTAATGCGAGTGTAGCGAAATGCTTGTGCTTCTAGTTCCGACAATGCAGTAATAACCAACGAGTAATATAACCTAACAATTTCACAACAACTACCTTATACACGCAAGTGTAAAGGGATGAAGAATATGTACATAAAAATATATGAATGAGTGATGGTACAGAACAGCATAGGCAAGATGCAGTAGATGGTAGAGTACAGTATATTCATATGAGATGAGTAATGTAGGGTATGTAAACATTATATTAAGTTGCATTGTTTAAAGTGGCTAGTGATACATTCATTACATACATTTTTCCATTATTAAAGTAGATGGAGTTGAGTCAGTATGTTGGCAGCAGCCACTCAATGTTAGTGGTGTTAGAAGCTGTTTTTCAGTCTCTCGGTCCCTGCTTTGATGCACCTGTACTGACCTCGCCTTCTGGATGATAGCGGGGTGAACAGACAGTGACTCGGGTGGTTGTTGTCCTTGATGATCTTTATGGCCTTCCTGTGACATCGGGTGATGTAGGTGTCCCGGAGGGCAGGTAGTTTGCCTCCGGTGATGCGTTGTGCAGACCTCACTACTCTCTGGAGAGCCTTACGGTTGTGGGCGGAGCAGTTGAAGTACCAGGCGGTGACACAGCCCGACAGGATGCTCTCGATTGTGCATCTGTAAAGGTTTGTGAGTGTGTTTGGTGACAAGCCAAATTTCTTCAGCCTTCTGAGGTTGAAGAGGCGCTATTGAGACCATAAAGATAGATAGAAGTGGTTTCACAAGAGGCTGAGACCATAGAGATAGATAGAACTGCTTCAGGCAAGTTGCTGGTGATTCCCTCCACGACTGATTTTCTCATCGAGAGAGACAATTATATTTTATGAACCCGGAACAACCTTCTCTAGTGGTCTCGTCCAATGATCACAAATGATTTGGGTTTGAAGTAAAAAACATTATTGAGTGACTGTTTCATTAAGCGTAGGCCCATGGCTCCTCTAGGGCTTAATATTTATTTCACACGTTAGATTTACCTAGATATGCATTTACCATGAATCATTATGTAACAGCAAAGTCTGCATAATGACAATGAATGCGCCGAGACTAATAACTTGTAACACTCCCACTTGTGCGAATGTAACACTCCCACTTGTGCGATGTTGATGGAAATACTGTGCAAATAGCAATAAAACAAGCACAAATATACATGGACGGATGAACCTAAAGTTGCCAATTCAGATGGATGAAGTGCTTCAGTCTACAAGCATAGATGTAAATACTGTACATGAATCTGTACGTTGAGTAAGCAAGTACTTACTATACAGCTCATGATAAATTCCCATTCCCAAATTCCTGTCTGAATTCCTGTCCATCGGGAGGCATCCCAGGAAAGTCCAAACCTCTCAGACACTCCAAGGCCATTTAGTAAGTTTCTAACAACCTTACCATCTGTGATACTTTGTTGTCATCACCTTGACCCTGTTCTGATGTCATCGCCTTGACCCTGTTCTGATGTCATCGCCTTGAGCCTGTTCTGATGTCCTCGCCTTGAGCCTGTTCTGATGTCCTCGCCTTGAGCCTGTTCTGATGTCCTCGCCTTGAGCCTGTTCTGATGTCCTCGCCTTGAGCCTGTTCTGTTGTCACCACCTTGACCCTGTTCTGATGTCACCACCTTGACCCTGTTCTGATGTCACCACCTTGACCCTGTTCTGATGTCCTCGCCTTGAGCCTGTTCTGTTGTCACCAACTTGACCCTGTTCTGTTGTCACCACCTTGACCCTGTTCTGTTGTCATCACCTTGACCCTCTGTCTCCCGATTCTTTGAAGATCATGCTTCAAAACAAACAGGGTTGAAGAGCAGTAGACGCGTCGGTCAGGGGCCCAGAACCGGACCCCACTAAACCTGTATCAACAGCTGGATGCTCCATAATAGACGGCAGGTTAAATCCCACCAGGATAGACGGAGCCAGTCACACACACACACACATCTCTTTAGAAGAGATTATAAATGCATTTTATATGTCCCCTCACATCTTATCTATGAGAGCTAATGAAGTTGAAACGTTATTTTCTTTGAAATTATAAGACTTAATTATAGTGTAAGAGGGCAGAGAAGGTGTTGCTGTGTAGTATATATTTAGATGGCAGCTTAGGCGAGAGGACAAAGATATCTTAACAAAAAGCCACAGCACGAAGGTGTGTGGTCTAATTGCATAGCGCAGGGTCAGGGAGGAGGTAAAGGTTAGCCAGTATTTACTCCATTGCAGGCAGACTTCAGCGTGCCAAAGGGTGAGAGTGAGACCTGCCAGTCTATAACTATAGCCACTCTGTAATGAGCTTCCACCTGTCCAAACCGCTCAGATCTACAGGAGGGACTAAAGAGGCTCGGGGCCAACAACACTACTGTTTAGCCCTTCAACAGAAACGTGAAACCTGCCAGTTTCTCACTACTACTTTCTCTCATTAGCCAAAGCACGTCTCTGCCTAGTTGTGGCCGGTGTTAAATTCATAGTCTGTCATCTCTTGTCTCGTCAGGTGATTGTTTTGGCTGCGTTTAGTTCTCCAAGGTCAATGAGATGGATGCCTGGGCTGTACTGCTCTCTATCATGGCTCTAAGAGAAATGTAAAACAGCAGTGTGCTCAATTTAAGCTGTCCCAACATTCGCACTCAGACTTTCTTGTTTTGTGTGAGCAATAGAGTTGGATGATTGGCAAAGTTGGCTAGGGTCAATTCAAGTTTTCAATTGAGTCAATTCCAGGAAGTAAGTTGAAATAGAATTTAATGATCTGAAAATGGCCAGAAAAAAAATCTGTTGTTTTCAATTAGGGGGGAATTCTGAAGCGAGTTAAGAGTGTGTAAATGGAACGTAAAATCCCTTTTTTCTCTCTATGTCAATTCTGACCTTGAACTTAAGCAGGAGAATAGCATGCTATTCACCCTCTATTCCCTCGGGGTGGAGCTCAAGTAAATTAAGTTGTTTCTACAGATACACCGTATTCCGACATGGACTTTATTCCCTAATAATTCCATCATGAATAAAGTCTAGCGAAACTACCGGTTCCAAGTGGAAAAAGCATCTTTATTTTTGAAGACAGAAATAGCACCATTCTCCATGCACTTGTAATATACAACTTGATAAGAGCTATTGTTAACGGCTAAATGAGTCATCTGTTTGCAGAAGGGGATTGTAAATATAAATGACAATGGTTTTAGATCTAGTTTACCTTATAAATCGCTGGAGACAAATGTGAAACCAGTCATATGTCAACAATCTGAATCATATCAGCTGATCAACTTTCCCACAGGAATGTTTATGAGATGCTTTATGCTGAATTTTTAATGTACAGACTTTTAATTCTCAGGGATGGGCTCTCGAATGTCTTATAGGCTACCCCAACTTTCTCTGTTTCCCATTTCTATCATGTTAAAAATGAGTCACTATCGACCGTCAGTAGACCTAATAACCACACATATTATACTGTTAATTTACTGTTAGTTCCCTTCACTTGGTATAGTCTGCATTATCATTCCATTTATTTAAATAGTTTTTCGTTTACTCCATCTCCCACTGGGCACTGACGTCAATTCAATATCTATTTCACGTTGGTTGAACGTATGTCATTGAAATTAAGTGGAAACAATGTACCAGTCAACCAGTGTGTGCACAGTGGGTTGTTTCCTTTGTAAACTCCTTCACTGCTGTGTGGTTTTTGCTGAGGATCATTAGTAACATTTGATTATATATATTTTTAAAGACATGTGGGCTCATTAAATCGTTATGGAGCGGAGCGCAGACCAAGCAATAACAGCTTGAACCAGACGCATGGTGTAATACTTGGCCTCTTCATCACACAGTTCCATGGTTGGTGCAGGCAAAAGACAAAGGCTATTATACACTATTCTCCCTATTATAATTCTATGTAATTAACAGCTTCGCACCCCCGCAGCTGCTTGCCCAAGCCTCCCCAGCTTCTCCTTCACCCAAATCCAGATAGCAGATGTTCTGAAAGAGCTGCAAAACCTGTACCCGTACAAATCAGCTGGGCTAGACAATCTGGACCCTCTCTTTCTAAAATTATCCTCTGTTATCCTCTTTTGTAACGTCCGAGATCTCTAAATATTAGAAAGCTGCCGCGGTCATCCCCCTATTCAAAGGGGGTGACACTCTAGACCCAAACTGTTATAGACCTATATCCATCCTGCCCTGCCTTTCTAAAGTCTTCGAAAGCCAAGTTAATAAACAGATCACCAACCATTTCGAATCACACCGTACCTTCTCTGCTGTGCAATCCGGTTTCCGAGCTGGTCATGGCTGCACCTCAGCCACACTCAAGGTACTAAACAATATCATAACCGCCATCGATAAGACAGTACTGTGCAGCCGTCTTCATCGACCTGGCCAAGGCTTTCGACTCTGTCAATCACCGTATTCTTATCGGCAGACTCAAGAGCCTTGGTTTCTCAAATGACTGCCTCGCCTGGTTCACCAGCTACTTCTCAGATAGAGTTCAGTGTGTCAAATCGGGCAGTCTCTATGGGGGTACCACAGGGTTCAATTCTCAGGTCGACTCTTTTCTCTGTATATATCAACGATGTCGCTATTGCTGCCGGTGATTCCCTGATCCACCTCTATGCAGACGACATCATTCTGTATACATCTGGCCCTTCTTTGGACACAGTGTTAACAAACCTCCAAATGAGCTTCAATGCCATACAACACTCCTTCCGTGGTCTCCAACTGCTCTTAAATGCTAGTAAAACTAAATGCATGCTTTTCAACTGATCGCTTCTCGCACCTGCCCGCCCGACTAGTATCACTACTCTGGACGGTTCTGACTTAGAATATGTGGACAACTACAAATACCTAGGTGTCTGGCTGGACTGTAAACTCTCCTTCCAGACTCATTAAAAATCTCCAATCCAAAATTAAATTTAGAATTGGCGTCCTATTTCGTAACAAAGCCTCCTTCACTCACGCCCCGCCGAACATACCCTCGTAAAACTGACTATCCTGCCGATCCTCGACATTGACGATGTAATTTACAAAATAGCCTCCAACACTCTACTCAGCAAACTGGATGCAGTCTATCACAGTGCCATCAGTTTTGTCACCAAAGCCCCATATACCACCCACCACTGTGACCTGTATGCTCTCGTCGGCAGGCCTTCGCTACATGTTTGTCGCCAGACCCACTGGCTCCAGGTCATCTATACTTCTTTGCTAGGTAAAGCTCCGCTGTATCTCAGCTCACTGGTCACGATATCAACACCCACCCGTAGCACGCATTCCAGCAGGTATATCTCTCTGGTCATCCCCAAAGCCAACACCTCCTTTGGCCACCTTTCCTTCCAGTTCTCTGCTGCCAATGACTGGAATGAACTGCAAAAATTACTGAAGTTGGAGACATATCTCCCTCACTAACTTTAAACATCAGCTGTCAGAGCAGCTAACCGATCGCTGCAGCTGTACACAGCCCATCTGTAATTGCCCATTCAATCTAAGTACCTCATCCCCTTATTGTTTTTATTTACGTTTTTGCTCTTTCGCACACTAGTATTTCTGCTTGCACATCATCATCTGCACATCTGTCACTCCAGTGTTAATCTGCTAAATTGTAATTACTTTGCCACTATGGCCTATTTATTGCCTTACCTTCTCACGCTATTTGCACACACTGTATATATACACTTTTTTTTCGATTGTGTTATTGACTGTACGCTTGTTTATTCCATGTGTAACTCTGTTGTTGTTTGTGTTGTTTTGTTTTATCTTGGCCAGGTCACAGTTGTAAATGATAACTTGTTCTCAACTGGCCTACCTGGTTAAATAAAGTTGAAATAAAAAATAAATTACTTTTTTTATTTACATGAATCCTTTTCACCGTTTTCTTTCTGTCATGCATAAAGACGCCCTGAAACTATATTTTACATGATTTGTAAAAACTTTCCTAAACTTATATAATCTAGAATTGAAGCTGAACTGGAGACAAATATGCATATATTTAGATGGCTCACGACTGGTGCAGCGGTCTAAGGCACTACTGGAATTGTACCCTGGTTCAATTCCAGGCTGTATCACAACTGGCCATGATTGGGAGTCCCATAGGGTGGCGCACAATTGGCCCAGAGTCATCCGGGTTTGGCCGGGGTAGGCCATCATTGTAAATAAGAATTTGTTCTTAACAGACATGCCTAGTTAAATAAAGGTTAAATAAAAAAACACAATTAAAATATATCCCTAATATCTGAACCAGTTCTCTCAATATGTTCTCGTGAGTCTGTCGATAAAATTCTAACTGAAAGGTACACCATTTTTAAGGCTGGCTTAAGATACTGTACACGCACTGAAAACCCTATTGAATGAAGACTCAATGAGAAAATCTGTTCAAAGGGCAAGTGGGAGGATTTCAACTGTTGAATGAAATGTATTCAGAGCGTGCAAAGTAGCCGAATAAGTTAAATCTGAATAGGAACGACTGAGAACTGTAGCAAAGGTGTATGAATCAGCCCCTTAATGAACTGAATTTTCATTCACTGTCTGAATTGAAAAGAGAATTGACCCCAACCCTGAGTTAGACAGCAATATGCATTAATTATAATCCACATAATAATTCACATTTCCGATTGCTACAGGCCTATTTTCATGCTTTAGCAAATTAAGATCCTACACCTGTAGGCTATGATTGAGGTATGATGAGTAGGCTCACCCTTAAAGTAAATTTATGCTTGATCTGAAAATGTAGTCAGACGCTACATATTGAGGGTGTGACGCAATTGTGTGTGCAATTGAGGGTGTGACGCACATTTTGTAACAGTGATGAGGTATAGCTCTACATTGACAACATTTGTTGACGGTAGGTGGGGGTGGAAGGTCCTGTATACAAACTCACTTCCTTGACAACTTCCTTCAGAACAACTCTGCGCTGTTCTGCGAATTCCCTTGCAGTGCAGCCGTATCACCTTAAGTGCTGCACGGCCAATGCAGATGGCAGATTGACCATGTAGAGCCTTTAAACATGCTCTCTCTTTCTGTGTGTGCGCGTGTGTGGCTGCAGGTATTTAATGAGCATGTCTCTACCCCCTCTCACTTTTGATAGAGTTTTGAACATCTACAACAAATAAAATGACCATGAACTGTGGGATTTCAAGGGTGTTGACATAAGAAATCCGACATGTGGGGTCTATTGAAAATAAACGTTTCAATGCTTTGAGTACAGAAAAATTAAGTCTACTGTACATTGATAGGGCGTCATTGTAAATAATAACTTGTTCTTACTGGTTAAATAAAAATGATAGCGGGAAACAATACTGTTCTCCTTTCCCAAATTGCACCCTATTCCCTTTATAGTGCACTACTTTTTACTAGGACCAATATGGCTCTGATCAAAAGTAGGGCACTATGTAGGGAATAGGATGCCATTTGGGAGGCTAACCTCAGTAATTCCTGGCCTGTATTCAGAAAGAGTCTGAATGAATGCTGATCTACAGTAGGATCAGTTTGGCCCTTTAGATCAAACAATAGTATTTGTGTCCTACAGGATTGGGATAAATTCCATTTAAATGTAGTCAGTTCCGGAATTAATTTGAAATTCCAATTCCAAAATGTCTATGTAAAAAAACCATCACACATTTTTGGGGGGAATTTCAGTTTTTCTGAACTTTCTGAATTGAAATAGAATTGACCTTACACTGCTCTCGTAACAGCAGGGGTTAAGGTCCTGTAACGGCTCCCGTTGGTAGAAGGAGACCATGGCGTACGTTGTATTTTTATCGATGACACCAAAAAACCGACCGCGCACAGTTCTGTAAGGCTAAGACACTAAACTGAAAACAAGATCCCACAAAACCCAAACGGAAAATGACAACTTATATATGCTCCCCAATCAGAGACAAAGATAGACAGCTGCCTCTGATTGGGAACCACACTCGTCCAAAAACAAAGAAATAGAAAACATAGACTTTCCCACCCAAGTCACACCCTGACCTAACCAAACATCAAGAATAATAAGGATCTCTAAGGTCAGATGCGTGACAGGTTCATAGTTGTGAGCCATGATCCTTGCTTTACCACAATGGCACATGTATTCACCAAGGTGCCAGGAATCAGGCAAGACCTTAATGGAGGGAGTATTTATATAAGGCGCTGTAGTTCAGAAATGGAAGATGACAACCTATTCATCAGGTGCTATGAATCACGATGGGGTGTATATCAATCAAATATTTAATGCGTCCCAAATGGCACCTTGTTCCCTTTATAGTGCCCATAGGGCTCTGGTGAAAAGTAGTGCACTATATAGGGATAGGGTGCCATTTTGGATGAACACAATTTTCTATTCAATCAAACACTGTAAATCACAGCAATTCCATAAAGCATTTTTAGCCACAACTTGTTTTCATTACTATAAAGCACTTTAGCGTTCACAGCATTTTATTGAGATGCCATTCTCTACCCAAATGATTTTGACTGAAATATTTAGGTTGGCAAAAATACATTTCAGTTTTTCAAATGTAGAATATGAAGTTGTTATTAGTATTTATTTTACAAGGCAGAGTTATTGAGCACTTACTAGTCATACTCATATCACATCACCCTCATTTGGAAGATGAATTACATTTTAACTCTTCATCTTGTAATGAACCATGTTTGTTTGGCGTGCATGAAAAGCCCGGCCAATAACATTTTAAAAGACCTGCCAATAACATTTTAAAAACCCTGCCAATAACCTATTAAAAGCCCTGTTAATAACCTTTTAAAAGACCTGCCAATAATCTTTTAAAGGCCCTGTTAATAACATTGTAAAAGCCCTGCCAATAACCTTTGAAAAGTCCTGTTAATAACCTTTTAAAAGCCCTGTTAATAACATTGTAAAAGCCCTGTTAATAACCGTTTAAAAGCCCTGTTAATAACCTTTTAAAAGCCCTGTTAATAACCGTTTAAAAGCCCTGTTAATAACCTTTTAAAAGCAATGTTAATAACATTTTAAAAGCCCTGTTAACAACCTTTTAAAAGCAATGTTAATAACCTTTTAAAAGCAATGTTAATAACCGTTTAAAAGCCCTGTTAATAACCTTTTAAAAGCAATGTTAATAACCTTTTAAAAGCCCTGTCAATAACCTTTTAAAAGCCCTGTCAATAACCTTTTTTTTATCACTGTCAGTCAGCCATTACAGTGCGGCCCGATGCCAGAGCACACACTCCGTCTCGTCCATCCTGATCAGAGAAAGGTCACCTGTTCGTGGGCAGAACGAGCGTAGGACGCATAAAGATGCACTAGAGATCTCTTATCTTTGCAATCTTTGTCTTTGTCTGATGCCACCAGCTATTGAGGGCTTTTTCTCTTTTAAAGTGGTTAATTTCCTCTCCTATGATTGCCTTGGCAGAACATAGGTGCGTACCACCACCTACTGTGCCGGAGTGTGTAAAGTCAGAACACGTCAAAGTTGGTGATTTAATTATGAAATGTTTACTCAGGAGTATAATTCATTGGCTGACACCTCCTGCTGATTTGGATGGAATTATTTAATCCTTCTTTAACCCATAGCAAGTCCCACCCAGTTGGCTACTTCAAAATGGTTAAAGCCCTCAATTACGCTGTCCATGTTTAAACGGTCTTTGGCGCCCTCTATCCAACTCTATTGTACGATGCCGGGGGGAAACACTCCGGGGGGAAACACTCCGAGGGGAAACGCTCCGGGGGGGAAACGCTCCGGGGGGAAACGCTCCGGGGGGAAACGCTCCGGGGGGAAACGCTCCGGGGGGAAACGCTCCGGGGGAAACGCTCCGGGGGGAAACGCTCCGGGGGGAAACGCTCCGGGGGGAAACGCTCCGGGGGGAAACGCTCCGGGGGGAAACACTCCGGGGGGAAACACTCCGACGGCCGCTGCCGTTTCAGGAAGCCATGTTTTCTTCCGCTCTTCAGCAAATATTTATGATCAGGGTTTAATTTTCATTAGTAACCACCTCTGGAGACGTGGCTGCTGCTTTACAAGAGTCATAAATTATTGGGTCCCTCACTTACTGTGATCAAGGCCTCCTGAGGACAGAGAGGCCTGTGCCACATCCACAGAGGACAAACTCACTGATTCTCTCTCTCTCTCTCTCTCTCTCTCTCTCTCTCTCTCGCTCCCTACCTCTCTCTCTCTCTCTCTCCATTGATGCCATTAAAAAACAGGAGAAGAAGAATGAAGTGCATATACAAGTGAGACAATGCAGAGGGGAAACCACAAAGTATTACCACCAACAGAGACTAGATTCACCAGGCTGATTGACCTGTAGAAAAGTAGCTGTCACAAAGACATCCTGTCACAAAGGTGTCCATTTTCTATTCATGCATAGTTGTTGTCAACCATGTATTATACATTAGAACAACTGTTCAGGACAGGTCACTCAATAGTCTACTAGGGAGTTTATCGTGCAAAAACATTGAATATGATGCCACCTAGTGCCAGTGGACCGTCCTAAGGGTATCCACAAATATACAGAAGCCTTAATTGAAATGCAAGAGGTGTTTGTCTCAAATGTGTGTGTGAGTATGTAGGTGAGTATATATATATATATTTATATACATACAGACAGACAGAGAAAGACCTTTTAGCCAATCATAACACAGAATCATTTGCAGTTGTTACCTGAAGAATGGGCCTGTTTTATTTGTCAGTTTTGAGGCCGAGATCTTTCTCTGTCTGAGACACAACCGCTGGTCCTTAACAACCAGGGCACATTTCACCTCCTCCAGAAAGAACACTCTCCCCGGGGTCATACTGAGACACCTTCACAGCTCCCCCACCATCTTATTGTTTAAGTGAAAAATATAAAATAAATCAGAGTCCCAGCTCACTGTCAGTTAGTGACATAACTGATCGTTCCTTCAGAGACTCAGGGCTGGCACACCTGATGTCATCGGCCAGGAAAGCTTTCTTCTGGTTCTTCTGCAGCCACTTCCACAGGTCCTCCACCTTCTTATCACACACCCAGGGGTTCTGGCTGAAGGCCACCCAAAGATGGTTGCTTGTCCATGGGGAGGAGAGCTGCTCCAGCAGGGTGTTGGAGATGTGACCAAGCCGGTTGAAGTTGAGAAACAGGAACTCGAGGCGATGGAGCCCCTGGAGGAGAGTCGGGGGAAGCCTCTCCAGTTGGTTCTCCTGGAGGAAGAGGTGCGTCAGGTTTGGGGTGTTCCTGAAGGCGGAAGGGTCCAGGGCGCTGAGTTGGTTCCCCTCCAGGTTGAGCCTCTCTAGGCTGCTCAGAGGATTCAGTGCCCCCGCCAGGAGCTTCTCCAGGCGGTTATGGGAGAGGTCAAGGTTCTTCAGGTGGCGTAGTTTCTGGAACAGGGCTGTGGGTACGGCCGTCAAGTGGTTCCCTGATAGGTCCAGCCAGGTGAGGTTACTGTTGTCAGGGAGCCAATCAGCATCCACACCGCTGATCAGGTTGTTCTTCAGCACCAGGTTACACAGCGGAGCGTGGCTGAAGACATATGATGGCAGGAAGTGCAGGTGGTTCCCTGTGAGATCCAACGTGTGCAGGTGAGGGACAGCTCTGAGGAGATCTGAAGGAAGTGTGCTCAGGTTGTTGTAATATAGTTGGAGCTCTTTCAGAAGGGGCGTGGCCTGTAAGTGGTTGGCAGTAATCGTGCTGAGGTTGGTGGATTGGATGGACAAGGAGGTGGTGTTGCCTGGGAGACCATCGGAGGGGAACTGGGAGAGGGAGTCGTCACTGCAGACCACCTTGGTGTCGCTGGAAGAGAAATGGCAGGTGCACATGTCTGGGCAAGAGAGGGCGCCATTGCTACGGCTGCAACAACAGGTCAGCACACACAGAGGAAGGAGGAACCAGGTGCTCATCTTTCTAAAACTGTGAAACAAAGAGGTAGTTGGGCCTCAAAACATACATTATTTAATATTTGCAGAAGTGTATGTTAACGCAAAAGACATGGGTGACTCATAAATCATAAAGAATTCCTTAATGCTCTGTAACATCAAGTCCATTATACATGCAGTTGTTATAAAGGATGACACTATTCTGATCGGTATCTTTCAATGTTCGACATAATCACAAGTCGTAAATAATGCATAACAAATAACTTGAGTTATAGTTTTTTTCAGATACAGATAAAAGTATTGTTTGTCAAGAGGATTAAGACACGGTAATTAAATCAAAGTCCTTTAGTTCACCTTACCTGAAGTCTTGCTGTCATTCATGTTTTGTTGCCTTCATTGGCTTGCTTGTTTCATCTGCTCTTATGACTATTTCAATGCTCCTTATATCAAATGTGTGTGTGTGTGTGTGTGTGTGTGTGTGTGTGTGTGTGTGTGTTTGTGTGGTTCAGGCTATGCACCAGACAGAGTAAATAATGAGTGGGTTTAGATAAAGTCCACAACCTGTTTTTGTGGATTTATTGCAAAATGTAAACAAAGAAATAGAAACCTGGGCAACTGGGGAATTTCCGTTCTTAGTCATTCATCATACACTTATTTTTATTGCTGTAACTATTTTTGGGGTAGTTGAAAACATGACATGGGCACTCTACACAACAACGACAAAATATCATGTAAATTAGCAGTTGAATTTCAGCTATTTTTGTTACGTTCTTTGTTGGAATGAGACCAAGGTGCGCGTGGTAGGCGAACATTTTATTTCAAATGAACACCAAAAAAAAATAAAAAATACAAACCGACCGTAAAGTTCTGCAGGCTATACAGGAACTAACCATATCAAGATCCCGCAACTGAAGGTGGGAAAAAGGTCTGCCTAAGTATGATCCCTAATCAGAGTCAACGATAAACAGCTGCCTGTGATTGGGAACCAAACTAGGCCAACAAAGAAATAGAAACATGGATTTGCCCATCCAAGTCACACCCTGACCTAACCAAATAGAGAATAAAAAAGGCTCTAAGGTCAGGGCATGACAATTTGGTAATTTTTTTACAGGTCAAATATAAATTGTTGATGTGAACAAAGAGACTGCGGTGGCCTGTTGTTTGCATTTCCTTCAGTTATGTTCAGAGATTATTATCAGTACGTGTTTAATTAAGCCTTTAACATCTGACTACTTTTACAACAATTTTACTTAATACATCATTATTTAATAGGCATATTATTCAGTCAAGACGTGGGGCCAGTTGGTGGGGTATTTATACCCCTTTCTAACAGACTAAGGTGCTAGGACACCAAGATAAGTAATTTAAAATTCCAATTCAGGTCACTTTTTTATTTAAGTGGATGTGTGCATAATTATGATGAAAATACACAATATGCAATAGACCAACATTACCTTAGATTCATTTGAGATAGGAGTTCAATAGACCACAGTTTGAGATAGGTTAAAGTGATAATTTATAATCTGAGTGAAAAAGGTTTGATGGATCAGAGTCCTAGCTCACTGTCAGTTAGTGACATAACTGATCGTTCCTTCAGAGACTCAGGGCTGGCACACCTGATGTCATCGGCCAGGAAAGCTTTCTTCTGGTTCTTCTGCAGCCACCTCCACAGGTACTCCACCTTGCCATCGCACACCCAGGGGTTCACCGTGAGGTCCAACCCCTGCTCATCAATGGAGTGAAGTTGGTCCAGCAGACCAGGAGGGATGTGGCTCAGCAGGTTATCATCCAGACTCAGGTGAGCCAGGTTTGGGAGGCCATGGAACAGGGTTGGTGGCAGTTGTCCAAGCCGGTTCTCCAGAAGAAACAGGTGTGTCAGGTTGAGGTTGTTACTGAAGGTAGACACGTCCAGGGTGCTGAGTTTGTTCCCCTCCAGCGTCAGCCTCTCCAGTTTGGTCAGAGGGTGTAACAAATTTGGCGGGAGCTTCTCCAGGCGGTTATGTGAGAGGTCAAGGTTCTTCAGGTGGCGTAGTTTCTGGAACAGGGCTGTGGGTACGGCCGTCAAACGGTTCCCTGACAGGTCCAGCCAGGTGAGGTTACTGTTGTCAGGGAGCCAATTAGCATCCGCACTGCTGATCAGGTTGTTCTTCAGCACCAGGTCACGCAGTGGAGCGTGGCTGAAGACATTGGCGGGAAGCTGATCCAATGCGTTACCCGAGAGAGCCACCGAGAACAGGTGAGGGACACCCCTGAAGAGATCTGATGGAAGGGTGCTCAGGTTGTTGTTGTACAGGTAGAGCTCCTGTAGAAGGGGTGTAGCTCTCAGGTGCTGTTCTGAGATGGAGCTGATGTTGGTGAACTGGATGGTGAGGGAGGTTGTGTTGCTTGGAAGACCGTAGGAGGGGAACTGGGTGAGGGGGACTTCATTACAGACCACCTCTGTTTTTCTTGGGGATATGTAGCATCTGCAAAGGGCTGGGCAAGAGAAGGTGCCATGGCAACAACATGCCAGAAACAGGAGAGGAAAGAGAAACCAGCTCTTCATCACTAAGGCACTGAGCAAGGGAAAAGAGAGAGAGATGCTCATAAATGTTAGTTATTCTCCTGTCGGGAAATAAAAATTGCTTTGCAATTAAAATGCAATTGCTAAAGTGCTGTGCCTATAATGTTATTACAAACGTAAATAATTGATTTGATTACATTAAATGTGGATATTTCCAACTACAGTAGGTTACATTTCTCAGTGCTTAGATCACTAGTATAGGCTAAAGACATGTCCTTAGGCTTCTGTCCAAAACTATGAGCATATTGATCAATAAAAATATCTTTGAAATTTCACTTACCCTGGTTTTATAATAGTCTCAAATGATGCTGTAAATTATACCAGCTCCTGTTTTGTATCGTCCAGTCAGAATGGTTTCAACATTGTAGACGGGAATTAGGAAGGTGGATAGCCTGCCCTACAATCATTAATCATTGAGTAAATAATGAGCGATCAGCACTTGGCGGGAACAAACAGTTCCAAAAGTGAATCACGAACCTCTGGAGAAATAGGCCTACATTCATCTGTGTCATATTTCTTTCACGTTTTTCAAACTCACTGACCATCATATAGGCAGGCACAACTATAACTAAACATACAGCATATAGGCTACTGTTGTAACTGTATAGTTTGTCATCCATGTAATGTAATATGACGCTTCTTTGAAATACAAGCCATACAAATTCGGGGGCGCACTTCAACGCTCACTATGTGATGGCCAAAAGGTTATTGCTTGAAGTAATATACTGGAAAAATTCTCAGCCACCTGTCCAATTCTCTCGGGTAGACTGACTACACGCTGTCAAGTCAATCCGGCAACTAACAGGAGTGATTGGAGACAACAAGTATCATTATTTTTTACCCAATACCAAGACAATATGCTAACGTCACCCGTAGACGACTCGAACATTTTGTTACACTTGTTAAATTATAGTACATTCTGCTTGTGTTTAGTGTCTAAAATCCCGTCGATTGTTCTCGTAGCAAGAGCGAAGTCTTCCAAGGGATTCAGCCTGAAGGGCTTGCTGTTAGAGTTGACTGGGTAAGTTAAGGACAACTCCACACGTCTGTACTCACATAGCTGTGTTTCAGACTAGCCTATTGGTACATTTATGTCAAACGTAAGCATACATAGTCTAATTTGCACGGATAAATTGAGACATTAAAAACAACGGGTTTTATTTGTGGTAGTGGTGGTGGTGGTGGTGGTGGGGGGGGGGCGGTTCTAGTACATTTCGATGTTTTTGTAATAACTAGGAAGCACCAATGATGGCTGTTTTGCTATTAGTCAACTAGAAAACAGGTCACACCATCAACTACTAAATTAATGTCAAGTGGTTTGAAACATCTCATCTCCTCTGAGTAGGAACAGCATATGACATTCAATGTATTTCTTCTAAAGTATACTTCATGAGATATAGGCCTATAACCCATCAAAGATGCATTTCCGATAACGTTTCCAGATGCTATACCTACAGTCCTGTCTACCTTCTGAAATAACTTTGATCCCCCCTGAACTCTTCCTCAGCTTTCATTAACTTTGAAGCGACATGTAGGGGAAGAGGGGCTTAAACTAGGCATTCTATACTGTACTGGTCTCAGTATAGCTCGGCTGCAGCTGTGGTGCCCCATTACACTGTCACTCGACCCACTGGTAAATGTCAACTGGAAATGGATGGGGTACAGACTGATGGGGAGCGTCTGACTTTGGGAGAAAGGAGTGAGGGGAACCAGGGTGTCAGTTGGCAGCATGGTAAAGGCAAGGGCGACTCCTAACCCAACACCTAGCTACCTTGTCAAGAGATTCGGATTCAGATGTAATAGCTAAGTGGTTGGGTTGACAGTCTAAATGTCCCGGGTTCAAGGCCAGGTCGGGACAACCTCATGACTTCACTACAGTACAACATACTACAGAAATCAGACTCCCCTAATCTTAATTCCCTGCAGTACAGTTTTGTGATTTAGTGTGTTGGCATACATGCAGCCTGTGTGCCTGGTCACTCTGCTGGTACTGGCATCTAAATTAACCGTCTGTCTGTCCGTCTGTCCGTCTGCCTCTCTCTGTGTCTGTCTGTCTGTCTGTCTCTCTGTCCGTCCACCTGTCTGTCTGTCTGTCTGTCTGTCTGTCTGTCTGTCTGTCTGTCTGTCTGTCTGTCTGTCTGTCTGTCCCTCCCTCTGTGTCTGTCTGTCTGTTTGTCCCTCTGTGTCTGTCTGTCTGTCTGTCTGTCCCTCCCTCTGTGTCTGTCTGTCTGTCTGTCTGTTTGTCCCTCTGTGTCTGTCTGTCTGTCTGTCTCTCTCCCTCTCTGTCCGTCTGTCCGTCTGTCTGTCTCTCTGTGTCTGTCTGTCTGTCTGTCTCTCTCTCTCTCCCTCTCTGTCCGTCCATCTGTCTGCCTGACTGTCTGCATGTCCTTCCATTCCAGATATGTCGTGTTTGTCACCTACCAGATTCACCATGCTGCACCATCTTCCACGTTCCTGGAGTACCCGATACTCATTGCCCAAGGTGATGTTGCACAAGATGATGCTATCATGGTGCAATGATTCGTGCTATGCCCCCATCATGGCACGAGTCATGAAAGGGTGTTCTTCCTATGTGTGTGTGTGTGTGTGTGTGTGTTTGTGTGTGTGTGTGTGTGTGTGTGTGTTGAGTGAAATATATATAAATAGAGCATTGTGTGTGTGACAGAGAAGAAGATCCTTAAAGGTGAACTTCAGTATTTTACAACTTGATGTTAATGTTTTTTCATCTTGAAAGTATATGGACCAGGAGAAACTGTAATCCGGGGTTAGTTTTTCTTAAAAAATAGCTAATGTGCGCAAATGTGATTAGCATGAGGTTGTAAGTAACAACAACATTTCCAGGACATAGACATATCGGATATGGGCAGAAGCTTAAATTCTCATTAATCTAACTGCACTGTCCAATTGACAGTATCTATTACAGTGAAATAATACCATGCTATTGTTTGAGGAGAGTGCACAGTTATGAACTTCAAAATATATTAATAAACCAATTAGGCACATTTGGGCAGACTTGAAACAACATTTTGAACAGCAATGCAATGGTTCATTGGATCAGTCTAAAACTTTGCACATACGCTGCTGACATCTAGTTGCCAAAATCTAACTGCACCTAAACTGGAATAATACACTGTGGCCTTTCTCTTGCATTTCAAAGAAGATTAAAAAAATAATAATAAAAAAAGCATGTTTTTTTCTTTGTATTATCTTTTACCAGATCTAATGTGTTATATTTTCCTACATTCATTTCACATTTCCACAAACTTCAAAGTGTTTCCTTTCAAATGGTATCAAAAATCTGCATATCCTTGCTTCAGGTCCTGAGCTACAGGCAGTTAGATTTGGTTGTCATTTTAGTCAAAAACCGATCCTTAACAGCCTATACAAACTTAAGCTAACTTTAGCCACAGCTAGCTAAAACTCTATGGGAGTAATACGGGCAACTGTGCAATGTTACAAAAATCATCTTTAATGTCAAATAATTCAGTTGGTTTGGCCGTGATATTTAGAAAATTGTCACGGTTGACACTATACCATTGATAGCCAGCTAGAAGTGGCTGAAGTTAGCAGACGTTTGTAGAGGCAGTTTAATGAAATCTGAACCATGGATTACTTTTTATTCTTCCCATAGACTAGTTACAGGGTGAAGAATCATCTAACATGAACTACTGAAATCCCCCTTTAACAAGTCTGTTGCATTAACTAAGAGGTGTAAATTGAAGCACATTGTATTTTTGTTTTAGACTCCGTCCTGCTTCTTCTCATCCTCTATTACAATGGGAAAGCCAAGCACAGCTTGATCTACATTGCACTGTATCCTCCACCCAATCAGAATGCAGATGCTCAGGTAGGTTTGACTGATTAATCTTTCACAGACACAATTATACATTAAAGACCACTGAAAGGGGTGAGCGATGTGAGAGTGTGTATGCTATGCGTGTTTTTCTGAGGGCGATTGCATTTTAATTGAAGGGGAGGGAGTCAGTACAAGCCTCTGACTCTCATGACAACCGTAACCAATCACTGAGTACAAGCGTCTGACTCGCATGACAACCCTAACCAATCACTGAGTACAAGCGGCTGACTCTCATGACAACCCTGACCAATCACTGAGTACAAGCGGCTGACTCTCATGACAACCCTGACCAATCACTGAGTACAAGCGGCTGACTCATGACAACCCTGAACCAATCACTGAGTAAAAGCGGCTGACTCATGACAATCCTAACCAATCACTGAGAAATGACAAACATTGCTCACTGTCAGCTGTTGTAGTCTTTAATGTTCCACTCTAGATTTGTAGGGGGATGGAAACTTGTCACACTACAAGATTGGATCATTGATCTGGCTATGGTAAGTATAGCATGTTAGGTCCCACTTTAAACAAACTACAACTTGTAAGGCTTAGTGAAGGATTCATAAACTGTTTATAAGGCCTATATAGTTGCTCCAGAAATCATTCAGCTGTTAGGTGACTTGTGAATAGGCCTTAATCCTGTTTCTGAGGGCCCACAGTGGGTGTGCAGGCTTTTGTTCCAGACCAACACACTTGAATCATCCAATCATCAAGCCCTTAGTTGAATCAGGTGCGTTAGGACGGATCTGCCCTCCGTTCTTACCCAGTGGGGCTTAAATCAGGCTGTCATTGTAAATACAAATGTGTTCTTTATTGACCTGCCTGGTAAAATAAAGGTAAAAAAATAAAATAATAATCTTCATGTCTGTTCTTGGTCCTGTTTCTACCCCTTCAGAGCCTCTGTACCTTAATCAGTGCCAGCAGTAAGTTTGCCTCTGCCCAGTGCCTGTACCAGTCCAAGGACTCCTCCGGGGTCAGTGCCCTCGCCTGGAGCATATCCTGCTACACCTGCTTGGGTGAGTACCAAGCCAAGGGAGGGGAAGAGACTGTAGTCCAATTCCTCTACCATTCAAAGTGTGCACCCCTTCATGTGTTTACAAAGAATGGATTGGTGTAAGGAAATGATGGAAACTCCCAATACTTACATCCAATCCACTGCTTTTAAATCCATGAGGAGTGAACAGGTGGACACGTCAGGTTGAAGAGTAGAGAATCTGATCACCAGTTTGGTACTAGAACAGTAGGCCTCTTCCATTGGTCATTTTGTATTGTGGGGGTCTGAATGTTTAAAGGGATATTTCACCTTTTTGTAATTTGGGTGAACTGTCCCTTTAATACAGTAATGGAGATATCATTGACTGTTTTGAGGGTTTGTTTGTGTGTCTATGTTTTTACACTCAAATCCTCTGTGTTTCAGCGAGGATGTTCACTACAATTATGACAACAGCAGACATACAAGGTCAGTATCTACTGCCTTCCTTGTAGAGACTTGGCAATCACCATGTGATCTTAGTCCATAGAGATGTACTAGAGCTCATTTCATACTTTTGCTGAAATAAGGTTTTAGGCCAAGTGGGTCCTCTACCCAACTCTATGGCTTCGATGAAATAGATCACTTTCTGAAAGTTCAACAGAAGTTATAAACATTAGGAAGTGAGCCCACAGTGATCAATTTGTGGCCTTTGGTTCTTTGATTCTTCCAGTTCTCACCCGGTTCGCGGTCTTGTCATCGCTCAATGGATTTGTGCTGGCCATGATATTCCACTACAGAAGAGATGTCAAAAAGGTGGAATGAGCTTTGGAGATGAGTCTGTCAGTCACCTGAGTTATATTCTTCAGGCAGCAAACAGAAGAACACAGAATGACACATGGAGGGACTAACTGGACTTAAAACTGGACTGTCCTATAAAGAAAACTAGCATGTTCACTTGCAAAATGTCTAACTTGTGAAACCACAAACAAGGTCTTATCTGCTGGTCTTTTGGTCCCAGAACATGGTGTTGAAGCAACCCTTAGGAAGAAAGTCTTAAATTCTCCAAAATGATGAGCAATACAAGTAAAACACAATAAAGAATATTCACCGTCTTATCGAGTACAGTATTTATTCAGATTTCCCAACAAGCCATGTAGTAGACGGGCAGTGATATAGAACATAAATTGAATATATTGTTCCAGTTCTGTCTGACGGTCAGCATTGTTTACTGAAGCCTGAAAACTGATGACGAGAAACTCCGGGGGTGAAGTCTTCTCTAGGTACAGATCTAGGAATAGCTTCCCCTCCCCCAATCCTAACCGTAACCATTAGTGGGCTAAATCCAAAACTGACCCAGGATCAGCGTCCATTGGGGCGACTGTGGAAGAATATTCCCATATTGTACTTCATGGTTCACCTTATTCGGTCGTAAAGACAAACACTTTAGCTTGTTTCCAGATCCATTTGTGCCGTTTTGCCCCTTTGGTTGGTGTTGTTGACAAGACAGAACAAACAGAGCTGGGACTAGGCTACAAACACTTTACTCTGATAATGTAACATGATTTGAATGAAGTAATACACTCATCTAAGTATCAATTGTAGACTAAACTCAGATTTCACACTTTAAATTATATTTTTTATACATAGCCTATCTTGTAACATTACAGGGAAAAATATGTGCAGTGAAATATTTAGTTTTCGTAAAAATAAAACTATCACATACGGTACCAGTCAAAAGTTTGGACACACCTACTCAGTCAAGGGTTTTAATTTATTTAAACTTTTTTCATACATTGTAGAATAATAGTGAAGACATCAAAACTATTAAATAACACATGGAATCATGTAGTAACCAAGAAAGTGTTAAACAAATGAAAATATATTGTATATTTGAGATTCTTCAAAGTAGCCACCCTTTGCCTTGATGACAGCTTTGCACACTTGGCATTCTCTCAACCAGCTTCATGAGGTAGTCACCTGGATTGCATTTCAATTAACAGGTGTGCCTTGTTAAAAGTTAATTTGTGGAATTTCTTTCCTTCTGAGCCAATCAGTTGTGCTGTGACAAGGTATACAAAAGATAGCCCTATTTTGTAAAAGACCAAGTATATATTATGGCAAGAACAACTCAAATAAGCAAAGAGAAACAGCAGTCCATCATTACTTTAAGACATGAAGGTCAGTCAATGCAGAACATTTCAAGAACTTTGAAAGACTCTTCAAGTGCAGTCGCAAAAACCATCAAGTGCTATGATGAAACTGGCTCTCATGAGGACCACCACAGGAAAGGAAGACCCAGAGTTAACTCTGCTACAGAGGATAAGTTCCTTAGAGTTACCAGCCTCAGATATTGCAGCCCAAATAAATGCTTCAAGTAACAGACATCTCAACATCAACTGTTCAGAGGAGACTACGTGAAGCAGGCCTTCATGGTTGAATTGTTGCAAAGAAACCACTACTAAAGGACACCAATAAGAAAAATAAACTTGCTTGGGCCCAGAAACACGAGCAATGGACATTAGACCGGTGGAAATCAGTCCTTGGGTCTGATAAGTCCAAATTTTGCGATCTCCGCATGTGTGGTTCCCACCATGAAGCATGGAGGAGGTTGTGTGATGGTGCTTTGCTGGTGACACTGTCAGTGATTTATTTAGAATTCAAGGCACACTTAACCAGCATGGCTACCACAGCATTCTGTAGTGATACGCCATCCCATCCGGTTTGCGCTTAGTGGGATTATCATTTTTTTTAATGACATAACACACCTCCAGGTTGTGTAATTTCTATTTGACCAAGAAGGAGAGTGATGGAGTGCTGTGTCAGATGACCTGGGTTCCACAATCACCCGACCTCAACCCAATTGAGATGGTTAGGGATGAGTTGGACCGTAAAAATGCTCAGCATGTGGGAACTCCTTCAAGACTGTTGGAAAAGCATTCCAGGTGAAATTGGTTGAGAGAATACCCAAGAGTGTGCAAAGCTGTCATCAAGGCAAAGGGTGGCTACTTTAAAGAGTCTTAAATATAAAATATATTTAGATTTTTTTGACACTTTTTTGGTTACTACATGATTCCATGTTTTATTTGATGTCTTCACTATTATTCTACAATGTAGAAAATAGTAAAAATGAATTAAGACCCTTGAATAAGTAGGTGTCCAAACTTGTGACTGGTACTGTATCTTTGTGGCAATAATACACTGACAGAACACGTATTCCTATATATACACACACCTAATACAGACCCATCTAATTATATAGCTTATGAGGATCACCCAGGCATGTAAAGACACAGGCAAATATATGGCTAGGTCTGTATGTATTTCATCATGACATTTATAAAATAAGGCAGTTTTAGAGCGACCTGCAAAGTATTTCATTTTCTCGATCCATGAAATCATGGAATTGTACAAATTTGCCATGACATGCATAGTGTATGAAGCCTGGTGCCAGATCGGTTTGTGCCGTCTTGCCATTGGCATGACAACAGCACAGCAATGGAGTTGGCAAGACGGCACAAACGGATCTAGGACCAGGCTATACTGGAGAAGGCAGAAGGTGAAACCATTTGGTTTACTGAGACATATGCAAGTCCGACTGCAGTCCTTACATGAATGCAACGTTAACCTGACCCTCTTTCCCTAAAATATCTGGCGTTTTGCAGTCTTTGGTTGAATCCAAAATGGCACCTTACTCCCTATATAGTGCAACTACTTCTGACCAGAACCATATGGGCCCTGGTCAAACGTTGTGCACTATATAGGGAATAGGGCCCCATTTGAGACACTACCTTTGTTTCTTAAAAGGCAAAGTAGATGTATAGGTTCCACTGTGTTCAGGCTCCAGTCCACATGTGAGAGGATTCAGCACATCTTTGTATCATAGAGGTAAACTGTGAAGAGAGAAAATAAATTAATTCATATGGCATTTTGCTAGATGAAGTCGGATTACGCACACGAAGAGTGCGTGCAAAAACACATACAGACAACAAACAGCTAACAAAACACCACACACATACCACACAGCTAATAAAACACCAGCCATCACCACCACAAACTAGCAGCACACAGCATGCAACGAAACAAAGATTTGTTGACAACTTTTCTGACAACTCAAACACACATTAACACTGACTGTGGTGGGTTCTTCAGCAGAACACTGACTGTGGTGGGTTCTTCAGCAGAACACTGACTGTGGTGGGTTCTTCAGCAGAACACTGACTGTGGTGGGTTCTTCAGCAGAACACTGACTGTGGTGGGTTCTTCAGCAGAACACTGACTGTGGTGGGTTCTTCAGCAGAACACTGACTGTGGTGGGTTCTTCAGCAGAACACTGACTGTGGTGGGTTCTTCAGCAGAACACTGACTGTGGTGGGTTCTTCAGCAGAACACTGACTGTGGTGGGTTCTTCAGCAGAACACTGACTGTGGTGGGTTCTTCAGCAGAACACTGACTGTGGTGGGTTCTTCTGCAGAACACTGACTGTGGTGGGTTCTTCTGCAGAACACTGACTGTGGTGGGTTCTTCAGCAGAACACTGACTGTGGTGGGTTCTTCAGCAGAACACTGACTGTGGTGGGTTCTTCAGCAGATATTATCATCATATTGTAGTGAATGTCCAACTCAGTGACTCCCATCAGAAAGCTCTACACAACCCAACCATTACTGGCAATCAAATCTGTTTAATGCCCCTATTGAAATCACACAAATCATGCATAATAGTGATAATACCGGTATGCCATTTAGTAGACACTTGTATCCAAAGCGACCTACAGTACAGTGAGTGCATACATTTTTAGTCTGTTATCCCTCTCAGAATTGAACCTACGACTGAGGTGCCATGCTCTTACCAATGGAGCCACACATGCATCAGGCCTCAACAAAAACTCCATTTCCCAGCAGCCACTGCTGAAGTTACCCCTCACTTCCTCAGAAGCCGAACATATCATCATCATCATCATCATCATCATCATCATCATCATCATCGACATCCTCCAACGACCAACTCCAGTCCTTCAGGCTTTCAAAATCAACAAGCAATCTGAAACGGTAGAGGGAGTCCCCCTGGTGTCAGTCCATGGCCTGCAGTCCATGTTTTAGTTAGACACTACAGTGAGCAATTCCTGATTCTCTACCCTTCTGTCCTAACTGTACACTTTCATGGATTGAAAAAGACTGGTGTAAGAAATATGGTGCAAACTCTCTAGTTCAGCCCATATACACATCAATCCAGTTCACTCCTAGATAGAGAACGGTAGAGAATTGGGACATGGGGTCAGCCCTGTACAGTTACTTGAAATGCATGACATGAGGCAGAGGGTGGAGGAGCGGATGAGAGAGGGAGTGGTTAGTAGAGATGACATGGATGAGAGAGGGAGTGGTTAGTAGAGATGACATGGATGAGAGAGGGAGTGGTTAGTAGAGATGACATGGATGAGAGAGAGAGTGGTTAGTGGAGATGACATGGATGAGAGAGGGAGTGGTTAGTAGAGATGACATGGATGAGAGAGGGAGTGGTTAGTAGAGATGACATGGATGAGAGAGGGAGTGGTTAGTAGAGATGACATGGATGAGAGAGGGAGTGGTTAGTAGAGATGACATGGATGAGAGAGGGAGTGGTTAGTAGAGATGACATGGATGAGAGAGGGAGTGGTTAGTAGAGATGACATGGATGAGAGAGGGAGTGGTTAGTAGAGATGACATGGATGAGAGAGGGAGTGGTTAGTAGAGATGACATGGATGAGAGAGGGAGTGGTTAGTAGAGATGACATGGATGAGCGGCTGAGAGAGGGAGTGGTTAGTGGAGATGACATGGATGAGAGAGGGAGTGGTTAGTAGAGATGACATGGATGAGAGAGGGAGTGGTTAGTAGAGATGACATGGATGAGAGAGGGAGTGGTTAGTAGAGATGACATGGATGAGAGAGGGAGTGGTTAGTAGAGATGACATGGATGAGAGAGGGAGTGGTTAGTAGAGATGACATGGATGAGAGAGGGAGTGGTTAGTAGAGATGACATGGATGAGCGGATGAGAGAGGGAGTGGTTAGTAGAGATGACATGGATGAGAGAGGGAGTGGTTAGTAGAGATGACATGGATGAGAGAGGGAGTGGTTAGTAGAGATGACATGGATGAGAGAGGGAGTGGTTAGTAGAGATGACATGGATGAGAGAGGGAGTGGTTAGTAGAGATGACATGGATGAGAGAGGGAGTGGTTAGTAGAGATGACATGGATGAGAGAGGGAGTGGTTAGTAGAGATGACATGGATGAGAGAGGGAGTGGTTAGTAGAGATGACATGGATGAGAGAGGGAGTGGTTAGTAGAGATGACATGGATGAGAGAGGGAGTGGTTAGTAGAGATGACATGGATGAGAGAGGGAGTGGTTAGTAGAGATGACATGGCAGGCAGTGCAGCAGACTGACAGTCACACACAATACTGACTGGGGTCTGCTACTTACAGTCTAGCAGAGTGATTAGCACTAGTATGATGGGGGGTTCAAAGGTGAGGAGTCAAGTGTCAGTGGAGGATGATTCTGAGCATGGGGCCATTACTAAAGGGAAGTGGCCAGTGGAAGAGAGTGAGTTAGGAGCTAGCTGAGCATGTGAGTAAATGAGTTTTACAGCATTCTGAGGCTTTCTACACCCTTCGTATTCATTGCTAAGGTGAATGATGGACCTCACACTGATGACACCGACTTGGCTTTGGTTATTTGTGAAAGTATAGTGTTGAAAGTGTGTGTAAGTCCAGGACTAGGCATAATCTTTGTCTGGGAAACTGGCACATAGAGTTGTGACAGTTTGGAATAAGTATTGTCCATAAAAGACTCAAGCTACAGCAAGAACATTATGCCATGATTGCAGATTTGTTTATAAGATAAGTTACTTATTAGCTCATTAACTGGCATGAAGCTAAGCAAGATGACTCTGGTCTAAAAGACAAGTAACATAAACCATTACGTGATTACTGTGGAAAGTTCCTAGAATGAACAGTCTGACAAGTACACTCCTACACTACACAACATTTGAAAGATTTCCAGTTCCTAGTCAAACCCCACCCATAGTCTCACCTGGGCTTCCCTTCGAGCTGAGTCTTCTGGCGACTGGGCTGGACCTTGATGGCTCCGCGGTAGGAAAGGCTAGGGGAGTTGCGGGGGGGGGAGCGTTGTGGGGTGTTGCGGGGGGAAGCTTGTGGGGAGGTTTCTGGGGAGGAGCGAGAGGGTGGCTCGGGGGCTTGGGCAGCGGAGGCTGCCGTGGGGGCGGGGCTAGGGGTGGGGTGTTTCCGGGGGATGCGTTTGATTAGCTGGCTGACCCATCTCTTCTGCTCTGTCTGAGAGCCGGCCAATAGGAGCAGGTCTTTGGCCGTGGACATGTCATAGTTTACTGAGGAGAGACGAGGGTTAAGGTTAGTCAATACACTCTAAAACAGGTAGAAAAACCATTATGAACTGTGCTGTACATTGGTTAACAATACTCGTGGAGTATTTGAACCACGGCCCAACAACATGTGACCTTTGCCCTCTACTGACCCCTGCAGGGGGCGATGACCTCCTCCTTCCGGTCTAGGTGGTCCTTGTGGCACTTGGTGTGGCAGCGGCGGCACTCCAGCGCGGGCGGCGGCTTGAACACGTTCCACAGAGGTCGCGTGCATGCCTCACAGCTAGACGGCAGGTGGTAGAACGTGGGGATGAACTCGTGACCCTTGTGCCTGACGAAGGACGAGCGCTCGCCTGTCAGCGTTAGGGGCTCCGCCGCAAACTCTTGCTCCCGCTTGCTCTCGCCCTCGTTGGCGTACAGAATCTGTGAGGGGGAAGAAAGGGAAGAGAGAAAAGAGAGGGATGAGAGAAGTTAAATTCACCATTAACAGTTTTTCTACTGCTCAAAACAGAGGAATGTAAAACTAGTCCAGGACAGCTTGGCTCAACTTTGTGTCTGAGTTACCTGGAATATCCGGGGGATTTCTTTGACGTCAGCGCGGTACACGTCTGTCTGAGTGACCGGTCGGATGTGGAACAGCTTACTGCAAGGAGGAAAGAACAAGGTTATGAACAAGGTTACGATAGGCATCTCAATACAAGCAGTTGGTCTTTATCAGCAGAGGCCATAGGAATTCATGGGACGAAAACAGAGGCTTCGTCCCAAATAGCACCCTATTAGCTACATAGGTCTCTAGTTAAAACCAGTGCACTATGGGCCCTAGTTGAAAGTAGTTCAATATATAGGGAATAGGGTGCCATTTGGGAGCAGACAGAGCCACATAAGAATGTGGATGTCTTCACTCACTTGATGTCTAGGATCATGAAGGGGTTGGACTGCTCTCGGTCCATCTCACTGTTGTAGAACAGAATCTTCTTACTGCTCACTACCACATACTGTCAGAGAGAGAGAGAACAGTCACACTTTATCATCTCAAATGCTGGGGAAATATCAACGTCTGTAGACATGGGTTCAAATAGTGTTTTGTTTTCTTTTGAATACTTTAGAGTGTTTGATTGAGCCTGCCCGGAGTGTTAAATGGACATCGTTTACACTTTTGGGACTATTCCACTTGTTCCCATTGAGCCAGGATAGCTCAATCGATCGCAGATAAAGCATTTCAAATACTATTAGTACCCAGGACTGTATTAGCAGAAGGATAGGCGGAGCCAGAGGGAGCAGCATACCTTTCTATCCCATCCAAACCTCTTGGTATTCTTGGCAGGAAGTGACAGCCAGCCCTCCAGCCTGGTATCTGTTTTGCATAAGGGAAAAGGGAATTACATTAGCAAATAAGAGCAATACACTATTCCAGTATATTCCATACTGCAGAGAAGTAGTGGAGGTTAGGAGCCAATCCACACGGCACACTTTGTCTCAACAAGTTCAACCCCTGTTGTCAAAACAAACACGTTGCGTGCATCATATTATGCCCTTGAGACAATTCATTTATCTCTATAAACATGTTTTACATGACTTCCTTGCAATTGTATTTTGGTATCATCTACTAATTGTGCTTTGGGCTGCTTTGTGCACTCATTATGGGTCAAAGAAGTGCATTATATAAGGAATAGGGGGCCATTTCAGATACAGCTCAGGAACCCTACACTGGATCCATTCCAAAAGACAAACAAAGTCTGGACAGTCCTCATACTATAGTTTGAGTCAACTCAAGGTTAACAGGGGCCACAAAATGTTAGGCTGCGACTTTCCGCACACAGCTGCAAAACACCAGGCAGTATTAGTAGCACTGTAAAGCCACTGTCAGTAGTGTTAGACACACAGCTGAGTAAAGCCACTGTCAGTAGTGTTAGACAGACAGCCGAGGCGGGAGAGAGAAGGTGCGTATTTTTGGCGACTAGCTGCATTGTGTTTGAACTTTGAACCAGCATGCGGGTTCACCTGCACCACTGCGGTCAGGCTCTGGGGGCGGCTGCTCATAAGTGAGGGCCAAAGGTTGGCGGCCATGTTCTAACCGCCTATCATTTCCTTCATACTCCTCCTCCTCTTCCTCATCCTCAAAGTGAGGGTGAGATACTCTGAAGGAGGGCCGGGTGGCAACGCTGACAGATCTCTGTGTGTGCTGGTAGTGGAAGGACATGGACTCAGAGGTCTGGGAGTGAGTGATGTGCACTACGCAGCCACAACAGAGAGACAGAGAGAAAAAGGATGAAGGGAAAACAGGCAGGAATAACAGGCGTATCTTAAAGCAGAGGTTTAGGAATAGTGAAACAAGGGGTGGGAAAGGCCATAGTGACGGGAAATAAACGTGTGAAGGACATTGTGCTGAGACAGAGAGATAGGGGAGGATAGAGGAGAAGAAATACTGTGGAAAGAGACAGCACAGAGATGGGGGAGGATAGAGGAGAAGAAATACTGTGGAAAGAGACAGCACAGAGATGGGGGAGGATAGAGGAGAAGAAATACTGTGGAAAGAGACAGCACAGAGATAGGGGAGGATAGAGGAGAAGAAATACTGTGGAAAGAGACAGCACAGAGATAGGGGAGGATAGAGGAGAAGAAATACTGTGGAAAGAGACAGCACAGAGATAGGGGAGGATAGAGGAGAAGAAATACTGTGGAAAGAGACAGCACAGAGATAGGGGAGGATAGAGGAGAAGAAATACTGTGGAAAGAGACAGCACAGAGATAGGGGAGGATAGAGGAGAAGAAATACTGTGGAAAGAGACAGCACAGAGATGGGGGAGGATTGACTAACAATTAGTGTTAAATTACTACGTGCTCAGTGTTTTGACTCGGGTGCTCTGCGTTTTGACTCGGGTGCTCGGGGTTTTGACTCGGGTACTAAAGTGAGGGGTGTTGAAAGTGTTGTTACCTGGGTAACCGCTGTCGTCCATGTCCAGGTCGTTACCACTGCTGAAACTAGTGGAGTCCATGGAGGTGATGCTCAGAGAGGTCAGCTGACAGCGCAGCTGCTCGATGTCACTGTCCTTACTGTCCAAGGCCATCTGCAGCTCAATGTGCACCTGGCTCTCGTCTGATATCACCTGGAGGTGGAAATACAAACACACTTTTAAATTTAGCAGAAAGAATGTCAGTTAGGTTGGATTTACTGGTGTCTTCATATCAATGTAATTATGGGAGGTCATTACAGCCAACTGGCCTCATTCCCCACAGCACAACCTAGTAATAATAACAACAAAAACATGTGAGATGCTCTCACAGTGAAATGTTCACAGCAGCAAGTGGTTGTGTGATGCTGAGTTTAACATTGTGATTGCGTTTTGGTCGGACTCGTGCTGAGCGATAAGTGCTTTTTGAGGTGGTTTCCGTTATTAAAAAAGTATCACGGTTTTCAATTTCAATATTTTTTTTTTTTAACATTAAATGCATTTAAAATAATGACATGACAATGATTTTAGAGCTTTGTAATGGAAATTCCAAAGCCACAAATAGTGAACATTCAATTTCCAAAACATTGAAAATATTCCATTTGTCTCTATCGGGTCCACATTGAGTAGACATCAGTAGAAAAATAGGAAATGACTATGAAATAATAAAACAGTTCAGTTGTGTATATTACTATATTAACAACTTGATTCTTTTTCATTCCTCAGTCATCATCTCATCGCTGCTCAGACAGTAGCAGCCAGCCAGCCAGTTCTCTGTGTTCCCATTAATGTACTGCCTTCAGTCATCCCATTTAGATTGCCTGCCTAAGCATGCTGCAGAGCTGTCTGACAAAATCATTTGACTAGTTGTTCCAAAGTAGATAAGACATACTTTCACAAACGGTCTCTGTCCTTCTCGTTGTTGTGTTGTGTACATTCCTCCCTCATTTGTGTGCATCTAACCTAATGTTGCAGGCATAAAAGTGTATCCGTCCAGAGATCTGTGCCATCACAGCAGCAAGATTTGTGACCTGTTGCCACGAGAAAAGGGCAACCAGTGAAGAACCAACACCATTGTAAATACAACCCATATTTATGCTTATTTATTTTATATTGTGTCCTTTAACCATTTGTACATTGTTAAAACACTGTATGTATGTATGTATGTATATATATATATATATATATGTGTCTTTATTGTCTTTATGTCTTTGTTTTGAAACTTCTGTAAGTGTAATGTTCACTGTTAATTTTTATTGTTTATTTCACTTTATATATTATCTACCTCACTTGCTTTGGCAATGTTAACACGTTTCCCATGCTAATAAAGTCATTGAATTGAATTGATCTGTATATAATGACTAGATGCTCATGTTTCCACCTTAACAATGGGAGTCGTTGTACCAAAGGCGGGAAGGCAGGCGACAAGCTGAAATTCAAAGTTCACCCATTGGATTTATTTTGGACATTTGTCTCTTGTCTGAGATGGAAAAAATAGTCAGATTATGTTCATTGAAGTTAACTGCCACGTAGATTGAATATTTGACTTAATGAAAACTACAATTGCCTTCAGCTCAGCGTCCCCCATAAAGTTCTTGACTTGAATTCTCTTTCGACAAATGCTGCGTTGGACTCACAAAACAAACAAAAAAACATTGGTCAAATCACTCAGCACGAGGTTGGACTGACTGACTGCCTGTTAGTGGTTGTGTGATGGTTAGTATAAGGCTGTGGTTTGGTTGTACTGAATGACTGCCTGTTAAAGTGGTTGTGTGATGGTTAGTATAAGGCTGTGGTTTGGTTGTACTGAATGACTGCCTGTTAAAATGGTTGTGTGATGGTTAGTATAAGGCTGTGGTTTGGTTGTACTGAATGACTGCCTGTTAAAGTGGTTGTGTGATGGTTAGTATAAGGTTGTGTTTTAGACTGACCGCCTGCATGTCGTTGATCTCTTTCTGGTACTTGATGATGGTGGAGTTGAGTTTCTCCTTCTCTGACCTCAGCTCCAGCTGCAGCTTCCTGTTCTCCTTCTCCTTCCTGCGCATGTCCAGCGTGTCGTCGCGGTTGTGACCCGTTCGCAACGTCTCCCTGCGGTTCATGATCTCGGCCAGCTTGTTGATCGCCTGGTGGGCATGTACATATACAGTCCACAATATATTATGGTAATGGACAGCACACTGCAATATATATTCTCATTGAAAAACACGTTATGGGCTGGTTTCTTTGGTTTCTCAGCCGAGTCCTGGAACAAAACACACACATGTAATGGAGATTCTCTATTGAGTATGCCTTTTAGTCCGGGACTAGGCATCTGACCCTATATATCAAATCAACAAATAGATGCATACTATGTAACATTGGAGTTCTGTCGCTGTCCTGCTGAACCCAGGACATGAACACAACCATCATTTGTATTCCAGGTGCTAGCGTTTTATGATAACCATTACCCTACCAATAACATGGGCAGTGTTCAAATACCTATACTTGCTGTCTAAATAGTAAGCATTTTGGGTATGTGAAAATATACAATTTTATAGAAAGTGACATTTTGGGAAAGACGATGCTTTAAATGCCAGGATGTCATATACTAATTTCCATCTAGTATAATTCACTGCACACTATTGAGGAAGAACAGCTGATAATCAGATATGACGAGCTGTACCCAAATTAACTATTGGCGGGAATCAATGTAATTGCGCATTCTCAGTATGGATGAGCCTAGTATGTTGATATTTGTTGTGTACCTCATCTGTTTTTACTAAACAGTACATTCTAAATAGTATGTAGTACTATTAGTACACAGTATTTAACTTACTACTGTAACGCACTCTGGATAAGATCGTCTGCTAAATGACTAAAATGTAAAGACGTCGTTTTAGTAAGTAGTAGACAAGATAAACTTCAGACACAGACATCGTCTTAGTAGGGTTAGGGTGACGCTACTACAGGTCTCAGGGCAGGTGATGTCACCGCAAGATGGCGGATGAGACTGGACGGATGAGTGTCACGTGTGAACTAGCTGGCTAGTGAGCGCTAGCCAGCTAGTTCACACGTGACACTCATCCGTCCAGTCTCATCCGCCCAGTCTCATCCGCCCAGTCTCATCCGCCCAGTCTGTCACCTGAATCTTGAGCGTTCTCTCCGTCTGCAGCTGCTTCTCAAAGGACATCTTCACACAGTTCATCTGTCTCTCCTCCTCTCTGGCCTTCTGCAGCTCTGTGGACCAAACCAATACCAAACATTCTCACAACACCCCTGGAATGTTTTGGACAACACACAGCATCACCAAACCAATACTAAACATTCTCATAACATCTCTGTTACATTCTGGCCACTGTGAACAGGGGCTCAGAGCACAAGGGGTCTAGACAATGAGAGGGGTGACTCACGTTGCTGCATCTCCTTCAGTTGGTTATTGAGCTCCTCCTTCTCATTGGCCAGGTTGGCCACGTCCACTGTCAGGGTGCGGTTGGACTCCTCCAGCTGTAGGAGACAGCAGAGGACAGATCGGCGTTACAGACACTCCAAGTACTGTGTGTGTGTGTGGTCTTTTCATGCGAGTACAGTACATGCCGGATCAAAAAAATGTCACAACAAGCCTGATGGAAAAAGCACATTTTCCAGTAAACTTTCCAAATGTCAGCAAAATCCAAATACGCAAGACAAAATGGGATCTTTTTGTGTCTGTAAAATGAGTAATGTGAGAATTGGCGGTGGAAAAGCCTTTATGGGCAAATTTTGATGTAACAACATATCAAAAGTGAACTAACGCGATGACGTGGTGTCTGGTCCTCCCACTACGACTCGTCAGGAAACCATGCAGTTTAGGCTACAGATGAAGCAAGTTATGATGAACTTCACAGGGTGGTGAAAGTGCAAGGAGATAAGCTTGATGCTCCTTTCCAATAAATATCGAGGGTCTGATTCTGGTGACATGATGATCGATGCTTGGCTGCTGTTTGACAGATAAAAATAATCTTGCTGTTCTGTCTAATAGTCTCATCATGTAGGCTATACCAGCACTGTATCTGTGAGCTGCATGTGCCAAAACCAGAGTGGGCACATTCGCTATATAACGCAAAATATTTTGTGACAAAACCATCAGTAGAATTGAAAATGCGATGGAAACAGATTTAAATTATATTTGGTACATGGAAGTTATTTTTATGTGCACTACATCATCAAGCACAGCCTTTTATCGATAACAAGTCAATTTGATGGAAACATCTCTGGAAGGAAAATGCACATTTTTATGTGGATTTTAGAATATTTGCATGAAAAACAGTTGGCTATTGGATGGAAGCCTAGCTTCAGAAACCTAGCTAGTGAAACCTAGCTAGTGAAAGTTAGCTTCAGAAAACTAGCTAGTGAAACTTAGCTTCAGAAAACTAGCTAGTGAAACTTAGCTAGTGAAACCTAGCTAGTGAAAGTTAGCTTCAGAAACCTAGCTAGTGAAACTTAGCTAGTGAAACCTAGCTTCAGAAACCTAGCTAGTGAAAGTTAGCTTCAGAAACCTAGCTAGTGAAAGTTAGCTTCAGAAACCTAGCTAGTGAAAGTTAGCTTCAGAAACCTAGCTAGTGAAAGTTAGCTTCAGAAACCTAGCTAGTGAAAGTTAGCTTCAGAAAACTAGCTAGTGAAAGTTAGCTTCAGAAAACTAGCTAGTGAAACTTAGCTAGTGAAACCTAGCTTCAGAAACCTAGCTAGTGAAAGTTAGCTTCAGAAACCTAGCTAGTGAAAGTTAGCTTCAGAAACCTAGCTAGTGAAACCTAGCCAGTGAAACCTAGCTTCTTTGACAATATTCTTAACTGATTGATTTCAGGTCTCAGTTTCACTCTTGGTATCTCCCTCTTCCAGCCCCACCCCCCCCCTCTGTGTCAGTCCCTCTTCCTCCCTCTCATCCCCCCTCTCTGTGTCAGTCTCTCTTCCTTCCCCTCTCTCTCTTCCTTCCCATCTCATTCTCCCACGTCAGTCTCTCTTCCTTCCAATCTCTGTCAGTCTCTCTTCCTCACTCCATCTGTGAGTCTCTCTTCCTCCTCCCCTCTCTGTCAATCTCTCTTCCTCCTTCTGTCTCTCTCTATCCCCTCCCTCCCGGTTGTCTAGTCTACTAGCTCCTGCCATCATTTCTCCTCTCCCTCCCTCTCTCCCACTCCTTCCCTCTCTCCCACTCCTTCCCTCTCTCCCACTCCTTCCCTCTCTCCCACTCCTTCCCCCTCTCCATCCCCCCCTCTCACCGAGCCGATGGTAGCCTCCTTGTCTCCTAGCTCCTGCCTGTGTCTGGCCGTCATATCCTTCACCTCCAGTTCCTTCATGATCTTCTCCTTCTCTAGGTCAGAGTACTGCTCTTCGGCGATGGAGCGCGCCAGCTGCTCCGAGTCCGCCTTGGTCAGGCTCACCTCCAGCTGGGCCGCCAGGGAATCCCTGAGGGAAAGACGATCCGGAATATCAGGGAATGTGGGAACATTGGGGAATCGAACACAATAACCTGGGAAATGTTAATGAGACCAAATCTGTGCCCAGTACTGTTATGGCCGCCAGAGACCCCTGGAAATTAGGAATGTGGGGAAATTCTCACACTACTGTATGGGAAAATAAAGTTAATGAAACCTAATCTAGTCCAGTACTGTATGTCAGAGCAGTCACTGGAAGCCTGGAAAGGAAATCCCATAATACCAGGAAAATCACTGTTTGTAGAATTTTTTTACACTACAATATGGGAAAGAGGAACAGATGGCATTAGTGTCATGTTTGTCAGGGCATTCACATGACCAAGGCCTACATTAATCTCGCAAAGTCAGTAAACATTATGTTCAGGCCAATCAATGAGCTCCATAGCCATTTCTATGAAACACTTACCCAGAGTTCTACGGGCTTGCTGCTACAGGAGTCGACACGTTAAAAGTCTGTCTGTGTGACTTTACAGTGAGTGTTGATCTCGGTCAACTCAGAACTAAAATCTTGCGTCATTTTGTCAGATGCTCAAAGCTTATTGTGTTGGTGATTGATGGCACATCACCTGTAGACTGGAGGTTAGGTACCACGCTGATCATATTACCTGCAGTATTGTCAGGCTATCATCTCGCAATTGACTGAGTGATAAGGGTGGAATGCATGTTAACATTAGGCTACAGATCATCTTTCAGGGACAGACTACAGTCCCAGAGAGACGAAGTGTGTGCTCATGATTCTAATCTTCAACAGTTTGTTAGAGGTGCTCAGAGGGTCAAGATGATATTTTCCTTTCAAAATGGTCCAGTCCAGCACCTACAGTAGATACGTAACCAGGCCAGTGCAGTACAGCTCAGTTTGGCTTGGCTCAGTAGTGTGAACAAATAGTGTCAGGTAGGGTTACAAAATTCCATTAACTTTCCCCAAAGTTTCCAGAAATCCTGGTTGTAAGATTACTGTAAGATTTCAGGAAAACATGGGAATTTGGGGAAAAGTTACCAGAATGTTGCAACCTTAGTGTCAAGGAACAGTTTCTGGTTGGATCCTAATGTTCCAGTACCTTTCTTCCTGGTACTCCTCCAGTCTCTGCTGAATATCTTTATACAGCTTGTTCCTCTCATCACACTCCTCCTTCAGCTCCCGGTTCTGGGTCTTGTACAGGGTCTGGTACAGAGGAAACGGTCAACACACAACAACTATGGGATGTCCCAAATGGCACCATATTCCATATGTAGTGCACTACTTTTTGACCAGGGTCCATAGGGATCTGGGATCTGAGCTTCAATGCCATTACAACTCTCCTTCCGTGGCCTCCAACTGCTCTTAAAACGCAAGTAAAACTAAATGCATGCTATTCAATCGATCACTGCCCGCACCTGCTCGCCCGTCCAGCAACACTACTCTGGACGGCTCTGACTTAGAATATGTGGACAACTACAAATACCTCGGTGTCTGGTTAGACTGTAAACTCTCCTTCCAGACCCACATTAAGCATCTCCAATCCAAAATTAAATCTAGAATCGGCTTCCTATATCGCAACAAAGCATCCTTCACTCATGCTGCCAAACATACCCTCGTAAAACTGACCATCCTACCGATCCTCAACTTCGGTGATGTCATCTATAAAATAGCCTCCAACACTCTACTTAACAGTCTATCACAGTGCCATCCGTTTTGTCACCAAAGCCCCATACACTACACTACCCACCATTGCGACCTGTACGCTCATTGGTTGGCCCTCGCTACTAACTCGTCGCCAAACCCACTGGCTACAGGTTATCTTCAAGTCCCTGCTAGATAAAGCCCCGCCTTATCCCAGCTCACTGATCACCATAGCAGCACCCACTCGTAGCACGCACTCCAGCAGGTATATCTCACTGGTCACCCACAAAGCCAATTCCTCCTTTGGTCATCTTTCCTTCCAGTTCTCTGCTGCCCATGACTGGAACGAATTGCAAAAATCTCTGAAGCTGGAGACTCACATCTCCCTCACTAGCTTTAAGCACCAGCTGTTTGAGCAGCTTACAGATCACTGCAGCTGTACATAGATGGGCTGTTTACAGATGGGCTATCTACCTACCTCATCCCCATACTGGTATTTATTTATTTTGCTCGTTTGCACCCCAGTATCTCTACCTGCACATTCATCTTCTGCCGATCTACCATTCCAGTGTTTCATTGCTATATTGTAATTACTTCGCCACCATGACCTATTTATTTCCTTAACTTATCTCATTTGCACTCACTGTATATAGACTTTTTGTTTTCTTTTGTTCTACTGTATTATTGACTGTATGTTTTGTTTATTCCATGTGTAAATCTGTGTTGTTGTATGTGTCGAATTGCTACGGTTTATCTTGGCCACGTCGCAGTTGCAAATGAGAACTTGTTCTCAACTAGCCTACCTGGTTAAATAAAGGTGAAATAAAAAAAAATGAAAATAAAAAGTAGTGCACTACATAGGGGATAGCGTGCCATTTGGGACAAAACACTACACTAGCAAGCAGAATGAATAGACAGAAAATAGCTAATAGTCTTTCTTAGGGGTGCAAAATTAACTTTCCCAAAATACCCAGGAGTATTCCAACCAGGATTTCTGGAAAATTGTCAGAATTTTACAACCCAGTCTTTCCACACATTGGGAGTGTCTAGAAATCAACAGTACCGTGAAATACTGCTCTGCCTCCAGCTGGTCCTTCAACTCCTTCAGCTGTCCTTCAGCCTCCTGTCTCTCCCTGTGATTGGGCAAAATCACTGTCAATCACTACCATGTCAAATCACATGTCAATCTGAAACAACTGACATACACAACTCCCACCACTTAGAGCATGGGAAAGACAGACATGATACCTAACATCCATTGGTCATCACATCCTCTCTCTCACACACTTAATCTTTTTCTCAACTTGCCTACCTGGTTAAATAAAAGGTGAAATAAAAAATAAATGTCCAAGCCAGCCGCCCGTGTGTGTGTGTATCACCCTCTACCTGCGCAGCTCATGGTTCTGTTTCTCCTGGCTCTGCTTCATGTCTAGCAGGTGGTTGAGCTCCTGCTTCAGCTGCTTCTCTGAGGAGCGCAGGGCGGTCACCTGATGGGTCTGGGCCTTCAGGTCGTTCTGGCTCAGCCTGCGTTTCTGCTCCTCTTGCTCCATGCCCAGGCTCAGGTTCTTCACCTAGAGGTGGAAGGAGGGAGGGGGAGGTGAGAGAGAAAAATAAAGAAGGAGAGAGAGAGCAAGATGGTGAGGTTAGTCAGGGTAAAGACAGCACCAAGACTTACAGCTAACTGCCAAAATAAGTAAATGAGGGATACAAAGTATACTGAAAGCCAGTGCTTCCACACAGGTGAGGTTCCCGAGTTCATTAAGCAATTAACATCCCATCATGCTTAGGGTCATGTATAAAAATGCTGGGCAGGCCATTATTTTGGTTGCTATGGCTATGTCCCCATAGGATGACCACGTCCCCATCCACAGGGCACGAGTGGTCACTGAATGCTTTGATGAGCACGAAAACGATGTAAACCATATGCCATGATCTCAACCCAATAGAACACATAGCCCACCTATAATTTAGCCCAAACAACTTCCTGTTTCCCTACTGTATTTATTTTATTTATTTTGCTCCTTTGCACCCTATTATTTTTATTTCTACTTGTGACATTCTTCCACTGCAAATCTACCATTCCAGTTTTACTTGCTATATTGTATTTACTTTGCCACCATGGCCTTTTTTTGCCTTTACCTCCCTTATCTCACCTCATTTGCTCACATCGTATATAGACTTGTTTATACTGTATTATTGACTGTATGTTTGTTTTACTCCATGTGTAACTCTGTGTCGAACTGCTTTGCTTTATCTTGGCCAGGTCGCAGTTGTAAATGAGAACTTGTTGTCAACTTGCCTACCTGGTTAAATAAAGATGAAATAAATAAAAAAAACTTATGGGGGAATCTGGAGTGGCGACAGACAGCGTTTTCCGCCACCAACAACAAAACACCAAATGGTGGAATTTCTTGTGGAAGAATGGAGCATTCCTCCAATAGAGTTCTAGACACTTGTAGAATCTATGCCAAGGTGCATTGAAGATGTTCTGGCTCATAGTGGTCCAAAACCCTATTAAAACACTGTTTGTTTTCCCTTTATTTTGGCTGGTTCCTGTATGTTTGCAGCTGATGAAACAGAAAGAAGTCTTCACGAAACACAAATCTTTACAGAATCTCTCACACACTCAACTCCTTACACACACACAAACACAAGGTATGTACACACACACAGGGCATGTATAGACACACACACACAGAAACACACACCTCCTCGGCAAGTTTGTCCTTGTGCGTGTTCAGCTCATCCACTTTGTGCTGGGCCTGCTTGTAGTCACAGTCCAGCATGGAGTGTTCCCTCTCCAGCTGCAGCAGTCTGGACTCCAACTGCAGCTTGGAGCTCCGCTCCTCCTGCAGCGTCTGCTCCATCCCTGACAAACACAAGGAGACAATGCTACCATAACTATCAGAATAATAGACAATTGTATAATGTGGTCCATTAGACAACACCTTTATCCAAACGGTCATTATTGACTCAGTAGTTTCTTGACCTCTCTTTTTTCCCCCACATACATTTTTCTCTAATATGCTCCATTTCTATCCACCCCAGGTTGCTGGATCGAATCCCCGAACTGACAAGGTAAAAATCTGTCGTTCTGCCCCTGAGCAAGGCAGTTAACCAACTGTTCCCCGGGCGCCGAAAGACATGGATGTCGATTAAGGCAGCCCCTCGCACCTCTCTGATTCAGAGGGGTTGGGTTAAATGCTGAAGACACATTTCAGTTGAAGGCATTCTGTTGTACAACTGACTAGGCATCCCATTTCCCCAATGACCTCTCCTTTTTCTTCCTCCCTCTCACCTTTCAGGGCCTCAGACTTGGCCTCCTCAATGGACTTATAGACCTGGTTCTTGTCAGCAAGGCGTGTCTTGGTGGCCTTGTGCTCGGCCTCCTCTATGTCAAAACTCTGTTGCAACGACTTGAGCTTGAACGTCAGGTCAATCTCCTGGTTGCTCTTCTCCTAATGGGCCCAACCAGAGGTCAAAGGTCAGCTGTGTGTTTATTTATTTGTGGCTGTAATCTGTGTACATCCACAGGACAAAGAGAGTACATCCGCCCCTGTGAGACCTGAGAGGACTTGAGATGATTAAAGAAATAGAAGATATTTCTCCCTCTCTGACAGGGACATTTTTATCACGTTGCTCACACCTATCCAATCCTCTCAGATCTTCACAAGAAAGGGGGAGGGGCTAGAGGTCGATTTGGGCTTGGGAAATTCCCATGGAGCCCGAGTGCCATCTACATTAAGTCTTACCAGTGGGGTGGAGGGTTGTGTTCATCATGGCACATTTAAAAAATAATAATACTTGTGTTTTAGTCCATTTTCTTGGCCTCTTACCTTCTCCATGTCAGTGAGTCTCTGCTGAAGCTGCCTCTTCTCTGTCTGTGTTCCAGAGAGAGAACCCCTCACCTGCTTCACCTCCTCTTCCAGACCCTGGACATGTCCTGACAGAGAGAAAAGAAGATGGAGAATGAGAGTGTGTGGAAAACAGAAAGGGAAAAAGAAGTAGAGGCATTAGTATAGAGGTAGAGACACATTAGTATAGAGGTAGAGACACAATAGTATAGAGGTAGAGGCATTGGTAGAGGTAGAGACACATTGGTAGAGGTAGAGACACATTGGTATAGAGGTAGAGACACATTGGTATAGAGGTAGAGACACATTGGTATAGAGGTAGAGACACATTAGTATAGAGGTAGAGACACATTAGTATAGAGGTAGAGACACATTAGTATAGAGGTAGAGACACATTAGTATAGAGGTAGAGACACATTAGTATAGAGGTAGAGATACATTAGTATAGAGGTAGAGACACATTAGTATAGAGGTAGAGACACATTAGTATAGAGGTAGAGACATTGGTAGAGGTAGATGCATTGGTAGAGGTAGAGGCATTAGTGTAGAGGCATTAGTATAGAGTTAGAGACACAATAGTATAGAGGTAGAGACAATAGTATAGAGGTAGAGGCATTGGTAGAGGTAGAGACACATTGGTATAGAGGTAGAGACACATTAGTATAGAGGTAGAGACACATTAGTATAGAGGTAGAGACACATTAGTATAGAGGTAGAGACATTGGTAGAGGTAGATGCATTGGTAGAGGTAGAGGCATTAGTGTAGAGGCATTAGTATAGAGGTAGAGGCATTAGTGTAGAGGCATTAGTATAGAGGTAGAGACACAATAGTATAGAGGTAGATGCATTGGTAGAGGTAGAGACATTCGTATATAGAGGTAGAGGCACATTAGTATAGAGGTAGAGGCACATTAGTATAGAGGTAGAGACACATTAGTATAGAGGTAGAGACACATTAGTATAGAGGTAGAGACACATTAGTATAGAGGTAGAGACACATTAGTATAGAGGTAGAGACACATTAGTATAGAGGTAGAGACACATTAGTATAGAGGTAGAGACACATTAGTATAGAGGTAGAGACACATTAGTATAGAGGTAGAGACACATTAGTATAGAGGTAGAGATATCTATGAGGGCATCAAGCTAAGGAGAACACACACGGGTTCATTCAAGGCTTCACACAGAGTACTAGGAGACATTACATCATCTACCTGTATTCACTCATTCCCTTCTTTAATGTGTAAAAATAACATCTGTCAATGTTTATTTTCCTTGTTGCTCCTGACTCCACCCAAATGGAGACTTTGAAAGAGGGAAAACTATGAGACATCACAGCAAACAAAATCACTTGCCTGTTCCACACTGTCCTGTCTTAACTGAATGGACGCAATGATCCTGAATGGACGCAATGACCAATGTCCCAAAGTTTCCAAAACACAGGGTCTCTGTAAGAGTGACGTACTCTCAGGCAGACCTGGGTCCTAGCTGTGCTTGCCTGGCACAATATAACTAATGAAATGGTTCCTAAAGTGCAAACCCTGCCCCTCTGGCACTCATGTCAATATGGAACCAATGGAAAGGTTACAAATGTACAAACTCACCCTGCAGGTCAACTATAATCTCTGTCCCCAGACAGCGGTCCCTCCTCTCAGCCTCCAGGTCGGCCTGAAGGCCCATCAGCTGCTGCTCCAGGCCCATCTTGGCGTTCTCCAGCTGGGTGCACTTGTCCACCAGCTCCCTGAGGCTGAGCTCCAGGGCCTGGGCGTGCTTCTGGGCCTCCACCTGGCTCCTCCGCAGACGCCCCGCCGCCTCCTGCTCCTCTGCCAGCATGGCTGTCGCCTCATCCAGCTGAGAAGGAAGAGATGTGGAGGTGGGGTGGTTGGAGTTTTATCTTTATTAGTCAATTCAGGAGTGCAGAATTGGTGTGGCTCCGGGCAGCCGAGCGGAAATGGAGGAAAACTCGCCTCCCTGCGGACCTGGCATCCTTTCACTCCCTCCTCTCTACATTTTCCTCCTCTGCCTCTGCTGCTAGCCACTTTCTACCACTCTAAATTCCAAGCATCTGCCTCTAACCCTAGGAAGCTCTTTGCCACCTTCTCCTCCCTCCTGAACCCTCCTTCCCCCTCCCCCCCTCCTCCCTCTCTGCAGATGACTTCGTCAACCATTTTGAAAAGAAGGTCGACGACATCCGATCCTCGTTTGCTAAGTCAAACGACACCGCTGGTTCTGCTCACACTGCCCTACCCTGTGCTCTGACCTCTTTCTCCTCTCTCTCCAGATGAAATCTCGCTTCTTGTGACGGCCGGCCGCCCAACAACCTGCCCGCTTGACCCCATCCCCTCCTCTCTTCTCCAGACCATTTCCGGAGACCTTCTCCCTTACCTCACCTCGCTCATCAACTCATCCCTGACCGCTGGCTACGTCCCTTCCGTCTTCAAGAGAGCGAGAGTTGAACCCCTTCTGAAAAAACCTACACTCGATCCCTCCGATGTCAACAACTACAGACCAGTATCCCTTCTTTCTTTTCTCTCCAAAACTCTTGAACGTGCCGTCCTTGGCCAGCTCTCCCGCTATCTCTCTCAGAATGACCTTCTTGATCCAAATCAGTCAGGTTTCAAGACTAGTCATTCAACTGAGCTCTTCTCTGTATCACGGAGGCGCTCCGCACTGCTAAAGCTAACTCTCTCTCCTCTGCTCTCATCCTTCTAGACCTATCGGCTGCCTTCGATACTGTGAACCATCAGATCCTCCTCTCCACCCTCTCCGAGTTGGGCATCTCCGGCGCGGCCCACACTTGGATTGCGTCCTACCTGACAGGTCGCCCCCAGCAGGTGGCGTGGCGAGAATCTGTCTCCTCACCACGCGCTCTCACCACTGGTGTCCCCCAGGGCTCTGTTCTAGGCCCTCTCCTATTCTCGCTATACACCAAGTCACTTGGCTCTGTCATAACCTCACATGGTCTCTCCTATCATTGCTATGCAGACGACACACAATTAATCTTCTCCTTTCCCCCTTCTGATGACCAGGTGGCGAATCGCATCTCTGCATGTCTGGCAGACATATCAGTGTGGATGACGGATCACCACCTCAAGCTGAACCTCGGCAAGACGGAGCTGCTCTTCCTCCCGGGGAAGGACTGCCGTTCCATGATCTCGCCATCACGGTTGACAACTCCATTGTGTCCTCCTCCCAGAGCGCTAAGAACCTTTGGCGTGATCCTGGACAACACCCTGTCGTTCTCAACTAACATCAAGGCGGTGGCCCGTTCCTGTAGGTTCATGCTCTACAACATCCGCAGAGTACGACCCTGCCTCACACAGGAAGCGGCGCAGGTCCTAATCCAGGCACTTGTCATCTCCCGTCTGGATTACTGCAACTCGCTGTTGGCTGGGCTCCCTGCCTGTGCCATTAAACCCCTACAACTCATCCAGAACGCCGCAGCCCGTCTGGTGTTCAACCTTCCCAAGTTCTCTCACGTCACCCCGCTCCTCCGCTCTCTCCACTGGCTTCCAGTTGAAGCTTGCATCCGCTACAAGACCATGGTGCTTGCCTACGGAGCTGTGAGGGGAACGGCACCGCAGTACCTCCAGGCTCTGATCAGGCCCTACACCCAAACAAGGGCACTGCGTTCATCCACCTCTGGCCTGCTCGCCTCCCTACCACTGAGGAAGTACAGTTCCCACTCAGCCCAGTCAAAACTGTTCGCTGCTCTGGCCCCCCAATGGTGGAACAAACTCCCTCACGACGCCAGGACAGCGGAGTCAATCACCACCTTCCGGAGACACCTGAAACCCCACCGCTTTAAGGAATACCTAGGATAGGATAAAGTAATCCTTCTCACCCCCCCCCTTAAATGATTTAGATGCACTATTGTAAAGTGGCTGTTCCACTGGATGTCATAAGGTGAATTCACCAATTTGTAAGTCGCTCTGGATAAGAGCGTCTGCCAAATGACTTAAATGTAATGTAAATGTAAATGTAAATGTGTGGAGTGAGCGAGAGCGCGACAGAGAAGGTAGGTAGAGAGATGGACTGTTCTGCCTCACCTGTCTCTGCAGGTGGATGTTCTTGTCACTGGACATCTGAGAGGTCTGGTTCCTCCTCTTCAGCTCTTCCAGCTGGTCCCGCAGGCTGTTCACTAGACAAGGACAATCAGGTGGACAGATCAATCAGTGTATCTGTGTTTAGGAGAGTGTGAACGTGTACAGGTGACATAATAGATGGCCAGGAGGATTTATTATGGAACCCCGAGGCAGCCACTACTCTTCCTGTAAAGGTAAAGGTAACTGGAGTGTGTGTAGGGACAAAATTCTAACTTAATTGCTGAATTCCAAATCAACCCCCCTAGCCACTATAGATCTGAGAGGATTGGGCAGATCTAAGCATTATGGTAAATCGATTCACATTGCCTTCTGATTGGCTGGGTGGAGAATGATGTCACGGTGTCCACCTAGCCAATCCTCTCAGATGTAAAGGAGTGTCTGGGCAGTAGGGGCCGGGCAGTAGGGGCCGGGCAGTAGGGGCCGAGCAGTAGGGGCCGAGCAGTAGGGGCCGGGGATCGATTTGGGATTCAGCAACTGTTTCATTGACATAATGTTGAGATAATTAGATAATGTTCCATACATAGACGTAGCATCCATTGAAAGGGCTTGATACCTTAGTGCAGACTTATTTTTTTTGCACTAGCACAACACAGCTGATTAAAATAATCAAGTATTCATCAAGCTTTGATCATTTGAATTAGCTGTGTAGCGTTAGGGCAAAAAACCAAACCGTGCCCCACGTCGGGTCCCGAGGACATAGTTTGGGAAACCCTGCTAACCCTTGAATGGGGAGATCTGTTCAATGGATTCTACTTCTATGGTTCCATGTGTATGCGTCACACAGCCTGGGCTTACGGTCGTTCTCCAGGCAGCGTTTCCTGTCCGCCTCCAGCTCCACTTTGCGGAGGTTCTCTGCACTCTGGTACTGCAGCAGGGCCCTCTCTCTCTCCAGCTGCCTCAGCGAAGACTCCACTCTCTGCCTGCTGCTCATCTACAGGGACAGGGAAGGGTTCATGTGTGATGTGCCAAAACATTACTGACCAACTCTACATACTGCACATCACCCAGTCTCACCTCTTCCTCCAGTTCTTTAACCAGCTTCTCTAGATGACTAGTGGTAGTCCTGGGGAGAGAGGAACATGTGGGAGTAAGTAAGTGTGTGTGTGTGTGTGTGTGTGTGTGTGTGTGTGTGTGTGTGTTCTGAGGTGAGCCCTACTTGTATTTGTTTTCCAGGTGGTCTTTGGCCTGCATCTCATGGTTGAGCTGCTCCTCAAGACAATGGAGCTTCTTCTGCAGCTGATCTGACTGAAGAAGACAGGGAAGGAGAGTTAACAGGTACGCACACTAACATGGAGCTCACCAGATGGAGCTCATACACTCAGGTATCAACATGTCTGTCAGTTCTGTCTGGTAATCACACAGCGCTGAGTTCTGTCTGGTAATCACACAGCACTGACTTCTGTTAGTTCGGTTTGGTAATCACACAGAGCTGAGTTCTGTCTGGTAATCACACAGCGCTGAGTTCTGTCTGGTAATCACACAGCTCTGAGTTCTGTCAGTCTGACAGTTCTGTCTGGTAATCACACAATGATGAGTTCTGTCAGTTCTGTCTGGTAATCACACAGCTCTGGGTTCTGTCAGTTCTGTCTGGTAATCACACAGCTCTGGGTTCTGTCAGTTATGTCTGGTAATCACACAGCTCTGGGTTCTGTCAGTTTTGTCTGGTAATCACACAGCTCTGGGTTCTGTCAGGTAATCACACAGCACTGACTTCTGTTAGTTCGGTTTGGTAATCACACAGAGCTGAGTTCTGTCTGGTAATCACACAGCGCTGAGTTCTGTCTGGTAATCACACAGCTCTGAGTTCTGTCAGTCTGACAGTTCTGTCTGGTAATCACACAATGATGAGTTCTGTCAGTTCTGTCTGGTAATCACACAGTGCTGAGTTCTGTCAGTCTGTCAGTTCTGTCTGGTAATCACACAGTGCTGAGTTCTGTCAGTCTGACAGTTCTGTCTGGTAATCACACAGTGCTGAGTTATGTCAGTCTGACAGTTCTGTCTGGTAATCACACAATGATGAGTTCTGTCAGTTCTGTCTGGTAATCACACAGCTCTGGGTTCTGTCAGTTCTGTCTGGTAATCACACAGCTCTGGGTTCTGTCAGTTATGTCTGGTAATCACACATCTCTGGGTTCTGTCAGTTTTGTCTGGTAATCACACAGCTCTGGGTTCTGTCAGGTAATCACACAGCTCTGGGTTCTGTCAGTTCTGTCTGGTAATCACACAGCTCTGGGTTCTGTCAGTTATGTCTGGTAATCACACAGCTCTGGGTTCTGTCAGGTAATCACACAGCTCTGGGTTCTGTCAGTTCTGTCTGGTAATCACACAGCTCTGAGTTCTGTCAGTTATGTCTGGTAATCACACAGCTCTGGGTTCTGTCAGTTATGTCTGGTAATCACACAGCACTGAGTTCTGTCAGTTCTGTCTGGTAATCACACAGCTCTGGGTTCTGTCAGTTCTGTCTGGTAATCACACAGCTCTGGGTTCTGTCAGTTGTTGTATGTCTGTCAGATAGAATTCTATTGCGTCTGTCTGATAATTGAGGGTGCGTTCGTAAATTCACTCGGGCTATTTCAGAGAACTCTCGTCTGAGTGCTAGAGCGCAGAGTAACTTACGAAAGAACAAACACTCAACACCTGTTGAATATGGCCGGTATCGGTAAACGTCAGCAAATTAAATTGTTGCCAGCAGCACAGTTACAGTCTCCAACACTCTGGATAACATGAAAACTGCCTAACCAGCTCTGCTAGGGGGAGTAAAATGGTCAGAGTGAGGCGTTCTCTCATTTGTGTCTGGATGTAGCTAGTAAGCTAGCCAACTTTAGCCAGTTAGCTTGGGTGTTTGACTGATGTTGTGAGGCCAGAACGCTGGGATCAACCCTACTCCTCAGCCAGAGTGTCCAGTGTGCGCTCTGAATGCTCTAAGAATGAAACGCTCTGAATTTACGAACGGACAATCTGACAACCCTCTAAATTTAAGAACGCCCAGAGGGCACTCTGGCACTCCAGATTCAATTTACAAACACATCCTGAGTATGACTGAGTGTTCTATTCAATCAGTCTAAGAATTATGTCTGTCTATGCGAGTGTTCTATTTTACTGGTTAGTCTTCAGAGCTACTACATTGCATCGAACATTTCAATTTGACATTTGGGCTCAAATGTCGTCTCAGGCCATTTGAGTACACATCTTCCCCTCTGCTCCCAGCTGTGCTTTAAAAACAAGCAAACAAACCCAAACACATGCATGTATGCAACGATTCAACAACCTACCTCTCCTTTGATGCTGTCCTGTTTTTCCTCACAGTTATCCACACAGTCCTTAGATTCCTCCACAGAGATCACTTTATTCACACTGCTTAGCAATCTGGTAGAGGAGGAGGGTAAAAACAAGGGAGAGGGAGGAGAGAGGACATGGGTCTTTAAACCAGCTTTACCTGAGGTGCCCTACCACACCATGCCAACCTCCATGCCAGTGTCCCGGCCCAACCCAGGACCCACCCACTTCAGACTCCAACGCTACAATCCCCATTCACTGATCGTGATCCTAAGATCAGACTTTTATCCGCGTGGATTTTCTAGAATGGCTATTGGAACAAGGAGGCAGTGTAAAGCAGGAACAGAAGCACAGTGTACGACTGGCTTAGAAGGGTTTTACAGTCCTACACGTATGAAACACAACCTCTCTCTCTCCATCCCTCCCTCTATCCCTCTCCCTCCATCCCTCCCCATCCCTCTCCCACCATCCATCCCTCTCCTTCCATCCCTCCATCCCTCTCCCTCCCTCCATCCCTCTCCCTCCCTCCCTCCATCCCTCTCCCTCCCTCCCTCCCTCCATCCCTCTCCCTCCCTCCATCCCTCCCCCTCCATCCCTCTCCATCCCTCCCCCTCCCTATCCCTCTCCCTCCCTCCATCCATCCCTCTCCATCCCTCCCTCTCCCTCCATCCCTCTCCATCTATCCCTCTCCCTCCCTCCATCCCTCTCCATCCCTCTCCATCCCTCTCCATCTATCCCTCTCCCTCCCTCCATCCCTCTCCATCCCTCTCCATCCCTCCCCCTCTCCCTATCCCTCTCCCTCCCTCCATCCATCCCTCTCCCTCCCTCCATCCCTCTCCCTCCATCCCCCTCCCTCCCTCCCTCTCTAGTTACAGGCAGAGCTGACTAAGCACATTTCCTGCAGAGCACAGAGAACCTTAAAAAAAACAAATACCCTAGTGAATAAAGACAGACCGTTAACAAAAAAAACTCCCTTAAAACATACAGTACATAGATTCAAATTCATTCCAATTGAAATGTAGTAAACCAAACCAGATTCCTGGCTAATTGGCTTGCTGAAGCTAAATATAACAATAATATAACTATATACAGACACGGTATAGATGCCAAACTTCACTCTTAGTATAGGTAGAAAACAATTAGCCTTACTGGTCTTCCTTGAAGTAGGTGAAACCCACAAATGGCAGCTGGTTGCCCACAAAGGCCTTTGGTGTGGGAAAGGTCTCCACGTCGCCTTTTTCATCCTCAATCTCGTCAAAGTTACTGGTGTCTATGTCACTGCTCAACTCCGGCACTACTGGGGCCACGGCTGAACGAGGGACAGGCAGAGAGTGAGAGAGGAATGCAGAGCGGGAGAAGCAGAGGAGGTAGAGAGGTGACAGAGGGAGGAGAGAGGCAACGTGAGAGAGAGATGCAGTCAGAAAGAAGCAAAGAGTGTGAGAGAGCGAGCGAGAGAACAGGAAGGGGTGGAAATAGTGTGGGTTTGGGCAGAGGAAGGAGACAGATGGTTAAAATGTCTAAAATCAATCAACTCAGTACTAAAATTGGTCTCAATCAAGAGCCACTAACACAGAGATAACCGTTGGCTCCTCCGATTCTCAATAAGATATCATTTTTAGACTATACTGTGATGTTCTCGGTGTGTGTAGTCTATAGTACACCGAGCCTCCCTGGGCACAGGCGGTAGGAGCGAGCTGGCATGGGGCGGACTCCAAACCCACCACTCCTCTCTCCCGCTACAGTGCCCTCTTTGTGCCCCAACACACACTGTTGCCTTTCACACACCTAAACACACTCTAGGAGAGAGAGAACTAACTCCCCTTCTGCTCTTTTAAAGGCCTCCATCTGTACAGTAGGAGGACAGAAATGTGTCAAGGGGCCAGGAGGCAAAAGCTGAGACGAGCCAAGTTGCTCGACAACCTATAAAGATGTCACTACTGGCTAGGAAACTAAGTGGCCATGTTGGATCTTATTTCTTCAACAGTATCCATTCTGGCTCCAGGCAAAGAGAACCTAGTCAAGAAAGAACCCTCAGTAGGGAGAGATCAATAGATGGTGGACAAATGGGAGAGAGAGAAAAATTAGAAAGCGAGCAATAAAAGAGGGAATGAAAGAGAAAGAAAAAGCGAAAAGCAAGAGCTGTGCGGTGAGACTGGAGAGAGACAGACACGGTCCCAGCTCCCGGGGAGCCAATTACGGCATGGCTTTCCCAGCATGCTCCTGATAGCGGGTAGGCTAATGACAGGCAGCTGTGGCCACAGTAAGAGTGGAGAGAGGAGGGAGCGACCGCCATCAAATATGATCTGGGGCTGGTGCAGTGGTTCTGGGGTGCCCCTCTTATTACTCCTGCAAGCACATAGGGGGCGACCTCTGTCCCCTCCCTTGCTCCATCATTGGACAGGGTGCTTACTTGCACACAGGCTGTGTCCCAAATGTCACTCCATTCCCTATATAGGGCACTACCTTTGACCAGGGCCAATAAGGAATCCCATAGTGCTCTGGTCAAAAGTAGTGCACTATATAGGGAATAGGGTACCATAGGGTTCTGGTCAAAAGTAGTGCACTATGTAGGGAATAGAGTGCCATTTGAGAGGCAGACCCAGTCTCCCACATCCGAGAGTTTTACAGTTTTATTTCAGGCAACAGTCAGAAATGGGGCTTCAGCATGCTAGCTAATGAGCAGACTAGAGAGTGAAGCTGCCTTCCCATTCTCCACCCTTATCCACCTGCAAACTTTCTCCCATTGATTTGGCAATGGTGGAAACTTTCCACAGCCAATGCTTACACAAATCCTGCACTTTTAAATCCATGATGGGGAGTGTGTAAGTGCACACCTATAGTAACGGGAGACAATGGACTGACTATAGTGTGGGGGAACCCATTAGAACACTGATACTATAGCGTGGGGGAACCCAACAGAAGAACACTGATACTATAGCGTGGGGGAACACATTAGAACACTGATACTATAGCGTGAGGGAACCCAACAGAAGAACACTGATACTATAGCGTGGGGGAACCCATTAGAACACTGATACTATAGCGTGAGGGAACCCAATAGAAGAACACTGATACTATAGCGTGAGGGAACCCAACAGAAGAACACTGATACTATAGCGTGAGGGAACCCAATAGAAGAACACTGATACTATAGCGTGAGGGAACCCAATAGAAGAACACTGATACTATAGCGTGAGGGAACCCAATAGAAGAACACTGATACTGTAGCGTGAGGGAACCCAACAGAACACTGATACTATAGCGCGGGGGAACCCAATAGAAGAACACTGATATTATAGCGTGGGGGAACCCATTAGAACACTGATACTGTAGCGTGAAGGAACCCAACAGAACACTGATACTATAGCGTGAGGGAACCCAATAGAAGAACACTGATACTATAGCGTGAGGGAACCCATTAGAACACTGATACTATAGCGTGAGGGAACCCAATAGAAGAACACTGATACTATAGCACGGGGGAACCCATTAGAACACTGATATTATAGCGTGGGGGAACCCATTAGAACACTGATACTATAGCGTGAGGGAACCCAATAGAAGAACACTGATACTATAGCATGGGGGAACCCATTAGAACACTGATACTATAGCGTGAGGGAACCCAATAGAAGAACACTGATACTATAGCATGGGGGAACCCATTAGAACACTGATACTATAGCGTGAGGGAACCCAATAGAAGAACACTGATACTATAGCATGGGGGAACCCATTAGAACACTGATACTATAGCGTGAGGGAACCCAATAGAAGAACACTGATACTATAGCATGGGGGAACCCATTAGAACACTGATACTATAGCGTGAGGGAACCCAATAGAAGAACACTGATACTATAGCATGGGGAACCCATTAGAACACTGATACTATAGCGTGAGGGAACCCAATAGAAGAACACTGATACTATAGCATGGGGGAACCCATTAGAACACTGATACTATAGCATGGGGGAACCCAATAGAACACTGATACTATAGCATGGGGGAACCCATTAGAACACTGATACTATAGCGTGAGGGAACCCAATAGAAGAACACTGATACTATAGCATGGGGGAACCCATTAGAACACTGATACTATAGCATGGGGGAACCCAATAGAACACTGATACTATAGCGTGAGGGAACCCATTAGAACACTGATACTATAGCGTGAGGGAACCCAATAGAAGAACACTGATACTATAGAGTGGGGGAACCCATTAGAACACTGATACTATAACGTGGGGGAACCCATTAGAACACTGATACTATAGCGTGAGGGAACCCAATAGAAGAACACTGATACTATAGCGTGGGGGAACCCATTAGAACACTGATACTATAACGTGGGGGAACCCATTAGAACACTGATACTATAGCGTGAGGGAACCCAATAGAAGAACACTGATACTATAGCATGGGGGAACCCATTAGAACACTGATACTATAGCGTGAGGGAACCCAATAGAAGAACACTGATACTATAGCGTGAGGGAACCCAATAGAAGAACACTGATACTATAGCATGGGGGAACCCATTAGAACATTGATACTATAGTGTGAGGGAACCCAATAGAAGAACACTGATACTATAGCGTGAGGGAACCCAATAGAAGAACACTGATACTATAGCATGGGGGAACCCATTAGAACACTGATACTATAGCGTGAGGGAACCCAATAGAAGAACACTGATACTATAGCGTGAGGGAACCCAATAGAAGAACACTGATACTATAGCGTGAGGGAACCCAATAGAAGAACACTGCATGCTCAGTCCCCTCCCTTACTCCCCGTTCACTCATGACTGCATGACCAGGCACAACTCCAACACCATCATTAAGTTTGCTGATGACACAGTGGTAGGCCTGATCACTGATAACGACGAGACAGCCTATAGGGAGGTCAGAGACCTGGCCGTGTGGTGCCAGGACAACAACCTCTCCCTCAATGTGATCAAGACAAAACAAGATGATTGTGGACTACAGGAAAAGGAGGACTGAGCACTCCACCATTCTCATCGATGGGGCTGCAGTGGAGCAGGTTGAGAGCGTCAAGTTTCTTGGCGTCCACATCGCCAACAAACTTACACCGTCCACGCACACCAAGACAGTCATGAAGAGGGCACGACAAACCCTATTCCCCCTCAGAAGACTGAAAAGATTTGGCATGGGTCCTCAGATCCTCAAAAGGTTCTGCAGCTGCACCATCGAGAGCATCCTGACTACTTGCATCACTGCTTGGTATGGCAACTGCTCGGCCTTCCGACCGCAAGGCACTACAGAGGGTAGTGCGAACGGCCCAGTACATCACTGGGGCCAAGCTTCCTGCCATCCAGGACCTCTATACCAGGCGTTGTCAGAGGAAGGCCCTAAAAATTGTCAAAGACTCCAGCCACCCTAGTCATAGACTGGTCTCTCTGCTATCGCACGGCAAGCGGTACCGGAGCGCCAAATCTAGGTCCAAGATGCTTCTAAACAGCTTCTACCCCCAAGCCATACAACTCTTGAACATCTAGTCAAATGGCTACCCAGTCTAGTTGCATTGCCCCCCCTCCCCACCACTGCTACTCTCTGTTGTCATCTATGCAGTCTCTTTAATGACTCTACCAACATGTACATACTACCTCAACTAACCGGTGCCCCTGCACATTGACTCCGTATCGGTACCCCCCTGTAAATAGTCTCACCATTGTTATTTTACTGCTGCTCTTTAATAACTTATCACTTTTATCTCTTATTCTTATCTGTTTTATGTTTGTTTTGTATTCGGAGCATGTGACTAATAAAGTTTGATTTGATACTATAGCGTGGGGGAGCCCAACAGAAGAACACTGATGAGTGTGCCATGTGCTGTGGAAGAAGCACCAATGGGTTGAATGGAGATCTTATGATGAGACGCAAACAGTGGGGTCACACACACACACACACCCCTTTGGTTAGGTAAGGATGAGAGACGCACACACACAGTGGGGTTCAGTAGTGCAGTAGTGTCTCGTTCTGGTTTCGTGTTACAGACTGCCTGGACTATGATCAGGATTTATGTCTCTGTTTAAATCAGAGCCAGGTGAAACTGACTGAAACAGGCAGAGAACTGAATACAACTATAAAACAAAGACAGAAGCCATGATGTGTACTAATATGCCTCCTTCCTTCTTCCCACCCTTCCTTCCTCCCATCCTTCCTCCCATCCTTCCTCCCATCCTTCCTTCCTTCCTACCCTTCCTTCCTCCCATCCTTCCTTCCTTCCTCCCATCCTTCCTCCCATCCTTCCTCCCATCCTTCCTTCCTTCCTCCCTCCCACCCTTCCTTCCTCCCACCCTTCCTTCCTTCCTTCCTCCCACCCTTCCTTCCTTCCTCCCACCCTTCCTTCCTTCCTCCCACCCTTCCTCCCTCCCACCCTCCCTTCCTCCCATCCACCCTTCCTCCCATCCACCCTTCCTTCCTCCCATCCACCCTTCCTTCCTCCCACCCACCCTTCCTTCCTTCCTCCCATCCTTCCTTCCTTCCTTCCTCCCATCCTTCCTTCCTTCCTCCCATCCTTCCTTCCTTCCTCCCATCCTTCCTTCCTCCCATCCTTCCTTCCTACCTCCCATCCTCCCTTCCTTCCTCCCACCCTTCCTTCCTCCCACCCTTCCTTCTTCCCACCCTTCCTTCCTTAGTGACTTGTTTGATCTGGCGGGACTGGATAACTGCAAGCAGCCTTTCCAACGTTTCTCTGTGTGTGTGTGTGTGTGATCCCACTGTAGTACTATCAATAGATTTGTCACATGATATCAAAATCAGTGAGGATGGAAGGATTGAGCAGCCCAAGTACATACTCCTCACCAAGCATGAATCTGCGTAGCATTGCACAGTGTACTATGCTGTAATGAGCGATTAGTAATAGTTCAGTAGACATCAAGAGTAGGAGTGCTGATCCAAGATCTGTTTTGACTTTTAGATCACAATGAATAAGATCACATGGACAGCAGGAAAGAGCTGATCCTAGATCAGCATTCATACTCTGAGACGGCCTCTGGCCATGCAGGGTTGTGCTGCAGTGCTGATGATAGACATGTGACTGTTCTGCTCAGTCTCTGCTGATAGAGTAGAGATTCAGGCTCCCTACATGGGAATGAACTGTAGTGTCAAGTCATGAAAATAACAAGTTGATGATGAAGAGACAGATTGGGAAGGAGACAGAGAGACAGGGGCAGACAGGCACACACACACAAATAACCACACACACACGCAGTATGACTGAAGACATACACACACAAATACACACGGTTTGACTGAACACACACTTACTCTCTCGGATGGTGTCGAAGGTCCACTGGTCGTTCGTGAAGAAGGGGTGTCTCTTGATCTCCTCCACGCCGTTCCTCCCCAGACGCACCTCCCTGTACATAGCCAATGGGACGGAGCGGTCAGAGAGCGGTCACTCACTCAAACGTGCAAATTGACCGCAACATGAACACAAAGCAAAGAACCACTTTGCTCCACACAGCTGGAGTGACCACTAGCCCACTAGGCACTGACCACAGTCCACTGATTGGCCAGGCTGGACCGCCTCACGACCACTGCAGCGGTCAGTAACGGCCAGTAGAACAAGAGTCTTAGCGCAGCCAGTAAGAGTAGTGATACGAGAGAATGTAGATCCAGGAAGTTACACAGGAGCAAAGTAGGGACCAGACTAGTCAACAACACTACTGACACACCACTACTATATCTACTGCTGCAATTCCCTCCCTCCTCTTCCCATCTGGCCTCCCTCCCTCCTCTGCCACAGGGTGCAGGGCCGGAGGGGTGCGGCAGTTTGGACTGCCACGTGTGGGACATTCCAGACGCAGCCAAAAGGAACAGAGCAAGGGAGAGGCCATGGCAGACACACAGAGCATGTCCCGAAGCTCAGAACACTGAGGTGAGAGTGAATATGAAAGAGCTATAGGGTAATACAGAAAGAGAAAGCATACAAAAACAACAAGAGGGTCGATTGCCAAAGAGAGAAAAACAGAAATGTGGGGAAAAAAGAGAAAGAGAGAGAAAAAGAGAGAGAGAAAGAGAGAGAGACTGATGGAGTGAGCTGGTGAGGGAGTCAGTGAACCACAGTGTGTAATGGCCCTGCTACACTATAGCCGTCGGGCGTCCGGCATTGCCATCAGTGATCAGATGTTGAGGAAATTATTCCTTTTGGTTGCATATGGCCTCAACTATACACCACTGGTTATTTAACTAACATTTACGAAGTCAAGAAGCTACAAGTACTAGCTAGCTTGCTAGCTACATTGACTAGCTAGGTTCACAATGTAAACAAAAGCAACTTGTGTAGTTAGAGGATAATTTAGTACAACCATCAGCAACAATTGAATGAACACAAAGCTATTGTACTTACACATAATGGATGAAAAATGGTACAGTACAGTAGGGGAAAAGTACCCAAATGTCATACTGTAGTAAAAGTAGAGATACCTTAATAGAAAAATGACTCAAGTAAAAGTGAATGTCACCCAGTAAAATACTACTTGAGTAGGTCTAAAAGTATTAAAATATACTTAAGTATTAAAAGTATAAATCATTGCAAATTCCTTATATTAAGCAAATCAGACAGCACGATTGTTTTTTTGTTTAAAAAAAAAATTGTATGGATAGCCAGGGCCTATCCTGTCCTGCTCAGCATTCAAAATGTAACGAGTACTTCTGGGTGTCAGGAAAATGTATGGAGAAGAAAGTACATTATTTTCTTTAAGAATGTAGTGGAGTAAAAGTAAAAGTAACGTCACATTGATGCGACACTGATGGCAAAACCTATGGTGGAGCTGAGCAGTTAGCATGACAGCGGGGGAATGAGTATGAGTCAGTGTGTAGCAACGTTATTATAGTTGGGGTATAATATTCATTTTTATTTCTATTCATTTAAAAAAAATATTCAGTTGTTTCAGTTAGTTCAGACTTGTTTTACCATTTTTTTATTTAGTTTGTTTGATTGAAAACATTTCTATTTCATTTTTATATGATTTATTTTCTGTGTTGTAGGCCTATATGTGTTGTAGGCCTGTAGTTTATTTTTGTGATGCCACTTCTTGCCATTGAGGGGCAGTAATACAGAAGGTGATGGGCCAGGACCCTAGACTTGGATAGACATATCATCTCTATATCTCTCATGATGGCGTCTACGAGAGTACGGGCAGTGCATTCAGGCCATCTCCATCTTGGAAATAACTATCTGTCAAGAAAATATACTGAATTGGCTGATCCCTCCCGATGACCCAGCTGTCATGACTCCAACCAGTTCATCAGGAGGCATCAGCCAATGAAGTTGGAAGTTCCGCCCAGTTGACTAAATCAAAATGGCGAAGGGCCTCAATGGCGCTGCCCATGCCAACACAATCTTTAGGCCACGAGAGGACTCTGTACAACTCCATGGCCAGGATGTAGGTTTGGTTAGGTTTAAATGATAAAACGGCAGGGTAGCCTAGTGGTTTGAGCATTGGACTAGTAATCGAAAGGTTGCAAGGTCGAATCCCGAGCTGACAAGGAACAAATCTGTCGTTCTGCCCCTGAACAGGCAGTTAACCCACTGTTCCTAGGCCGTCATTGAAAATAAGAATTTGTTCTTATTTGCCTAGTAAAATAAAGGTAAAATATAAATTACATTAAAACAATCCTAATACGACTTGGATTTAAAGGATAAGCGCCTCGACTGGTGGAAGAAACAGGATGTAAGGAAACTCAACCATGTTTACATAAATCCAATGCTTTTTTATTTTCGTTAGTAGTAGATGTAAGAACAAAGTTAATCTGACAGAGAGAGAGGAAAATAACGACAAATGAAGTCATAGCACACGTGACATGTTATGTTATGTAATATTAAGCATGCGTCACTGACTACCCTCTTCAAATTGGGTTAATAAAAACATCAACAGCAGTAAAAACACAATACAACACTTCTTCAGACATCTATCCGTTCACAGCCAGCCAGCGTGTGTGTGTGTGTGTGTGTGTTTCTGTTCAACCAAACGAGATTGTCTGCTGTGTCTTCAAGAAGACCCTGCATTCCAGAGGAGGTGGTCCTTTGGTTTCTCAAGCCTGATGACAGGTTGAATATTCTCTCCACGAGCGCTTGGGATACCGGGGCAGAAACCAGACCCAGTGCCACAGGGCACAGCTTTGGATAAACATCCTTGCCTGCCAGAACTGGAGAGGTGACTGTAAACATACCCACCACCTTCACAGCAGACTGTGACCACAGACACAATGGTCAACGCAAGGAAGCTATATTTCTGATGAAATGTGGTCAAGATGGTTTCAATATGCTGGCATCTTTCAGGGATCCTGCTGCTCCACAGCTGCACTCTGATTTGCTGAAGTATAAGACTCTGCTTCCCTCATCAGTGGCTCCATCTCTGTTGAACAAAGTGCCAGAGACCCACTTGTGTCATCAGGCAAGCTGCAGCAGGGGTTGGCTTGAAGTCGGCTGCCAGAGGAGTCAGTATGCATGCGAAGCGCTCCCACAGTGACTTCAGGAGGACCCGTGACAACTGTTTGGCAACAGTAGTTGACTGAAAGTGTGTCTCAAGGTTGAGAAGGCATGGCACCACATCAGACAGCGTCTGGCTGTCAGTTTGAAGCTGGTCAGAGTGGATTGCGAACGACTCCAGCAACTTAACAAGCTGTTCTACCTTGGCCCAGTCCAGTCTGTGCTCACCCTGTTAGTTACTGATAGTTAGTGATACTGATGCACAAACGAGGCCTATTTGAAACGTTGCCATCTACTGGCAGCCTTTACCCAACAGAGTCAGGATCTTAAAAACCCATTTGAAATAAAACCCTTCAAAACTCCAATTGATTTTTAGACGAAGAAAACTAAAAATAATTTATGGTTTTTATTTTACATGATTTTGCAGTCAAAGAATAGTTTCAGTATAGTTTATTTCAGTTTACTAAGTAGTTTTTTATTTTAGTTTCAGTTTACTATAATAACCTTAGTTTGTGTAGGGCGTGTGTGTGTGTATGGGGGTGTGTGTGTGTGGTGTGAGAGAGACTGCAGAGTGAGTGAGAGAAAGTAAACAAGGGAAGGGGAGTATAAGATAGGCATTGTGTGGCAACAGAAAGGGTGTTTGACTTCTACTATACCGCTAATGTCCCAGCCTCTCATTAACCTCTACTCCTATCAACTACTATGATGCTAAGTATAATCCTTCACCTCTACTCCTATCAACTACTATGATGCTAAGTATAATCCTTCACCTCTACTCCTATCAACTACTATGATGCTAAGTATAATCCTTCACCTCTACTCCTATCAACTACTACTACTATGATGCTAAGTATAATCATTAACCTCTACTCCTATCAACTACTACTACTATGATGCTAAGTATAATCCTTCACATATACTCCTATACTCTACTCCTATCAACTACTACCAACTACCAACCTCTACTCCTATCAACTACTACCAACTACCAACCTCTACTCCTATCAACTACTACGATCCTAAGTATCTAATAGCCATTAACAAAGAATCACTCACTCAGGTGTCATTCCCATCTTTTCTGGTCCCAGTTTAAACCAAGAACAACTTTGTTAGTTGATCAATGGTTAACAACAATATTTATAGTGTTCATAAGCACTACATTGATAATTCACAAATCATTTAAGCAAATTCATAATACAGTTGAAGTCAGAAGTTTACATACACTTAGGTTGGAGTCATTAAAACTGTTTTTTCAACCACTCCGCAAATTTCCTGTGAACAAACTTTAGTTCTGGCTAGTCGGTTTAGGACATCTACTTTGTGCATGACATAAGTCATTTTTCCAACAATTGATTTACAGACAGATTATTTCACTTAATATTCACTGTATCACAATTACAGTGGGTCAGAAGTTTACATACACTAAGTTGACGAAAATGATGTCATGGCTTTAGAAGCATCTGATAAGCTAATTGACATCATTTGAGTCAATTGGAGATGTACCTGTGGATGTATTTCAAGGCCTACCTTCACACTCACTGCCTCTTTGCTTGTCATCATGGAAAAATCAAAAGAAATCAGCCAAGATCTCAGAAAAAAAAAATGGTAGACCACAAGTCTGGTTCATCCTTGGGAGCAATTTCAAAATGCCTGAAGGTACCACATTCATCTGTACAAACAATAGTATGCAAGTATAAACACCATGGGACCACGCAGCCGTCATACCGCTCAGGAAGGAGACGCGTTCTGTCTCCTAGAGAAGAACGTACTTTGGTTTCGAAAAGTGCAAATCAATCCCAGAACAACAGCAAAGGACCTTGTGAAGATGCTGGAGGAAACCGGTACAAAAGTATCTATATCCACAGTAAAACGAGTCCTACTAGATTACATAACCTTATGTCTGGTGCTCTGCAAAATGTGGCATGACCAGTTTGCCTCCCTTTATGTGGCATAGCACGACATTTTTTTACCTTTAAGTCAGTTAAGAACAAATTCTTATTTTCAATGACGGCCTAGGAACAGTGGGTTAACTGCCTGTTCAGGGGCAGAACAACAGATTTGTACCTTGTCAGCTCAGGGATTTGAACTTGCAACCTTTCGATTACTAGTCCAACGCTCTAACCACTAGGCTACCCTGCCGCCCCACATTAGCTCAAGCTAAAGAGTGCTGAAGCATATAGGTCTTATTAAGGTTTCGTTAAGCCACTTTCATTTAGTGGGACAGCTTTTCTCCCACATACCTCTCCACTCCCTCCTCACGCTCCTCTCATTTAGTAAGTAAGTAACAGCCTCCACAGGAAAGTGTGAAAAAAAGAGAGATCTCGGCTCCTTCAAAGTGTGAGGTCAGACCGGTCACGGGGGCTTTGTTACGTAGGTCAAACATACTGTACCTGTCAGACAGGAAGGCACAGATGAGGTCCTTGGTGTCATTGGACATCTGCACATTATCAGGGAAGTTGAGGTTATTCTTGTGATCCATGATCTTCCCGTATGTTCCTACTAGTGACTCAGCATAAAACGGGGTGTCGCCTAAAAAGAGAGGTGAAATTTAAAATATGTTTTTGGGCTTTTGTTAGGCTTTACATGGGAGGTTAAGCCAGCTTCAATAAACACAAATAGCCTAGTAGTGTGACCACTGGGTTTAAACCTCGGTGTACGGCATGCCACAAGACAGTTAGCCCGCTGAGCTAAATCCAAGACATTAGCTCAGGGAGCTAACACAAGTCTTGAGGTCTCAGGCAAGGTTACATATCACCCGAGCGGGGTTAAACAAACCATCTTTAGTCGCTTAGCCCCAATCCAAATGACAAAACTAAGAGAATTAACATTAGCAGGTCAACGGTCCAGTTGAGATCCTGAAAACTGTTCTGATTCAGGATCAGAACAACTCACTCACCGACCAGCATCTCAAAGATGAACACCCCCACGGACCACCAGTCACACTCGCGGCCGTAATAGCCGTCCCCCCCCTGGGACTTGAGCACCTCAGGGGAGATGTAGTCCGGAGTCCCCACCGCTGTGTCACAGTGGACCATGCCCGTCTGGAATGAGAGAGCCGTGCAGACGGAGAGGCAGACGGAGAGGCAGACGGGGAGGCAGGCAGACAGAGACATCGTTAAAGTAGGTCAACTAAACAGTGAAACATATTGGGCCAGTGTGCCAGACACAGATTAAGCCTAGTCCTTGAGTAAGAAGCACTTTTAAATGGTGACTGATTTTTAGTCCAGGACTAAGCCTAATCTGTGTTTTATTTATTTAACCTTCATTTAACCAGGTTGGCCAGTTGAAAACAAGTTCTCATTTACAACTGAGCCCTGACCAAGATAAAGAAAAGCAGTGCAACAAAAACAACAAAGTTACACGTAAACAAACATACAATCAATAACACACCAGAAAAGGAAAAACAGACAAATCTATGAACATTGTGTGCAAATGTAGAAGAGTAGGGAGATAAGGCAATAAATAGACCATAGAGGCAAAATAATTACAATGTAGCATTAACACTGAAGTGATCGATGTGCAGATGATGCTGTGAATGTAGAAATACTGGGTGCAAAAGAGCAAGAGGGTAAGGAATAATATGGGGATGAGGTAGTTGGGTGGGCTATTTACAGATGGGCTGTGTACAGATTCAGTGATCAGTAAGCTGCTCAGACAGCTGATGCTTAAAGTTTGAGAGGGAGATAAAGACTCCAGCTTCAAAGATTTTTGCAATTTGTTCCAGTCATTGCCAGCAGAGAACTGGAAGGAAAGGCGGCCATAGGAAGTGCTGGCTTTGGGGGTGACCAGTGAGATATACCTGCTGGAGCGCGTGGCTGTTGCCAATGGTTACCAGTGAGCGGGGATAAGGCGGGGCTTTACCTAGCAAAGATTTAGATGACCTGGAGCCAGTGGGTTTGGCGACGAATATGAAGCGCGGGCCAGCCAACGAAAGTGTACAGGTCGCAGTGGTGGGTAGTATGTGGGCTTTGGTGACAAAACGGATGGCACTGTGATAGACTGCATCCAATTTGTTGAGTAGAGTGTTGGGGGCTATTTTGTAAATGACATTGCCGAAGTCCAGTATCGGTAGGATAGTCAGTTTTACGAGGGTATATTTGGGGGCATGAGTGAAGGAGGCTTTGTTGCGAAATAGGAAGCCGATTCTAGATTTAATTTTTGGATTGGAGATGCTTAATGTGAGTGTGGAAGGAGAGTTTACAGTCTAACCAGACACTTAGGTATTTGTAGTTGTCCACATATTCTAGGTCAGAACTGTCCAGAGTAGTGATGCTAGTCGGGCGGGAGGGTGCGGGCAGCAATTGGTTGAAGAGCTAGTTTTACTAGCATTTAAAAGCAGGTGGAGGCCACGGAAGGAGTGATGTATGGCGTTGAAGCTCGTTTGGAGGTTAGTTAACACAGCGTCCAAAGAAGGGCCAGATGTATACAGAATGATGTCGTTTGCGTAGAGGTGGATCAGAGAATCACCAGCAGCGAGAGCGACATTATTGATATATACAGAGAAAAGAGTCGGCCCAAGAATTGAACCCTGTGGCACCCCCATAGAGACTGCCAGAGGTCTGGACAACAGGCCCTCCGATTTGACACACTGAACTCTATCTGAGAAGTGGTTGGTGAACCAGGCAAGGCAGTCATTTGAGAAACCAAGGCTGTTGAGTCTGCCGATAAGAATATGGTGATTGACAGAGTCGAAAGCCTTGGCCAGGTCGATGAAGACGGCTGCACAGTCCTGTCTTCTATCGATGGTGGTTATGATATCGTTTAGTACCTTGAGCGTGGCTGAGGTGCACTCGTGACCGGCTTGGAAATCAGATTACATAGTGGAGAAGGTAAGGTGGGATTCGAAATGGTTGGTGAACTGTTTATTAACTTGGCTTTCGAAGTTTTTGAAAGGCAGGGTAGGATAGATATAAGTCTGTAACAGTTTGAGACTAGTGTGTCTCCCCCTTTGAAGAGAAGGATGACCACAGCAGCTTTCCAATCTTTGGGGATCTCAGACAACACGAAATAGGTTGAATAGGCTAGTAATAGGGGTTGAAACAATTTTGGCGGATCATTTTAGAGAGGGTGCAGATTGTCTATCCCATCTGATTTGTAGGATCCAGATTTTGCAGCTCTTTCAGAACATCAGCTGTCTGGCTTTGGGTGAAGGAAAAGCGAGGGGGTTGGGCAAGTTGCTACAGGGGGTGCTGAGAACTTTTTGGAATTAGTGCTACAGGAAGCAAATTTCTGTTTGAAAAAGCTAGCCTTAGCTTTCCTAACTGACTGAGTATATTGGTTCCTGACTTCCCTGAAAAGTTGCATATCGCGGGGGCTATTTGATGCTAATGCAGAACGCCACAGGATATTTTTGTGCTGGTCAAGGGCAGTCAGGTCTGGGGTGAACCAAGGGCTATTCTTGTTCTTAGTTCTACATTTTTTGAAAGGGGCATGCTTATTTAAGATGGTGAGGAAAGCACTTTTAAAGAATTACCAGGCAACCTCTACTGACGGGATGAGGTCAATATCCTTCCAGGATACCCCGGCCAGGTCGATTAGAAAGGCCTGCTCGCTGAAGTGTTTTAGGGAGCGTTTGATAGTGATGAGGGGTGGTCATTTGACTGCAGACCCAGTACGCATGCAGGCAATGAGGAAGTGATCGCTGAGATCCTAGTTGAAGACAGCAGATGTATATTTAGAGGGCAGGTTGTTCAGGATGTGTCTGGGAAACTGTGTCTGGGAAACCGGCCCATTAAATTTGTCAAAGAGCTTTTTGGCACAGCTTACCTGTCCTGTAAGTCATGATTCAGCAACTTAACCTGATGGACTTTCTATGTGGAAATTGACACTAAACAATTCATAATCTGACCACATGGTGGTGCACTGGAGCAGTGATTCCCCCAAACACAGATTTTAGCAGTAGACAGTTCATCGCCTTGGAAATAGTCTAAATTTACCTCATGTTAGAATTAAAAGTTACAGAAGAAAGCAGAAAAAAGTAAGGTCTAGGGCTTGAGTTTGGTGTTTCAGACAAAATTACCATAACAAGACCATTTCGGGTTAGGATGGCGTCTCACTCAGAAAACCCCCACAGCCCAGTCTAGGCCCTGGACCAGTGCTTCCCAGTCCTGGGGACCCGAAGGGGTCACATTTAGGTTTTTTCCTTAGAACTAACACACCTGATTCAAGTGAAGGCTTGATGACGAGTTGATTCTTGAATCAGCTGTGTTAGTGCTAAGGCAAAAAAACTAAATGAGAACCCCTTTGGCTCCCCAGGACCAGGTAGCACTGCCCTAGACCCTCAGCCAATTCTCCAACTCCCCTGCAAACCTACAGAGTCCATCTTCATGCAGGTGCCAAAGTCAGCCAGCTTGAGGTGGCCATTTTGGTCCAGTAGTATGTTGTCCGGTTTCACATCGCGGTGGATGAAACCCATAGAGTGTATGGCATCTAGAGCCAGCACCACCTCGGCAGTGTAGAAACGGACCCACTTCTCTGGCATGTCGTAGTTCATGGTCAGGGTGACCAGATCTCCACCAGGCATATACTCCATCACCATGTAGAGGTGGAGGTCATCTTGGAAAGCACAGCACAGCTGAAAAACACATATCACAACAATAACAGCTTGACTGACATTTGGAGTATGTGAGAGGTGTGTGTACTGTACGTGTATGAGTGTACGTCTCTCTCACCTGGACGACCCAGGGGCTGTTGGAGAAGGCCATGATGTCTCTCTCCTCCCAGAAGAAGGCGGAGTCAGAGCGTTTGATCATCTCAAACTTGCTCAGCTGTTTCATGGCGTACACCTTCTGAGACGCCTTGTGACGGACCTGGAGGACGGGAGGTACATTTTTTATTTCACCTTTATTTAACTACGCAAGTCAGTTAAGAACAAATTCTTATGTACAATGCCAGCCTACCAAAAGGCCTCCTGTTGGGACGGGGGCTGGGGTTAAAAGGACAAAACACACATCATGACGACACAACACTACATAGAGAGACATAAGACAACAACATAGCAGGGCAGCAACACAACATGGCAGCAACACATGGTAGCAACACAACATGACAACAACATGGTAGCAGCAGAAAACTTGGTTCAAATATTATTGGGCACAGACAACAGCACAAAGGGCAAGAAGGTAGAGACAACAATACATCACGCAAAGCAGCCACAACGGTCAGTGTCCATGATTGAGTCTTTATATTAAGAGATTGAGATGACAAGGTATAAGATTACACACACAGCCACACACACACACACTTTATTTATACAAGTAGTAGACGCTACTGAGATTCAAGATTTATTTTACGAGGGAAACCGCCAAAAGAAAGCAGTATAAACACACATTCATAACATAGTCACCAGTAGACAAGATACAATGTCACTTTGACAAAGTTGCAGATAATGCCATTGAAGGCCCTTGATAACAAAGTCCTGCAAACATGACAACACACAAAAAAAAACACAAGACACCCACAGGACAACATGTACACACAGATCGACCAGCCCCCCCTCTTCACACAAGACTTCAGACACAAAATGAATCTTTCCAACACACACACACACACACACACACGACCTGTCTAAACATGCCTTTATTACAAGGTACACAGAACCTGAAAAATACACAAAGAAAAACATGCAGACAGGCAGGCACCTGGAAGAAGGATACAGGAACGCAAGAGCTCACACAGGCAGTGAGGAATGGAAATGTTCTTCATTTGTTTGTGTATCATGGTATCATTGTGCCACAAACACACAAACACACGGAGGGAGCTTCTCACCAGTTGCACCTCTCCATAGGCTCCTCTGCCGATCATCTTGACCTTGTCAAAGTCCTCCAGTTTGATCTGCAGGTCCCTCATCTTAACCATGGCCTTCTCATCTACAGGACAGACAGAGGTCAGAGGTCAAATGGGTTACCTTGCAAATGGTTGCGTTCAAAGGAGAGGTCAGCAAGGGCCTCACAGAGGTCAAATACCTTTGCAGTTGTACCAGAGGTTAGTTACATTAACTTGCCCGTCTACCTGTGTTGGGTCACCAATTGCTACAGTAAAGTTGATATACGTTTGGCGTTGGGTTTCATACTGGTTATTATATAATCTTCTGATATGAAATATTGCAAGGCAGGGTTGATACAGAAACTGTAGTTAATTGTTATAAACCTGGAACTAAGGGAGAAGTTGTACATTCACACTGGCAAAACAATCCAATGGCAGAACAGTCTTGTTCGACAGTGCACCCGAGTGCAGAATAATTGATCCATGTACGAATGCACTTAATTCTGTTATGACAGGTGTCAGTAAACAGAGGCTAAAAACAAATTCAGTTGTTGCCAGTAGCACGGTTACAGTCACTAGGTGAGTAAAATGATCAGAATATGTTCTTCTCTCATTACAAGAGCTTGGAACTACACTGAGTGTACAAAACATTAAGGACACAGGCTCTTTCCATGACAGACTGACCAGGTGAATCTGGATGAAAGCTATGACCCCTTATTGGTGTCACTTGTCACTTTAAAATCAGTGTAGATGAAGGGAAGGAGACAGGTTAAATAAGGGTTTTTAAACCTTGAGACAATTGAGACATGGATTGTATGTGTGCCATTCAGAAGGCTAATGGGCAAGACAAAAGATCCTTTGAACAGGGTATGATAGTAAGTGTCTGGCGCACCAGTTTGTGTCAAGAACTGCAACGCTTCTGGGGTTTTCCACCCCCAACAGTTTCCAGTGTGGATCAAGAATTGTCAACCACCCAAAGGACATCCAGCCAACTTGACACATTATTGGAGTCAACATGGGCCAGCATCCCTGTGGAACGCTTCAGACACCTTGGACAGACCGTTCCCCATTCTTTTGAACTTAACATAAATTGGGGGTATTTAGAGTAATATATAGCTTGAGAACATTCAAACAGAACAAAGCTATGTCAATAACTAAATTGACAAAAATGCAGATCACCATTTTAGTCCCAAGCTTTTGATTGGCACAAATTCCAGACACAAATCTGTTTGCAGCACAGACTGGAATATGTTCCGGGATTCTTCCGATGGCATTGGGTAGTAAACCACATCAGTCACTGGCTTCATTACTGGCTTCATCAATAGGTGCATCAATGACGTCGTCCCCCACAGTGACCCTACGTACATACCCCAACCAGTAGCCATGGATTACAGGCAACATCCGCACTGATCTAAATGGGTAGAGTTGCAGCTTTCAAGCTTATAAGAAATCCCGCTATGTCCTCCGACGAACAATCAATCAAACATGCAAAGAGTCAATACAGGACTAAGATTGAATCGTACTACACCGGCTCCGATGCTCGTTGGATGTGGCAAACTATTACAGACTATAAAGGGAAGCACATCCGCGAACTGCCCAGTGACACTAGCCTACCAGATGAGCTAAATTACTTCTATGCTCGCTTGAAGCAAGTAACACTGAAACATGCATGCGAGCACCAGCTGTTCTGGACAACTGTGTGATCACGCTCTCCTTAGCCGATGTGACCTAAACAGGTCAACATTCACATGGCCTCTGGGCCAGACAGATTACCAGGATGTGTACTCCAAGCATGCGCTGACCAACTGGCAAGTGTCTTCAATGACATTTTCAAAATCTCCCTGACTGAGTCTGTAATACCAACATGTTTTAAGCAGACCACCATAGTCCCTGTGCCCAAGAACAGTAAGGTAACCTGCCTAAATGACTACAGACCCATAGCACTCACATCTGTAGCCATGAAATGCTTTGAAAGGCTGGTCATGGCTCACATCAACACCATTATCCCAGAAACCCTAGACCCACTCCAATTTGCATACCGCCCAAACAGATCCACAGATGATGCAGGTTCTATTGCACTCCACACTGCCCTTTCCCACCTGGACAAAAGGAACACCTATGTGAGAATGCTATTCATGGACTACAGCTCAGTGTTCAACACCATAGTGCCCTCAAAGCTCATCACTAAGCGAAGGACCCTGGGACTAAACAAGATCCTGGACTTCCTGATGGGCCACACCCAGGTGGTAAATGGTAGGTAACAACACATCCGCCACACTGATCCTCAACACGGGGGCCCCTCAGGGGTGCGTGCTCAGTCCCCTCCTGTACCCCGTTCACTCATGACTGCATGGCCAGGCACAACTCCATCATTAAGTTTACGGATTACGGATTACACAACAGTAGTAGGCCTGATCACCGACAATGATGAGACAGCATACAGGGAGGAGGTCAGAGACCTGGCCGTGTGGTGCCAGGATAACAACCTCTCCCTCAACGTGATCAAGACAAATGAGATGATTGTGGACTACAGGAAAAGTAGGACCGAGCACGCCCCCATTCTCATCGATGGGGCTGCAGTGGAGCAAGATCGAGAGTTTCAAGTTCCTTGGTGGACACGACAAAACCTATTCCCCCTCAGGAGACTAAAAAGATTTGGCATGAGCCCTCAGATCCTCAAAAAGTTCTACAGCTGCCCCATCGAGAGCATCTTGACTGGTTGCGTCACTGCCTGGTATGGCAACTTCTCGGCTTCCGACCGCAAGGTACTACAGAGGGTAGTGCGTACAGCCCAGTACATCACTGGGGCCAAGCTTCCTGCCATCCAGGACCTCTATACCAAGCAGTGTCAGAGGCCCTAAAAATTGTCAAAGACACCAGCCACCCAAGTCATAGACTGTTTTCTCTGCTACCGCACGACAAGCGGTACTAGAGCGCCAAGTCTGGGTCAAAAAGGCTTCTTAACAGCTTCTACCCACAACCCATAAGACTCCTGAACAGCTAATCAAATGACTACCCAGACTATTTGCATTGCCCCCCTCTTTTACGCTGCTGCTACTCTGTTTATTATCCATGCATAGTCACTTTAACTCTACCTACATATTACCTCAATTACATTGACTAACTGGTGCATAAACTGCATAAAGCCTCGCTACTGTTATTTTACTGCTGCTCTTTTAAATATGTTACTTTTTATTTCTTTTAAATATTTGTTACTTTTTTCTTTCTTTTTTTTAAATTTCTTAAAACTGCATTGTTGTTTAAGGGCTTGTAAGTAAGCATTTCACAGTAAGGTCTACACCTGTTGTATGTGACAAATACCATTTGATTTGCTTGATTTGATTTGCTTGAAGTTAAGCAAATTTAGCCAGTTAGCTTGGGTACTTGACTGCTGCTGTGAGGTCAGAATGATAAACCCTACTCCTCGGCCTGAGCCTCCAATGTTTTGCTCTGAACACTCCTGAGAGCGAAACGCTCTGAATTTACAGAAGGACTATCTGACAGCGCCCTGAATTTATGTACGGCCCAGAGCGCCCTGAATTTATGTACGGCCCAGAGCGCACCGAATTTATGTACGGCCCAGAGCGCACCGAATTTATGTACGGCCCAGAGCGCACCGAATTTATGTACGGCCCAGAGCGCACCGAATTTATGTACGGCCCAGAGCGCACCGAATTTATGTACGGCCCAGAGCGCACCGAATTTATGTACGGCCCAGAGCGCACCGAATTTATGTATGGCCCAGAGCGCACCGAATTTATGTACGGTCCAGAGCGCACTGACACACCCGAGTGAATTTACAAATGCACACTAAAGATGACAATGGATTACGATATTGAAAGTAGCCAGGAATTAAGGAGATATGAAGTCGAGCAATATTAAATATAGAGCAATATTTATGTGCTCTGGATATCTCCATGCTTCAGCTGCGTTTAGATTAGATGGTACGAGATAGAGCAAGACGGTAAATGCCGTTGAACCTGGCAGTGAATCAGCCGCCACGGTAGACGGGACTTGGCGCCTGAGTAGAAATATTTATACTTTTTCTACAGGATGTTGATTTGCACCGTGTCATACAACACGCTTGCTTGCTTTTGCCATCTCCTTTCTTGCTACCTCAGATAATGCAAAGCATCTTATTACCAAGGTCTGCCTCAAAGCAATGAGATATCTTACATCTGTTTAAGAAGGCGTCTATGTTTTTGTTTTTCCGTAGCGCTGGGTAGTCCAAATCCAGGGCCAAGGCATTCATGGAATCCTGCGGAAAAAGTCAAATAAATCCAATCAATTGAATGTGTTTGAAATGGTTTTCATGCGTTATTATAGAATCTAATTAAGCCAAGAATTCAGTCCACCTGCTAAATACAAGCTTAAAGGGCAAGTTCAGTGATTACATGTTTTGACATTTGTTTACTTACCTTGAAAGCTCATGATCAAAATATGTAAAATTGCTGAAATATCGCTATCAGTTTTAAATCTTTCTAACCAAAATGGTCTGTGTTCCGATATCCAAACAGTCATACTACTGAGAATGAAGCAATGTATTGGGCTGGAGATGCATTCTAAGTCATACACTAGCATGGACAATAGAACATAGCCTCTGTCTTCTTTCTGATCTCCAGCAAACAACTCAGTGATTTATACCATCAAATTAATTAATAAAAAGGGAAAGGTCAAAATGACTAGGCTAATGAAATCAATATCTCTTATTGCCCTTCATAGCAGCTTTCTCCCAAATGCAACACAGCTGGGAGAGAAGATGAGTCTGCTAATAGACAGAATAACAAGCAAATGACACAATGACTCGTGGAGTTCTGCCTTTGATGTAGGGGGTAACAGGGATGGCCTTCTGGGCATTTCGACAACCTCCCAGAGGATGGGATGGCCTTCTGGGCATTTCAACAACCTCCCAGAGGGATGGCCATCTAGGCATGGGCATTCAACATCTCCTTCCAAAACAAGTCACAGTGATATAAGGCAGACCTCCTGCCTGTCCTTTCCAGGTCCTGTCTACACTCCACCACAGCCGGCTGGTAGTATATAGAGTGAGGGTAGTTTATAAATACCACACCCATGGGGGATGTGTGGGTGGTGAGGGACTCCATGCTACTTAAGACCATGGGTTTAGTAGGAAGAAAAAGTTTTGAAACATTTTAAGTTATTACCCCCAGGAATGTGGAGGGAAGGTGAAGTGGAGTAAACTAGGGGGAAGGGAGGATGTTCTCACAGCATCAAATATCCCCCCCCCTTAACTCTAGCCATGTGAGGGGCCAGGTCTAGGATGGCTCTCCCTGGCATGTGGAACAATTCCTAGCCTTTTGTGTGTGTGTGAGGGAGAGCTAAAGAGAGAGAGGGCTAAAGAGAAAGTGAGAGAGAGAGCTAAAGAGAGAGAGAGCTAAGAGAGCGAGCTAAAGAGAGAGAGAGCTAAAGAGAGAGAGAGAGGTACAGAGAGAGAGAGAGCTAAGAGAGAGCGAGCTAAAGAGAGAGCGAGCTAAAGAGAGAGAGAGCTAAAGAGAGAGAGAGCTAAAGAGAGAGAGAGCTAAAGAGAGAGCTATAGAGAGCGCTATAGAGAGAGCTAGAGAGAGAGCTAGAGAGAGCTAGAGCTATAGAGAGAGCTAGAGAGAGAGCTATAGAGAGAGAGAGAGAGAGCTAAAGAGAGAGAACTAAAGAGAGCGAGCTAAAGAGAGAGAGAGCTAAAGAGAGAGAGCTAAGAGAGAGCTACAGAGAGAGAGAGCTACAGAGAGAGCTATAGAGAGAGCTAGAGCTATAGAGAGAGCTATAGAGAGAGCTAGAGCTATAGAGAGAGCTATAGAGAGAGCTATAGAGAGCGAGAGCAATAGAGAGAGCTAGAGAGAGAGCTAGAGAGAGCTAGAGAGAGCGCTAGAGAGAGCGCTAGAGAGAGCGCTAGAGAGAGCGCTAAAGAGAGAGAGAGAGCTAAAGAGAGAGAGAGAGCTAAAGAGAGAGAGAGAGCTAAAGAGAGAGAGAGAGCTAAAGAGAGAGAGGCGCTAAAGAGAGAGAGAGCGCTAAAGAGAGAGAGAGCGCTAAAGAGAGAGAGAGCTATAGAGAGAGCTAGAGCGAGCTATAGAGAGAGCTATAGAGAGAGAGCTAAAGAGAGAGAGAGCTATAGAGAGAGCTAGAGCTATAGAGAGAGCTATAGAGAGCGCTAAAGAGAGAGCGCTAAAGAGAGAGCGCTAAAGAGAGAGAGAGCTAAAGAGAGAGAGAGAGCTAAAGAGAGAGAGAGCTAAAGAGAGCGGTATAGAGAGAGCGCTAGAGAGAGCGCTATAGAGAGAGCGCTATAGAGAGAGCGCTATAGAGACAGCGCTATAGAGACAGCGCTATAGAGACAGCGCTATAGAGAGAGAGCGCTAAAGAGAGAGCGCTAAAGAGAGAGCGCTAAAGAGAGAGCTCGCACTATAGAGAGAGCTCGAGCTATAGAGAGAGCTCGAGCTATAGAGAGAGCTAAAGAGAGAGAGAGAGAGCTAAAGAGAGAGAGAGCGCTAAAGAGAGAGAGCGCTAAAGAGAGAGAGAGCGCTAAAAGAGAGAGAGCGCTAAAAAAGAGAGAGCGCTAAAAGAGAGAGAGCGCTAAAGAGAGAGCTCGAGCTATAGAGAGAGCTAGAGAGAGAGAGCTAAAAGAGAGAGCGAGAGAGAGCTAAAAGAGAGAGAGAGCTAAAGAGAGAGAGAGCTAGAGAGAGAGAGAGAGAGCGCTAAAAGAGAGAGAGAGAGCGCTAAAGAGAGAGAGAGAGAGCGCTAAAGAGAGAGAGAGCGCTAAAGAGAGAGCTCGAGCTATAGAGAGAGCTAGAGAGAGAGAGCTAAAGAGAGAGCGAGAGAGAGAGCTAAAGAGAGTGCGAGAGAGAGAGCTAAAGAGAGAGAGAGAGAGCTAAAGAGAGAGAGCTAAAGAGAGAGAGAGAGAGCTAAAGAGAGAGAGAGCTAAAGAGAGAGAGAGAGCTAAAGAGAGCGCTATAGAGAGAGAGCTAAAGAGAGCGCTAGAGAGAGAGAGCTAGAGAGAGAGAGCTAGAGAGAGAGAGCTAGAGAGAGAGAGCTAAAGAGAGAGCTAAAGAGAGAGAGCTAAAGAGAGAGAGCGAGCGAGAGAGAGAGCGCGAGAGAGAGAGAGCACTAAAGAGAGAGAGCAATAGAGAGAGCTATAGAGAGAGCTATAGAGAGAGAGCTAAAAAGAGAACTAAAGAGAGAGCTAAAAAGAGAACTAAAGAGAGAGAGAGAACTAAAAAGAGAGCTAAAGAGAGAGCTATAGAGAGAGAGAGCTATAGAGAGAGAGAGCTATAGAGAGAGAGAGCTATAGAGAGAGAGAGCGAGAGATATATATATATAGAGAGAGAGCTACAGAGAGAGAGCTATAGAGAGAGCTAAAAAGAGAACTAAAGAGAGCTAAAAAGAGAACTAAAGAGAGCTAAAAAGAGAACTAAAGAGAGAGCTAAAAAGAGAACTAAGAGAGCTAAAAAGAGAACTAAGAGAGCTATAGAGAGTGAGAGCTATAGAGAGAGAGCTATAGAGAGAGAGCGCTATAGAGAGAGAACTAAAGAGAGAGAGAACTAAAGAGAGAGCTCGAGATAGAGAGAGCTAGAGAGAGAGAGAGAGCTAAAGAGAGCTAAAGAGAGAGCTCGAGAGAGAGAGAGCTAAGAGAGCTCGAGAGAGAGCTAAGAGAGCTCGAGAGAGAGCTAAGAGAGCTCGAGAGAGAGCTAAGAGAGCTCGAGAGAGAGCTAAGAGAGCTCGAGAGAGAGCTAAGAGAGCTCGAGAGAGAGAGCTAGAGAGAGAGAGAGAGAGAGAGAGAGAGCTAGAGAGAGAGAGAGCTAAGAGAGCTAAAGAGAGAGCTCGAGAGAGAGAGAGAGCTAAGAGAGCTCGAGAGAGAGCTAAAAGAGAGAGAGAGAGAGAGAGAGCTAAAGAGAGAGAGAGAGAGAGCTATATATATAGAGAGAGCTACACAGAGAGAGAGAGCTACACAGAGAGCGCTAGAGAGAGCGCTAGAGCGAGAGCGCTAGAGCGAGAGCGCTAGAGCGAGAGCGAACTAAAGAGAGAGCGAACTAAAGAGAGAGCGAGAGATAGAGAGAGCTAGAGAGAGAGAGAGAGAGCTAAAGAGAGCTAAAGAGAGAGCTCGAGAGAGAGCTAAGAGAGCTCGAGAGAGAGCTAAAGAGAGAGCTCGAGAGAGAGAGAGCTAAAGAGAGAGAGCTAAAGAGAGAGAGCTCAAGAGAGAGAGAGCTATATATAGAGAGAGCTACACAGAGAGCGCTAGAGAGAGCGCTAGAGAGCGCTAGAGAGAGCGCTAGAGAGCGCTAGAGAGAGCGCTAGAGAGAGAGCGCTAGAGAGAGAGCGCTAGAGCGAGAGAGCTATAGAGAGAGCGCTAGAGAGAGCGCTAGAGAGAGCTATAGAGAGAGAGCGCTAAAGAGCAAGAGAGAGCTAAAGAGAGAGAGCTAGAGAGAGAGAGCGCTGAAGAGCGAGAGCTAAAGATAGAGTGAGAGAGAGAAAAAGAAAAAGGGAGCGAGAGCGATGTCCCCTGGTGCAGGCCGGGTGTGTGGAAATAGACCCGGGGCTCAGAGGCTATAATGGTTTATTGAACAGTTCTCTGACTTGACCCAGCATTTCTAGGAGCTCAGGGTCCGTTTAATTTTAGCAGCTGTGTGGGTCTGTGACGGAATACATTTTGTCATTGACTGCATGTATTCTATTTATAATAGTGACGAATGCTAAATCTACATCCAGAGTCCTCATCAAATGGCTCAGACACACCAGTAGGACTGTCAAACAGTTGGCTACTTAGCAACTCTGAACAGTTTCGGCAGCCAATCTCATAGTCACACAGCAATGACCTTGAATTCGTCAGCCACTCAGTTAAAATACTCCAAACCAGAAGGTGGTGTTTGACAATGCTTGTCAGTCGGTTGCTTGGTGGTCGGAGAGCCTGTTCCTGTAGGCTGTGATTCTCCTTTTTTACACACTCTGTTAATACAACAAAAACTAGACTACGGTACCTCCTCCAACGCGATACACTAGACCCCATCATTCCCTCTCTACATGCAGAGGATGCTGACCAATCACAATTGGTTTCTCTCACTCTCTGCATGGCATGCTGTCCCATTACAAGTGTCCCCGCTAAGAGTGCGCAGTTAGATGCTGGTGAGGAGAGAACGGCTATACCACAGAGTGCTTGTCAGAAACATGAGTGCTGCTGGTGCTAACAAGACCGTTGATATAGTGCCAAAGAAGGCTGCATCTACAGTGGTATGGCCAGTGGCATGTATTCATGGATGCTAAAGTGAGCCAGGCTTCCCCAAAAAATGTACCAAGGAAAAAAACATACAAAATGATTTACCTTTTATCTCTCTGGGTTTATTAAATGTCCCATAAATCGCAAGACTGAATGTATCTCACCGGAGAAAGCATCCTAGCGAACGAAAGAGCGCCCCTCTGCCTCAATATGTGTAGCCCATCTATCTGATGCGGTCTGGTCAAAAAGAGTATGACATTGTTACCCCCCGTAGCGTGCCTAAACTGAGTGAACACTGCTATGAACAGTCTGGCACAAGGGAAGGGAAGCCAGTTTGGATTTGGCTTCACACAAATCACATCAGAAGACAAATGTCAGGGTAGCCTAGTGGTTAGAGTGTTGGACTAGTAGCCAGAAGGTTGCAAGTTCAAACCCCTGAGCTGACAAGGTACAAATCTGTCGTTCTGCCCCTGAACAGGCAGTTAACCCACTGTTCCTAGGCCGTCATTGAAAATAAGAATTTGTTCTTAACTGACTTGCCTAGTAAAATTAAGGTAAAAAAAAAAAATTGAATTGTTGTGTTGTTGTCCTCCGGTGGCCAGCCATCTTGCTAAAATCATCTCTTTCCTAAACTAGTCATGGATGGAGATAGTGATTTTGTCTTGTGGTTTTACTTCATTCTCTGTACTGGCCAATGATTATAACAGCAATTCTGATCCAAACATGAATTCATACATTGTGCCCCTGGCCTGAAAGGATGGAAGTTTAAAATGTATTATTCCACATCATATTCAGCTTACTTTGATTGGACTAAATCATTTGTTATCTTTTAGTTGTTACTGTATTAGACTAAGCATAGTTGACTAGATGATGTTGAAGTTGAAATGGTGTTGGATAATGTAGTCAGTGCTTGTTTTCTTTATGACTTGTGGTAACTTAATAGTTGTTTTGTGGTCCAAAAATGTCAGAAACATTAACTTGCTTGGCCATGCTGTTGGTCATGTAACTGTTTGCTGTAACACATGATTGAACTAACAGGTTATAGAGCAAACAACGCAATTATCACAACACATAGGTTGTAATATGTATTTTTTCCACCTGGCTTGGCTTCCCTGGTGATCTCACCCACACACTGTTACTGAGTATGGCAGTATTTTGGCGATAGGCAAAGCGACCAAATGCAGGTGTTGTGCAAAAAGTGCCTCGGAGTTGTGGCGACGACACTACAAATGTATTCAATCATTTGAATATAAAACATGCCACAGACACATACAGTTTTATATCTTTATGTTTGAAGCCTGAAATGTGGCAAAAGGTCGCAAAGTTCAAGGGGGCCGAATACTTTCGCAAGGCACTGTATAAATCAGAAGCTATACCTATAGCAGAACCAAAGACATGGCTCCTATCTACACAGTCAGCTTCAAGAAGACGATAAACAAGCTGACAGGAGATACACGATTCCATCTTGCAGATATTTCTCCCAAGTCGCCATCCCAACACTATAACAAAATGAAGGAAGTGTTTTTAAAAATTGCAATCCATAAATTGCCCCCCCCCCCCCCCCAAATATCACAATTAGATATTTTGTCCAAATCCTGCAGCCCTACTAGTTACTGTAACTGTGCTAAAGTTGCTACCGTTGTAGAAATTCCTTGTTGATACAAGCCAGATGGCCACAGCTATATTCCAATACAGCAATTCCAATATGGCATCGTCCTCTCTTTACTTTTTGTATTTTCTTATCTTTTTTGTATACATTTCAATTTATTTTTCAATCTCTTTTACATTTTAAAATTAAATATACCTCCCGGTAACCCGCCTCACTCAATGTGACACGGATCCGCTATTTTGTTTTTAGACCTTATAGCCAAAACCTCCATCAGTTGCTAACCATCAGAAGCTAAGCATCTAATTAGCTACTAGCTATTTAGTCATTGTTAGCGTCCTTTACCCTCTGCACAGGCACCAGACGTTTTTTAGCCTGGATAATACCTGCCAGCATCGGACTGTTTCCTCGGACTGTTTTCTCCACTACAACGCCGTATTCCTTCCGTAAACCCTGGACCATTACTCCTGATTATCACAGCTCACCAGCTGCTACCAAGTGACCCAGCCCCGAAGCTAGCCCTGAGCCAGGCACATCTCCCAGCTAGCAAACTAAATTCCTACAACTACAATACCTCTTCCGCCATCTGGCCCGGTCCCTTCGTCGCCACGGCACCCCGCCTAACCACCACGACTGGTCCGCAGACGTAATTCCATCCACTGTTCCCAGCGTCGGCGCAGACGCTTCTACTTACCCCGGCCTGCGAACTTTAGACGCCGTGTCTCCCTCGTGCTAGCGTAGCAACGACTACCCCGCAGCTTCCCTGTTCCATCTATTGCTGTTCACTGGACCCTATGATCACTTGGCTACATAGCTGATGCCTGCTGGACTGTTCATATCACGGTACTCCACGTTGTTTATCTGTCGGCCCCGAACTCAGGCCTTGTGTGTAGTTAACCAATCCTCTGCCCATTTATCGCCATTTTACCTGTTGTTTTCTTAGCTGATTAGCTGCTTTTGTCTTACCCGTTGTTGTCTTAGCAATCAACACCTGTGATTTCTTTATGCCTCGCTTTATGTCTCTCTCAAATGTCAATATGCCTTCTATACTGTTGTTTAGGATAGTTATCATTGTTTAAGTTTACAGTGGCGCCCCTAGTCCCACTCTACATGCCTCAAATTCCTCCTTTGTTCCACCTCTCACACATGCGGTGACCTCACCCAGTATAACCAGCACGTCCAGAGATGCAACCTCTCTTATCATCACTCAGTGCCTGGGCTTACCTCCACTGTACCCGCACCCCACCATACCCCTGTCTGCATATTATGCCCAGAATCTATTCTACCACGCCTAGATATCTGCTCCTTTTATTCTCTGTCCCCAACGCACTAGATGACCAGTCTTGATAGTCTTTAGCCGTATCCTCATCCTACTCCTCCTCTGTTCCTCTGGAGATGTGGGGGTTAACCCAGGCCCTGCGTGTCCCCAGGCACTCTCATTTGTTGACTTCTGTAAATGAAAAAAAGTCTTGGTTTCATGCATGTTAACATCAGAAGCCTCCTCCCTAAGTTTGTTTTACTCACTGCTTTAGCACACAGTAGAGGATGCCTGGTCATTCTTTAAAAGTAATTTCCTTACCACCTTAAATAAGCATGCCCCTTTCAAAAAATGTAGAACTGAGAACAAATATAGCCCTTGGTTCACTCCAGACCTGACTTCCCTTGACCAGCACAAAAACATCCTGTGGCAGACTGCAATAGATCTCCGTCACTAGCTTTAAGAACCAGCTGTCAGAGCAGATCACAGATCACTGCACCTGTTCATAGCCCATCTGTATACAGCCCACCTATCTACCTCATCCCCATACTGTATTTATTTATTTCGCCACAGTATCTCTACTTGCACATCCATCTTTTGCACATCTACCATTCCAGTGTTTAATTGCCATATTGTAATTACTTCGCCACCATGGCCTATTTATTGCCTTAACTCCCTTATTTGACCTAATTTGCACTCACTGTATATAGACTTTGTTTTCTTTTTTTCTACTGTATTATTGACTATATGTTTTGTTCATTTCATGTGTAACCCTGTGTTGTATGTGTCGAACTGCTATGCTTTATCTTGGCCAGGTCGCAGTTGCAAATGAGAACTTGTTCTCAACTAGCTTACCTGGTTAAATAAAGAAATAGCATCGAATAGACCCCGCGATATGCAACTGTTCAGGGAAGTCAGGAATCAATACACGCAGTCAGTCAGGAAAGCAAAGGCTAGCTTTTTCAAACTGAAATTTGCATCCTGTAGCTCTAACTCCAAAACGTTTTGGGACACAGTAAAGTCCATGGACAACAAGAGCACCTCCTCCCAGCTGCCCACTGCACTGAGGCTAGGTAACACAGTCCCCATCGATAAATCCATGATAATCAAAGATTTCAATAAGCATTTCTCTATGGCTGGCCATGCTTTCCTCCTGGCTACCCCGGCCAACAGCTACACACCCCCCGCAGCTACTTGCCCGAGCCCCCCAGCTTCTCCTTCACCCAAATCCATATAGCAGATGTTCTGAAAGACCCGTACAAATCAGCTGGGTTAGACAATCTGGACCCGCTATTTCTAAGATTATCCGCAGACATTGTTGCAACCCCTATTACCAGTCTGTTCAACCTCTCTTTCGTAACGTCCGAGATCCCTAAAGATTGGAAAGCTGCTGCGGTCATCCCCCTCTTCAAAAAGGGGTGACACTCTGAACCCAAACTGTAATACACCTATATCCATCTTGCCCTGCCTCTCTAAAGTCTTTGAAAGCCAAGTTAATAAACAGATCACTGACCATCTCGAATCCCACGGTACCTTCTCCGCTGTGCAATCCGGTTTCCGAGCTGGTCATGGGTGCACCTCAGCCACGCTCAAGGTACTAAACAATATCATAGCCGCCATCGATAAAAGACAGTACTGTGCAGCAGTCTTCATCAACCTGTTTTTAAATTTACTTTTCTGCTATTTTGCACACCATTATCACTACTTGTACATCCTCTGCTCATCTATCACTCCAGAGTGAATCTGATACATTGTAATTACTTTGGCCTATTTATTGCCTTACCACCTCATGCCATTTGCACAGTGTGTGTGTATATTATATATCGTCGCCAAGCCCACTGGCTCCATGTCATCTACAAGACCCTGCTAGGTAAAGTCCCCCCTTATCTCAGCTCGCTGGTCACCATAGCATCTCCCACCTGTAGCACACGCTCCAGCAGGTATATCTCTCTAGTCACCCCCAAAACCAATTCTTTCTTTGGCCGCCTCTCCTTCCAGTTCTCTGCTGCCAATGACTGGAACGAACTACAAAAATCTCTGAAACTGGAAACACTTATCTCCCTCACTAGCTTTAAGCACCAACTGTCAGAGCAGCTCACAGATTACTGCACCTGTACATAGCCCACCTATAATTTAGCCCAAACAACTACCTCTTTCCCTACTGTAATTAATTTGTTTATTTTGCTCCTTTGCACCCCATTATTTGTATTTCTACTTTGCACTTTCTTCCATTGCAAATCTACCATTCCAGTGTTTTACTTGCTATATTGTATTTACTTTGCCACCATGGCCTTTTTTTGCCTTTACCTCCCTTATCTCACCTCATTTGCTCACATCGTATATAGACTTGTTTATACTGTATTATTGACTGTATGTTTTGTTTTACTCCATGTGTAACTCTGTGTTGTTGTATGTGTCGAACTGCTTTGCTTTATCTTGGCCAGGCCGCAATTGTAAATGAGAACTTGTTCTCAACTTGCCTACCTGGTTAAATAAAGGTGAAAAAAATAAATAAAAAAAGATGCACCCTATTTGTTTCATATAAAGTCTGTGTGACTGCATGTTAACAAGCTAGTGTTAGCTAGCTAACTAATAAGCTAGGGCACATTATCAAAGCTAACAAACAGAAAAATATTTGAGCACAAAACTCCTTAGCTATATGTAAAATGTATTATGTATTATGTAGCTTTATAGTTTTATAATTCTGATGAAAAGGTGGGTGGTTTAGACCGGAAAAAGTGCCCTCTTCAATTTTCTTGTCAGCTCCCCCACGTGGAGGTTGAAGTGCTCTCTGATTGGCTCAAAGTCAGGTTGTCGGCCACTGCGGAGCATTGCGATTCTAAAAGTAGAAAGGTCAGGTTCGTCGGTACGCAGCAGGTACGTCTTTTGTTCTAGCAAGAGAAGGGAAGGTCTCTGTGGTAGTACCTATCGGCAGTCAGATTCTCTGTGGTAGTACCTATCGGCAGTCAGATTCTCTGTGGTAGTACCTATCGGCAGTCAGATTCTCTGTGCGTTTCATGCTTTAGGATTTGACCCTTAAAGCTTTATCGCGAGTTTTATCACATCTCCCTCTCAAACCTCCTTCCAGGCCTGTCTGTACATTTTGACTGAATGTAAGATGAATATATAAAACAAATACAGGGACAAGCGGACTGGTAAACTTACTCAGGAGACACATGTCTCATTGAAACGTGTATTCCTGCTTGTTTTCCCTCACAAACGATGAGTGCCAGCGACTACACCAAAACAATCGTAAACAAACAGGAAATAGTACTGTGTGGTCAGGGTGGGTTTATCTCCATGCTCAATGCCAGGATGTGCTTTCAGCTTCCTGAGGTGTGGTGCTCTGCAGCAGGGGCCAGCATGACTCATTTTTAGGCCTTCTACAGAGACTTGTTCAGTAAGGCACAGGATAGCAAAACATTAGCAAAACATTTTGCGGTCTTATTGGACAAGTTCAGATAGCAGTACATCCCAGTTTCACTTTTCAACAAAACGTTGTCAGCCAACTAATGTAGACACTAGCCTGTTTTGGTATCATCCAGTGCCCTCATATCACTAAATTGAATCAGCTGATAGCCTAACACTCTGGTGATTTAAAGGGATAGTTTAAGATTTTGGCAGTCAGATGAACTCATGGATACAATGTATAGGTCTCTGCGTGCTGTTAGAAGGCAGTTGAAGGTAGTTTCTGGGGCGATTTCTAAATATCTTTTTAAAATCACAAGAGTGGTAAGCTATCAGTTGGGTAACCTTAGTGATATGAGGGCACTGGATGAAACAAAAACAGGTTAGTGTTTAGGCTAGTTGGGTGAAAATGTTTTGATAAAGAATGAAACAGATGTACTGCTATCTGAACTTGTCCAATAAGAACAAAGATTTTAGTGTTGCGTGAAATGTTTTGCTATGCTGTGCCTTACTGAACAGGACCCAGTTCTGTAGGGCTAACAATGAGGCATGCTGGACCCCAAACAATGACAAAGTCTAAGGGATCAGCAAGCATTGGCTTAATTGCCAAAATTCCAAACTATTCCTTTAACTAAGTCAGGTGGATTGAGGGATAATTGATTAATTGATCACAATAAACATGTATTATCATTGTAAAAAAAAACAATTTAGGAATGGTTGAATAAGAGAGGCTTAGCATAGCTGGAATAGCAACGAGCCGATAGTGTAAAATATAATGCCCATATTTGGATCCATGACAGTCCTAGATTACAATCTAGTGAGCTCACACTATTGGTCTATTGTGAGGGTTTCAATGGGCCTTCCTCTCACAGTGACTCATAACAACCCAAAATAACAACACAATTATTCCCTTAAGCAGGTACTTTTGGATGTGTCGTCATTTTCACAAAAGACCATTAGGTTGCCTCACTCTAAAATAGCCTAATGTGGTTTCTTCTCCACATCTCCATCATCAGCAGATACACAATGATTGAAACCTATAGTGGATACCTAGCATGCTACCACTTAGCACCTCATTGATTCAGAGGGGTTGGGTTAAATGAGGAAGACACATTTCAGTTGAATACATTCAGTTGGACAACTGACTAGGTATCCCCCTTTCCCTTAAGCATGCTCGCTGTTACAATCAACTTCCAGCCATTGCGCTAATGCTAGTTAGCAACTTCCTTCAAACTGCACACAGAAACATAAAAATTGTATCCAGGAGTTCATCTGACTCTGAGCAAGTAGATAAAATGGCTTCATTGCCAAAATCATGACGTGTCCCTTTTAAAAATGGAAGAAGATTTATAGGCATATCCATTCAATAGCTTCCTCTGATATACTGTCTAGTAGCTTCCATTATTGTGTAGCTACTAAGGTCATAGTCTATATCATCATATGTGCTGGGTGTACCACAACAACCTGCCAATCCCTTTACTTGCAGTATGCTGATGTAGATAAAGTATGGGTTTGTTATCAATGTCTGTGTGGAGCACATGACACTTTTTCTTACAACCAAACACTCAAGAGTAGATCCTCTGGGGACTATGTAGAAGTGCTGATCTAGGATCAGGTCTTATTCATTGTGATTGAAAAGGCAAAACTGATCCTAAATCAGTCCTACTCAGACACATACAGGCCCAGATTTGAGACAGTCGGACTATGGAGTTAGCTAGCTAATCTGTTTCTTCCTTAACCTCATAATGACCCAATATGCCTAACAATCTGCCTACACATAATCTGTTTATTCCAAACCTGTTAAATCCGCTCATGGGAGTTATGGGGGAGGGATTGAAAGAGATTATAAGAGTGTGTAGGTCTACTGATTTGACTTGTTGAATCCAAAACTGAGGTGTAATCCTAAACCGTTTCCTCAAGTTAAAGCATCACATCTGTGAACTGAAATAGACATGGAATGAGGGGAATGGATAGTGAGTACATGTTCATCTAGAAAAGCATGTCCATCCAGTCTAGACATTTTTCTGTGAATTATTTTAAAGCGCTTCATTGGTTAGCAAATTAAGTGTGCCACCAAAAAATTAAAATGCCTGACTGTATTATAAGTAAATTATAGTCGAGATGTTATAGACACCTACTAAGCATGTTTTTTTTTATGATCCAAAACCCTGGAAATACCATAGATTCAGGGCATTAGGCCACTGCCTGAGGCTAAGGGGTGTGTGCTGAGGTGAAGTCAAATGAATGCACTGATAACATGCTAGAACAAACACCTAGTGACTCCCATATCCCCTGACATCAGCTAACAATGAGCTGCATCCAACACAAGGTTGCTTTCTGAGAGATCTGCAGTTCATTCCTTGATAGGTCAAGTTCTAAAATGGCCGCCAGCCAGGTGGTCACAAGGGGCTTGTCCAAGCAGAGGAGGTTGCTAGCTGTCAGGGAGACAAACACGGGTTGTTGCTCACCTCTTGTACTTATTTTAACACTTGAGCCTACTACAGGTTGACTTAGCAAATAGGCCAACTCTTGGAGCCAGATTTTCAGATCTGTGTCCCATACACCTGATGCAACGAAGTGCCATCTTCCCTCTAGTATGAGGGGAGAGCAAGATGATGGGAACCTTATTGCTTCAGGCTCTGTTCAATCTAAATCACTATAGTTGTATAGGATGATAGCAAAACATTTGTCCTTCCATGTGACGGTAGTGTACTGTATTGGACTAAATTATTGACACGTGCTTTACACACCCACAGGATGTTATAAGAGTGAATTAACCCTGGGGGCAAAATCCCTGAATAGCCAAGATAGAGGAAAAATGACTACCATCATCTAATAGATTAGTTGGACGTTTGACTGATCAGCTACTGTAAATTCATGCTGCTCCTCTCTCTTGACAGTTGTGTTGTCCTGTTGTTAAAAACTTACCAGTAAACTCTCCAAGTTTAACGCCGACTTCGGGTCTCTGATCAGCGATTCCAACTTTTTCAGCCGGGTCTCCAGCCTCTTCTCCGCTCCGGACGACATGATGGCAATTTAGTCAATCCAGGTCCGACAATGGCACGACAACAACTTGGTCAATACCTGCGGTGTCCCTTTAACACCGTAGGGCAGCGCTCGCTATTTTGCTGCTGGTTGGCTGAACAAGCGTTGTTGTGACAGTATAAATTGATTAATAATTTGTCAGTTTTCGCTGCATATTATTCGACATTAAAGAGCGTCTTCCTACTCAAATTGCCGACAGAATCTCCCACTTAAAACGGACTCATCCAGATCCCAGGTTCGGCGCGCTGTTCCAAATCGTGGTGTCTGTCTCAAGCTCCTGAACTCCACAAGCATGACTCGTGTATTTGGTCGCTGTAAATGTCAAGTTTCTTCATTGAAACGGGTTCACCGAGAACTTCTATTCGGTGTCTTCACCAGTCACATACATTCAGTCCTCTGAACAACCCAGAACATCGTTACCCACAAGCACTCACTGAAACAGGAATTCCTCTCCTCTTATCTCATTGATCTCTTTTACAGTCACAGCCCGAGCTCGCCACAACTTCCAGTATTTTTGGAATGCTGATGTCGCCATGTAACTCGCCCGTGAGTCTTCTCTGACTAACCTATACATAGCCGATGACACATTTGCGGTGCAAGCTAATTATTATAGTCACTATCTTATTGGTGACTATAATAATATTCTTGAGTAACTATTGGCTTTAGACTACTGGATCAGCTCGTTCTCATAAAGACCGAGGTAAAGTTGGTTTTATATTCACACATTCGGACATTCAACAGATATTCAACAGACATTCGCCAAAAAACATTTACAAATGTAGAAATCAGTAACTAATTCACCGTTTGTCATAGAATCATCAAACTAGATATGATTTATTATATAAATGTACAGCATACTTTTCCAACATTTGTTTTGAATACAAATTTCAGTTTTGATTTGATAGAAATACATACAATCTATCAAATGCAATTTAAAGCTGTATAAATCAATAACTAATTCACCGTTTGTCACAGAAACATCAAACTAGGTATTATTTATTCTATGAATGTCTAGCATACTTTTACAACCTTTGTTTTGAATACAAATTCCAGTTTTGATTTGATATAAATACATAACCTTTATGGACTTGGTATACAGTTGAAGTCGGGAAGTTTACATACGCTTAAATTGGAGTCATTAAACTTGTTTTTCAACCCCTCCACAAATTTCTTGTAAACAAACTATAGTTTTGGCAAGTCGGTTAGGACATCTACTTTGTGCATGACACAAGTAAGTTTTCCAACAATTGTTTACAGACATATTATTTCACTTCTAATTCACTGTCTCACAATTCCAGTGGGTCAGAAGATTACATACACTTTTTTATTTTATTTAACCTTTATTTAACCTTTATTTAACCAGGTAGGCTAGTTGAGAACAAGTTGTCATTTACAACTGCGACCTGGCCAAGATAAAGCAAAGCAGTGCAACACAAACAACAACACAGAGTTACACCTGGAATAAACAAACATGCAGTCAATAATACAATATAAAAAGTCTATATACAGTGAGTGTAAATGAGGTAGGATAAGGGAGGTAAGGCAATAAATAGGCCATGGTGGCAAAGTAATTACAATATAGCAATTAAACACTGGAATGATAGATGTGCAGAAGATGAATGTGCAAGTAGAGATACTGGGGTGCAAAGGAGCACGATAAATAAATAAATACAGTATGGGGATGAGGTAGTTGGATGGGCTATTTACAGATGGGCTATGTACAGGTGCAATGATCTGTGAGCTGCTCTGACAGCTGGTGCTTAAAGCTAGTGAGGGAGATATGAGTCTCCAGCTTAAGTGAATTTTGCAGTTTATTCCAGTCATTGGCAGTAGAGAACTGGAAGGAAAGGCGGCAAAAGGAAGAATTGGCTTTGGGGATGACCAGTGACATATACCTGCTAGAGCGCGTGCTACGGTGGGTGCTGCTATGGTGACCATTGACATATACCTGCTGGAGCGCGTGCTACGGGTGGGTGCTGCTATGGTGACCAGTGAGCTGAGATAAGGCTGGGATTTACCTAGCAGAGACTTGTAAATGGCCTGGAGCCAGTGGGTTTGGCGACGAGTATGAAGCAATCGCCAGCCAACAAGAGATTACAGGTCGCAGTGGTGGGTAGTATATGGGCCTTTGGTGACAAAACGGATGGCATTGTGATAGACTGCATCCAATTTGTTGAGTAGAGTGTTGGAGGCTATTTTGTAAATGACATCGCCGAAGTCGAGGATCGGTAGGATGGTCAGTTTTACGAGGGTTTGTTTGGCAGCATTAATGAAGGATGCTTTGTTGCGAAATAGGACTCAGATTCTAGATTTAATTTTGGATTAGAGATGCTTAATGTGAGTCTGGAAGGAGAGTTTACAGTCTAACCAGACACCTAGGTATTTGTAGTTGTCCACATATTCTAGGTCAGAACTTTCCAGAGTAGTGATGCTAGTCGGGCGGGCTGGTGTGGGCAGCAATCGGTTGAAGAGCATGCACTTAGTCTTACAAGCATTTAAAAGCAGGCGGGGGTCACAGAAGGAGTGTTGTATGGCGTTGAAGCTCGTTTGTTAACACAGTGTCCAAAGAAGGGCCAGATGTATACAGAATGGTATCGTCTGCGTAGAGGTGGATCAGAGAATCACCAGCAGCTAGAGCGACATCATTAATATACCCAGAGAAAAGAGTCGGCCTGAAATTTGAACCCTGTGGCACCCCCATAGAGACTGCCAGAGGTCCGGACAACAGGCCCTCCGATTTGACACACTGAACTCAATCAGAGAGGTAGTTGGTGAACCAGGCGAGGCAATCATTTGAGAAACCAAGGCAGTTGAGTCTGCCGATAAGAATGTGGTGATTGACAGAGTCGAAAGCCTTGGCCAGGTTGATGAATACGGCTGCACAGAAATGTCTCTTATCAATGGCAGTTATGATATTGTTTAGGACCTTGACCGTGGATGAGGTGCACCCGTGACCAGCTCTGAAACCAGATTGCATAGCGACGAAGGTACGGTGGGATTTGAAATGGTCAGTAATCTGTTTGTTAATTTGGTTTTCGAAGACCTTAGAAAGGCAGGGTAGGATAGATATAGGTCTGTAGCAGTTTGGGTATAGAGTGATTCCTCCTTTGAAGAGGGGAATGACCACAGTCACACAGTTCCTTTAAACAGCTCGGAAAATTCCATAAAATTATGTCATAGCTTTAGAAGATTCTGATAGGCTAATCGACATAATTTGAGCAAAGGACCTTGTGAAGATTCTGGAGGAAACAGGTATAAAAGTATGTATATCCACAGTAAAACAAGTCCTATATCGACCTAACCTGAAAGGCTGATCAGAAAGGAAGAAGCCACTGCTCCAAAACCGCCATAAAAAAGCCAGACTACAGTTTGCAACTGCACATGGGTAAAAATATCGTACTTTTTGGAGAAATGTCCTCTGGTCTGATGAAACAAAATATAACTGTTTGGCCATAATGACCATCGGTATGTTTGGAGGAAAAAGGGGGAGACTTGCAAGGAGAAGAACACCATCCCAACCGTGAAGCATGGGGGTGGCAGCATTATGATGTGGGGGTGCTTTGCTGCAGGAGGGACTGGTGCACTTCACTTAAAGACAACAAAGTCAAGGTATTGGAGTGGCCATCACAAAGCCATGACCTCAATCCTATAGAAAATTTGTGGACAGAACTGAAAAAGCATGTGTGAGCAAGGAGGCCTTCAAACCCAACTCAGTTACACCAGCTCTGTCAAGAGGAATGGGCCACAATTCACCCAACTTATTGTGGGAAGCTTGTGGAAGGCTACCCAAAATGTTTTACCAAAGTTAAACAATTTAAAGGCAATGCTGCCAAATACTAATTGAGTGTATGCAAACTTCTGACCCACTGGGAATGTGATGAAAGAAAAGCTGAAATAAATAATTATCTCTACTATTATTCTAACATTTCACTTTCTTCAAATAAAGTGGTGATCCTAACTGACCTAAGACAGGGAATTGTTACCAGGATTAAATGTCAGGAATTGTGTAAAACTGAGTTTAAATGTATTTAGCTAAGGTGTATGTAAACATCCGACTTCAACTGTATGTAAAATCAATTTATTTTCGTGAATAGGATGGTGACCCTAATAAAGTGGCAACTGAGTGAAAATATCACAAACAACCCCTTTTTAGCAGTGTCTGTCTGTTATACGTTTGATCAGTGGGTGTAATGGTACATCTGATCCCCAAGGTCCTCATAGGATCAATTAGCCTTTTAAAATGATAAACTTGAATTCGCTAACACAATGTGCCATTGGAACACAGGAGTGATGGTTGCCGATAATGGGCCTCTGTATGCCTATGTAGATATTCCCCCCAAAATCTGCCATTTCCAGCCAGCTACAAGTCATTTACAACATTAACATTGTCTACACTGTATTTCTGATCATTTTGATCTTATTTTCATGGACAAAAAAAATAGCTTTTCTTTCAAAAACAGTGACCCCAAACTTTTGAATGGTAGTGTACGTTATGGTTCACTCTTAGTTTTCCTTATCTCCACTGTGGAAGGTCCATGTTGATCCATCCACCTGTCTTTTTTGTTAGTCAGGCCTGACCCCTTCATCCCATAGTTTTTTCCTGTAATTTAACAGACTGGTTTGAACTTTGAACTTTGGTTTGAACATGCACTCTAGACGGACTACATTCCCTCTATCAAATCAAAACTGGAATTTTTACTCTCAACAAAAGGTTGTGAATGTATGCTATACATTTATAGAATAAATCATACCTAGTTTGATTCTTCTGTCATAATCTGTGAAAAGGTTATTGATTTATATAGCTTTAAATGACATTTTATAGATGTTATGTATTTCTATCAAATCAGAACTAGAATGTTTACTCAAATAAAATGTAAAAGTTTATACCGCTTTTAATGGCATTCTATAGATTGTATGTATTTTTGTCAAATCAAAACTGGAATTTGTATTCAAAACAAAGGTTGTAAAAGTATGCTAGACATTTATAGAATAAATCATTCCAGATATTCTGTCATTCTGTCAGATGTGTTAAAGTATAAACTGGGTGAGGTCGAGCCCTGAATGCTGATTGGCTGACAGCCATGGTATATCAGACCGTATACCATGGGAATGACAAAGCATTTATTTTTACTGCTCTAATTACATTGGCAACCTGTTTTTAATAGCAATAAGGCATCTCAGGGGTTTGTGGTATATGGCCAACCCCGCTTTGCGTCGTGCTATGAACAGCCCTTAGCCATGGTATATTGGCCATATACCACATCCCGTTGTGCGTTATTGCTTAATTGTAACAACTTCATTAACTGAGATAAAGACTTGCATCCCAAATTGAACCCTATTGTGGGCTCTGGTCAAAAGCAGTGCACTATATAGGGAATAAGGTGACATTTTGGATACAACCAAGATATGGCAGAGAGAATATTATCTATCCCACATTCGGATGTTACGTTTCAGTGAATAGTTTTGACCTTGGTTGCTATACTTAGACCATTTTACATTGAAAAGTATATTTGTTCTGTAATACAAAGTAAACAATGACATCAGACATGAAAAACACGTGGTGTTGTTGTTCTCAGAATAACCTTTATTCACTTTACAAATAGGTCTCCACCAAACTGCTCCCAGTTGATGCTATTAATTTAGGCCTAAATACAAACAATCGGTGAATTGTCAATTATACGGTGCCTTACATGTTCAATGAGTGTCCCGAGTCCACAATCTATGGGTTTCAGACAACTTAGCAAATTTTTTTGTTCTTCCCAATTTTCCCCCAAAGTCTTGAATAAACAGGTGAGGGACAGTGATTGTAGGTGTAGGATACTATAGTGTTAGGGTTTGAGTTAGTTACTATAGGCAGATGTGTAATATACCATGGCAGTTTTTTGTTCACTTCTTGGCCACTAAAGCAGTGTTTCCCAACACGGCTTCTCCACAACCCCCAACAGCACACGTTTTTATTGTAACCACGGACAAGAACACCTTATTCATTTGTCAACTAATCATCAAGCCCTCAATGAGTTGAATGAGGTGTGTTTGTCAAGGTCTACAATAAACTGTGTAGTGTTGGGGGTCCTGGAGGACCAGGGTTGGGCTGTTCGGGGTCCTGGAGGACCAGGGTTGGGCTGTTCGGCGTACTGGAGGACCAGGGTTGGGCTGTTGGGGGTCCTGGAGGACCAGGGTTGGGCAGTTCGGCATACTGGAGGACCAGGGTTGGGCTGTTCGGCGTACTGAAGGACCAGGGTTGGGCTGTTCGGGGTCCTGGAGGACCAGGGTTGGGCTGTTGGGGGTCCTGGAGGACCAGGGTTGGGAAACACTGCACTAAAGGTATCTAAGGGAGAATCCCTGATATCACAAGACATATAGTATAGAGATGCCAAGTGAAGCCACCACTGACTCATATACTAGTTGTTGACACAGTCCCTTGGCCAGACTAAGATTACAATGACACTACAGGGTATAACCTAAGGTGAGCATGTTACATTTAAGTGTTGACTGGAATTAGCTACTTTTCACCATGGTTACACATGCTGATTGACGTGCTTTTTGGAATGCAGTTTTGAGATTGCAGAGGCATGTGTGTGCGTGTTTGTGTGGGTGTGCGAGAGAGGGGAGTGTGGGTCAGGAGGCTATTCGAGGTCATGACTATAGAAAGACCCTGGAAAGCCAGTGTGGTCACTCTCCCGCAGCAAGGGGTCTGCTTTCCAGCCAATGACTTGGCAATGTTGTTGTGGCCATAGAAATAGAATGACCCATTATGGCCTCATTGACTTGAATGGGGACGTCCTTCTAGGAATTGTATTTCTATGGTTGTGGCAATGTTCTCCTTTGGCTATAGTGATGGCGATAGGTGATATTCTGTGGCTGGATTGAGGCATTGTTGAAACTGGGCTGTCGTGAAAAAAGACAAGACTTATAATTGGCAGTAAATGTATGGTTGAATGAACAATTGTGTACGCTATTGAAAACTCTATTTATATACGGTATATGAGACAAATAGTTGCTATGTTCCATAGACAGACACTGCACTCTAGTGGACGAATTCAAACAAAACATTTGGACACTGGTAAGAGCTTCGGCACTCGCAAACAAATACAGTATAATAATCAGGATTGAAATAAAAATCAATAAAGCACTTTCTGGAGATCTATGACGGCATCATTCATAAATTATTATAAAGTCAAAGTCTATGTAAAGCAAAAACTAAAAGTGAATTCTCACAATGTGACGATGAGTGTTGGCAAGGGCTCCAGATGATGATGCTACCACTAGATCGTTTTCAGGCTAATTCCAGATCTGTTTGTGCTGTTTGGCATGACAATGACCAGAAGAGTGGGCAAGACAGCATGAACAGATCTGGGACCAGGCTGGTAGTTAGTATCATCATTATAAACCCCCAGACTAGGGGAAAATGTAATACTGATAGCTGCTTTTTTGCAGCCTTTGACAGTTCAAAATAATACCATGGCTGGTAACATGACTGCCCAAACCCACCAAAAGGGCTTTATCTTATCTGAGTAAGATAAAGAGCGTCAACAGAGTGAGTAGGTTTGGACACTGAAATGATCTACCTCTGTCCCATGGCCGGGTCAGTGTTGTAAATCAAATGACTGGGTTCGAAAGCTGGGTCTCCGGCGCACCACAAGACTGTGTTAGCCCTTCGAGACAAAACCTAGGCATTAGTTTTGGGGAGCTGACACAAGTCTTCCGGTCTCAGGCAAGTCACAAATAGTGGATTTCATGATATATGGGACTCTCTTTCATTATCATAGTACATAGTTTACAGTTAATTATTTTGTCATTTTTCATTGCCCCAAGGGACTCCATCCCTCTTGCAAAAACAGAAAACCACCAGAGAATAATGTGCTGAACTGACCCTCGTCCCCTCGTCCATAGAGGGGGGAAATAGGAGGGGAAGAGGACATTAACAAGCAATTGTGTCAGAGTCACGCTTTAGGACTAGTGCGTGTACCATTGGAGGGGGGACTGCGGGGTGGAAAGGACAGGAAAGAAGGAGAAGGGTACACGCATATTCCTGGCCCTCCGTCAGACAGAACCATTTAAAAAGACAAACTCCTCCTGAAGCCTGAGCCCCTGTTAGCCAGGTAACCCAAAACCAGAGTAGGAGAGTCAGTGTGGGATATGGGGGAGAGGAACAATGTGGCTCTTTGTGTGGAGCCGGGCAGAGAAAACAAACCATTTCCCCAGGAAAGAGATCAGGTTCAGTCTCCATTGGAGAAGACCACACAAGGCTGCTGATCGTAGCCTAGCAGCCTACCATCTAGTGCAGTGTAGAGCCCCTGACTATGGCTGAGGATTGGAACTGGGCTGAGTGGGCTCTTTGGGCTGGCTTCATAGGCTCCTGGACTATGGGAGAGATCAGAGATGGAATTGTCTGTCCCTTGGGAAGGTCCAGAAATGCCACATAAAAGGTACATACAGCGTGCATACACACACACACACAAACATACAAACATACACACACTCATACACGCACTCACACAAACATACACACACTCACACAAACATACACACACTTGTGCTGTGAATGTACTGGAAGTCAACATTGAGCTCTTGGACTGCTTCTCCCATTGGACTGCTTCTCCCATTGGACTGCTTCCTTGATTGGCACGTCGTGGTCAGAAGAAGGGTGGAGTTGATCTCCCAGGTGGCTGAGTAATGGGTTGGAGGGAGGGCGTTGGTGCTGGTGATGTACCAAAGAGGGCGGGGCACTGGATCTGGTACCGCTGTACAGTGAGCCTGTTCATCACATACAGAGAGAGAGAGAAAAATGGAGAGAGAAAGACAGGGAGAGGCAGGGATGAGAGCGAGAAAGATGTCAATATCAGTTCCATTTACATCCATATTACAGTCTGCCATCTTTCAATCTGCCCTCTATCAATCCTCCCTTCCTTAATCCACCCAGTCACTGTGAGAATGAGGTTTAGGGCACTATCAAACCAAGAACATCTGTGCTGAACACATGCACACGCACGCACGCACACACAGACACACACACCACACACACACATACATGCACGCACAGACACACACCACACACACACAAACAGCTTTGTTTTTGTGAATTTGCAGGACTTTTTGGGGAGTAAAAATGCACTTGCGGACAAGAGCACACACACACACACACACACACACACACACACACACACACACACACACACACACACACACACACACACACACACACACAAGGGGCCAAGAAGCCATTGCTCTCTGCACTCTCTAACTCTACTGCCTGTTCCCCTCTCCGTTTTAGTTTCAAACGCTCTGCAAAAACCAATGTGGAGGGATCCATTTCCGCATGGCAATAAAATAGCCCAAATAAAGGCAGGGAAAATGAGACGAAAGCGGCCTATTTCCTGAGGTGGAATCCTCCAATCCTCCAGTTGGCCTGTTGATTCTGTCAGAGCTAAAATACTTTAAATGGTTTTTTTAAGAAGACTTTTAGCAGTGAACACAATGGAACTAGATAACCATATTCCCCTTGGCGCTGAGAGGTGCTAAACTAAAATCAGTCGACTATGAACGCAGCCCAGCTCCCATTACACACGGGCACGCGGGCACGTATGTTCACACACACACCGGCTCCCCTTACATAGAACACCAAGCAATATATCCGTCTGCGCAATGCTGGCAACACACTGTGATTTTCATATGTATTGGTTACTAAGGGAAACGGCGGACCGCGCAAAACCACAACAAATGACAAAGGGTGAAGCAGGGACATCGTTCTCGAGAAAAGGAAATCGTTTTATAATTCGGGCATGTCGTTGTTGGGAGTATACACTAAACCAGTTAAAACCAGTTATGGGGTTATGTGTCACTCTCTGCCAATAGCCATCTTTTATTAAGATGACCCTTGACCTTTCAAGGTTTTTGATATGCGATGGGAAAGGGGAGTAGGTAGAGGTAACTGGAAATGAAAACCTTTTCGGTCATCGTGTGTACATTAAGCCCACGATGTAAAACTGAAACATGAGCACATAATCACACACAGCTCTGGGTGGCAACAGGACCATTTGAATGAACAATCTGGAAAGGGGAACACGGAAAACAATCTGATTGGTCGAAAGTAAGGAGGGTTCCAATCTGATTGGTCGTTAGGGTTGTTATTGTAATGTACTGTATGTCTTCCATAGAACATCTGGTTCAATGGAGGAAGAAGAAGAAGAAGCTGTGAGGAGAGAGAAGGAAATGGGAGATGAGAGGAAAGGAGAAGAGAAGAGAGAGGAGAGGAGGGAAGAGAAGAGGAGAAAGTAGAGAGGAGAGCAGAAAAGAACGAGAAGAGGAGAGGGGCGAGGAGGAGAGGGGGGAGAGAGAAGATGAGAGATTGCTACTTAATGAGAGGAGAAGACTCCACACCACTATACCGAGAGCCGGGGCCCGGGCCAGTCATTATGATGACACACGGAGCCGGATCTCTCCGGTTCTACTGCTCCGTTTTCTGAAGCCCCAGAGCTCTATCACTGAGGGCTGGCTCTCATATTCACAGCACACAAACATCCACAGCGCTGCCAAGTCTGACGATCGCCACTGTCTCCACGACAACACCAGAAAGATGGCTGGGGCAGAAGAGTGGAGGCTCATAGGAAAAAATAACATCACAGCGTGGTGTGTTTGGTGAGCTGCTGACCAGTGGATCTCACTCAGACACACACAAACATACTTTCTCACCAGACCTGGGTTCAAAACGGATTTGAATGCAGCACTGTTTGATTGAACTTGTACGGTGCAATGGAGACACATACACACACGGGTCACACAATATGCGCATGGCCACTAAAGAGAATGGCGCCAAAGAGAGAGAATCTCAGTAACTTGGCACTCCTCACTACTCTAGGGTTACAGCTAGGCCAGAGGAAGGGACAGACAGACAGCTCTAGGGTTATAGCTAGGCCAGAGGAAGGGGCAGACAGACAGCTCTATGGTTATAGCTAGGCAAAAGGAAGGGGCAAACAGACAGCTTTACAGATACAGCTAGGCCAGAGGAAGGGGCGGACAGACAGACAGCTCTATGGCTATAGCTAGGCCAAAGGAAGGGGCAGACAGACAGACAGACGGCTCTAGGGTTATAGCTAGGCCAGAGGACGAGACAGACAGACAGACAGCTTTAGGGTTATAGCTAGGCCAGAGGAAGGGGCAGACAGACAGCTCTATGGTTATAGCTAGGCCAGAGGACGGGGCAGACAGACAGCTCTATGGTTATAGCTAGGCCAGAGGAAGGGATAGACAGACAGCTCTAGGGTTATAGCTAGGCCAGAGGAAGGGGCAGACAGACAGCTCTAGGGTTATAGCTAGGCCAGAGGAAGGGATAGACAGACAGCTCTAGGGTTATAGCTAGGCCAGAGGAAGGGGCAGACAGACAGCTCTAGGGTTATAGCTAGGCCAGCGGAAGGGGCAGACAGACAGCTCAATGGTTATAGCTAGGCCAGAGGAAGGGGCAGACAGACAGACAGCTTTAGGGTTATAGCTAGGCCAAAGGAAGGGGCAGACAGACAGCTTTACAGATACAGTTAGGCCAGAGGAAGGGACAGACAGACAGCTCTAGGGTTATAGCTAGGCCAGAGGACCAGACAGACAGACAGACAGCTCTAGGGTTATAGCTAGACCAAAGGAAGGGGGGGACAGACAGCTTTACAGATACAGCTAGGCCAGAGGAAGGGGCAGACAGACAGCTTTAGGGTTATAGCTAGGCCAGAGGAAGGGGCAGACAGACAGACAGCCCTAGGGTTATAGCTAGGACAGAAGAAGTGGCAGACAGACAGCTCTATGGCTATAGCTAGGCCAGAGGAAGGGGCAGACAGACAGACAGACGGCTCTAGGGTTATAGCTTGGCCAAAGGAAGGGGCAGACAGACAACTCTAGGGTTATAGCTAGGCCAGAGGAAGGGATAGACAGACAGCTCTAGGGTTATAGCTAGGCCAGAGGAAGGGGCAGACAGACAGACAGACAGCTCTAGGGTTATAGCTAGGCCAGAGGAAGGGGCAGACAGACAGACAGCTCTAGGGTTATAGCTAGGCCAGAGGAAGGGGCAGACAGACAATTCTAGAGTTATAGCTAGGCCAGAGGAAGGGACAGACAGACAGCTCTAGGGTTATAGCTAGGCCAGAGGAAGGAGCAGACAGACAGACAGCTCTAGGGTTATAGCTAGGCCAAAGGAAGGGTCAGACAGACAGCTTTACAGATACAGTTAGGCCAGAGGAAGGGACAGACAGACAGACAGACAGCTTTAGGGTTGTAGCTAGGCCAGAGGAAGGGGCAGGCAGACAGACAGCTCTAGGGTTATAGCTAGGCCAGAGGAAGGGGCAGGCAGACAGCTCTAGGGTTATCGCTAGGTCAGAGGAAGGGGCAGACAGACAGCTCTAGGGTTATAGCTAGGCCAGAGGAAGGGGCAGAGCATAGAGAAAGTGAGAGTCATTTTGAAAAGGCTTGGAAAAGGCTTGGCTTGTCTGTTTGGATGTCTGCTTGCTTCCTACGGGGTTCTCTCTGTGTGTGTGTGTGTGTGTGTGTGTTGGTGATAGAGTGAAACTTAATTGTGTGCCTTCTAATCTTATTTCATCTTTACCCAATTTTCACGTCTTCTCTCTTTCTCATTCCGATTCCTCTCTAACATCGCCATTGCGTTAGTGTCCCAAAAACCTGTTGTAACAAGAGACACCTACCTCCCTTCCCTACTTGATTTGATCTCGGATGCGGAGGCACCGTCTCTTCAGAGCAGGCTCCATGTCCCCAGGCCCAGCCACACTCGGTGGGCATAGTAGAACACCCTTGTCCCTAAGCTTGGGCAGGAGGAGAGTGGTGGGGGTGTTGGTGGGGGCACCGCCCGTTCTGGTGAGTGTAAGGTTGGGGGTGGGCAGGGCATAGGCATGGTCCTCATCTGGGACGTGGGGGTCCTCGGAGTCGCCAGCGGCCGAGGGCCCCTCTGATTGGCTGGTGGGGAGGGATGGAACCTGGACCTGGCCATTGGAGCAGCTGTTCTCTTTGACTGCCTCCAGCTCACTGAGGGCGGTGTGAGGACCAAGAGGCGGGGCCTCTCTCTGAGACTGGGAGGAGTCTGGGCTGGGAGGAGGATCGGGGGATGATGACAGTGTTGTTTGTTTGGGGACGTCTAGGAGTGTTGAGGGGGAGAGGGTGGCGGTATCGCAGGGAGGGCTGCTGCATTCCCCTCTGGGAGTTGGTGGGGTGTTTGATGGGGGTCGTATGTTAGGGCTCTGTGGGTAGGCGGTGTTGTGCAGAAGAGGGGGTGACTGGGTTAGTGGAGGGGTGGGTTTGATAATGTCATGGTGGTGGTTGTGGTGGTCCATTCTGGTAATCACCAGCCTGGTGCCTTGCCCCATTCCGGGATCACCCGGACCCGACAGGTCCACCACTCCGTGGGGGATGGGCTCCAGCTTGACCGGGGTCCTCTGGAGCACTCTCTGGATGACCTGCCTCTCTGGCTGCTGCTGCTGGCTCAGCTTAAAGTCTGACAGCCCCTCAATCACTGAGGTGGAAGATGGGGAAGCATCGTAGCGAGCCCTGGGGGAGGACACTGCACTGATCGACATGGGTGACTGAGCCTGCCTCTCCGACTTCACCCAATCTGTGATGTCCCTTCTGGGGTGGTCTGAGGGTGAGGGGAGACCCTGGTTGGTGGTTCTACCCAATCTGTTGGCCGCCAAGCTCCTGGGAGAAGGCAAATTGACACCCCTGGAGCGTCCCCCCTCTATCCCCTCCGGCACGGGCTGGATAACCCCACTGTGGGGGACCCCTGGGACTTCTGGAGGAGCAGATTTAGGGGGTATGGGTATTGGGATAGGGATGGGGATGGGGACTGGGATTGGTACAATGATGGGGTAGGGCACCAGTACCGTGGGCTGGGGGAAGAAGGGGCCTAAGGACGGCCATCCCCCGAAGTTCATCATAGGGAGCATGGGCACGGAGCCACGGAGCCCCATCATGTTGATAGGGGGGGAGTGCAAGCCTGGGAAGTAGGCCCCCGGGTAGGGGTGTATTCCGGGTGGGTTCATGGAGGTGGCCGATGGGGGCTGGAGGTTGGGTTGGTGGGGGTGATGGGGGGATCGAGGGGGAGGCTGGTGGATGGGGCTGGAAGGGGGGCCAGGGTGGCCCCTGGGGAGGTTGGCCAGGGGGCTCTTCAGGCCCTGGGCGTGGAGAGGGGGCCGGATGAAGGGCAGCGGGATCTGAGGCATGGCCTTGTGGTGCTCCATGGGGGGGTGAGGAGGGGGGGCGGGGTGGTGGCTCGCTACCTGCGCGGGTGGTGGCAGGACGTGCCTCTCCTGGTGCCTCAGTCCTGAAATGTTAACCTTCAATGACGAAGATGACGCCTCGGATGGAGACACAGTCCTCGGTGCCGCTGAACCATTGATCGGCGTCTGACCTTCGGGCGACCTGGTCGTCCCCCTCACGTCCCCAGCATTGCTGCTCCATGATTCAGGGGTCAGGAGCTTCTGGTTCTGGACCCCTCCGGTGGACTCGGGTCTCCCCTCCTGGGTTGGTCTTCCTGGGCTGGAGCTGGTGAGAGTGGCCCTGGTCTCTCTGTAGAACACATCCATCTTGTACTGGTTCAGACACTTGGTGCTGCAAAACTGGAGCCGCTCCTCACCGGCGCCAAAGTCCAGGTACTCCTTGGTGTGGCGGACGTGCTTGCACCAGTTGCACACCTGCGGTACAGGCGAGAGAGACTGTGAAGAGTTACTTAAGTGACGTGAAAAGGAAAACGCAAATGACTGGTGTCTATATGTCGTAGAGATGGTAATATAAAATATGGAATATTCTATATGACAGTATTGTGAAAAGCTGCTTTATTCACAAAGCTTACAAAGGCATAGTTCAGGGATTTTACAAATGTTGATATTTATTTATTTATTTTACCTTGAAAGAAGTCTATGGCCAAGTAGTGACTGCAATCCATACTGATTTTGTTAACCTAGCCACTTCCAACAATTAGCAACATTCGCATTTTGGGACAAATTCCCCATGTAAATCAATCTCCCCCGTTCAGCATGTGTTAAATGTCATGACCAAATCATATTAAATTGATTGTGTTATTTTGAGCTGATTTGGTCATGAAAAATAATCCATGTTAACAGGCGAGATTAAATTACATGGCTAATGTTGCTAATTGTTGGCAAAGGTAAGGAAACAAATATGGAAATACTATATGTAACATCCCTGAACTATCCCTTTAAAGGGCGGTTTCACAGACCCACAGTTAAGCCTAGTCGTAGACTAAAAAGCAAACTCAATGGAGAATCTCCATCAATAATTATTTTTAGTCTAGGACTAGGCTTAATCGGTGTCCTAGAATCTGCCCCTTAATCTGTATCCTAGAAACTGCCCCTTAATCTGTGTTATAGAAACTGCCCCTTAATCTGTGTTCTAGAAACTGCCCCTTAATCTGTGTATTAGGAACTGTTTCCTAATCTGTGTCCTAGAAACTGTCCCTTAATCTGTGTTCTAGAAACTGCCCCTTAATCTGTGTCCAAGAAACTGCCCCTTAATCTGTGTCCAAGAAACTGCCCCTTAATCTGTGTCCTGGAAAAGGCCCCTTAATCTGTGTCCTGGAAACGGCCCCTTAACCTGTGTCCTGGAAATGTCCTTTAATCTGTGTCCTAGAAACTGCCCCCATAATCTGTGTCCTGGAAACTGCCCCTTAATCTGTGTCCTGGAAACTGCCCCTTAATCTGTGTATTATGAACTGTCCCCGAATCTGTGTCCTAGAAACTGCCCCTTAATCTGTGTTATAGAAACTGCCCCTTAATCTGTGTCCTGAAAACTGCCCCTTAATCTGTGTATTATGAACTGTCCCCTAATCTGTGTCCTAGAAACTGCCCCTTAATCTGTGTTCTAGAAACTGCCCCTTAATCTGTGTATTAGGAACTGTCCCCTAATCTGTGTCCTAGAAACTGCCCCTTAATCTGTGTATTATGAACTGTCCCCTAATCTGTGTCCTAGAAACTGCCCCTTAATCTGTGTTCTAGAAACTGCCCCTTAATCTGTGTATTATGAACTGTCCCCTAATCTGTGTCCTAGAAACTGCCCCTTAATCTGTGTTCTAGAAACTGCCCCTTAATCTGTGTATTATGAACTGTTCCCTAATCTGTGTCCTAGAAACTGCCCCTACATGTTTTGAAGTAGCTCTCAAAGACAAACATGCATTAATGCATAACTAGTCTTTGAGCTAAACTATTTAAAAAGTGTATTATATTTCTACGAAGTGGATTGTGTTTTGTTCTTACTCTGGCACCTCCACTGTTCAGCACGAGTCGTGGTGAGTCATCAGCAGGGGTGTGTTGGGGGGACCTCTCCCCTACATGGAGGTCCTCATCCCGGGCCTGACAGAGTGGGGCAAAGCTGCATCATTATACACTTAAAACAAACTATCAAGAGCTGGGTCATGTTCATTAGGCACCAAACGAAACAAACAAATCTGGGAGGGACTAGCTGGATTTGCCCAATAACAAAACATACATTTTCGATCTCTGTTGCAAAACATTGTGTGCTCTAATGAACAGGACACTGGATTGTGTTAAAGCTGTTTCAGAGTAGAGCCTGGATTCAGTAGTATCCACTATGGGATTTAAGCATCAAGTGTTGATGAAGTAGCAGTTGCTTTAAATCATCAAGGCTCCCGTGGTTGGTCATTAAAACAAACTTACATAACCAATCCCAAAATAACCACTGCACAATTTGCCTTGTCATAGGGGTTCAAAGTAACAGAGTACATTGACCTATGGGCTTTGAGGTCACTGAAACAAAGGGACTGTTTAAAAAAAGTTTTGGTAACATTTTGGAATGTTTCAGTAAGATAAAGTAGATGACAAGCCTGAACCCTCATTTTATTCTCAATGGTCCCTTCTTTGTGACCCATTGAGACGTGTGGAGTTACGAAACATGAAGCAGATGCAGGTAAGGTATGCACTGAAAGTGGACACCTCACCCCCAGGCCCTCTGCCCTTCTCCCTCCAAGTAACAAGCAGGGACAAGCCAACGGCCACAGTTCCATCCCCACTTCCACCAACTAAAGGGTTTGTTGCAGGTAGGCAGCAGACGACCCCCCCCCCCCCACCTCCACCTTTTCCCTCCCTGTCTGTTGTTGTGTGAATTAAACCTAGCGCTGCAAAACAACAGGAACGGTGAAAGAGGATAGCCTTGCCTGACACCCCTGCGCCTCTAAGAGAGGGTATTCATGTCTTGGATGGAGGGTGAAAAATGGTGGTAATGTGTATAGGAGTGGAGTTGCGTATAGGAGTGGAGTTGCGTATAGGAGTGGAGTTGCGTATAGGAGTGGAGTTGCGTGTAGGAGTGGAGTTGCGTGTAGGAGTGGAGTTGCGTGTAGGAGTGGAGTTGCGTGTAGGAGTGGAGTTGCGTGTAGGAGTGGAGTTGCGTGTAGGAGTGGAGTTGCGTATAGGAGTGGAGTTGCGTATAGGAGTGGAGTTGCGTATAGGAGTGGAGTTGTGTATAGGAGTGGAGTTGCGTATAGGAGTGGAGTTGCGTATAGGAGTGGAGTTGCGTATTGGAGTGGAGTTGTGTATAGGAGTGGAGTTGCGTATAGGAGTGGAGTTGCGTGTAGGAGTGGAGTTGCATATAGGAGTGGAGTTGCATATAGGAGTGGAGTTGCGTATAGGAGTGGAGTTGCGTATAGGAGTGGAGTTGCGTATAGGAGTGGAGTTGCGTATAGGAGTGGAGTTGCGTATAGGAGTGGAGTTGTGTATAGGAGTGGAGTTGTGTATAGGAGTGGAGTTGTGTATAGGAGTGGAGTTGTGTATAGGCACTGCTTCCCTGTTGCTTCCCGATCCTCCAGACCCAAGCCACATTATGACTGGCCCTTCCTCCATTAAGCCGTAACTGATACTAACTAAGTGTCCTCTGCAAACGTTGACCCCTTCCCACCCTCAAAACACTGGCCTGTCCATAAAAACAACACTGTGTATGTGTGTGTGTGTATATGTATGTGTATGTGTGTGTGTCATTTTCTCCATCTGAACTGCTACAGTTGACAAGTCAGTTTTGTCTGACCTAAAATTGTCCCATTGATTCCAAGTTGAAATAAGGTTGAAGCAAGGTTGAATCCCTCACCTTGTTGCGTTTGAAGTAGGCCCGTCGGCAGGCGGCGAAGCACTTCTCACTACAGAAGCTCTTCAGCTCGGTGCCCATACAGAGAGAGTAGCGCTTCACCCCTTCCTTCTGACACCACACACACACTATCTGCACATTCTGCACGTCTTCCACTGCGGACAGAGCCAAAGGGGAGAGGAATCAACATCAACATGTGAAGTGTGTTTGATGATGAAGATGAGCATTTAAGGAGCTTGTGAGTGTTGAAGAACCGTAGGCTACATATGGTAGTGGATGATGATGATGATGTGAGTGTTGAAGAACCGTAGGCTACATATGGTAATGATGATGATGATGATGTGTGAGTGTCCAATTTGTAAGTCGCTCTGGATAAGAGCGTCTGCTAAATGACTTAAATGTAAATGTTGAAGAACCATAGGCTACATATGGTAGTGATGATGATGATGATGATGATGTGTGAGTGTTGAAGAACCGTAGGCTACACATGGTAGTGATGATGATGATGTGTGAGTGTCCAATTTGTAAGTCGCTCTGGATAAGAGCGTCTGCTAAATGACTTAAATGTAAATGTTGAAGAACCATAGGCTACATATGGTAGTGATGATGATGATGATGATGATGTGTGAGTGTTGAAGAACCGTAGGCTACATATGGTAGTGATGATGATGATGAGAGTGTTGAAGAACCGTAGGCTACATATGGTAGTGATGATGATGATGAGAGTGTTGAAGAACCGTAGGCTACATATGGTGATGATGATGATGATGTGTGAGTGTAACAGGGGTGATTTAGGGAACCACACCTGTGTGATGAGGAGCCTTGCCTGAGACCTGACGACTTGTGTTAGCTTCCTGAATAATGTCTAGACTTTAGCTAGGCAGGCTAAAACACTTTTGTGATGTGCAGGAGACATCACAAAGGGTGTGTGTTTGCATATGCTCAGTAGATGTGTGTGTGTGTGTGTGTGTGTGTGTGTGTGTGTGTGTGTGTGTGTGTGTGTGTGTGTGTGTGTGTGTGTGTGTGTGTGTGTGTGTGTGTGTGTGTGTGTGTGTGTGTGTGTGTGTGTGTGTGTGTGTGTGTGTGTGTGTGTGTGTGTGTGTGTGTGTGAGAGAAAGAGAGAGTTTTTCAGGCCTGTCCCTACCTGCCGATGGCTTTATAAGCGGGACAATTACGGGGGCACTCTTTTGCTCCTTAGGGCTGGTCAGAGAGGAGGAACCGGGGGAGGAAGAGGGGACTCTGGATGATTCTCTCTCTCCACTCCTCATGGCCAGTGTCATGGGGCTGTCTAGGCTCTTGGATTTGGGCACCGAGTTTTCTGGAAGGCACAGGATATCTAGGGTCACTTCAGAGTGAATTTATGTTCTTAACATACATATAAAGTCATGTAAAGTGCCAACAAAAATGGAATCTGAATTCAGTCAGTTTCTCTTGGCACCACTTCCACTCCACACACACAATTTAAATACAGATGTAGATTCAGCCTAAAGGGCGTGGACAGAAAACAATGACACTGAAAACTGTAGAAAGATAATAGTCCATCCACACAGGTTTACTGTAATGATAGTAAGTGAAACATAAGAAGGGTGAAGTAATATGTCTGGATTGAACAACCTCTATGTTCTGTTACTGGGTTACCTGTGAATTCCGTCTGACCTCTGTTAAATATGTTATTTTAGCTGTATTGTACAGATACGCAGCAGGCAGCAAATGTTCAGTAGGCAGTAAACGTTTAGAAAGGGAGTGAAACAAGGATACTACCTTAACAAATTACCTTGGGTCGTGTTCAGTAGGCAGTAAACGTTTAGAAAGGGAGTGAAACAAGGATACTACCTTAACAAATTACCTTGGGTCGTGTTCAGTAGGCAGTAAACGTTTAGAAAGGGAGTGAAACAAGGATACTACCTTAACAAATTACCTTGGGTCGTGTTCAGTAGGCAGGAATCGTTTTGAAAAAAGGAGGTACTACCTGAACTACCTGTCCAATTGAAACACAGATTTCCACTCTCCATTGCAAAGCGTTTTACTCCGGTGTGGCCTAGTGAACAAGGCCCTGGCCTTCCCTCACCTTTAAGAACTGAGACGTGCTGCTGGCGTCTCTCACGGTTGGGGTAGTTCCGTATCTCGGTGGCCTCGGAGTCTCTGAGCTCCAACTTGTCATAGCCATACCAGCCTAGGAGCTCATTCATGGTGCTCTCTGCAAACGTCTAAAAGGAAAAATGGAAATAAATCACTGAGCAACATTATAGGTTATGTCAATCAGGGGACATGGCGGGAGACGGGACAACCGAGCCACTGCTTGCTAACGCTAAGCCAATGTGAAGTTCAGTTGTGAGTGACCTTACATCTGAGGGTTGTTAGTGGAACTTTCTATCCCACTCTATAAATGTAACCAGAGCTTCCAGTCGCGAATCAATGTGCTGATTCTTTAGACTTCCAGACCAGCCCTGACTGGATGAAATGAGCAAGGGAACCTAGAGGAGAACAGTATGACTCTTTTTCCATGATGTATTGCAGTTTGTTTACTCTTGCTAAATAGGAGACGGAAAAGTTTTCCAACCTAATACCAGTGTAAAATATATGAATCATTCTTTGTTTAGCTCTTTTAATTGGGGAAAAAAGAGACAAAATAAAGAAGTGTTCTCAGCAGATGTGTTGTGAAGTGAACATCCTGGCTTTTTAAACATTCCGACCATATGAAAGAAAACAACACAAAGGTCCCTCTCTCTTTCCATCCGCCCACCTCTTCTCCTCTGTGGCTTTGAGGCGAGTGGAGATTGGAGCACAAATACGATCTGAAATTAGCAGAAATCCGAGCAGGACACCTTACACCACCGCTAGGTCCCACGGTTCTCGGAAATGCCCTGCTCCTCTCCCAAGTGTCCAGCACTACCCAGTCCCTCCCTCCCCTGCTCCTCTCCCAAGTGTCCAGCACTACCCAGTCCCTCCCTCCCCTGCTCCTCTCCCAAGTGTCCAGCACTACCCAGTCCCTCCCTTCCCTGCTCCTCTCCCAAGTGTCCAGCACTCCCCAGTCCCTCCCTCCCCTGCTCCTCTCCCAAGTGTCCAGCACTACCCAGTCCCTCCCTCCCCTGCTCCTCTCCCAAGTGTCCTGCACTACCCAGTCCCTCCCTCCCCTGCTCCTCTCCCAAGTGTCCAGCACTACCCAGTCCCTCCCTCCCCTGCTCCTCTCCCAAGTGTCCAGCACTACCCAGTCCCTCCCTCCCCTGCTCCTCTCCCAAGTGTCCTGCACTACCCAGTCCCTCCCTCCCCTGCCCCTCTCCCAAGTGTCCAGCACCACCCAGTCCCTCCCTCCCCTGCTCCTCTCCCAAGTGTCCAGCACTACCCAGTCCCTCCCTCCCCTGCTCCTCTCCCAAGTGTCCAGCACTACCCAGTCCCTCCCTCCCCTGCTCCTCTCCCAAGTGTCCAGCACTACCCAGTCCCTCCCTCCCCTGCTCCTCTCCCAAGTGTCCTGCACTACCCAGTCCCTCCCTCCCCTGCCCCTCTCCCAAGTGTCCAGCACCACCCAGTCCCTCCCTCCCCTGCTCCTCTCCCAAGTGTCCAGCACTCCCCAGTCCCTCCCTCCCCTGCCCCTCTCCCAAGTGTCCAGCACCACCCAGTCCCTCTTTGTGTGTCCCGTCCCTCGCCTGCCCTCTCCTCCCTCTGACTCTCCCCTTGCCCCCTCCACCCGGCACCTTCCAGCCCTGATACCCGACACTGCACTCCCTCTCGGGTTTCAGCCTTTTCCAGTGTGGACAGTGCCTGTTGTAGTGTTACACCAGGGCTGTGGTACTGACTACACATTCTTCCCTCTGCTTTCCTCACTCTGACAGGGCCTCAAAGAAAAGGAATTGTGTGTGTCCCCAAGTGTGTGCGGGTGTGTTTGTGTGTATGTAGAGGTATCATATCCAGCTAAATATGCCTAACGATGAATAAAGTCAGGTATCTGGTGTCCGCGCTGTGCTACGGTCTGGCATGGAAGGAGTGGGTTTGACTGTGGTATTGAAATAGATCCCTTGACTAAGACAACACTGGACTGGACCGGAGCAGCCCGCAGACAGACAGACAGCTCCTGAAATCACTGTCTGTCTGTCTGTCTGTCTGTCTTCTATTTTGTCCGTCTGTCTTCTATTTTGTCCGTCTGTCTCTGAGAGTTCTATTTTGTCCGTCTGTCTCTGAGAGTTCTATTTTGTCCGTCTGTCTCTGAGAGTTCTATTTTGTCTGTCTGCCTGTCTGTCTGTCTGTCTGTCTGTCTGTCTGTCTGTCTGTCTCAGAGTTCTATTTTGTCTGTCTGTCTGTGATCTGTCTGTCTGTCTGAGAGTTCTATTTTGTCTGTCTGTGTGTGTCTGTCTGTTTCTCTGACTGTGTGTGTGTGTGTGTGTGTGTGTGTGTGTGTGTGTGTGTGTGTCTGTCTCTCTGATCTGTGTGAGAGTTAGACAAAATATATCTGTCCATCTGTCTTTCTTTATCTACCCTTCTCTATTTCATAATCACACACTTATACCACTGACCTTCAAGCCCAACAGCCCCAGTTCATTACCGCGGTCACCCAAGGCCTGTTTTGTAGATCCACGTGGCTCCCTGTAAGTCTGAGAATCACAAAGTAGTACTCTGCCTGTGCTGCCTGCATCCCGTGGGACGAGCCTCGTCTACATCAACAGTTCCATCAGGGCGTCCTCCTATATTACATTGAATTCAGTGTTGTTTTGTCTCACTATTTTCTCATTAGGAAGAGACAGGAATTTTTTCTTTCTCCTCCCTGTGCTTTACTTCCCACAATGTTGTTATTGTTTCTTATTGGCAGTTCAGACAAACATTTGCTTTGTGAGAGTGACAAGCCCCACAGAAAGAACCCTGACCAAAGGAAACAACACAGGGCCGACCCCCAGATCCAGCTCAGATCCAGGCCGGGCTGACTTACATCAAGCACAGACAGCATTTAGCATGTTTTCATTCAGATGAGTTAAGTTGCAATTCTACACCACTCGCTGGATATCAAAAGCTACCATCCAAACCACTTACGCAAAAAGAGCACATTTCCTCTAACAAAACAAGACGATTTTTAGATTTAATTTAATGTTGAATTCACAATAGTTGACAACTCAACCAAATGTAAATCAAAACTAGACTTTGAACTGACATCTGTGCCCAGTGGCCAATGTCAGAACTCATAAAACTGAAGGCAGACAAAAGGTGGGCTTGTAGCCTAGCCTACTACAAGACTTGCACTCTCGCAGTAGGACTGAAACCAAAACCATCATATTCAATTTTGTTTTGAATTGGAATCACCAAATAAAACAGTAGACATAGTTTCCATGAAACTGATTCTGAGTCACTTTCCAAGGGCACAATTACTACGGTTACCTGTTTAGGTTCGGCCTACTGATCCTTTGCCCTCGCGGATATTCTCAAGTGATGTGACTATGTATGTTCGTTCGAATGTATTTATTTTTTACAACGTTACATTGTTGTAAACATGTAGACTAGCCTACTACAACAAGTGCGCGCACAGCCGAAGCGGGGAAGAAGTGAAATGTTCTTGCGGTTTGGTGGTGACGCACATCTGGAACACCACTGGATTTTGCTGCGCGAGGCTACGGATGGACTGACATGGCGTCACTACAGAAGGGCTACCTACCATTCAGTGGACACGACATCAAATATTAGATAACCTAAGAGTGACACTTTAATTAAACAGTCACACGTTTTCATTCCCTCAGAAAGCTATATTTCCCGACAGTCGGTTTATTGTGGCAAGGCCAGGTAATATAATATAACTGTCTTATTTCATCATATGAAATTATCATCATTATCATCGTTCATCATTATTTCGGAAGTATTCAATAATATAACGGCATTCAATTATAAGCTAATTGAATCGTTTCAATGAGAACAAATCGAAGTTTTCATGGCGTCTGTGAATGCCTCCAACTGTGTGATTAGTGCGCACGGAGCTCTCTCCCAATGTCTCAAAAGTCTCAATCTGCACTTTTATTTTTATCTCATCTTTAATTAACTAGGCAAGTCAGTTAAGAACAAATTATAATTTACAATGCCGGCCTACCAAAAGGCAAAAGGCCTCCTGTGGGGACCAGGGCTGGGATTAAAAATAAATTAAATAAAAATATAGGACAAAACACACATAACGACAAGAGAGACAACACAACACTACATAAAAAGAGACCTAAGACAACAACATAGTATGGCATTACTTAAGACTATTCACAAATAGAACACTGCTAAAAAAAAAGCCAAATAACTCATTTCCCCTCACCTTCATCTCTTGGTTGATCTCTCTCTTGACGGGGTGCGCGGGTTTCCTACTGCGTTTGTTTTCCGGCGGTCTCCCTTTCTCCATCTCTGGCATAGTTCTAACCGGCTCCGTGTCACTTCTTTGGCGTGCGACTGATAAGAGCGCGTCACTCCGGGGCTAGTCAAGGCTCGTCAAGGTGCGGCGACAGAGAGCGAAAGCTGTCACTCTCGGTGACAGTGGCTTTCATTCCCAGACGTCTGCGTCGGTCATCTGGGGGCACCTTCCACTGACTCTCCACTGAACATGGGTGCTGTGGGCTGCTGCTGCCGCCCTACCGCCGCCGACTAACAACCCCTCTCTCTAAATCGCAGAGAGCAGGGAGGGGCCTCCGCGCTGTAACCCAACACCTGGCGGCCACCCCTCCCGAATCTCAACAGATACATTTCACGAGGAATGCAAGGACTGTTTTATCTGCGGGGAACACAGAACCAACACAGTCTATTATATTCCAGGATTTAAATAAAAGAGATGAAAATCCCGCCTGGGTAAACGATACCACGGTAGAATGTTTTGGGGTTTCTCAAATTACATCTGTTTGATCAGAGCGAGAGGAACACAACGCCTGTGAAATGCTTACTTACAAACCCCTAACCAACAATGCAGTTCAAGAAATGTAGCTAAGAAAATATTTACTAAATAAACTAAAGTAAAAAATGGTAAATAAATAAAAAAGAAACACAAGAAAATTACATAACAATAAGTAGGTCATTTGTAATGTGACTATGTATAGATAATAAAAAGCAAGTAGCAGTAGTGTAAAAATATAAATAGTATGGGTGGCCATTTGATTAATTGTGCAGCAGTATTATCTCATTCTGGGATATCCAAGGCCTGAGGTGAACCTGGATTCACCAAATAAATCAGTAATACAGACATTGTCATCCTGCAAGAAACCTGGTATAGAGGAGACGGACCCACTGGTTGTCCTCTAGGTTACAGACAGCTGGTAATCCCATCCACCAAACTACCAGGAGAAAAGCAAGGAAAGGACTCAGGGGGTAAGCTAATTTGGTATAGAGCAGACCTACCTCACTCTATTAAATTAATCAAAACAGGAACATTTCACATTTGGCTAGAAATTAAAAAGGAAATTATCTCAACACAGAAAAATGTCCTGCTGTGTTACCTATATCCCCCCCACTAGAATCTCCATACTTTAATGAAGACAGCTTATCCATCCTGGAGGGGGAAATTAATCATTTCCAGGCCAAATACATGTACTAGTCTGTGGCGACAAATTCCAGAACTGGACAAGAACCTGACACCCTCAGCACACAGGGGGACAACACCTACCTGGTGGTGACAGCCTTCCCTCCCCATACGCACGCTGGGTATGTACATAGTCAATTGTAGACGTCGACGGAACGCTTACGGTAGGTACACCTATAGCTCATCTCTTGGCAGTAGTACTGTAGACTACTTTATCACTGACCTCAACCCAGAGTCTCTCAGAGCATTCATAGTCATCCCACTGACATCCCTATCAGATCACAGCAAAATCAGTTGACTTAAACAGAGCAATACTCAATCATGAGGCATCAAAGCCAAAGAAACTGAATAAAATTAAGAAATGCTATAGATGGAAGGAAAGTAGTGTGGAAACCTACCAAAAAATAAATTAGGCAACAACAAATTCAATCCCTTTAAATTTAACTAGGCAAGTCAGTTAAGAACAAATTCTTATTTACAATGAAAGCCTACCCCAGCGACACTGGGCCAATTGTGAGCTGCCCTATGGGACTCCCAATCACAGCCAGATGTGATGCAGCCTGGATTCAAACCAGGGACTGCAGTGACACATATTGCACTGAGATGCAGTGCCTTAAACCACTGCGCCACTCGAGAGCCCACTTGGGACAAGTATGGATAAATCACTTCTTCAATCTTTTAGACAACTTCCTGGACAAATCAAATCAAATGTATTTATATAGCCCTTCGTACATCAGCTGATATCTCAAAGTGCTGTACAGAAACCCAGCCTAAAACCCCAAACAGCAAGCAATGCAGGTGTAGCAGCACGGTGGCTAGGAAAAACTCCCGATAAAGGCCAAAACCTAGGAAGAAACCTAGAGAGGAACCAGGCTATGTGGGGTGGCCAGTCCTCTTCTGGCTGTGCCGGGTGGAGATTATAACAGAACATGGCCAAGATGTTCAAATGTTCATAAATTACCAGCATGGTCAAATAATAATAATCACAGGCAGAACAGTTGAAACTGGAGCAGCAGCACGGCTAGGTGGACTGGGGACAGCAAGGAGTCATCATGTCAGGTAGTCCTGAGGCATGGTCCTAGGGCTCAGGTCCTCCGAGAGAGAGAAAGAAAGAGAAAATTAGAGAGAGCATACTTAAATTCACACAGGACACCGGATAGGACAGGAGAAGTACTCCAGATATAACAAACTGACCCTAGCCCCCCGACACATAAACTAATGCAGCATAAATACTGGAGGCTGAGACAGGAGGGGTCAGGAGACACTGTGGCCCCATCCGATGACACCCCCGGACAGGGCCAAACAGGAAGGATATAACCCCACCCACTTTGCCAAAGCACAGCCCCCACACCACTAGAGGGATATCTTCAACCACCAACTTACCATCCTGAGAAAAGGCTGAGTATAGCCCACAAAAATCTCTGCCACGGCACAACCCAAAGGGGGGGTGCAAACCAGACAGGAAGATCACATCAGTGACTCAACCCACTCAAGTGACGCACCCCTCCTAGGGACGGTATGAAAGAGCCCTAGTAAGCCAGTGACTCAGCCCCTGTAATAGGGTTAGAGGCAGAGAATCCCAGTGGAAAGAGGAGAACCGGCCAGGCAGAGACAGCAAGGGCAGTTCGTTGCTCCAGAGCCTTTCCGTTCACCTTCACACTCCTGGGTCAGACTTCACTCAATCATATGACCCACTGAAGAGATGAGTCTTCAGTAAAGACTTAAAGGTTGAGACCGAGTTTGCATCTCTCACATGGGTAGGCAGACCATTCCATAAAAATGGAGCTCTATAGGAGAAAGCCCTGCCTCCAGCTGTTTGCTTAGAAATTCTAGGGACAATTAGGAGGCCTGCGTCTTGTGACCGTTCAGTACGTGTAGGTATGTATGACAGGACCAAATCAGAGAGATAGGTAGGAGCAAGCCCATGTAATGCTTTGTAGGTTAGCAGTAAAACCTTGAAGTCAGCCCTTGCCTTGACCAGAAGCCAGTGTAGGGAGGCTAGCACTGGAGTAATATGATCACATTTTTTGGTTCTAGTCAGGATTCTAGCAGCCGTATTTACCACTAACTGAAGTTTATTTAGTGCTTTATCCAGGTAGGCGGAAAGTAGAGCATTACAGTAGTCTAACCTAGAAGTGACAAAAGCATGGATTAATTTTTCTGCATCATTTTTGGACAGAAAGTTTCTGATTTTTGCAATGTTATGTAGATGGAAAAAAGCTGTCCTTGAAACAGTCTTGATATGTTCTTCAAAAGAGAGATCAGGGTCCAGAGTAATGCCGAGGTCCTTCACAGTTTTATTTGAGACGACCGTACAAGCATTAAGATTGATTGTCAGATTCAACAGAAGATCTCTGTTTCTTGGGACGTAGAACAAGCATCTCTGTTTTGTCTGAGTTTAAAAGTAGAAAGTTTGCAGCCATCCACTTCCTTATGTCTGAAACACATGCTTCTAGCGAGGGCAATTTTGGGGCTTCACCATGTTTCATTGAAATGTACAGCTGTGTGTCATCCGCATAGCAGTGAAAGTTAACATTATGTTTTCGAATGACATCCCCAAGAGGTAAAATATATAGTGAAAACAATAGTGGTCCTAAAACAGAACCTCGAGGAACACTGAAATTTACAGTTGATTTGTCAGAGGACAAACCATTCACAGAGACAAACTGATATTTTTTCCGACAGATAAGATCTAAACCAGGCCAGAACTTGTCCGTGTAGACCAATTTGGGTTTTCAATCTCTCTAAAATAATGTGGTGATCGATGGTATCAAAAGCAGCACTAAGGTCTAGGAGCACGAGGACAGATGCAGAGCCTCGGTCTGATGCCATTAAAAAACCTTTCACTGTAATAGCGAAGGTGTAAATTTGGCAGTCGAAAACCTAATCAGTATATTTGACCTCTGAGCTTCCCTATCAAATCTAACAATTTCACAATGACAAAATGGTTTGATGAAGAACGCAAAAACCTAAGAAAGAAATTGAGAAACCTATCCAACCAAAAACATAGAGACCCAGAAAACCTGAGCCTATGCCTTCACTATGGTGAATCACAAAAATACTACAGTAGGAACAACCCCCCCCCCCCCCCTTAAATGATTTAGATGCACTATTGTAAAATGGCTGTTCCACTGATGTCAGAAGGTGAATTCACCAATTTGTAAGTCGCTCTGGATAAGAGCGTCTGCTAAATGACTTAAATGTAAATGTAAATGTAAACAACATGTTAGAAATCAGCTCAATGTAGTTGAAGAATCCACAGACTCTAACCCCTTCTGGAAAATTGGAAAACACTAAACAACACGGAGAGTTATCTATCCAAAATGGAGCAGTATAGATAAACCACCTCTCCAATCTTTTTTGGCCCTATATCAAAGAACAAACAGCAAAAACATATACATGATCAAATGCAAATTTTTGTAACCGTATTCGTCATCTGAAGAAGAGAAATCATCGGACCAAAGCGCAGTGTGGTAAGTGTTCATGCTTTCTTTATTAAAACTGAACACTATAACAAAGGGAATAACCGAAACAGTCCTAAAAGGTGCAAAACACTAAACAGAAATTAACTACCCACAAAAACCCTGTGGGAAAAAGCTACCTAAGTATGGTTCCCAATCAGAGACAACGATAGACAGCTGTCCCTGATTGAGAACCATACCCGGCCTAAACAAAGAAATGCAAAAACATAGAAAAAGGAACATAGAATGCCCACCCAAATCACACCCTGGCCAAACCAAAATAGAGACGTAAAAAGCTCTAAGGTCAGGGCGTGACAATCTTAGAATCTTAGAAACTATTAAAGACTACCAGAACACACTCGATTCTTGTATTACATGAACTACAGGACAAAATACAAACCCTCCAACCCAAAAAGGCCTGTGGTGTTGATAGTATCCTAAATGAAATTATAAAATATACAGACCACAAATTTCAATTGGCTATACTTAAACTCTTTAACATCATCCTTAGCTCTGGCATCTTCCCCAATATTTGGAACCATGGACTGGTCACCTCAATCGACAAAAGTGGAGACAAATTTGACCCCAATAACTACCGTGGGATATGCATCAACAGCAACCTTGGGAAAATCCTCTGCTTTATCATTTACAGCAGACTTGTACATTTCCTCAGTGAAAGCAATGTACTGAGCAAATGTAAAATTGGATTTTTACCAAATTACTGTAAGAAAGACCACGTATTCCCCCTGCACACCCTAATTGACAAACAGACTAAACAAAACAAAGGTAAAGTCTTCTCATGCTTTGTTGATTTAAAAAAAGATTTTGACTCAATTTGGCATGAGGGTCTGCTATACAACTTGATGGAAAGTGTTGGGGGGGAAACATACAAAATGATAAAATCCATGTACACAAACAACAAGTGTGCGGTTAAAATTGGCAAAAAACACACATTTCTTTCCACAGGGCTGTGGGGTGAGACAGGGATGCAGCTTAAGCCCCACCCTCTTCAACATATATATCAACAAATTGGTGATGGCACTACAACTGTCTGCAGTGCCTGGCCTCACCCTAAAAGAATCTGAAATAAAATGTCTACTGTTTGCTGATGATCTGGTGCTTCTGTCCCCAACCAAGGAGGGCCTATAGCAGCACCTAGATCTTCTGCACAAATTCTGTCAGACCTGGGCCCTGGCAGTAAATCTCAATAAGATGAAAGTAATGGTGCTCCAAAAAATGTCCAGTTGCTCGGACCACAAATACAAATTCCACCCAGCACACAAAAAACTATACATACCTTAGCCTAAACATCAGCACCACAGGTAACATCCACAAACATCAATTAATTAAACTTACCAATTAGGATCTGGCTAAAAATACTTGAATCAGTTACAGTGCCTTGCGAAACTATTCGGCCCCCTTGAACTTTGCGACCTTTTGCCACATTTCAGGCTTCATACATAAAGATATAAAACTGTATTTTTTTGTGAAGAATCAACAACAAGTGGGACACAATCATGAAGTGGAACAACATTTATTGGATATTTCAAACTTTTTTAACAAATCAAAAACGGAAAAATTGGGCATACAAAATGATTCAGCCCCCTTAAGTTAATACTTTGTAGCGCCACCTTTTGCTGCGATTACAGCTGTAAGTCGCTTGGGGTATGTCTCTATCAGTTTTGCACATCGAGAGACTGAAATTTTTTCCCATTCCTCCTTGCAAAACAGCTCGAGCTCAGTGAGGTTGGATGGAGAGCATTTGTGAACAGCAGTTTTCAGTTCTTTCCACAGATTCTCGATTGGATTCAGGTCTGGACTTTGACTTGGCCATTCTAACACCTGGATATGTTTATTTTGGAACCATTCCATTGTAGATTTTGCTTTATGTTTTGGATCATTGTCTTGTTGGAAGACAAATCTCCGTCCCAGTCTCAGGTCTTTTGCAGACTCCATCAGGTTTTCTTCCAGAATGGTCCTTTATTTGGCTCCATCCATCTTCCCATCAATTTTAACCATCTTCCCTGTCCCAGCTGAAGAAAAGCAGGCCCAAACCATGTGGGGATGGTGTGTTCAGGGTGATGAGCTGTGTTGCTTTTACGCCAAACATAACGTTTTGCATTGTTGCCCAAAAGTTCAGTTTTGGTTTCATCTGACCAGAGCACCTTCTTCCACATGTTTGGTGTGTCTCCCAGGTGGCTTGTGGCAAACTTTAAACAACACTTTTTATGGATATCTTTAAGAAATGGCTTTCTTCTTGCCACTCTTCCATAAAGGCCAGATTTGTGCAATATACGACTGATTGTTGTCCTATGGACAGAGTCTCCCACCTCAGCTGTAGATCTCTGCAGTTCATCCAGAGTGATCATGGGCCTCTTGGCTGCATCTCTGATCAGTCTTCTCCTTGTATGAGCTGAAAGTTTAGAGGGGCGGCCAGGTCTTGGTAGATTTGCAGTGGTCTGATACTCCTTCCATTTCAATATTATCGCTTGCACAGTGCTCCTTGGGATGTTTAAAGCTTGGGAAATCTTTTTGTATCCAAATCCGGCTTTAAACTTCTTCACAGCAGTATCTCGGACCTGCCTGGTGTGTTCCTTGTTCTTCATGATGCTCTCTGCGCTTTTAACGGACCTCTGAGACTATCACAGTGCAGGTGCATTTATACGGAGACTTGATTACACACAGGTTGATTGTATTTATCATCATTAGTCATTTAGGTCAACATTGGATCATTCAGAGATCCTCACTGAACTTCTGGAGAGAGTTTGCTGCACTGAAAGTGAAGGGGCTGAATAATTTTGCACGCCCAATTTTTCAGTTTTTGATTTGTTTAAAAAAGTTTGAAATATTCAATAAATGTCGTTCCACTTCATGATTGTGTCCCACTTGTTGTTGATTCTTCACAAAAAATACAGTTTTATATCTTTATGTTTGAAGCCTGAAATGTGGCAAAAGGTCGCAAAGTTCAAGGGGGCCGAATACTTTTGCAAGGCACTGTATGTAACCCATTGCCCTTTACGGTTGTGAGGTATTGGGTCCGCTCACCAACCAAGAAATCACAAACTGGGACACACACCAAATTGAGACTGCATGCAGAATTCTTCAAACATATCCTCTGTGTTCAACGTGAAACACCTATTGGGTACGAAGGTAAGACCCAGATGCAGAAAACATACAATTAAAAATGGTTTAATAATCCAACAGGGGCAGGCAATAGATAGGTCAAGGCAGGCAGGGCTAAGTAAACCAGAGGTGGGGTACCGGATGGCAGGCAGGCTCAGGGTCAGGGTAGGTGGAGGTCAATAATCCAGAGGTGGGACAAAGGTACAGGTCAGAAAGCAGGCTCAGGGGCAGGCAGAGTGGTCAGGCAGGCAGGCTCAGAGTCAGGACTGGCAGGGGTCAAAACCAGGAGGGCAAGAAAAGGAGAGGCTGGGAAAAGCAGGAGCTGAAACACAAAAACTCTGGTTGACTTCACGAACAAGACAAATTGGCAACAGACCAATTGAGAACACAGGTATAAATACACAGGGGATTATGGGGAAGATGGGTGACACCTGGAGGGGGGTGGAGACAATCACAAAGACAGGTGAATCAGATCAGGGTGTGACAGTACCCCCCTCTTGGGGCTCCATCTGGCATCCCACCTGGGTGCATACCTGGTTGACCGGCGTACCGGCGGTGGTAGTTGGCGATGAGGGCTGGGTCCAGGATGTCTCTAGCAGGGACCCAGCACCTCTCCTCTGGGCCATTACCCTCCCAGTCAACCAGGTACTTGAAACCCCTGCCCTGTGGTTGAACACTCAGGAGGCACCTCACTGTGTACGCCGGATGGCCATCGATGACACGGGGAGAAGGGGCAGGCCTGGAAACAGAAGTCAAAGGGCTGTGAGACAAAGGCTTAATCCTAGACACATGGAAAGTAGGGTGAATACAGAGGGTACGGTGTAACGACAGTGGAACAGCAGTGGGCTAATGACTCTAAAGATGGGGAACGGGCTGATGAAACAGGGGGAAAGTTTACGGGACTCAACCTGGAGAGGCAGGTCCCAGGTGGAGAGCCATACCCTTTGCCCGAACCGATAGTGTGGAGCAGGAGACCAGGCAGCGAAGAGTCGTCTCTAAGTCCTGTTTGGCTTGCTCCGATCGGCCATTGGCCTGGGGGTGGAATCCTGAGGAAAGGCTGACCGACGTCCCCATGAGCGTGCAAAACGCCTTCCAGAACCGGGACGAGAACTGCGGACTCCGGTTGGAGACCATGTCCACCGGAAGTCCGTAGATCCGGAAGATGTGCTGCACCATAAGCTGGCCGTCTCCTTGGCCGAGGGTAGTTTGGGGAGAGGAATGAAGTGGACGGCTTTGGAAAACCAGTCGACCACTGTCAGGATGGCAGTGTTGCCATCAGACAGGGGGAGACCCATGACGAAATACAGGGATATTTGGGACCAGGGACGGTGAGGGACAGGCAGTGGTTGGAGAAGACCAGCTGGAGCTTGCCGAGGAATATTGTTCTGTGTGCAGACCGTGCAGGCAGCGACAAACGCGGCAACAACTGGAACCATAGTAGGTCACCAAAACCGTTGCCGCACGAAGGCCAGGGTCCGACTAAATCCCGGGTGACAGGCAAGCCTGGAGGAATGGACCCACTCCAGGACCACGGAGTGAACAGCATCAGGCACAAACATCCCTATACCGAAGCTGCGTACCGAAGCTGCGTGCCATCGCCAGGCACAAGGTGGGAAGGATGGTCTCCAGCTTTGGGATGGTAATTGTGGGGTTATAGCGGTGAGACAGGGCATCCGGCCTGAAGCTCTTGGACCCCGGCCAGTAGGAGAGGAAAAGCTGAACCGGGTAAACAGCAGGGCCCATCTCGCTTGCCTGGAGATGAGGCACTTGGCAGTGCGGAGATATTCCATGTTTTTGTGGTCGGTACACACAATGAATGGATATTCCGTCCCTTCTAACCAGTGCCTCCATTCCTCCAACACCATCTTCACCGCTAGAAGCTCCAGATTCCTCACATCGTAGTTCCTCTCCGTGCATTGAGGTGGTGGGAGAAGAAGGCGTGGGGATGCAGTTTAAGGTCCAGGGCAGAACGTTGGGACAGAACAGCCCCCAACATCCAAAGCATCAGCCTCCACCACGAACTGACGGGAAGGGTCAGGATGAGCCAGGATAGGAGCAGTGGTGAAGCGGTGCTTAAGGTCTCAGAATGTCCGGTCAGTGGCAGAGGACCACGGGAATGGAACCTTGGTAGAGGTGAGTGCAGACAGGGGGAGGCCAGGGTGCTGTAACCCCAGATAAAGTGGCGATAAATTTAGCGAACCCCAGGAAGCGTTGCAGCTGCACCCTGGATATAGGCTGATTCCAACCCACCACCGCTCTCACCTTCTTGGGATCCATCTGGACATTTCCAGCAGAGATGATGTAGCCCAGAAAGAGAATGGTGGAGCAATGGAACTTTCACTTTTCCGCCTTAACAAACAGCTGGTTCTCCAGAATGCGCTGGAGAACCTGTTGGACGTGGAGTATGTGTTCTTGGGGGGATCGGGAGAAAACGAGGACGTCATCAATGTCGACAATCGATACGAATGGTCAAAGCGATGAGGGAGTCAAGATCCGTGGGTAAATCATGAGCAGCAAGCTCGTCCTTAACCTCCTCCGAGATGCCGTGCAGGAACATGAAGAACAGTGCTTCCTTCTTCCACTTACTCTCCGCTGCCAATGTGGGGAAATCCACTGCATAGTCGGCCACTCCGCCGGGGTCCTCCTGGAGCTGGATTCGCTTCTGGGCAGCTTCTCTCCTAGAAAACAGGGCATCAAAAACCTTCCTCACCTCTCCCACGAACCCCTCCAGACTCACGCACCAGACTCACGCACAGGGCCGGCTGTTCTTCCCATACAGCGGTAGCCCAGGTAAGAGCCCTCCCAGACAACAGCATGAAGTAGGCTATCTTGGAGCGATCCGAGGGGAAGTAGAAGGGTTGAAGCTCATAAATTAGGGCACACTGAGCTAAAAACCCCCACAGGTGCTCGGCTCTTCATTAAAGTGTTCTGGGGGAGGTCAACGGGGCTGCCGGGAAGGTGGAGTGGCCGGTGGGGCAGAGCTGCTAACCGCCAAGTTACTGAGGGGCAGTGGGGTTACCACCATGGCAGGCTGCCCCCCAGACAACCCGCGGAATTGCTCCAGCAGCATGTCCTACGCCCGGTCATGGCGCTCAACCAAAGTTTGGACCCTCTCCATAAGACCACGAAGCAGCTCCTCGTCCCTAACAATGGAGGCTCCTTGGGAGGAGATGATATTCAATCAAGTTGGAAAACTGATTGGATTTTTAAATAGTCATCAACTAAGGGAATTTTGTTTTTTTTCCACCCAACTTTTAACCTAAAATCAATGACATGATGACTTTTTTGATTGGTTTCATGTTGAATTCATTAAATGACAACTCAACCAAATGTAAATCAAAACAAGACGTTGGACTGATGTTTGTGCCCAGTGGGATAGCAGCCTTGGACACAGCATAACAGAGGAAAGTAGCTTACAACCCACTCTCCCTTTAAGGTCATTCATACCACACGCAGACTCGATATGCCTTATCATTCTGCTCTGATGAAATCCCACAGGCAGCAAAACTATGTCTATTCAATGAATGATTAACTCTACTTTATTGGGAATGTTCCTCTCAGAAGTCTGTGACCAGTATATGACTTTGAACAAGTTGATATTGGTGTCGGATCTGACATCCTTTTTTTCTGCTGATGTAAAGGGCCTTCTCATAGAAGTAGTAGTAGTAGTATGTTATGTTATGTGTTGTTATATGTTGTATATTATAGTATATGTTATGTTATATATTATATGTTATATATTATATGTTATATATTATAGTATATGTTATGGTATATGTTGTTATATGTTATAAATTAACATAAATTATAGTATATGTTATGTTATATATTATGTTATATATTATAGTATATGTTATATATTATATGTTATGTGATATGTTATATATATATATATGTTATATGTCATTGCAACTCCCCTCCAAGTCTCCGACCACTACCTTGTATCCTTTTCCCTCTCGCTCTCATCCAACACTTCCCACACTGCCCCTACTCGGATGGTATCGCGCCGTCCCAACCTTCGCTCTCTCTCCCCCGCTACTCTCTCCTCTTCCATCCTATCATCTCTTCCCTCTGCTCATACCTTCTCCAACCTATCTCCTGATTCTGCCTCCTCAACCCTCCTCTCTTCCCTTTCTGCATCCTTTGACTCTCTATGTCCCCTATCCTCCAGGCCGGCTCGGTCCTCCCCTCCCGCTCCGTGGCTCGACGACTCATTGCGAGCTCACAGAACAGTGCTCTGGGCAGCCGAGCGGAAATGGAGGAAAACTCGCCTCCCTGCGGACCTGGCATCCTTTCACTCCCTCCGCTCTACATTTTCCTCCTCTGTCTCTGCTGCTAAAGCCACTTTCTACCACTCTAAATTCCAAGCATCTGCCTCTAACCCTAGGAAGCTCTTTGCCACCTTCTCCTCCCTCCTGAATCCTCCTCCCCCTCCCCCCCTCCTCCCTCTCTGCAGATGACTTCGTCAACCATTTTGAAAAGAAGGTCGACGACATCCGATCCTCGTTTGCTAAGTCAAACGACACCGCTGGTTCTGCTCACACTGCCCTACCCTGTGCTCTGACCTCTTTCTCCCCTCTCTCTCCAGATGAAATCTCGCTTTTTGTGACGGCCGGCCGCCCAACAACCTGTCCGCTTGACCCTATCCCCTCCTCTCTTCTCCAGACCATTTCCGGAGACCTTCTCCCTTACCTCACCTCGCTCATCAACTCATCCCTGACCGCTGGCTACGTCCCTTCCGTCTTCAAGAGAGCGAGAGTTGCACCCCTTCTGAAAAAACCTACACTCGACCCCTACGATGTCAACAACTACAGACCAGTATCCCTTCTTTCTTTTCTCTCCAAAACTCTTGAACCTGCCGTCCTTGGCCAGCTCTCCCGCTATCTCTCTCAGAATGACCTTCTTGATCCAAATCAGTCAGGTTTCAAGACTAGTCATTCAACTGAGACTGCTCTTCTCTGTATCACGGAGGCGCTCCGCACTGCTAAAGCTAACTCTCTCTCCTCTGCTCTCATCCTTCTAGACCTATCGGCTGCCTTCGATACTGTGAACCATCAGATCCTCCTCTCCACCCTCTCCGAGTTGGGCATCTCCGGCGCGGCCCACGCTTGGATTGCGTCCTACCTGACAGGTCGCTCCTACCAGGTGGCGTGGCGAGAATCTGTCTCCTCGCCACGCGCTCTCACCACTGGTATCCCCCAGGGCTCTGTTCTAGGCCCTCTCCTATTCTCGCTATACACCAAGTCACTTGGCTCTGTCATAACCTCACATGGTCTCTCCTATCATTGCTATGCAGACGACACACAATTAATCTTCTCCTTTCCCCCTTCTGATGACCAGGTGGCGAATCGCATCTCTGCATGTCTGGCAGACATATCAGTGTGGATGACGGATCACCACCTCAAGCTGAACCTCGGCAAGACGGAGCTGCTCTTCCTCCCGGGGAAGGACTGCCCGTTCCATGATCTCGGCATCACGGTTGACAACTCCATTGTGTCCTCCTCCCAGAGCGCTAAGAACCTTGGCGTGATCCTGGACAACACCCTGTCATTCTCAACTAACATCATGGCGGTGGCCCGTTCCTGTAGGTTCATGCTCTACAACATCCGCAGAGTACGACCCTGCCTCACACAGGAAGCGGCGCAGGTCCTAATCCAGGCACTTGTCATCTCCCGTCTGGATTACTGCAACTCGCTGTTGGCTGGGCTCCCTGCCTGTGCCATTAAACCCCTACAACTCATCCAGAACGCCGCAGCCCGTCTGGTGTTCAACCTTCCCAAGTTCTCTCACGTCACCCCGCTCCTCCGCTCTCTCCACTGGCTTCCAGTTGAAGCTCGCATCCGCTACAAGACCATGGTGCTTGCCTACGGAGCTGTGAGGGGAACGGCACCGCAGTACCTCCAGGCTCTGATCAGGCCCTACACCCAAACAAGGGCACTGCGTTCATCCACCTCTGGCCTGCTCGCCTCCCTACCACTGAGGAAGTACAGTTCCCGCTCAGCCCAGTCAAAACTGTTCCCTGCTCTGGCCTCCCAATGGTGGAACAAACTCCCTCACGACGCCAGGACAGCGGAGTCAATCACCACCTTCCGGAGACACCTGAAACCCCACCTCTTCAAGGAATACCTAGGATAGGATAAAGTAATCCTTCTCACCCCCCCCCTTAAATGATTTAGATGCACTATTGTAAAGTGGCTGTTCCACTGGATGTCAGAAGGTGAATTCACCAATTTGTAAGTCGCTCTGGATAAGAGCGTCTGCTAAATGACTTAAATGTAAATGTAAATGATATATTATATGCTATGCTATATATTGCTATATATATTGCTATATTGCTATATATTATACATATTATATGTTATAAATTATATTATATGTTATGTTATATATTATATTATATGGTATGTTATATATTATAGTATATGTTATATATTATATGTAATATGTTGTAATATGTTATATATTATAGTATATGTTATAGTATATGTAATGTTATATATTATAGTATATGTAATGTTATATATTGTATGTTATATTATATGTTATAGTATATGTAATGTTATATAGTGTATGTTATGTTATATGTTATAGTATATGATATGGGTTGTTATATATTATATATTATAGTGTATGTTATGTTATATGTTATGTTATATATTATAGTATATGTTATGTTATATATTATATGTTATGTTATATGTTACATATTATAGTATATGTTATGTTAAATATTATATGTTATGTATTATTGTATATGTAATGCTATATATTATATGTTATGTTATATATTATAGTGTATGTTATGTGTTGTTATATATTATATTATATATTATATTATATGTTATGTTATATATTGTATGTTATGTTATATGTTACATATTATAGTGTATGTTATCTTATGTTATATATTATAGTATATGTTATATTATATATTATATGTTCTGTTACATATTATAGTATAGGTTAGCCTAGTGTTTAGAGTGTTGTACTAGTAACCGTAAGGTTGTGAGTTCAAACCCCCGAGCGGACAAGGTACAAATCTGTCGTTCTTCCCCTGAACAGGCCTAGGAACCCACTGTTCCTAGGCCGTCATTGAAAATAAGAATTTGTTCTTAACTGACTTGCCTAGTAAAATAAATATGTTGTATGGTGATTTTTTGACCCACCTCTATGCAGACGACACCATTCTCTATACTTCTGGCCCTTCTTTGGACACTGTGGTAAAATAAAATGAAAATGAATTACTTAAAAAAACATATAATGTGATTTTCTGGTTGTTCGGGTTTAGATTCCGTCTCTCACAGTTGAAGTGTACCTATGATAAAAATTACAGACCTCTACATGCTTTGGAAGTAGGAAAACCTGCAAAATCGGCAGTGTATCAAATACTTGTTCTCCCCACTGTATATATTATAGTACATGTTATGTTATATGTTGTTATATGTTATATGTTATATATTACGTTATATGTCATGTTATATATGTTGTTATATGTTATAGTATATGTAATCTTATATGTTATATCATGTTATATGTTATGTCTCTCAGCCCCCCCCCCCCCCCCCCCCGCTGGTGACACACAATCAGCCTGAGCTTTGGGAAACGGGCTTATCTGATGCCTTACTAAAGGCCCCACTTTCTCCCCGTCTCAATAACAGAGCACATCTGGTGCCTCTGCAGGCAGCGAAGGAGTGCTGTCTCTTTGGGATCCCTCTGGAGGGGATCAGATCATTTCACTATTCTCTCAGAAATCCACTTACCCGAAAGCGAGGAGACTAGGGACGGTATTTATAGGCCAAAATGTACAATCCCACATCTGGATTCAATCATAAAAATTGCATTTTGGTATACCCCTGGCAGTTTTGAAAATTATTAAAAACGTTGGTGCAGTACAAACAGAAGGTTTCGCCAATTCGCTTGTAAAGGGCTGGTGTAAGATATATTTTATTTTGCGATACTTTGACTTGCCACCAGAGGGCGACAATAGCCTGTTTTCGGTTGAGGCAGTGGTGGCTCACCCGTTGGATGCTTTTGCATATGGAATTTGGCCACCTCAGGCGATGATGTTCATTTTGTATTTGGCCCATTAGATTTCTATACAGATAGGTCTTGGACAGAAAATCTAGAGATTCCTGTATTGGTCATAGGAACCTATCCTTAGCCCATAGCCTACAATGGTAAATATATATATAATAAGAAACTTTCCAAAGACCAAAGACGCAAGTAAAATGACGACGAAGAGGTTCATTCTGAACTGTTGGCAGAAGATACCGGCCAAGCAACTCGTTGCAAATGACTTATTTGGACGTTGAAACCTAATAATTCCTGGATTGAAGTTGCCCCTAGAGCAGACCATTTCATTCAATGGGAGCCGTTCCAATATTTTGTTTTATTCCACAAAAAGCTTCCGAATGTAGCTCTGAATGTAGCTTTCCCACTGATGACACACCCTTATAAAATATACAAACGGCATATGGATTTTAACGACCAATATGTTCTAAATAAAATAAATATGTTGAGCGCAAAATTTAACATTAATTGGTTATTTTGTTTCCTGGTTGTTTACTGTAGGTATGTGACAATTCTCACGTCACACGTCCGTCATGATGCTGGTATAAAGAAGGTCGGTCCAACTATTTCAGTGATCACATTTTCAGAGGAGCTGTGGCTGCGTCTGAGCTTGAAGTTCTAGCCAAATCATCACAAGGATGTCGAAAATGATGGTTGTTCATCTCGGAGTGATTGTGTTCGCTATATGTTTATCGACACAGGTATGCCAAATACATTTATTATTAATATTAAGTATTTTTCCTGTTTTTTGTAAAGTAATTCGCATTTTATTTGCGTGAGGTGTTTTTGTTGTAGGGTATTTCTTCGATAGTCTATAATTGTTCGTGATATGGTTTTAACGTTATAGGACTATGGCAGAGAGGATTTAAAGTAGCCCACCGAGCACAGACGTCAGTTCGGCCAGTTTTTATTTACATTTGGTTGATTTGTCAACTAACCTGAATTCAACAAAACATTTCACCATGTCATCATGTCATTGGATTTAGGTTAAAAGTTGGGTAAAAAAAAAAAAAAAGCCAAAATAACCTTATGTTGATGACTTTTAAAAAAACCAATCCGTTTTCTATGTTGATTCATGTCATCACATTGCTTTTTTTTTTTTTTTTGATTCAAACAGTGTTTGCCCAGTGGGTAGTAATCAGGTAAAATCATGCAATTATATGATCTGATCCAAGTCATAAGCCTCACATTGGTGCCAATCACTTACTTTAACGTGTGCGCACATTTTGGGACCGTTCCTCAACATCTATCTATCCATCTTGTCTTGTTGGCAATAATCCTAATAGTTGTGATGCACGTTTCTTTAATTTATTAAAAACATCTCGGTAAATTAATGATTTAAAGCCACCTACACCCGAGTCTACCAGTCTACCAAAGGGATAAAGTTCCTTTCAGTGCTGCGCGACAAACGATACCTGAAACGAATAGCGAAGACCGTCCGTTTGCGCGTGACTGTTTGGACTAGCGTTCAATGTGGTGTTACATGTACAGGCCAACGTGATAACTGGGTGTGACCCGAACAGAGACACGAACAGGTTACATCTTTAGGGGGGGGGGGGGCAGTTTCCTCCTGTTCATGTTTTCTTTCCAGTGTAGCGGATGTATAAATGAAAAGTGCATTGTGTTTAATTTGCACGATTTGCTATTTTGCAAAATAAACTAGCTAGGCTACCAGTTGGAAGAACATTCAGTGGAAATGTGCTTGGTTCAGTTAGGTTACTGATTTGGTCTAATCTAGGATTTTTCTTTGGATATGGCATGACAAATTGGACTACCCTACATGGTGTTCAGTAAATAGGGTGGTCACTTTAATTGTAAAACATCCCTCCATTCTAAATCTCAATCCATTGATTGTTTTTCAGATTGGGCCTAGAATACCCATATGCCAAGATAGCTGGTTTTTAACCTCCTGAAGTATTTGTTTGCTAGTTCTTCACAGCCTTCCTTTTCTACCCTAAAATGTAAAGTCCTCTAGACATGACATCGTATTGATGTACTAGTAACTGGAAGGTTACAAGTTCAAATCCCCGAGCTGACAAAATACAAATCTGTCATTCTGCCCCTGAACAGTTAACCCACTGTTCCTAGGCTGTCATTGAAAATAAGAATTTGTTCTTAACTGACTTGCCTAGTTAAATAAAGGTAAAAAAAATAATTTACAAAAGTCACTTTGGATAAGAGCTCTGTCTAATGACTAAAATGTGAATGTGTTTTGGCTAGAATGTGTTTGTTCAAAAATGAAGAACTGTTGCTAAACCAAGCCTTTTCCTGTTTGCCTGCAGGTGGTCTCCCAGAACAACACATGGAGCAACCTGCTAAATTCCAGCATCAACTCCACCACGAACACGTACAGCAGCTCGGCCAACTCCACCTACCCTACCGGAGTGGGCATGTCACTGCAGTCCAGCCACTTCTCCCTCCTGCTCCCCATCGTCATGGCGACCTGGCTCCTGCACTGCTTTTGTTGAACCCATAACCCTTGATCCACCCTCCTGTTACCACCTCAACCACCACCACTCCCCTCAACCGCACTGAACCAAGACCACAATCCTAACATCCAGCAGCCAAAATGGACTCCACATCACCCACACCCACTCGTTCGCCCCCACAGAAAAAAGAAAATCCTAGTGCTGACTTTTTTTTCCGGGGGGGACGTTAGTTGGAGAGGAAGCCGCCACCATCGACCCCTCGCACCCCTCCCCTATTTCGAAACCCCATGCGGAACCTCAACATGGCTTCTTGCTCTGCCAACCCTCAAGACCTGCATTTCCATAGTAACACAACCAACATCCTGGTTATCAGTCTGGGGTAGTCTGGGGTATGTAGGCCTACAGGGAAGTGGCTGTCATGTCAGGTCTCTTGAAAAAAATGTGGACCACTTGTGTGTTCAGAAGTTCTTATTGTAGTTTTAATTTCACCTGGTAAATAATTCTAAATTTTTTTTGTATGTGCCCTGCCCAAAGTGAAGGTTGCACATAGATTATTAAAGAGAAACTCAAGCCTCTTTTAATTAAACTATTTTAAATGGTCACGATTTGGCACTTTTTGAGTTTTTTTGTTATTGGAAATGTACCAGTGTTGTATGTAGAGATAATAAAATTGATACTGGGCTTGTGTCGGTATACCTTGTGATTTATAAAGAGTTTCTGGTCTTTTACAAGGAGGGTATAACTGGCATCTCTCCCTTTCGATGCCTGGTTGGTCCTAACAAAATGATTGTACTGTAACCATGTGGGAAGGGTTGATGTTAAATTTATATTCCCCCTTATAGTTTATATTTTGTATAAATGGCAATGTTGCAATGTTAGTTTTTGTTAGCTCTTCTGAAATAATGGGAAGGAATGACAATGTACAATAAATTATACTTAAAAATATTTATTTTGTATGTTTTCTCCTTACTGTTTTAAAGGTGTTTCATTGGTTGATACTATACTGTCACTGGATGCATTTTATGTTTTGTTTTAATTGAAATTTTACTTAACCTTCATTTAACTAGGCAAGTCAGTTAAGAAAAATTCTTATTTACAATGACGGCCTACCGGGGAACAGTGGGTTCTCTTGTTCAGGGGCAGAGCGACAGATTTGTACCTTGTCAGTTCGGGAATTCGAAACACCAACCTTTCAGTTACTGGCCTAACGCTGTAACTAGACTACCTGCCGCCTCAATGAGTTTGTAGGTTTAAGATTCACTATTTAGTTTTCTCTTTTGGTGGCTTAACTACTTTCACTACCTTTGAAATGACAAACTACCAAATCTTGTTTTAAGAATCGAGCTTGGTTGTTATTGATCCAGCCTTCTGAAACCGTCCTTCTTGGTCAATGTCACCTGTACTTTGATCTCTCATCTCCTGGAAATCCACATCGATCTCGGTCCATAACATAATCCTAATGTAGTTTGCTATAGGAGTGCAGCAGACAGATTAATTGGTATTGAGCTGCCATAGAGTCTAGACGTACAGCAGCTGCTGAGCTTGCTGCATGGGCCCGAGCTGGACTCAGCATTTCATGATGCCCCCTAGATCTCCTCTGGCTCTAGTCCAGTCACACATATACACACACACACACACACACACACACACACACACACACACACACACACACACACACACACACACACACACACACACACACACACACACACACACACACACTCTAAAACCCTATTGCTGATTTTTGCTTGAAATCTAGGTTAAAATTACACCCAATAAATGCTGCAAATTCAATCAACCATTTATGTTGTTGCAACGTGATTCAAACGTTGATAAAGTTTCATTAACCGACACACCAAGTTAAAGACAAGAAAAACTCATAATGAGTATGTTTTTTATTTATTTAAATTATATTTTGGTTTGATCTTCTTGTCCAGCCTCATAACCCTGGTCTTGTCCAGCCTCATAACCCTGGTCTTGTCCAGCCTCATCTCCCTGGTCTTTTCCATTGATTTGCTATGTTAATTTCAAAAACTTTGCCAAACAAATATTTTTATCTCACCTGGGTTTCATGCAAAATGAAGGGGCCTCAGATGAACACGGTGTTTGTTTGTCATACAGACAGCCCTTGTCGGAGTCCCACCACACGAAAGAGGAAATGTGATCATAATCTTCTGAAATTCTGTTTCCATGGTTTCAACATGATGACATCTTCACATAGTACTTTCTTAGGACCTTTCTTCTCATCTTTTTAACTACAGAACGTAGAAAGGCTTTGTTTAAACATGTGTAGACACTGATATGGTGCTGGAATGGAGATAATATGAGGTTCAATTTCCCCTTTAACAAATTCCCTCTTTAACAAGATAAGGAAGCATTCAAATCCACAACATTCAATCCATTTCAACAATTCAACAGGAAACACAAATTGCATACAAATGTTGAAACCTACAGTACATTAGTTCCCACCACTATGTGTTGTAAATGTGCATCCTGTTGTGCATGCAGTGGAATGACATCAGCTGTGAAATGGACTCATACACTGAGTAAGCAGGAAGCACGGTGGGTGATGCTGTGAAGCGGATTAATACACTGAGTAAGCAGGAAGCACAGTGGATGATGCTGTGAAACTGATTAATACAGTGAGTAAGCAGGAAGCACGGTGGGTGATGCTGTGAAACTGATTAATACACTGAGTAAGCAGGAAGCACGGTGGGTGATGCTGTGAAGCGGATTAATACACTGAGTAAGCAGGAAGCACGGTGGGTGATGCTGTGAAATTGATTAATACAGTGAGTAAGCAGGAAGCACGGTGGGTGATGCTGTGAAACTGATTAATACACTGAGTAAGCAGGAAGCACGGTGGGTGATGCTGTGAAGCGGATTAATACACTGAGTAAGCAGGAAGCACGGTGGGTGATGCTGTGAAATTGATTAATACAGTGAGTAAGCAGGAAGCACGGTGGGTGATGCTGTGAAACTGATTAATACACTGAGTAAGCAGGAAGCACGGTGGGTGATGCTGTGAAGCGGATTAATACACTGAGTAAGCAGGAAGCACGGTGGGTGATGCTGTGAAGCGGATTAATACACTGAGTAAGCAGGAAGCACAGTGGATGATGCTGTGAAACTGATTAATACAGTGAGTAAGCAGGAAGCACGGTGGGTGATGCTGTGAAGCGGATTAATACACTGAGTAAGCAGGAAGCACGGTGGGTGATGCTGTGAAGCGGATTAATACACTGAGTAAGCAGGAAGCACGGTGGGTGATGCTGTGAAATTGATTAATACAGTGAGTAAGCAGGAAGCACGGTGGGTGATGCTGTGAAACTGATTAATACAGTGAGTAAGCAGGAAGCACGGTGGGTGATGCTGTGAAGCGGATTAATACACTGAGTAAGCAGGAAGCACGGTGGGTGATGCTGTGAAACTGATTAATACACTGAGTAAGCAGGAAGCACGGTTTATATGTTAGGTGGTAGTGTAACATATAAACACTACCACCTAACATATAAACACTACCACCTAACATATAAACACTACCACCTAACATATAAACACTACGACCTAACATATAAACACTACCACCTAACATATAAACACTACCACCTAACATATAAACACTACCACCTAACATATAAACACTACCACCTAACATATAAACACTACCACCTAACATATAAACACTACCACCTACCACTCCAGGGGGATGTTTCCCTAACTCTAACTGTATCACTCCAGGGGGATGTTTCCCTAACCCTAACTGTATCACTCCAGGGGGATGTTTCCCTAACCCTAACTGTATCACTCCAGGGGGATGTTTCCCTAACTCTAACTGTATCACTCCAGGGGGATGTTTCCCTAACCCTAACTGTATCACTCCAGGGGGATGTTTCCCTAACTCTAACTGTATCACTCCAAGGGCATGTTTCCCTAACTCTAACTGTGTCACTCCAGGGGGATGTTTCCCTAACTCTAACTGTATCACTCCAGGGGGATGTTTCCCTAACCCTAACTGTATCACTCCAGGGGGATGTTTCCCTAACCCTAAAGGTATCACTCCAGGGGGATGTTTCCCTGACTCTAACTGTATCACTCCAGGGGGATGTTTCCCTAACTCTAACTGTATCACTCCAGGGGGATGTTTCCCTAACTCTAACTGTATCACTCCAGGGGGATGTTTCCCTAACCCTAACTGTATCACTCCAGGGGGATGTTTCCCTAACTCTAACTGTATCACTCCAGGGGCATGTTTCCCTAACTCTAACTGTATCACTCCAGGGGGATGTTTCCCTAACTCTAACTGTATCACTCCAAGGGCATGTTTCCCTAACTCTAACTGTATCACTCCAGGGGGATGTTTCCCTAACTCTAACTGTATCACTCCAGGGGGATGTTTCCCTAACTCTAACTGTATCACTCCAGGGGGATGTTTCCCTAACTCTAACTGTATCACTCCAGGGGGATGTTTCCCTGACTTTAACTGTATCACTCCAGGGGGATGTTTCCCTAACCCTAACTGTATCACTCCAGGGGGATGTTTCCCTAACTCTAACTGTATCACTCCAGGGGGATGTTTCCCTAACTCTAACTGTATCACTCCAGGGGGATGTTTCCCTAACTCTAACTGTATCACTCCAGGGGGATGTTTCCCTGACTCTAACTGTATCACTCCAGGGGGATGTTTCCCTAACTCTAACTGTATCACTCCAGGGGGATGTTTCCCTGACTCTACCTGTATCACTCCAGGGGGATGTTTCCCTAACTCTAACTGTATCACTCCAGGGGGATGTTTCCCTAACCCTAACTGTATCACTCCAGGGGGATGTTTCCCTAACTCTAACTGTATCACTCCAGGGGGATGTTTCCCTAACTCTAACTGTATCACTCCAGGGGGATGTTTCCCTAACTCTAACTGTATCACTCCAGGGGGATGTTTCCCTAACTCTAACTGTATCACTCCAGGGGGATGTTTCCCTGACTCTAACTGTATCACTCCAGGGGGATGTTTCCCTAACTCTAACTGTATCACTCCAGGGGGATGTTTCCCTGACTCTACCTGTATCACTCCAGGGGGATGTTTCCCTAACTCTAACTGTATCACTCCAGGGGGATGTGTCCTCTAACCCTAACTGTATCACTCCAGGGGGATGCTTCCCTAACTCTAACTGTATCACTCCAGGGGGATGTGTCCTCTAACCCTAACTGTATCACTCCAGGGGGATGTTTCCCTAACTCTAACTGTATCACTCCAGGGGGATGTTTCCCTAACTCTAACTGTATCACTCCAGGGGGATGTGTCCTCTAACCCTAACTGTATCACTCCAGGGGGATGTTTCCCTAACTCTAACTGTATCACTCCAGGGGGATGTTTCCCTAACTCTAACTGTATCACTCCAGGAGGATGTTTCCCTAACTCTAACTGTATCACTCCAGGGGGATGTTTCCCTAACTCTAACTGTATCACTCCAGGGGGATGTTTCCCTAACCCTAACTGTATCACTCCAGGAGGATGTTTCCCTAACTCTAACTGTATCACTCCAGGGGGATGTTTCCCTAACCCTAACTGTATCACTCCAGGAGGATGTTTCCCTAACTCTAACTGTATCACTCCAGGGGGATGTTTCCCTAACTCTAACTGTATCACTCCAGGGGCATGTTTCCCTGACTCTACCTGTATCACTCCAGGGGGATGTTTCCCTAACTCTAACTGTATCACTCCAGGAGGATGTTTCCCTAACCCTAAAGGTATCACTCCAGGAGAATGTTTCCCTAACCCTAAAGGTATCACTCCAGGAGAATGTTTCCCTAACCCTAAAGGTATCACTCCAGGGGTATGTTTCCTCTAACCCTAACCCTTACTGTATCGCTAGGTACAGATCTAATGGTGAAAACACCCCATCAAACACAACCCCATTGGCCCCATGTTGGTATTCGTTGGGCAAGGTGGGCACGGGCTAGCCCACATCAAACCCACCCCAAGCCAAGAGGTGTGGTTTGGGGCATGGTTGCACACAGGAAGTTTTTGTGCAACCATTACTGAGCGTGTTGCTCCAGTTTAAATGTTCTGTTGTGTGATTCCCATTTCCCCTGTTGTGTGATTCCCATTTTCCCCTTTTGTGTGATTCCATTTGTTTAAAATCTAGTACACTGCCAATGATGAAGTCTTTAAAAAAAACGAAAATAAGTGGATGTGGCAATATGGGCATGTTTTCTGGGAAAAGAGGGGCCTATTTCAGGCAAAGTGAGGGCTGCCTTCACCAGATATGGGCTGCCCACACTGGGCCACACTGGGCAAATGCCTTGGGGGCATTGTTGGCAGCCTACATGGGCCCAATATATCATGCCAATGTGGACATGTATGATGGGACATTGCATCGATTGACAGTTTGCTGTTCATTCACTTGCTGACGGCTCGGTATGTTTTAAGGAACACCTGCCAGTGGGTGTCAGACAGCTGTCATTTTCGACCATTTCTACAGATCTAGGATCTTAATTTGATCAGTCTTTTGTTGTCACGCCCTGTATTTTGTGTTTTCTTTATTTATTTGGTCAGGCCAGGTGTGACATGGGTTTTGGTATGTGGTGTGTTTTGTCTTGGGGTTTTTCATAGGTATCGGGATTGTGGCTTAGTGGGGTTTTCTAGCTTAGTCTATGTCTATGGCTGTCTGAAGTGGTTCTCAATCAGAGGCAGGTGTTTATCGTTGTCTCTGATTGGGAACCATATTTAGGCAGCCATATTCTTTGAGTGTGTCGTGGGTGATTGTCCTTGTTTCTGTCTCTGTGTTACTTTGCACCAGTATAGGCTGTTTCAGTTTTTGTGTTACATTTCTTGTTTTGTAGTATTCGTGTTTCCTTTGTTTTATTAAACATGAATCTTAATAGCCACGCCGCATTTTGGTCCGACTCTCCTTCACACAAAGATAGCCGTTACATTTGTTGCTGAGAATTTTCCTTGTACCGTCTTTTAGTTTTAAAAGTGCATCTAAAGTTTGTAATTTCCATTTCAGACTTGATTTGCCCAAATCAAATATATATCAACTCCTACAATCATTATAATCCACATAATTATTCCCATTTCCTGTTGCTGCAGGATTATTTTTCTGCTGTAGCAAACTGGCTAAAATTATGATCTTACTTTTCTGTACATGTAGAATCGGTTTAAACTTGGTTTGCAAATGATGGCCGACACTACTGGTCTGTCTGTGCCTTAAGATCAGCTTCCCCTCTCCTCCCCCAATCCTAACCTTAAAAATTAGTGGGGAAAATGCAAAAATTATCCAAAATCAGCCTTTAGGGGCAACTTCACCCTACATATACAGTATATGCTGCATCTCTCTGACCCCTCTCTCCACACTGCCCCACCCTCAATTGTATCATCCCCACAGAGAGCAATTTTGAAGACTTTAACAGCGCAGTCCAGTTTCAGTTCAATCATCCCAGAATCAATATACAGTAAGCACTAAAACAACTACCACTCACCCATAAAACCAAACACTTGTATATGACCCCTGTTTTCTGTCTAGCTGTCTATCAGTTTAGTGTAGTGTAGTAGTGTGGTGTGTAGTAGTGTAGTGTGGTATAGTGTAGTATAGTGTAATGTAGTGTGGTATAGTTTAGTGTAGCCGTGTAGTGTAGTAGTGTGGTATAGTGTAGTGCAGTCGTGTAGTGTAGTATAATTTAGAGTAGTGTGGTGTAGTGTAGTGTGGTAGAGTAGTGTAGTGTAGTTCAGGGTAGTTGTGTAGTGTAGGATTGTAGTGTAGTAGTTGAGTGCTGTGTAGTGTAGGGTGATGTAATGTCGTGTAGTGTAGTTTAGTGTAGTGAGATGTTGTTTAGTGTAGTCGTAGTACATTAATGTAGTACACTAACTAGCGTAGTGTAGTGTAGTAGTGCAGTGTAGTGTAGTAGTGTAGTGTAGTGCAGTGTATTATAGTGTGGTGTAGTATTGTATTATAGTGTTGTAGTGTAGTATAGTGCAGTAAAGTGTAGTATCGTGTAGTAGTGTAGCATAGTGTGGTAGTGTAGTGTAGTATGGTATAGTGTAGTGTAGTAGTGTGGTATAGTGTAGTAGTGTGGTATAGTGTAGTATAGTGTAGTGTAATATAGTGTCGTAGTGTAGCATTATGTAGTAGTGTGGTAGTATAGTGTAGTAGTGTAATATAGTGTGGTGTGGCAGTGTAGTGTAGTATAATGTAGTGTGGTATAGTGTAGTAGTGTAGCATTATGTAGTAGTGTAGTATAGTGTAGTAGTGTAGTGTAATGTAGTGCGGTGTAATAGTGTGGTATAGTGTAGTAGTGCAGTGTAGTAGTGTAGTATAGTGTGGTAGTGTAGCATAGTGTAGTGTGGTAATGGAGTGGGGTAGCGTAGTATAGTGCAGTGTAGTAGTATAGTGTAGTATAGTGTAGTAGTGTAGTGTAATGTAGTGTAGTAGTGTAGTGTAATGTAGTGTGGTGTAATAGTGTGGTATGGTGTAGTAGTGTAGTGCAGTGTAGTAGTGTAGTATAGTGTGGTAGTGTAGCATAGTGTAGTGTGGTAGTGGAGTGGGGTAGCGTAGTATATTGCAGTGTAGTAGTATAGTGTGGTATTGTGTAGTAAAGCATATTGTGGTGTAGTGTAGTAGTGTAGTATAGGGTGGTGTAGTGTAGTATAGTGTAGTGTGGTGTAGTAGTGTAGTATAGTGTAGTATAATGCAGTTTAGTGTAGTGTGGTAGTGGAGTGTAGTAGTGCAGTGTAATTTAGTAGTGTGGTAAAGTAGTGTAGTATAGTGTTGTGTGATGTTGTGAAGTGTAGTGTAGTGCAGTTTAGAGTAGTAGTGCAGTGTAGTGTGATGTAGTATAGTGTAGAACAGAGTACAGTAGTAGTGAAGTATAATTTAGTAATATGGTGTGATGTAGTATAGTGTACAGTCATGGTGTTAGTGGCTAACTACAAGCATTGCAAAGCAATCACTAGCCTGCTATTCAGTGGAGTGGCTGTGTGGTCCCAAGTCTGGATTTAAGGGTCTCTTTTCCAAGCTTAAAATTATAAACATTCAACACTGGCCATGCTGTCAATCGAGCACGATTTCTGCTGTAGTGTCGTGTAGTAGTGTTGTGTAGTATAGTGTAGTGTAGTAGTGTGGTGTAGTAGTGTGTTAGTGTAGTACAGTGTAGTGTTGTAGTGTATTGTAGGGTAGTATAGTGTCGGGGTGTTGAGTAGTGTAGTGTAGTAGTGTTGTTTAGTAGTGTAGTTTATTGTAGTAGTGTAGTATATTGTAGTGTAGTAGTGTAGTGTAGTGTGGTGTAGTAGTGTAGTGTAGTGTAGTGTAGTATTGTGGTGTTGTAGCATTTTTGTAAAAAAATAAATAATTTAACCTTTATTTAACCAGGTAGGCTAGTTGAGAACAAGGTCTCATTTACAACTGCGACCTGGCCAAGATAAAGCAAAGCAGTTCGAAATATACAACAACACAGAGTTACACATGGAATAAGCAAAACATACAGTCAATAATTCAGTAGAAAAAAATATATTAAAAAAGTCTATATAGGGTGAGTGCAAATGAGGTAAGATAAGGGAGTTAAGGCAATAAATAGGCCATGGTGGCGAAGTAATTACAATATAGCAATTAAACACTGGAATGGTAGATGTGCAGAAGATGAATGTGCAAGTAGAGATACTAGAGTGCAAAGGAGCAAGATAAATAAATACAGTATGGGGATGAGGTAGTTGGATGGGCTGTTTACAGATTGACTATGTACAGGTGCAGTGATCTGTGAGCTGCTCTGACAGCTGGTGCTTAAAGCTAGTGAGGGAGATATGAGTCTCCAGCTTCAGTGATTTTTGCAGTTCTTTCCAGTCATTGCCAGCAGAGAACTAACTGGAAGGAAAGAAGGCCAAAGGAGGAATTGGCTTTGGGGGTGACCAGTGACGTATACCTGCTGGAGCACGTGCTACAAGTGGGTGCTGCTATGGTGACCAGTGAGCTGAGATAAGGCAGGGCTTTACCTAGCAGAGTCTTGTAGATGACCTGGAGCCAGTGGGTTTGGCGACGAGAATGAAGCGAGGGCCAGCCAACGAGAGTGTACAGGTCGCAGTGGTGGGTAGTATATGGGGCTTTGGTGACAAAACGGATGGCACTGTGATAGACTGCATCTAATTTGTTGAGTAGTGTTGGAGGCTATTTTATAAATGACATCGCCAAAGTCGAGGATCGGTAGGATGGTCAGTTTTACGAGGGTATGTTTGGCAGCTTGAGTGAAGGATGCTTTGTTGCGAAATAGGACGCAGAATCTAGATTTAATTTTGGATTGTATATGCTTAATGTGAGTCTGGAAGGAGAGTTTGCCGTCTAACCAGACACCCAGGTATTTGTAGTTATCCACATATTCTAAGTCAGAGCCGTCCAGAGTAGTGATGTTGGACAGGCGGCCAGGTGCGGGCAGTGATCGGTTGAAGAGCATGTATTTAGCTTTACTTGCATTTAAGAGCAGTTGGAGGCCACGGAGGGAGAGTTGTATGGCATTGAAGCTCGTCTGGAGGTTTGTTAACACAGTGTCCAATGAAGGGCCAGAAGTATACAGAATGGTGTCGTCTGCATAGAGGTGTATCAGAGAATCACTAGCAGCAAGAGTGTAGTGTAGTATGGTGTAGTGTAATGTAGTAGTGTTGCTTAGTAGTGTAGTTTTGTGTAGTAGTGTAGTATATTGCAGTCTAATGTAGTGTGGTGTAGTGTAGAACTGTAGTGTAGTGTAATGTAGTGTAGTGGTGTAGTAGTGTAGTATAGTGTAGTGCAGTATTGTAGTGTAGTGTTGTAGTGTAATGTTGTTTAGAGTAGTTTCATGTAGTATAGTGTATTTGATTTCAGTTCATTTTAGTTTAGTTTTATCTCCCCATTATTGCAAATAGTTTAATAGACATAGATCATTGTTTCCCAACTGCCACTCTCCCCCATTCCTCCACTCCTCCGCCTCTACCTCACCCCCTCCCCACACACATCTCATCCACCCTCTACCTAATCCCTAACCTAGTCCACCCCGTACATTACCCCCCCACACCTCTACCACACTCCCCACTCACGGGGTGGCAGGGTGGCCTAGTGGTTAGAGCGTTGGACTAGTAACCGGAAGGTTGCAAGTTCAAATCCCTGAGCTGACAAGCTACAAATCTTTCGTTCTGCCCCTGAACAGGCAGTTAACCCACTGTTACTAGGCCGTCATTGTAACTCCCCACTCCTCGACCCCACCACCTCCTCCACCGTCTAACCCACCCCGCCGCACCACCCCCCCCCCCCCACACACACACACAGACACTCAGGCCTCCATGTCTTCATTGAATGCCACTAAAGCCAGCCCTGTGTGGTGTGAGGTATGATACATGAATACCTTTAATCATTGATTGGCACCATGAATTATTCATGCCACTGCTTGTGTTCCTGTTACAGGGCCTGTGACCATGTAGTCAGACACACACACAAGTGTGGACAATGGATGTGTGTATGCAACCTGGTCTCAGAGCATTTCATATTATCCTGTAATTAATCCAAAACCCTAAATTTGGTATGATATGTTTGGTGTGGTTACAGATGGTTACCTAAGGCAACAACAAAAAGAGGGTGCAACTACTTAGCATGTTAGCTAAGCCTTCCCCTAACATGTAAATCTTGGTGGGAAAAATAGTCCTAACACCTTACCACTACTACACATGCCTATCAGCGTAGCCTTGTCTGGCAGCGAAACAGTTCATTCAGTCTTTAAAAAAACATAGCTTGAAATGGCTAACTTGCTTAAACAAAATGGTTTCTACTGACAATTGAGATGTACAAACTATGCCATAAGGGGACGACACGTAGATAAGAGGCAATCCATAATTTTGATTAAGACATTAATGAGCGAGCTCGGATGGATGTAGTTAATATAACTATTTGTTCAGCACTTTTGAAATGTACAGCGACATAGTTCTTAGTATGTTCTCCCTGTACACCAAGTCAGAACCGTAGGATAAATAAAGGGGGCATATAAGCAGACAATGAAAGCTCTTACAATATTCGATGATTACATTTCTCTAAAACAGGTTACAGGCTACATGTGAACCACCAAGTCAGAACAGTAGGCGAAATTAAGAGGGGTAAATAGACCAAATTATTAGGGTGAGGCACATGGGCTACTAACAGCTTACTACACAGCATACACTTAATATTACTATCTTAGCTACAGTATACATAACTCCCTGGCATATTACATAATTTATGCAGCAGCATACAGTACATTTTTGGACTTACCTTGCTGTGCTCACTTGAACAGGAAGGTGACACAGCGGTCCTTCATGGGCAAATTTTGTAATCAAACTTTGTCATCAAAGTCTGGCATTCTCTGGATTCATGGTGCTTTCAAGACAACTGGGAACTGAAAAAAACAAGGTGAAATGATGATGCCGTCAGCGATCTTCAGGTCGTAGCTCTAGAAAGAGGCCAGAGTTCCCGACAATTCCCAGTTGGATGACCGTTCAAAAAGTATTTTCCCAGTTGGAGCTCGTTTCTCCCTGAGTTCCAATTGACTTGAACTCACTGAAGTCAGATTTCCCAGTTCCGAGGTAACAGTTGTTTTTAGCGCAGCAGAAATCATGCTCGATTGACAGCATGGCCAATGTTGAATGTTTATAATTTTAAGCTTGGAAAAGAGACCCTTAAATCCAGATTTGGGACCACACAGCCACTCCACTGAATAGCAGGCTAGTGATTGCTTTGCAATGCTTGTAGTTAGCCACTAATCCCTTCTGAACCACTCATTGTTGAATTTGCGATTTCCAACTTGTTGTTGTTGTTTATGTCTAATGGCCGATGAGCACCAATACGTTTTATCTATAATTTCTCTTCATATACAAGGATTAAAAAGCATTTGCCAGTAGATTGTCAACTTGTTTCATGATGATGACTGCTAGCTTGCTAGCTAAGATTTTAAAAGTATAATGTTGACATCAAATCAAATTAAATAAAATGTTATTTGTCAAATATGCCAAACACAACAGGTAGTGAAATACTTACTTACAAGCCCTTAACCAACAATCCTTTAAGAAGTTAAGAAAAAAAGAACAAATAAGTGTCAAGTAAAAAATAGATTTGTAAAAAATAGATAAGTAAAATTTTTTAAATAAAAGTAACAAATAATTCAACAGCAGCAGTAAAATAACAAGCAAGGCCATATACAGGGGCTACCGGTACAGACTCAATGTGCGGGGGCACCAGTTAGTTGAGGTAATTGAGGTAATATGTACATGTAGGTAGAGTTAAAGTGACTATGCATGGATTATAAACAGAGAGTAGCAGCAGCGTAAAAAAAAGGGTCTGGGTAGCCCTTTGATTAGCTGTTCAGGAGCGTTATGGCTTGTGGGTAGAAGCTGTTAAGAAACCTTTTGGACCTCAACTTGGCGCTCCGGTACCGCTTGCCGTGCGGTAGCACAGAGAACAGTCTATGACACGGGTGGCTGGAGTCTTTGACAATTTTTAGGGCCTTCCTCTGACACCGTCTGATATAGAGGTCCTGGATGGCAGGAAGCTTGGCCCCAGTGATGTACTGGGCCGTACGCACTACCCTCTGTAATGCCTTGTGGTCGGAGGCCATACCAGGCAGTGATGCAACCCGTCAGGATGCTCTCGATGGGGGGAAATAGGCTTTGTCATGGCTTCTTCATGACTGTCTTAGTGTGTTTAGACCATGATAGTTTGTCGGTGATGTGGATGCCAAGGAACTTAAGGCTCTCAACCTGTTCCACTACAGCCCCGTCGATGAGAATAGGGGCGTGCTCGGTCCTTCTTTTGCTGAAGTCCACAATCAAATCAAATCAGACACATGTTAGGCTTATTGAGGTAGTATGAGCATTTAGGTAATGTTAAAGTGACTATGCATATATGATTAACAGAGAGTAAGAGAGTAGCAGAAGTGTAAAAAGAGGGGTTGGTGGGTGGTGGGACACAATGCAGATATCCCTGTTAGCCAATGTGAGGGAGCACTGGTTGGTCGGGCAAATTGAGGTAGTATGTACATGAATGTATAGTTAAAGTGACTGTGCATATAAGATAAACAGAGAGTAGCAGCAGCGTAAAAGAAGGGTTGAGGGGGGGCACACAATGGAAATAGTCCGGTTAACCATTTGGTTACCTGTTCAGGAGTCTTATGGCTTGGGGGTAAAAACTGTTGAGAAGCCTTTTTGTCCTAGACTTGACACTCCGGTACCACTTGCCATGCGGTAGTAGAGAGAACAGTCTATGACTGGGGTGGCTGGGGTCTTTGACAATTTTTAGGGCCTTCCTCTGACACCGCCTGGTGTAGAGGTCCTGGATGGCAGGCAGCTTGGCCCCAGGGATGTACTGGGCCGTACGCACTACCCCCTTTAGTGCCTTGCGGTTAGAGACCGAGCAAATGCCGTACCAGGCAGTGACGCAACCAGTCAGGATGCTCTCAATGTTGCAGCTGTAGAACCTTTTGAGGATCTCAGGACCCATGCCAAATCTTTTTAGTTTCCTGAGGGGGAATAGGCTTTGTTGTGCCCTTTTCACAACTGTCTTGGTGTGTTTGGACCAATCTAGTTTATTGTTGATGTGGACACTAAGGAATTTGAAGCTCTCAACCTGCTCCACTACAGCCCCGTCGATGAGAATGGGGATGTGCTCCTTTTCCCGTACTCCACAATCATCTCCATTTGGTACTGGTACTGGTCTTGGTTATGTTGAGGGATAGGTTGTTATTCTGGCACCACACAACGAGGTCTCTGACCCCCTCCCACTAGGCTGTCTCATCGTTGTCTGTGATCAGGCCTACCACTGTTGTGTCATCGGCAAACTTGATGATGATGTTGGAGTTGTGCCTGGCCATGCAGTCATGAGTGAACAGGGAGTACAGGAGGGGACTGAGCATGCACCCCTGAGAGTCCCTTGTGGTAAGGATCAGTGTGGTGGATGTGTTGTTCCCTACTCTTACCACCTGGGGGTGGCCCGTCAGGAAGTCCAGGATCCAGTTGCAGAGGGAGGTAAGGGTCCTTAACTTAGTGATGAGCTTTGAGGGCACTATGGTGTTGAACGCTGAGCGGTAGTCAATGAATAGCATTCTCACATAGGTGTTCCTTTTGTCCAGGTGTGAAAGGGCAGTGTGGAGTGCAAAAGAGATTGCATCATCTGTGGCTCTGCTGGGGCGGCATGCAAATTGGAGTGGGTCTAGGGTTTCTGGGATAAGGGTGTTGATGTGAGCCATGACCAGCCTTTCAAAGCACTTCATTGCTACAGATGTGAGTGCTACGGGTTGGTAGTCATTTAGGCAGGTTACTTTAGTGTTCTTGGGCACAGGGACTATGGTGGTCTGCTTGAACCATGTTGGTATTACAGACACAGTCAGAGAGAGGTTGAAAATGTCAGTGAAGACACTTACCAGTTGGTCAGTGCATGCTCTGCGTACACGTCCTGGTAATCCGTCTGGCCCTACAGCCTTGTAAATGTTGACCTGTTTAAAGGTCTTACTCACATTGCATGTTTCAGTGTTACTTTCCTCGAAGCAAGCATAGAAGTAATTTAGCTCATCTGGTAGATTTGTGTCACTGGGCTGTGTTTCCATTTAAAGTCTATAATAGTTTGCAAGCCCTGCCACATCCGACGAGCGTCGGAGCCAGTGTAGTACGATTCAATCTCAGTCCTGTGTTGATGCTTTGCCTGTTTCACGGTTCGACGGAGGACATAGCGGGATTTCTTGTTGGCTTCCTTTTTGGAATCCCACCATTTGAATGTGGCAGCTCTACCCTTTAGCTCATTGAGGATGTTGAGTTTTCCTGTTTACTTATGGATATTTTCAGGTCATTGAGTGTGGTCTTAGAGCCAGCATTGGTCTGCGGTGGTATATAGACAGCTATGAAAAATATAGATGCAAACTCTCTTGGTAAATAGTGTGGTCTACAGCCTATCATGTGATACTCTACCTCAGGCGAGCGAAACTTTGAGACTTCCTTAGATTTTGTGCACCATATTCTGTGCACCGCCCCTTGTCTTACCAGAGGATGCTATTCTATTCCACCGAAAAAGGTTAAAACCCGCCAGCTGTATGTTAATCATGTCGTCATTCAACCACGACTCTGTGAAACATAAGATATTACAGTTTTCAATGTCCTGTTGGTAGGATATAAGTGCTCATAGTTTGTCAATTATATTATCAATTGATTGTGAATTGGTTAATAGAATCGATGGTAAAGGTAGATTACCCTCTTTGCGACGAATCCTTACATGGCACCCGGACCGTCGACCACAATACCTCCGTCTTTTCCTCCTGCGAATGACGGGGATGAGGGCCTTGTCGGGTGTCTGGAGTAAATCCTTCCTGTCCGACTCGTTGATGAAGAAGAATTCCTCCAGTACGGGGGGAGTAATCGCTGCCCTAATATCAGGAATCTCTTTTCGGTCATAAGACTCGGTGGCGGAAACATTATGTACAAAATTAGTTTCAAATAACACGAAAAAATATACACAATAGCACAATTTGTTACGGGATCGTAAAATGGCCATTTCCTTTGGCGTCATTATCCTGATTTGACTGATCATCCTCAGTCCAATCAAAGCTACTGTAGATATAACGTGATTTGACACCATTTTATCTGTGGCCAATGACCTTGAGATTTATTGGATGGCACTTCTAATGTAAATCTACGGCAGCACCCAAGGGGCTTGAATTTTCAAGCTCTACCTTTAGATAAGGCAGTAACTTAGTGTCCCCACGAGTGACAGAACACTGAGCCAATCACGGCGCAAGTAGAGAACATTACCAACTCCTACACTCCGTATATTTACCACTGGCACCCCCACAGCAACCACAGAAAGCACTAAGCTAGGCTGAAACACCTACATTTTGGAGCTTCCTTACTCAAGAACGCAAAAAGAGACCATGTTTGTATGCGGCTTTATTGACGCAATGATTATTATATATATTTTTTTACATTGTTTGCAAAGTGATATGTGACATATAGTAATGCCAAAATAAGATGCAAAAAATATGGGCCTTAAAACAGGTGGGACTTCTTTAGTAGTGGTTTCTTTGCAAGAATTCGACCATGAAATCCTGATTCACGCAATCTCCTCTGAACAATTGATGCTGAGATGTGTCTGTAACTTGAGCTGTGAAGCATTTATTTGCGCTGCAGGCTGAGGTGCAGTTAACTCTAATGAACTTATCCTCTGCAGCAGAGGTAACTCTGGGTCTTCCCTTCCTGTGGCGGTTCTCATGAGAGCCAGTTTCATCATAGTGCTTGAATGTTTTTGCGACTGTAATTGAAGAAACTTTCAAAGTTCTTGAAATGATCCATGTCTTAAAGAAACAATGGACTGTCGTTTCTCTTTGTTTATTTGAACTGTTCTTGTGATAATATGGACTTGGTCTTTTACCAAATAGGGCTATCTTCTGTATACCACCCCTACCTTGTCACAACACAACTAATTGGCTCAAACGCATTAAGGAGGAAAGAAATTCCACAAATGAACTTTTAACAAGGCACACCTGTTACTTGAAATGCATTCCAGGTGACTACCTCATGAAGCTGGTTGAGAGAATGCTACAAGTGTGCAAAGCTGTCATCAAGGCAAAGGGTGGCTATTTTGAAGGATCTCAAATCTCAAATATATTTGGATATGTTTAACACTTTTTTGCTTATGACATGATTCCATATGTGTCATTTCATAGTTTTGATGACTTCACTATTATTCTACACTGTAAAAAATAGTCAAAATAAAGAAAAACCTTGAATGAGTAGGTGTGTCCAAACTTTTGGTACTGGTACTGGTATACTGGTACTGTACACTGAATAGAAACAGAAATGTTATTTCAGGTATATCACCTTCAAGTAAACTGGAATCACGTTCAATCAAAAAAGTAAGCCCATAAATAGTATTTCAAAAGTTGTTTAAAATTTCACAACAAATATGTTCATCTGTAGGTTTGTAACCAAAGCACTTGGTTATGATACAAGCAGGTAACAGCAGGTCAGTCAGTAATGAGGTGAGGTTTAGGCACATGAATAATCCAGAACATATCTTTGTCTACCACGTATCTCTGTGTCACACACCTGCCCAACGCATAGTCTGTTGCCTAGCGCCTGGAAGCGCCCCCTCTGTGTTGAAGGAATTGGAGGGAAGGCCTGGTTTAGATCTTATCTGTCGGAAAGATATCAGTTTGTCTCTGTGGATGGTTTGTCCTCTGACAAATCAACTGTAAATTTCGGTGTTCCTCAAGGTTCCGTTTTAGGACCGCTGTTGTTTTCACTATATATTTTACCTCTTGGGGATGTTATTCGAAAACATAATGTTAACTTTCACTGCTATGCGGATGATACACAGCTGTACATTTCAATGAAACATGGTGAAGCCCCAAAATTGCCCTCGCTAGAAGCATGTGTTTCAGACATAAGGAAGTGGATGGCAGCAAACTTTCTACTTTTAAACTCGGATAAAACAGAGATGCTTGTTCTAGGTCCCAAGAAACAAAGAGATCTTCTGTTGAATCTGACAATTAATCTTAATGGTTGTACAGTCATCTCAAATAAAACTGTGAAGGACCTCGGCGTTACTCTGGACCCTGATCTCTCTTTTGAAGAACATATCAAGACCATTTCAAGGACAGCTTTTTTCCATCTACGTAACATTGCAAAAATCAGAAACTTTCTGTCCAAAAATGATGCAGAAAAATTAATCCATGCTTTTGTCACTTCTAGGTTAGACTACTGCAATGCTCTACTTTCCGGCTACCCGGATAAAGCACTAAATAAACTTCAGTTAGTGCTAAATACGGCTGCTAGAATCCTGACTAGAACCAAAAAATTTGATCATATTACTCCAGTGCTAGCCTCCCTACACTGGCTTCCTGTCAAAGCAAGGGCTGATTTCAAGGTTTTACTGCTAACCTACAAAGCATTGCATGGGCTTGCTCCTACCTATCTCTCTGATTTGGTCCTGCCGTACATACCTACACGTACGCTACGGTCACAAGACGCAGGCCTCCTAATTGTCCCTAGAATTTCTAAGCAAACAGCTGGAGGCAGGGCTTTCTCCTATAGAGCTCCATTTTTATGGAACGGTCTGCCTACCCATGTCAGAGACGCAAACTCGGTCTCAACCTTTAAGTCTTTACTGAAGACTCATCTCTTCAGTGGGTCATATGATTGAGTGTAGTCTGGCCCAGGAGTGGGAAGGTGAACGGAAAGGCTCTGGAGCAACGAACCACCCTTGCTGTCTCTGCCTGGCCGGTTCCCCTCTTTCCACTGGGATTCTCTGCCTCTAACCCTATTACAGGGGCTGAGTCACTGGCTTGCTGGGGCTCTCTCATGCCGTCCCTGAGGGGGTGCGTCACCTGAGTGGGTTGATTCACTGATGTGGTCATCCTGTCTGGGTTGGCGCCCCCCTTGGGTTGTGCCGTGGCGGAGATCTTTGCGGGCTATACTCAGCTTTGTCTCAGGATGGTAAGTTGGTGGTTGAAGATATCCCTCCAGTGGTGTGGGGGCTGTGCTTTGGCATAGTGGGTGGGGTTATATCCTTCCTGTTTGGCCCTGTCCGGGGGTGTCCTCGGGTGGGGCCACAGTGTCTCCTGACCCCTCCTGTCTCAGCCTTCAGTATTTATGCTGCAGTAGTTTATGTGTCGGGGGCTGGGGTCAGTTTGTTATATCTGGAGTACTTCTCCTGTCCAATTCGGTGTCCTGTGTGAATCTAAGTGTGCGTTCTCTAATTCTCTCCTTCTCTCTCTCGGAGGACCTGAGCCCTAGGACCATGCCCCAGGACTACCTGACATGATGACTCCTTGCTGTCCCCAGTCCACCTGGCCGTGCTGCTGCTCCAGTTTCAACTGAACCGCGGCCCTAGGACCATGCCCCAGGACTACTTGACATGATGACTCCTTGCTGTCCCCAGTCCACCTGGCCGTGCTGCTGCTCCAGTTTCAACTGTTCTGCCTTACTATTATTCGACCATGCTGGTCATTTATGAACATTTGAACATCTTGGCCATGTTCTGTTATAATCTCTACCCGGCACAGCCAGAAGAGGACTGGCCACCCCACATAGCCTGGTTCCTCTCTAGGTTTCTTCCTAGGTTTTGGCTTTTCTAGGGAGTTTTTCCTAGCCACCGTGCTTCTACACCTGCATTGCTTGCTGTTTGGGGTTTTAGGCTGGGTTTCTGTACAGCACTTTGAGATATCAGCTGATGTACGAAGGGCTATATAAATAAATTTGATTTGATTTGATTTGAAGGCCCAAGGCTGAAGGATACTGAGGCCAATAGGCTTGAACAGGTTTCCAAAAAATCTGACAATTACAGTGAAGCACAGCTGCTAATTTATGGTATGAGTCCCATATAGAAGCATATTCCCTATTGGACTCTGGTTAAAAGTAGTGCACTATGTAGGGAATAGGGAGCCATTTGGGACAAAGTTATGGTTCCAATGAACAAGTCTTCAATGGTGTCAGACTTTTTATCGAACGACAAATCCACTGAACTTTCTCTGCGAGTCTAGAAAAGACTAGAGAAGACTTTGCTACCACAAACCAACAACACAAACAGCAATTTCCTTCAATTTAATGTCAACAAAAAACTGTAATAGAATTTTAAATATTACAACCATGTCCATATATTTTCCCTACAGTATCTGAATGGGACGTTGTCATTTTGATGATTTGATTTGACAATCATTAGCCGATGCCAATGGCTGGGTTCCGACACATAACAAAAAAGACATTGCAGACAAATGAATTTACACATACATGTCAGTACATACACTTAGGTAACATGAGGGAGAGTATCCAACCCGGAAGCCAGCCGCACCAATGTGTCGGAGGAAACACCGTGCACCTGGCAACCTTGGTTAGCGCGCACTACGCCCGGCCCGCCACAGGAGTCACTGGGGCGCGATGAGACAAGGACATCCCTACCGACCAAGCCCTCCCTAACCCGGACGATGCTAGGCCAATTGTGCGTCGCCCCACGGACCTTCCGGTCGCGACCGGTTACGACAGAGCCTGGGCACAAACCCAGAGTCTCTGGTGGCACAGCTGGCGCTGCAGTACAGCGCCCTTAACCACTGCGCCACCCGGGAGGCCCGAATTTATAAGTTTTGACCATGACAGTTTACAATCACAGTGCAGGTCCGCGTAGATAGAAACAGTCAAGTCTGAGCCTTTTGGACTAAAACAGTGGGGTAAATCTTCAGCGGAAATATGCCAAAAGTACCTTTCAGGGGAGATAAGAGCATTGGGTAAGGCTGGAAGCCCCCCCATTTAGATCCTTATCTTCATTTGTCTAAACAAACAAAAAACATTACAACAGGACTAGAGCCTAGGGGCTGGTCACAGGTGGGCTGTGGGGAGGGGAGAGGAATCACTGTGTTTGCTCTGTAACCGATGCACCGTGCAGTGTGTGATTATAGAGGTCAGCTCACTGGCAGTGATGGAGCAATAGCATTGTGTTACAACAACAAAAATGTATTGATGTTGGTTAATGATACAGTGGAAGGAAAAATTGGAAATGCTAACAATTGATACCATCCTCACTACAATATTCTTTAGACATGTCCACATAACCATCTTTAACCATTATAAGGGTTTATTCTTGGATGTACTGAACATTGTGAAAAATAGACAGAATCAGTTGTTGAATGAGGTTATTAGTGTGGACAGGGTTTCTTCTGGTTTTATTATATATCACTTTTCACAATTACATTTTTGGTCATTTATCATTCCCAAAGAAAATTTGTCAAAATGTATTTAGAATATTTGAGATTGTTTCTGTAATAATTGTTGAGTTTTTGTTTTAATCGTATTGCAACTGTAAAAGTACTGGTATGATTTCAACATTTCAATGAGATTAAATATAATCCAATCATCTGATATCAATCATTTGATAGTCCGATATGAAACTGACAGTGCTGCTTTATTGAGGAAAAATGTACTTAAGATGACTGTGATATGTGCTTATCTCAACTAGCTACCTTAAGATGACTGTGATATGTGCTTATCTCAACTAGCTACCTTAAGATGACTGTGATATGTGCTTATCTCAACTAGCTACCTTAAGATGACTGTGATATGTGCTTATCTCAACTAGCTACCTTAAGATGAATGTGATATGTGCTTATCTCAACTAGCTACCTTAAGATGAATGCACTGATTGTAAGTCTCTGGATAAGAGTGACTGCTAAATGACTAAACATGTACATGACAAATGGTAGACCAGGCCCCAGGTTGAATTTGGTTTGTTTGTAGGAAAAACAAAGCTATTCAAATAAAGATGAACAAACAACACGTTTTCTCCTGCGTACGCAACAGCCGACTCAGCGGACTTTGGATTTACATGGATTTACACATTTCCAAGATGTCAGATAGCAAAATTTGCAAAGATCCCCAAGGATCTCAATAGCTTTACAAACTTTCCATTGTGAGGATTACCTTTTTGTGGGCTACCAGGGGGGAGTTTCCTCTAGCTTCCTGTCCCCAATACTAATCTAAGATCAGCTTCCTGTCCCCAATCCTAAAATGCTAAACTGAACCAAGATCAGCGTCTAGGGCCAACTTCACTCTTCTCTGGCTAGCAGCCAGACGTACTGGTCCCCCTTGTTCATTGTATGGTGACCTATGACTAAATGTAAACATGAACTTCAGTGGTCAGGCTGATTGGTGGGTTTACAATTGTAATATTGTAGGACGTTTAAAAAAAATTGTATTTGATTTATTTCACCTTTATTTAACCAGGTAGGCTAGTTGAGAACAAGTTCTCATTTGCAACTGCGACCTGGCCAAGATAAAGCATAGCAGTGTGAACAGACAACACAGAGTTACACATGGAGTAAACAATTAACAAGTCAATAACACAGTAGAAAAAAAGAGTCTATATGCATTGTGTGCAAAAGGCATGAGGAGGTAGGCGAATAATTACAATTTAGCAGATTAACACTGGAGTGATAAATGATCAGATGGTCATGTACAGGTAGAGATATTGGTGTGCAAAAAAGCAGAAAAGTAAATAAATATAAACAGTATGGGGATGAGGTAGGTAAAATTGGGTGGGCTATTTACCGATAGACTATGTACAGCTGCAGCGATCGGTTAGGTGCTCAGATAGCAGATGTTTGAAGTTGGTGAGGGAGATAAAAGTCTCCAACTTCAGCGATTTTTGCAATTCGTTCCAGTCACAGGCAGCAGAGAACTGGAACGAAAGGCGGCCAAATGAGGTGTTGGCTTTAGGGATTATCAGTGAGATACACCTGCTGGAGCGCGTGCTACGGGTGGGTGTTGCCATCGTGACCAGTGAACTGAGATAAAGCTATCTCAGTTCAGAAGCTATTTTGTAGATGACATCGCCGAAGTCGAGGATCGGTAGGATAGTCAGTTTTACTAGGGTAAGTTTGGTGGCGTGAGTGAAGGAGGCTTTGATAGAAATAGAATAGAAAGCCGACTATAGATTTGATTTTAGATTGGAGATGTTTGATATGAGTCTGGAAGGAGAGTTTACAGTCTAGCCAGACACCTAGATACTTATAGATGCCCACATATTCTAGGTCGGAACCATCCAGGGTGGTGATGCTAGTCGGGTGTGCGGGTGCAGGCAGCGAACGGTTGAAAAGCATGCATTTGGTTTTACTAGCGTTTAAGAGCAGTTGGAGACCACGGAAGGAGAGTTGTATGGCTCGTCTGGAGGTTAGTTAACACAGTGTCCAAAGAGGGGCCAGAAGTATACAGAATGGTGTCGTCTGCGTAGAGGTGTATCAGAGAATCACCAGCAGCAAGAGCAACATCATTGATGTATATAGAGAAGAGAGTTGGCTCGAGGATTGAACCCTGTGGCACCCCCATAGAGACTGCCAGAGGTCCGGACAACAGGCCCTCCGATTTAACACACTGAACTTTTTCAGAAAAGTAGTTGGTAAGCCAGGCGAGGCAACATTTGAGAAACCAAGGCTGTCGAGTATGCCAATTAGAATTTGGTGATTGACAGAGTCGAAAGCCTTGGCCAGGTCGATGAAGACGACTGCACAGTAATGTCTCTTATCGATAGCGGTTATGATGTTGAGGACCTTGAGCGTGGCTGAGGTGCACCCATGACCAGCTCTGAAACCAGATTGCATAGCGGAGAAGGTACGGTGGGATTCAAAATGGTCGGTACTCTGTTTGTTAACTTGGCTTTTGAAGACCTTAGAAAGACAGGGTAGGATAGATATAGGTCTGTATTAGTTTGGGCCTAGAGTGTCACACCCTTTGAAAAGGGGGATGACCGCGGCAGCTTTCCAATCTTTGGGAATCTCAGACGATACGAAAGAGAGGTTGAACAGGCTAGGGATAGGGGTTGCAACAATTTCGGCAGATAATGTTAGACAGAGAGGGTCCAGATTGTCTAGCCCGGATGATTTGTAGGGACCCATAGTTTGCATCTCTTTCAGAACATCAGCTATCTGGATTTGGGTAAAGGAGAAATGGTGGGGGCTTTGGCGGGTTGCTGTGAAGGGTGCCAGGCAGTTGACCGGGGTAGGGGTAACCAGGTGGAAAGCATGGCCAGCCGTAGAGACATGCTTATTGAAATTCTCAATTATAGTGGATTTATCACTGGTGACAGTGTTTTCCTCGCCTCAGAGCAGTGGGCAGCTGGGAGGAGGTGCTCTCATTCTCCATGGACTTTAAAGTGTCCCAGAACGTTTTTGAGTTAGTACTACAGGATGCAAATTTCTGTTTGAAAAAGCTAGCCTTAGCTTTCCTAACTGCCTGTGTATATTTGTTCCTAACTTCCCTGAAAAGTTGCATATCATGGGGGATATTCGATGCTAATGCAGAACGCCACAGGATGTTTTTGTGCTGGTCAAGGGCAGACAGGTGTGGAGTGAACCAAGGACTATATCTATTCCTAGTTCAATATTTTTAAAATGGGGCATGCTTATTTAGGTTGGTGAGGAAGGCACTTTTAAAGAATAGCCAGGAATCATCTACTGATGGGATGAGGTCAATGTCATTCCAGGATACCCCAGGCCAGGTCTATTAGAAAGGCCTGCTCGCAGAAGTGTTTTAGGGAGTGTTTGACAGTGATGAGGGGTGGTCGTTTGGTCGCAGACCCAGTACGGATGCAGGCAATGAGGCAGTGATCGCTGAGATCTTGATTGAAAACAGCAGAGGTGTATTTGGAGGGCGAGTTAGTTAGGATGACATCTATGAGGGTGCCCATGTTAACAGATTTGGAGTTGTACCTGGTAGGTTCATTGATAATTTGTGTGAGATTGAGGGCATCAACCTTGGATTGTAGGATGGCCGGGGTGTTAAGCATGTCCCAGTTTAGGTCACCTAGTAGCACGAGCTCAGAAGATAGATGGGGTGCAATCAATTCACATATGGTATCGAGGACACAGCTGGGGGCAGAGGGAGGACTATAGCAAGCGGCAACTGTGAGAGACTTGTTTCTGGAAAGGTGAATGTTTAGAAGTAGAAGCTCGAATTGTTTGGGTACAGACTTGGATAGTAATACAGAACTCTGCAGGCTATCTTTGCAGTAGATTGCAACACCGCCCCCTTTGGCAGTTCTATCTTGGCGGAAAATGTTTTAGTTAGCGATGGAGATTTTAGGGTTTTTGGTGGTTTTCCTAAGCCAGGATTCAGACACGGCTCGTACATCCGGGTTGGCAGAGTGTACTAAAGCAGTGAGTAAAACAAACTTAGGGAGTAGGCTTCTAATGTTAACATGCATGAAACCAAGGCTTTTACGGTTACAGAAGTCAACAAATGAGAGCACCTGGGGAGTGGGAGTGGAGCTACATTGGGAGGAAGTAGTCTAGGATTCATGGGTGCCTTCCTTGAATGTTGGTGGAACATTGAGCGAAAGTTGAGGGAACGACTTACGCCAAGTAAATCTTTCAGTGATAAGGTCCAGAATGCATTGCTGAAGGGGACGTCTTGCCAAATGGCTGGAGCCTTTTCACTGATTTGGTTGTTTTTAGCTGCTCTCCTGTTAAAAAAACTGTTCATGCTGTTGTTGGACAGACTAAAAGCTTCCCCTTATTCTCTATGTCAATACATGTGCACTTGTCAATAGATTTTGCTCTGTAGACATTTAGGGCCAGTTGCCCAAAAATCAGATGAAGCCTATTCCTGGATTAGACACTTTTGATGGAGAATAAGAGTTTTCAATCTTGTAAAACCCACAAAATTCACATACTCTTTGCTAACTTTGACTCTAAACTGCTCCATTACGACCACCAACTCCCCTGAGTACAATTTTTCTCATTCACATCATGCAACCACTATCACCATGGAGACCAAAAACAGGAGAAATCTTTGTAGGCGGCCATCCTAGACAGCTGCCTCACGATTGGCTGTGTGTGTCCCTGGGTTAAACAGCAGAGAGATTCTGGGTATTTTACCTCAGCTCTGACCAGAGCATCTCAAATATCATAACATATAATCCTTCCATGTAACTACAGAAGATGTTTTTCTCAAATAAAGAAAAACTCATTTGGATTTTTCCAATGTCAATTTGGTTTGGTTGGATACATACGGTCAGGGGCTACTGATTAAACTGAACCGCCATATTGAATTCTCTACCTGCTCTTTCTCTTCAGCTTCAACAAGGCTGTAATGTTCTGATGGATAAGCCAACACAAACACGCACATACGCACGCAAGCACGCACACACACACACACACACACACACACACACACACACACACACACACACACACACACACACACACACACACACACACACACACACACACACACACACACACACACACACACACACACACACACACACACACTGACCTGTTTAAATGACAGGAGTGATGAAACCCACTTGGCTAACCTAATTTCTTATGAACAAATCAGCTTCCATCCCAGATTTACACCATGGATACCACCTTGTGTGAAGTGGCTCTATAACCTGCTGATGAAACCTGGTTGCAAATATTATTTGAAATCATTTCTATAATTTTATCTGTGCTTGAATGAGCTTTCCTGGCTTAATGGACCAATATGAAAGTCCCGAAATGGCACACAAGGCAGGCTAGAGCAAACACTCAAAGTATTTTAAATATTTTGAATACTATTTGAACCCAGATCCACTGCTCACTTGTCCTATGAGAGCATCTGTTCTAGTGACAGCATATCTAGGACAAGCTCTGGCTTCATCTCTTTTCTATTCCTGACCTTTGGAAAGGACACCTGATGCCACCTGATGGCACCTGTTTGCTGCTGGGAATAGCTTCCACCCACTCTGTCTACTGCCTACTCTGTCTACTGCCTGGGGAGTCTGGCGAAAGATGCCATTTGAGCTACCATAGCCTGACAAAACCAGACTGAAAGCTGTGGCTTCTTGAAACAATGGTGGGTGACCAGCTAAGCATTCAGTTTTGTTTAACCAAGATATATTTAAGCTGGCTCAGCCAGAAACCCACAAAGTATATGTGGATAATACCTGAGTACAATGACTGTTCAATACAATGACTGTTGACTACCAGACGCCATCTGCAGGCATCAGGGTTGTGTTCATTAAACACCAAATGGAAGAAAACTGACTGAAACACGGAGGGACTACCTGGACTTTTCCAATAAGAAATACCAATTTCCATATTCTGTAGCAAAATATTTTCTGTCACATGGGGCGGCAGGTAGCCTAGTGGTTAGAGCGTTGGACTTGTAACCGAAAGGTTGCAAGATTGAATCGCCAAGCTGACAAGGTTGTTGTTCTACGCCTGAACAAGGCAGTTAACCCACTTTTCCCAGGCCGTCATTGAAAATAAGAATTTGTTCTTAACTGACTTGCCTAGTTAAATAAAGGTCAAATAAAAAATATAAACATTACACAAGCTTCCCGAAACTCTCCTTACCTACAGGTCAAGAACATCAGACAGCTCCCAAATTAGCACACTCCAGTCTGGCATGCACACTTGGATAAAACATACAGTACATTCATACTGTAGAAAATGATATCGCCTCATTATAATTATATAATAAATTATTAATTAATTACTGTAGATGACAAATTTACTGACCTGAAATTAACAATTAACCACTTTTTCAAGTACCGAAATACCAAGTCACAAATGTTATGTTTCTAGACAGAAAATATATTTTTCACAAAACAGCATGGCACCCTGACTATTCTGAACTATAGCAGCAAATATTTACAGTATATAAACAAAAAACACAGCAACAATTAAGTCAGTGTTTTTGTCAGTATGGTGATTCATCAGCCCCATGGGATTGTGGGTCGGGTTGAGGAAAAGGAAGTGGCCCTCTTTCCCTGCATCAATCTGCCACTAGGTGTTGATAAAGCAAATGAATATTAAAATACTGATCAGATAAGTCAAACTCCACAAACAAGAGCCCACTACAGAAATGCCCAAGTCCAACTTTGTCATAAAAACACTTGTCCTTAGTTACAGTTCTCAGAATAAAAAGTATTCGGGAATGTGAAAACTCTTGCAGAACCACAATGAGTGATAAAGTGCAGAAGTGGCTTATATCATCCACATCATCCCCCTCTTCCCATCATTTATTTTTTTCATCCCCTTCTCTGCTCTCATCCCAGACGTCCATGACACAGGCTGTCCTGCATCATTGGCTGGTCCATGTGACATTCTGCAGGGTCCTGTGGCTAGAGGAGACACTTGCTCACTCCTTATACACATGGAACCCACCAAGCAAGCATTGGAATACAAATGTATTTTTCCTGATGTAATTGTTGGATACCGAAGAATAGGAGGCTCCTCCAGGAAGGGAAAATGATAAACAATACAAACAATGAAACACTAAAATATCTAAATGTCATCCATGTAATTAAAACAATGCATCTGTTTACACCATTGACAACAAAGTTCTCGCTCTTCAAAAATGGATGATGTTTTAAGTCACCCGCTGCCGCTGTATCGAAGACTCTTTCAAGTATTCACCAAAAACACTTCTTTACAGCAGCTGCAATGACGATAAGTCTCAGAAACCATTGAGATACTGGTTTCTTTCTTCAGAGATAAAGATATCTCACTCATCACTATATCAACACTAACAGACCCTCCAACAACTGACTGGCAGAGCACCTGGCATAGCACCTGGCAGAGCACCTGGCATAACACCTGGCATAGCACCTGGCATAACACCTGGCAGATCTCCTGGCAGAGCACCTGGCATAGCACCTGGCATAACACCTGGCAGAGCACCTGGCATGACACCTGGCAGAGCACCTGGTATAGCACCTGGCAGAGCACCTGGCATAACACCTGGCAGAGAACCTGGCATAACACCTGGCATAGCACCTGGCAGAGCACCTGGCATAACACCTGGCAGAGCACCTGGCAGAGCACCTGGCATAGCACCTGGCAGAGCACCTGGCAGAGCACCTGGCATAGCACCTGGCATAACACCTGGCAGAGCACCTGGCAGAGCACCTGGCAGAGCACCTGGCATAACACCTGGCATAACACCTGGCAGAGCACCTGGCAGAGCACCTGGCAGAGCACCTGGCATAGCATTTTTCCCCTTATTGTTTCATGGCAAATAATAGGGCTAATGTTTGCCCAAATCACATACCCAGGAGGCATTGCTTTCAGACACACATTGGGTGCGTTTGAGTGGTAAGCCGAAAGTAGCCGAAAATCGACGAGTAATGTCGGGGGAGGTACAGTACAAATGCACCGACAGCAGTCAGACAACTTCTGCTGTTACTAGGAATCACAACTATAACAGACATGGCATTCACCTCTGTTATTGCCAAGGAAGTTGATGTAAATCAAAATTCCACTTCTCCTACACAAAGCAGAACAGGATCAACATGGTCCAAGGAATGAATATCCTGATGATAAGGAAATGAAATACCAGCCCAAGCTCTCCCTAGCATTCACAAGACTTGTATTGTATTTTTGCGATGGTTTTCTCAAAATATTACCAGGTAGTGAACGCAGAGGCTTCTAGAATGAGAACACATAGGTGTTTTTGCAGCTCTGTTGTTGGTCATTACTTCATGCCCTTGTACCTTCCTCATTGTTATTTGTGATTGTGCAACATGGAATTGTAACAGATGTGATTAAATGGAGTCCACAAAGAGTGTTTATGAACTTTTATGTTGTTTTTAATTCAATCGCATGAAGGACAAAACACTCACTGTCCAGAAAATAATTAGCCTAAACAATATGAGAATAATTAGCCTACCTGTGTGCATCAGTTCAAATAAGTTATTGGATAAACAATATGAAAATAATTAGATGATGTCAAAATATGCCAGGCAGTCAAATAGACCTGGTATTGACCCCACGACTGGTGTCTTGGGTACTTGATCATTAAGGGACGGGTTTTCAGACACAGATTAAGCTACAATTTCTACAATAATCCATGTGTAGTCTACAATATGATTTACATTTGATTCACATTTAAAATACAATCAACAAATGTATGTTTGTTTGTTTGCTGACAACAATATTACAGACAAGACTAATTGTAGGCTACAACATGGGACACCACATTACAGTAACATCTGGATAAATACATTAGCTATATTGTCATAAGTAGGATATTTCATTTATTTGTGTTAGAAATTTGGATCACATGTAGGCCTATGTAATTAGATCTTAAGGGTGTAAGGATAAAGATGTATTTAAGCTCTAAATAGTCATCCATCCAAAACAGTACACATTGATAATAACCAATGATAGGTGGCGACATCAACCATTTATGAGCATGTACAGTTGTGCCTTTTAATTCCCCCAAAATGAAGAAGGTCGTCTCCCACAATCACAGATAGAACAATGAGACAGACATTACACCGGACGTAGAAATGTGAAGCATCCGCTTGCCGTTTCCACTCACTACCAAATATGGTAGTGAGAGGAAGCCCACAGCCGGCATTGGGAGAAGATGGAACGAGATGGATTTTGGCAGACATTCTGCAAATCTTCTCATCAATGAAATATTTGATCTCAAATCAAGTTTCTCTTCCCAAAACTAGAATATTTTATGAACAAAGTGGACTAAGTTTAGTTACATTTTAGTTCCCTAATGGAAAAATGCAGATGTATACTAGAATGTATACTTGTTCAGCCCACTATGACTCATTTATTCCCATTGTAAACGATTAGCTGTGGTCTATCTTGGTTTATTTATACAAATCTTTGCCACAATGCTTTGTTTCCGACTTCAAGTTTCAGTTGGTGAGGAGCAACTGCAGAAATGTCCAGTCTACTGCAGTTGAAAGTTCATGACCTTTGATCACATGGTTGTTATAAAGGTCATGCAGTCGACAATTGTTATACCCATAATGCAGCACACTTGGAAAGGCGGTGACCAACATTGGTCAACATCTTGACAAAAGTGATCTGCTGGAAGGTGCCCAAAGGCTACCCTGTCTCCCTCTCGCCTCAGGGGAATCAAACAAGAGCTGTCATTTCCTGTTCACACCTACGGATCACACCTACAATCGCCCTATAAACAGGAAGTAGGTTTCAGGCGGATTTGCATGGGAAATTAAGTCCATGGGAAATGTCGCATTGAGGAGCGGATTGTCACATCAGTGAAGACAGTGATGGCCCTCAATATATAGATAAATCGACCCTAAATCAAAACAGTAGGGTAAACTGTTGCCTGCACTGCAGGCTCCGGACAGGAGGGTGAGTCTGGAGTGAAGGGCGTCTCTGGACTGAGGGGCTGCACTGCAGGCTCCGGACTGGAGGGCGAGACTGGAGTGAAGGGCGCCTCTGGACTGAGGGGCGCCTCTGGACTGAAGGGCTGCACTGCAGGCTCCGGACAGGAGTGCGACTCTGGCAGCTCCGGACAGGAGGGAGACTCTGGCAGCTCCGGACAGGAGGGCGACTCTGGCAGCTCCGGACAGGAGGGTGACTCTGGCAGCTCCGGACAGGAGGGCGACTCTGGCAGCTCCGGACAGGAGGGTGACTCTGGCAGCTCCGGACAGGAGGGCGACTCTGGCAGCTCCGGACAGGAGGGCGACTCTGGCAGCTCCGGACAGGAGGGCGACTCTGGCAGCTCCGGACAGGAGGGCGACTCTGGCAGCTCCGGACAGGAGGGTGACTCTGGCAGCTCCGGACAGGAGGGTGACTCTGGCAGCTCCGGACAGGAGGGCGACTCTGGCAGCTCCGGACAGGAGTGCGACTCTGGCAGCTCCGGACAGGAGGGCGACTCTGGAGGGAGGAGACGGAGAGACCTACAGGAGGCCTGGTGCATGGAGGAGGCACCGGATGGACCGGGCTGTGGGGGAGTACTGGAGCTCTGGTGCGCAGCCTTGGCACCACTCCTCCAGGCTGGATGACCACTTTAACCCGGCCCCTCCAGAGTGCAGGCACAGGTCGAACCGGGCTGTGGGGAGCACTGGAGATCTGGTGCTCACCAATCGTACCTCTCCCTTAGGCTCAATGCCCACATTCGTCCGGCACGGGCGGAGCGCAGGCATAGGTCGAACTGAACCCTCCCAACGCCCCGGAGACACAGTACACAGAGCCGGCGTAGGATAACCTGGATCGAAACGGTGCACCGGAGACCAAGCGCGCTGAGCTGGCACAATCCGCCCTGGCTGGATGCCCACTCTCGCATGGCACTTGCGGGGGGCTGGCCTATAGCACTCCGGGCTATGAGTGCGCAATGGAGACCCTTTGCACTTCACCGCATAACACTGTGCCTGACCAGTACCCCGCTGCTTCTGGTAAGCACGGGGAGTTGGCTCAGGTCTGACTCCGCCAATCTCCCCGTGTGCCCCCTCCCGACGGGCTGCCTCGTGCCTGCTGCGCTGCCTTGCCTCATATCGCCGCCTCTCCGATTTAGCTGCCTCCAGCTCTTCCTTGGGGCGACGATATTCCCCAGCCTGTCTCCAGGGTCCCTGTCCGTCTAAAATCTCCTCCCATGTCCAGGAGTCCAGGAAACGCTGCTTGGTCTCTTTGTGGTGGGATCTTCTGTAAGGGCTGTCGTCAGGAGGATGAGACCAAGGTGCAGCGTTCCTTGAGTTCCACATAATATTTACTGTTGAAGTGAAACTCTCGGACAAAAAAAATCAATAAAGAAAACAACGACCGAACAGCTTCGTAGTGCAAACTACCTGGTCACAAACGAAGAACAAGATCCCACACAGAAGGAGGGAAAAAAGCTACCTAAGTATGATTCCCAATCAGAGACAACGATAGACAGCTGTCCCTGATTGAGAACCATACCTGGCCAAACACAAAGAAATAGAAAACATAGAAACATGAACATAGAATGCCCACCCAAATCACACCCTGACCAAACCAAAAATAGAGACATAAGAAGCTCTTTACGGTCAGGGCGTGACAGATAGAAACAAATTGTATTATTTAAATAGAAAAAAAAAGAGAATCTAATTATTACATTATTACACTATAACTAACAAAAAACACAAATAAAACAAAATTGCACAAATCCTATATCACACAAATACACAAATAGAATAACACACTTATAAAGAAGAGAATCTAATCATTAAACTATTGAACTTCCAACAAGTAACACACAAACTAAATTGTACAACTAATTGCATTACTAATTGCACTAGTACTGTACAAAGTTAGAGGTGCGCTATTTGATAGATTCCCCAACTCCCCCTACCTCGGGCTTCCAGTGGGAGACCTGAGGTCAACCTACCCCCGCTCCCCCTACCCCGGGCTTCCAGTGGGGAGACCGGCGGTCAACCTACTCCCGCCCCCCTCCCCCGGGCTTCCAGTGGGAGACCTGAGGTCAACCTACCCCCGCCCCCCTCCCCATCCCATACTTCAGAGTGGGAGCCTGCCTAGCTCACAAACTACAATCAGGGCGCCCACACCGACAAGGTTAATTGACCCACAGTCCCACACTGTGACATGATATCATTGACGTGACGGACAAATGAGCGATAGAAAACTGATCGTGCAAACGTCACCATTCCATTTTGCTTTTGTGCGGGCACCCGGTGCCGCCCATGTCACCTATACCTAAATCTGCCACTGCACACACACACACACACACACACACACACACACACACACACACACACACACACACACACACACACACACACACACACTGGATGTGAGGTCTGACTGAGAAACCTTTCGGCTGGATGAAATCTCATAAGCAGCTCCGTTCTCCCACTCCTCCATTAAGTCCATCAGCTCCACTCTTCCACTCCTCTATTTAGAGTCCATCAGCTCCACTCTCCCACTCTCCCACTCCTCTATTTAGAGTCCATCAGCTCCACTCTCCCACTCCTCTATTTAGAGTCCATCAGCTCCACTCTCCCACTCCTCTATTTAGAATCCATCAGCTCCACTCTCGCACTCCTCTATTTAGGGTCCAGCAGCTCCACTCTCGCACTCCTCTATTTCAAGTCCATCAGCTCCACTCTCCCACTCCTCTATTTAGAGTCCATCAGCTCCACTCTCCCACTCCTCTATTTCAAGTCCATCAGCTCCACTCTCGCACTCCTCTATTTAGAGTCCATCAGCTCCACTCTCCCACTCCTCTATTTAGTCCATCAGCTCCACTCTCCCACTCCTCTATTAAGTCCATCAGCTCCACTCTCCCACTCCTCTATTTAGAGTCCATCAGCTCCACTCTCCCACTCCTCCATTAAGTCCATCAGCTCCACTCTCCCACTCCTCTATTTAGAGTCCATCAGCTCCACTCTCCCACTCCTCTATTTAGAGTCCATCAGCTCCACTCTCCCACTCCTCTATTTAGAGTCCAGCAGCTCCACTCTCCCACTCCTCTATTTAGTCCATCAGCTCCACTCTCCCACTCCTCTATTAAGAGTCCAGCAGCGCCACTCTCCCACTCCTCTATTTAGAGTCCATCAGCTCCACTCTCCCACTCCTCTATTTAGTCCATCAGCTCCACTCTCCCACTCCTCTATTAAGAGTCCATCAGCTCCACTCTCCCACTCCTCTATTAAGAGTCCATCAGCTCCACTCTCCCACTCCTCTATTTAGAGTCCATCAGCTCCACTCTCCCACTCCTCTATTAAGAGTCCATAAGCTCCACTCTCCCACTCCTCTATTTAGTCCATCAGCTCCACTCTCCCACTCCTCTATTTAGAGTCCATCAGCTCCACTCTCCCACTCCTCTATTTAGAGTCCATAAGCTCCACTCTCCCACTCCTCTATTAAGAGTCCATAAGCTCCACTCTCCCACTCCTCTATTTAGTCCATCAGCTCCACTCTCCCACTCCTCTATTTAGAGTCCATAAGCTCCACTCTCCCACTCCTCTATTTAGAGTCCATAAGCTCCACTCTCCCACTCCTCTCTATTTAGCTCCACTCTCCCACTCCTCTATTAAGAGTCCATCAGCTCCACTCTCCCACTCCTCTATTAAGAGTCCATAAGCTCCACTCTCCCACTCCTCTATTAAGAGTCCATAAGCTCCACTCTCCCACTCCTCTATTAAGAGTCCATAAGCTGCACTCTCCCACTCCTCTATTAAGAGTCCAGCAGCTCCACTCTCCCACTCCTCTATTAAGAGTCCAGCAGCTCCACTCTCCCACTCCTCTATTTAGAGTCCATCAGCTCCACTCTCCCACTCCTCCATTAAGTCCATCAGCTCCACTCTCCCACTCCTCTATTTAGAGTCCATCAGCTCCACTCTCCCACTCCTCTATTTAGAGTCCATCAGCTCCACTCTCCCACTCCTCTATTTAGAGTCCATCAGCTCCACTCTCCCACTCCTCTATTAAGAGTCCATAAGCTCCACTCTCCCACTCCTCCATTCCACCCTCCCTCCATCCCCTGGCAGCACGGCACTGACATTTGTATAATGAACTTGGTGTATTTTTGAATGTGTGCCCAATTAAGTGGCAGACGCCATTGCCGGTGACAGATGTTATGATGTGTGTTAGACTGGAATATACAAGTCAATTTTCTCTGGAGAGTGTGTGTGTGTGTGTGTGTGTGTGTGTGTGTATGTGTGTGTGTGTGTGTGTGTGTGTGTGTGTGTGTGTGTGTGTGTGTGTGTGTGTGTGTGTGTGTGTGTGTGTGTGTGCGTGCATGCGTACGTGCATGCGTGATTTACTTTAGCTAGCAAATCCTTCATTGGCTTCGATACTCTGATTGGTTAGAAATGATCCTATCGCTGATAACTTTTTTTTGGACAATACCCCTCATTTTGACGTCACCACAAATGGCTTCAATGATGGCAGTCTCAGACTGAAGAATGTAGCGAACATAGAGCAGGGGAAGAATTCAGTTTGAATCGTCAGGCAAGGGCAGAGCAGGAATGAGCACTGAGCTCCTCAACCAAAACACAACCAAAACACAACCTCCAACTCTCAAACTCAAACTCATGGTGATGTGTTCCAAACCTGGGTTCAAGTAGTATTTGTTGTCTTCCAAATACTTTAAGTGTTTAATCAAATATGTCTGGAGTGATGCCAGATGGGTGCGGTTTGCCACTTTGGGTACTACTCTATAGGTTCCATTTAGCCGATTTGCACTTTTGGAACTGCTCGATTAGTTCCATTGCACGGCCAGCCAGGCAATCTTGATCGAGAGCAGCTAAACTATTTGATCGACAACGAACACTACTTGAGCCCAGGTTTGGTGGTGTGTGGGTCGACGAGTACTGTCTGTTCTGAAATCAATGTGCCGACCGAAGGGCTTCTCCCTGTAGGCTACTTTTCCAACACAGAGGGCAATAACTCCCCCACCAGCATAAAAAGCCTGCTAATCTGCAGGATAAACAGAGGCTGGAGCGTGTATTATATTTCCGATGCTGTCCTTGCACTGTGGAGGAAGCCTGCAGACAAGATGCTATCTGTCCTCCGATGACTGACGTACTGCATTGTGTTTCCTATATGCTAGAGCCTCCTTTCTGAGGGACAGTGACCAGTGATGCGAGAGACCTGATGTTTTGTGTGTGTTTGGGACGGGGGTGGTTGTATCAGGGGAATGTGGTGACACATTTTTACAAATTTTATTAGACAGGGACACCCATGTTGATTCACGTATTTCTTTCTCTCTTTTCTGTCTTTCCTCAGGAAAAGTGACTTTGACCTTGGGTCTTTCTGATATTAAACGGGTCTGTCTGATATTAAATGGGTCTGGCTGATATTAAATGGGTCTGGCTGATATTAAACGGGTCTGGCTGATATTAAATGGGTCTGTCTGATATTAAATGGGTCTGGCTGATATTAAATGGGTCTGGCTGATATTAAACGGGTCTGGCTGATATTAAATGGGTCTTTCTGATATTAAACGGGTCTGGCTGATATTAAATGGGTCTGGCTGATATTAAATGGGTCTGTCTGATATTAAACGGGTCTGGCTGATATTAAATGGGTCTTTCTGATATTAAACGGGTCTTTCTGATATTAAACGGGTCTGGCTGATATTAAATGGGTCTGGCTGATATTAAACGGGTCTGTCTGATATTAAATGGGTCTTTCTGATATTAAACGGGTCTGGCTGATATTAAATGGGTCTGGCTGATATTAAATGGGTCTGGCTGATATTAAATGGGTCTGGCTGATATTAAACGGGTCTGGCTGATATTAAATGGGTCTGGCTGATATTAAATGGGTCTGGCTGATATTAAATGGGTCTGGCTGATATTAAACGGGTCTGGCTGATATGAAATGGGTCTTTTTTATATTAAATGGGTCTGGCTGATATGAAATGGGTCTGGCTGATATTAAACAGGTCTGACTGATATTAAACGGGTCTTTCTGATATTAAATGGGTCTTTCTGATATTAAAAGGGTCTGTCTGATATTAAATGGGTCTGGCTGATATTAAACGGGTCTGGCTGATATGAAATGGGTCTTTTTTATATTAAATGGGTCTGGCTGATATGAAATGGGTCTGGCTGATATTAAACAGGTCTGGCTGATATTAAACGGGTCTTTCTGATATTAAACGGGTCTGTCTGATATTAAATGGGTCTGTCTGATATTAAATGGGTCTTTTTTATATTAAATGGGTCTGTCTGATATTAAACGGGTCTGTCTGATATTAAATGGGTCTGTCTGATATTAAATGGGTCTGTCTGATATTAAATGGGTCTTTTTTATATTAAATGGGTCTGTCTGATATTAAACGGGTCTGTCTGATATTAAATGGGTCTGTCTGATATTAAATGGGTCTGTCTGATATTAAATGGGTCTGTCTGATATTAAATGGGTCTGTCTGATGTTAAATGGGTCTTTTTTATATTAAATGGGTCTGTCTGATATTAAATGGGTCTTTTTTATATTAAATGGGTCTGTCTGATATTAAACGGGTCTGTCTGATATTAAATGGGTCTTTTTTATATTAAATGGGTCTGTCTGATATTAAACGGGTCTGTCTGATATTAAATGGGTCTGTCTGATATTAAATGGGTCTGTCTGATATTAAATGGGTCTGTCTGATATGAAACGGGTCTGGCTGATATTAAATGGGTCTTTTTTATATTAAATGGGTCTGTCTGATATTAAACGGGTCTGGCTGATATTAAATGGGTCTGTCTGATGTTAAACGTGTCTGGCTGATATTAAATGGGTCTTTTTTATATTAAATGGGTCTGTCTGATATTAAATGGGTCTTTTTTATATTAAACGGGTCTGTCTGATATTAAACGGGTCTGTCTGATATTAAATGGGTCTGTCTGATATTAAATGGGTCTTTTTTATATTAAATGGGTCTGTCTGATATTAAACGGGTCTGTCTGATATTAAATGGGTCTGGCTGATATTAAATGGGTCTTTTTTATATTAAATGGGTCTGTCTGATGTTAAACGGGTCTGTCTGATATTAAACGGGTCTGGCTGATATTAAATGGGTCTTTTTTATATTAAATGGGTCTGTCTGATATTAAATGGGTCTGTCTGATATTAAACGGGTCTGGCTGATATTAAATGGGTCTGTCTGATATTAAACGGGTCTGTCTGATATTAAACGGGTCTGGCTGATATTAAATGGGTCTTTTTTATATTAAATGGGTCTGTCTGATATTAAATGGGTCTGGCTGATATTAAACGGGTCTGGCTGATATGAAATGGGTCTTTTTTATATTAAATGGGTCTGGCTGATATGAAATGGGTCTGGCTGATATTAAACAGGTCTGGCTGATATTAAACGGGTCTTTCTGATATTAAATGGGTCTGTCTGATATTAAACGGGTCTGTCTGATATTAAATGGGTCTTTTTTATATTAAACGGGTCTGTCTGATATTAAACGGGTCTGGCTGATATTAAATGGGTCTGGCTGATATGAAATGGGTCTGTCTGATATTAAATGGGTCTTTTTTATATTAAACGGGTCTGTCTGATATTAAACGGGTCTGTCTGATATTAAATGGGTCTGTCTGATATTAAATGGGTCTGGCTGATATTAAACGGGTCTGGCTGATATTAAATGGGTCTGTCTGATATTAAATGTCATATAGCCTACTCTACTGTAAATGTATTGGATTGAATCAACTGAGACTGCAGCAAGTGAGGTCTCAAATCAAATATACGAGTAACCTTGTTGAAATGTACACTCGCGTTCAAAAGTTTGGGGTCGCTTAGAAATGTCCTTGTTTATGAAAGAAAAGCACATTTTTTGTCCATTGAAATAACATCAAATTGATTAGAAATACAGAGTAGACATTGTTAATGTTGTAAATTACTATTGTAGCTGGAAACAGCTGATTTTTTAATGGAATATCTACATAGGCGTACAGAGACCCATTATTAGCAACCATCACTCCTGTGTTCCAATGACACGATATATTAGCTAAACCAAGTTTATCATTTTAAAAGGCTAATGATCATTAGAAAACCATTTTGCAATTATGTTAGCACAGCTGAAAACTGTTGTCCTGATTAAAGAAGCAATAAAACTGGCCTTCTTTAGACACGTTGAGTATCTGAAGCATAAGCATTTGTGGGTTCAATTACAGGCTCAAAATGGCCAGAAACAAATACCTTTCTTCTGAAACTTGTCAGTCTATTCTTGTGCTCAGAAATGAAGGCTATTCCATGCGAGAAATTGCCAAGAAACTGAAGATCTCGTACAATGCTGTGTACTATTCCCTTCACAGAACGGCGCAAACTAGCTAAATTAGCTAACACAACGTGCCATTGGAACACAGGAGTGATGATTGCTGATAATGGGTCTGTCACGCCCTTTCACAAGCATTTTTTATTCTCTATTTTGTTTAGGTCGGGGTGTGACTGGGGGGGGTGTTCCTATCTAGGTTGTTTCGTTCTATGTTGGTCTGGTATGGTTCCACGTCAGAGGCAGCTGTTTATCTTTGTCTTTGATTGGGGATCATATTTAGGCAGCCATTTCCCCACTGTATTTTGTGGGATCTTGTTTTTGTGTAAGTGCCTTTGAGCACTCCTTTGATGTTTTTGTGTGTTTCATTAAATAAATATGTGGAACCCAGATAACGCTGCGCTTTGGTCTGAGTATGCTTACGACGATCGTGTATACCTATGTAGATATTCCATATATATTCCATAAATCTGACGTTTCCAGCTACAATAGTAATTTACAGCATTAACAATGTCTACACTGTATTTCTGATCAACTTTATTTTATTTTAATGGACAAAAAAATGTGATTTCCTTTCAAAAACAAGGACATTTGTAAGTGACCCCAAAAAGTGTAGTTGTAGTGTAAGTTATCATACAGATGTCCAATTTGTAAGTCGCTCTGGATAAGAGCGTCTGCTAAATGACTTAAATGTTAAATGTAAATGTAATGTGTAATTGGTGTTTTATATCCTCTTAGAGCCAAGATTATCACATGATAAACTGTACTGAATATGGTCTGTCAACCGCTGTGCTTGAAGCAGAGGGGTAGGGGAAGCAATGGTTGCATACCAATAACCTCTCCATTCTCCCGAAGTATACACTTGTTCACTTGACCGGTATATGAAAAGTCCTTCTTTCTAGCCCGGGCCTACATCGGTCCAATGCTTTTAGCCTTGTGGGGAGTAGTGAACGAGTGCACACTTCAGGAGGAAGAGGAGATTATTGGGACGCAACCAAAGGGATTTCCAACTGACCAACCAGACACGAGGAAAAGACTCATGAGTGTGAATCATCCCCACACACTAGGATAATGCTGAGTTGATTGTGCTGTGATGAACAACATCATCCTGGGTTGTGATCATTGCGGCACAAAAAAAATGCAATAAATAAATAAAATGAAAACAAGCATTTGTCATTCGACAAGCCCAGCTAAAACCTCCGTGATTCAGCCGGTTTCCTCCGTTTGGTGCTTAATGAACACAACCCAGGTTACTCTGAAACAGAAGGGCATTTACTACGTACAACATCTCTGCCTTGAAAAAAACCTTTGGGTTCCAGCCCATCCATAGTGATAAGCCTTCCAGGAGCTAGTTAGGCCTCTATTCCTTGGTCCACGGCTTGGCTTGGCTGACGGCAAGTACCCAATCACTGAAGCAGCAGCAGGCTGGTTTCCAGGGAGAACAAACCACTTGACCATTCTAAAAATATCCTCCTTCAGCGCAGCCCCTTTCATATGGGTTGTCGTGGAACCTGTGCACCTCTCAGTCTTTATTAACGCATCCGCATCAAGGCATCCATTCAATATCAAATCAAATCAAACCACATGTTATTTTTTCACGTGCCGAATACAGCTGGCGTAGACTTTACTGTGAAATGCTTACGAGTCCTTCTGAACAATGCAGATTTTCAAAATAATAATTCAAATGAAATAATAGCAAAAAAAAAAAAAAAAAAATATGCAAGAATGGAGCTATATACAGGAAGTACCAGTACCAGATCAATGTGGAGCTATATACAGGGAGTACCAGTACCAGATCAATGTGGAGCTATATACAGGGAGTACCAGTACCAGATCAATGTGGAGCTATATACAGGGAGTACCAGTACCAGATCAATGTGGAGCTATATACAGGGAGTACCAGTACCAGATCAATGTGGAGCTATATACAGGGAGTACCAGTACCAGATCAATGTGGAGCTATATACAGGGAGTACCAGTACCAGATCAATGTGGAGCTATATACAGGTAGTACCAGTACCAGATCAATGTGGAGCTATATACAGGGAGTACCAGTACCAGATCAATGTGGAGCTATATACAGGGAGTACCTGTACCAGATCAATGTGGAGCTATATACAGGGAGTACCAGTACCAGATCAATGTGGAGCTATATACAGGGAGTACCAGTACCAGATCAATGTGGAGCTATATACAGGGAGTACCAGTACCAGTTCAATGTGGAGCTATATACAGGGAGTACCAGTTCAATGTGGAGCTATATACAGGGAGTACCAGTACCAGATCAATGTGGAGCTATATACAGGGAGTACCAGTACCAGATCAATGTGGAGCTATATACAGGGAGTACCAGTACCAGATCAATGTGGAGCTATATACAGGGAGTACCAGTACCAGATCAATGTGGAGCTATATACAGGGAGTACCAGTTCAATGTGGAGCTATATACAGGGAGTACCAGTACCAGATCAATGTGGAGCTATATACAGGGAGTACCAGTACCAGATCAATGTGGAGCTATATACAGGGAGTACCAGTTCAATGTGGAGCTATATACAGGGAGTACCAGTACCAGATCAATGTGGAGCTATATACAGGGAGTACCAGTACCAGATCAATGTGGAGCTATATACAGGGAGTACCAGATCAATGTGGAGCTATATACAGGGAGTACCAGTACCAGATCAATGTGGAGCTATATACAGGGAGTACCAGTACCAGATCAATGTGGAGCTATATACAGGGAGTACCAGTACCAGATCAATGTGGAGCTATATACAGGGAGTACCAGTACCAGATCAATGTGGAGCTATATACAGGGAGTACCAGTTCAATGTGGAGCTATATACAGGGAGTACCAGTACCAGATCAATGTGGAGCTATATACAGGGAGTACCAGTTCAATGTGGAGCTATATACAGGGAGTACCAGTACCAGATCAATGTTGAGCTACATACAGGGAGTACCAGTACCAGATCAATGTGGAGCTATATACAGGGAGTACCAGTACCAGATCAATGTGGAGCTATATACAGGGAGTACCAGTACCAGATCAATGTGGAGCTATATACAGGGAGTACCAGTACCAGATCAATGTGGAGCTATATACAGAGAGTACCAGTACCAGATCAATGTGGAGCTACATACAGGGAGTACCAGTACCAGATCAATGTGGAGCTATATACAGTGAGTACCAGTACCAGATCAATGTGGAGCTATATACAGGGAGTACCAAACTTTTGAAAGGTAGGATATATATGATATAGATATTTGTCAAATATATATATGGCCATTGGAAATGATGCAGACAATTACATTGATGGAAGCCAGATTCTATCTGCAATATTGAAGCTGATCTACTCCCAATTTTTATTTAAAAAATTAACACACTAAATGTGATCAATTAAACGCATGTCTATTTAGACTGTAGTCTGACTCGACCATGTGATGTAGGCTATCAGTCCCAGGATGGCGAAAGAGACCCAGATAAGAAGCTATACCAGGCTGTTATAAGACTGAGAATCAGGACGCCCCTCCACAGCCCCACACACAAACACATTTTAAAAGGGATGCTAGTGAGAGTCTGATCCATGTGTGTCCTCATAAGTCTGTGAGGGAAAAGCTCTAGCCATCTTCAAACCTTTTCATACAGCGTTAAATAGTAAGGACACTCAGAACACAGAACTGCAGCCAGGTTCCTCAGGGTGTGTCCCAATAATACAGGGTTTATATACAGATGTAAGCAAGATTTGAAGTAATTATGTTTTAGTCAAATATTATATCTGTTTGGTCTTCTTGCAGTCAATTTGCAGTCTACAAATGATTTGTAATTACGTTCTGGCCCCCCGACCGTCCGCTCAAGAAGAAATCAGCCCGCGGCTTAATCTAGTTGATGATCCCTGCAATAATATCTCCTTTCTCCTGACGTTTGCACTTATTTACTTGTTCCCCACAAATCCAAAAGCATTGGAAACACACACCTGTTTAGGTAAGGTGCTGGCTAGGCGAAATTCCACCATATTAATTATACCAGCAATTTTCTTTCAAATCAGTGAAGGGACATGAACAGCTGCACACTTTGGGAGAAAGGAGCGATAATTGGGACTCACTCCTTGTTATAATGAGAATGGCCCCTCACACTTCATTAGGCAGCCTCTACCGTAATGAGGTGGTCTGAAACAAAGTATCCAATATGTGCGTCCTCCTTCCTATCCCCCAAGAGATCTGTGTGATTTTAATACCAGCTCAGTTTATTGGCATGCTGAGTCATGGGCTATGTCCCAAACGGCACCTTATTCCATATGTAGTGCACTATTTTTGACCAGGGCCCATAGGGATCTGGTCAAAAGTAGTGCACTTTATAGGGAATATGGTGCCATTTGGACGAGGACCATGGTTATTCCGCTTCAGAGGCTCTGGGTACAATCTTTTGCTCCAATCTCAACTAGCACTCATTTGAGGCAGAGTATTTCTGTGAAACTCTATGGGTTCATCTTCTACTGTTTGAAGTTGAACCAATGCTCTGTAGACTACTGCTCGTGAGCTCATTAATCAAATTAAATCAAATGTTATTTGTCACATGCACTGAATATTAACAGGTTTAGACATTCCGGTGAAATTCTTACTTACAAGCCCTTAACCAACAAAGCAGTTTTGAGAAAATAGAGTTAAGAAAATATTTACTAAATAAACCATAGGAAAGAATTAGATAAAGTGATACAAGTTGGGCTACTGTATATTTCTGACTAGTGTCTTTTCATTACAAACAGGGAAGCAGTAGTGAAATAGGCTGCACATGGAGTATAACTGTAGTAGAATCAAGGCAGAGATAACGCAATCAAGATAAACCAGGATAGGCTAAGCTAATTCAAATGATCACCATGTCATTATCATCCGAAAACCCAAACCATCAACTGATACCCCCTGTATATAGTCTCGCTATTGTTATTTTATTGCTGCTCTTTAATAAAAAACATTTTTTTTAGGGGTATTTTTCTAAAAACTGCATTATTGGTTAAGGGCTTGTAAGTAAACATTTCACTGTAAGTTCTACACCTGTTGTATTCGACACATGTGACAAATACAATTTCATTTGATTTGATTTGACACAAACTATTCCAAATGAATGTGAGTCAATCTCTGTTGAACTGTCCTCTCTGGCCTCAGGGGACCCCAGGCATCTTTATTCATATCATTTGGTCCCAAGATCCTTGAATTGCATGTCACCATGTCTGTGCAACCTATTAAATAAATTAACCTACATTAGAATCTATGGTGTGGCCGGAGGTCAATCCTAAGGAACCAAAAGCAGGAGTATATTCATTAACGCACACCATAGAAAAATGTGCAACAAATGTGGACAAATTCAGTTAATAATGCCTCCCCTTTTCGTCCTGTTTGCTTCCGTTTGGTTCCCAGAGTAAATAAACCCCTGTTCTTTCACTGAACACACACTGTACTGTATAAAGCAGGGTTGGGGTCAATTCAGAATTTCAGAATGTAATTCAATTCAAACAATGAATCTAATACATTATCGGAAATGTATTTTTCTGATATTAAAAAAACATTAAGAGGATTATGAATTATTATAGACAACCCACAACAATCTTAGAATAAAAAAAATGAACTACATAGTAGTGTTAACCATAGAGGATGGTCAAATAAACATGATCATGTGTAACGTTTTTTTTTACTTGAAGGAGAGGCGGAACAAAACGCAGCGTGGTGGTTATTCATGTTTAATTTATAAAGACACTATACATGAATAAACTAACAAAACAAGAACTGTGGCAAAACCCAAAACAGCCCTATCTGGTACAGAGACAGGAACAATCACCCACAAACACACAGTGAAACCCAGGCTACCTAAGTATGATTCTCAATCAGAGACAACTAATGACACCTGCCTCTGATTGAGAACCATACTAGGCCGAAACATAGAAATCCCAAAATCATAGAAAAACAAACATAAACTGCCCACCCCAACGCACGCCCTGACCATACTAAATAATGACAAAACAAAGGAAATAAATGTCAGAATGTGACATCATGGTGATGTGTAGAATAAACAAGCCATTTGAGTTGCATTGGATTCAATTCTACTTCCTTTCATTCAAATTCAATTCAAATTCTGTGGCCAATTTTAAGTCAATTCAAATTCCAGAATTGAATTGGAATTAAAGAGCAATTTCTCAACTCGATTAAGAATTGACTCTAACCCTGGTATAAAGCTCCAGAGTCTCAGGTGATCGATTATGCAAACAGATGCTAAGAGAAACACTACAAACAAATCATTACAGCAAGCCAAAGTTACCGATCTGTCCCTCACACCATCTTATCAAGCAGATTTTTCCTGGCTGACACAAAGATTTGGCACACTAGAGAGAAACAGTAATGGAGCCTTTTTAGTAGGCAATCAAATCAAATCAATTTATATAGGCCTTTGTACATCAGCTGATATCTCAAAGTGCTGTACAGAAACCCAGCCTAAAACCCCAAACAACAAGCAATGCAGGTGTAGAAGCACCAGCATTGATTAGGTGGAGAAAGCCTATAGGGAAATAATAGTTTTTTTGTAGTTTTTTTTTGGCTAACTGCTGAAAATAAGGTCTGTGGTAAATACAGGTTTAGGAGATCTTATGCGTTTTGTTTTATGACATAATCTTCATCAGCTAACGTCACCTTTTTTTCTGTAATAAAAAAGCGCAAGAGGCACATAAAGGCTTCATAATTCATAAAGGTCACGTTAACTGGCTGATATTATCCGAGAACAAAACACATAAGATATCCTAAACCTGTGTTAACCTTGGACCTTGTTTTCTGCATTTTTCCCAAAACCCTAATCTTCCCCCATTTATTTTCCCCATAGAGATTTCTGAACAAACCAGAGGTAACTCATTTGCGGGTTTTAGGATGACAAGCTGGCGAGTTATATTAGCCTAGTTCAGTGGTGGCTGGAGGGAGACATGTTAGGTGGATGGGGTTGGGAAGGGAGTGGGAGGTTGGGGTGGAGCCTCACTTCTTTTTCTTCTTCTTCTTTTTTCTCTCTTTGCATACTAAATGTATAGTTAGTTTTCGGCTCTGTGAAGGAAATGTGCACTTCACACTCCGACCTGTTAAAGGCAGCAATACACGACAAAGCATATAGTCTGCCGGAAAACTACACGAAGAAGAATGAGGTCAGCGGTAACTGAGAGCACAGAGTAGGAAGCGAATGTTGTGTAAGTTATGTACCAGAGGCACGTCATGTAACTTATTAATTTTAGTTATCAAGATAAAGATATTTTGGGATTTTCGTTCGTGCATAATTTCGGGTAACGCTCTCGTAGCTTCATGGTAATTCATTAAACCTTTAAGGTATTTCTATGAGTGTGAATGTTTAATGAATAGCTACATGTCACCTCAACGCTGACATTTAATAATTATCGTACTATTGACATGTAGGCCTTACGTTAGACAGTGCATGAAGCCATTTATACTTTTCTACACAGTTGATTTGCTAGACATTTCAGTAGGGGGGTAATAACATTCGATATGGGCTCTGTCAAAGTCACGGCGTGCTGCAGGCAGCTATTTTTGCCCCATGCAAGAGCACTTGCTTTAACTACAAAGATGGCTAGTTCTGGGAACATCATATGCTCCCTCCGAAGAAATCTCAGCTCCTCTTCGAGATTGCGGTCCAGCATGCCAGCTTGGGTGATTGACGAGTATGGCAACAATGGGGTACTGCGGTTCACTGAAGATGCCACAGCTCCCAGTGTCAACTCAGCAAGTGAGGTCTTAATCCAGGTCCACGCTGCAAGCCTCAACCCTCTCGACATATCCATGAGGAGTAAGTATAAGTCTATAATGTCAATATGCTCATTGTCATATCTCCTTTCAGTCAGTTGCATTAGCTGTCATGGGAATAATTTTGCATCTATATCACAATTGTTTTACTAATCTGTCTGTTTATATTTCTCAGGAGGGTATGGGTCAAATCTTCTGAAGCTGAGACGGGACCCGGTGTCTTTGGGTCAGAACGGCGGCGAGTTTCCCATCATACTGGGTCGGGATGTCTCTGGCGTGGTGTTGGATTGTGGGTCGGGAGTGACCCATTTCAAACCAGGAGATGAGGTACGTAGTTGAGCATCTCTGATGTGGCCTTGTAACAGTCATTAGGTCTGACCGTAGCAAAACGTTTTGCAACGGAAAATGAAAATGGACATTTGTTATTGAACAAGTCCAAGTTGTCTCTCCAGTTTTTACTCGGGTTCCTTAATTTGGTGTTTACTGAACACAACCATGCTAAGTCGGGATGGCATGCACAGTGCCTTCTTGTGACATTCAAGAGAACAGCCGTTTTGCTGATAGAATGAAAACGCACCTGGCCATACTTTTTACCTACTGGGAAAGTATTTGCATTGTTGGCAGGAATGAAACAGGTGTTGTTTTTTTGTTCCACACTTGTCACACTCATTATCTGATACCTTGTTTATCAAGTAGGATTACAGAGATACCCTTAGAATGTATTTTTCCATCCCTAGTGGTTGTGGCTTGGCTGGCCCCCTCAGCAGGGCCCCGTCTGGGCTCCTCTGCTGAGCCTCCGCCGGGCTGCAGGTGGTGCGCAGAAACTCGTCTAGTCCAAACGTTCTAACTGTCTGGTGGTTGCCTGTCTGCTTATTGTAACAAGTTTGATTTTGTTTTTAGAGGACTTTGGCGTTGTTTTGTGTGTTTCGTCTGCATTACGATGTTATTGTAAATAACTGATGTGTTGAAATTATAATTTTTTTGAAATGATATATATATTATTTTGTCTGTTTTTTTGTGTGTGTGTTGTGTTTTTTCTTCTTCACAGGTGTGGGCGGCCGTCCCTCCATGGAAGCAGGGCAGCCTAGCAGAGATGGTGAATCTGACAGAGTATGAGGTAATTCTACAATGGCTGTGTATGCTACGTGTACATTTTTATTAATGCAATGACATAGGGTGGTTCTCAGCTAGTAGAGCATGTCCCCTCCGACGCCAGGATAGTGGTTTTGATTCCCGGGACCAACCGTCCATAAAATGTATGTATGTATGTATGTTTGGATAAAAGTGTCTGCTAAATGGCATGTATTGTTATTCTGAATTGTTTTCCAAACAGGTTTTCATTCATTGTGTTATCCCATTATACATGTAGAAACTGAATTGTTTCATGAAAATCTATCTTAGTCTTTGTAAGACAGACCACCCTCTTGGTGTTCAGTCGTCTGCTGAATAGAAAAGAACATGGGCTTCTTTCAGATTTGAATGGCTCTGTTATAGAGGAGAATATTAGCTTATTTTAATGGCTCTGTTATAGAGGAGAATATTAGCTTATTTTAATGGCTCTGTTTTCAAACAAATGGAAGAACCAGGGGGCATCGCTTTCTATGAACCCTTGCTTCAACTGAGAGAACGTGGAAAACAAACTTGGATGAGGTGCAAGTCTATTATTATGTAATCATATTACAACGAAGTGTGCATAATTAATTAAGACTCACAATACAACTGGTTCCATGAGCCAGTGAAAGCAGCAATTAGGCTAGCCAGACAAACTGAGTTGTGGGGTGCATCATTTGTTTGGCACTTATCAGCATGCTATCCTGCTGTCCTGCTGTCCTGTCCTCCTGTCCTGTCCTCTGTTGTCCTGCTGTCCTGTTGTCCTGTCCTGCTGTCCTGTCCTGCTGTCCTGTCCTGTCCTGCTGTCCTGTCCTGCTGTCCTGTCCTGCTGTCCTGTCCTCTGTTGTCCTGCTGTCCTGTCCTGTCCTGCTGTCCTGTCCTGTCCTGCTGTCCTGTCCTGTTGTCCTGTCCTGTCCTCTGTTGTCCTGTCCTCTGTTGTCCTGTCCTCTGTTGTCCTGTCCTGCTGTCCTGTCCTCTGTTGTCCTGTCCTCTGTTGTCCTGTCCTGCTGTCCTGTCCTGCTGTCCTGTCCTCTGTTGTCCTGTCCTCTGTTGTCCTGTCCTCTGTTGTCCTGTCCTCTGTTGTCCTGTCCTCTGTTGTCCTGTCCTGTCCTCTGCTGTCCTGTCCTCTGTTGTCCTGTCCTGCTGTCCTCTGCTGTCCTGTCCTCTGTTGTCCTGTCCTGCTGTCCTGTCCTGTCCTGCTGTCCTGTCCTGTTGTCCTGTCCTGTCCTCTGTTGTCCTGTCCTGTTGTCCTGTCCTCTGTTGTCCTGTCCTGTCCTCTGCTGTCCTGTCCTCTGTTGTCCTGTCCTGCTGTCCTGTCCTGTTGTCCTGTCCTTGCAGCAACTCCAGTCGTTCTGCTTTCCCATCGTTGCCTGAAACAAAAGAAAGGGTAAGGGGAGGGAGGAGGAACAGTTAAGCACGGACAGATGTGTGTGTGAGAGTTTGTGCCGACTGTATGTCCTTCTAGTAGTTACCCTGTGTTTGTGTGTGTGTGTGTACTTGTATGAATAAAAATTGTATTTGTGTGCCCTCCCACCTCAGGTCTCCCACAAACCAAGGTCGCTGAGTCACAGGGAGGCGGCGTCCATCCCGTACGTGGCTGCCACGGCCCTGTCGGCCCTGGTCAACGCGGGCGGCCTGTGCAGAAACAACTGCACTAACAAACGGCAAGTACACACACATCCATACATGACCAAATTTCTCCCTCTCCCAGACATCGCTCCTGTTCTGTGACAGTAGGTCCTCCACCCTGTTCCACTTTGGCCACAAACCCTAGACCAACACTTTGCACTTCTAAAGCAGCGTTCTAACCAATCACTATACCAAAAAACATGGTCTTGGTTTGAGCAAGAGTAGCTTTACTTTAAGCGTCACGCAGAGTGACATCACTGCTGCATGATGCTCACTCTGGCGCTCGGCTAAGCAGCCAGCGATACTTTGTCTGATATAGGTGTTACACTGAACATAGATGGATCATCTTCTCTCTTTGAATCCTGACCTCCATGTCTGATCTCTCCCTCTCCCACCCTGTCTCTCTCTCTTTCCCTCTCTTTCCATCTTTCTCTCTCTTTCTCTCTCTTTCCCTCTCTCTCTTTCTCTCTCTTTCCCTCTCTCTCTCTTTCCCTCTCTTTCCATCTCCCCCCCCCCTCTCTCAGAGTTCTTATCACTGGTGCCTCAGGTGGTGTTGGAACATTCTCCATCCAGGTAAGGACCTTTCAGATATGACCAGCAGCTCATAGCACCAACACTAAAGACTCACCTCACATCAGCACCAGTGGTTGGTTGACCTTGTGCAATCATAGAGAGTATATACACATCAACACACAGCCACACAGAGAGGTGTCTCGCTCACTAAGTGTCTGTTTCCTCTGTAGCTGCTGAAGGCCTGGGGCGCCCACGTGACAGTGACCTGCTCCCACAATGCCGAGGGACTGGTGAGGGGTCTGGGGGCGGATGAAGTGGTGGACTACACGGCGGGAGACGTGGCCACGGAGCTGGGACTGCTGGAAAAGTGTGTTTTATTAGTTGGAATAATGTAAAAGTGTGTGTATCAAGGAATGTTTAAAACCCTTTTTACAACCCTGTGATGTGTCTCCTGAGACAGGGCCACAACACTAGAAGATAATGAGACAGGGCCACAACACTAGAAGATAATGAGACAGGGCCACAACACTAGAAGATAATGAGACAGGGCCACAACACTAGAAGATAATGAGACAGGGCCACAACACTAGAAGATAATGAGACAGGGCCACAACACTATAAGATAATGAGACAGGGCCACAACACTATAAGATAATGAGACAGGGCCACAACACTATAAGATAATGAGACAGGGCCACAACACTAGAAGATAATGAGACAGGGCCACAACACTAGAAGATAATGAGACAGGGCCACAACACTAGAAGATAATGAGGCCTCAAAGAGATCATGTATCGTAAATAAACCCTATTTTATCCATTGAGATTCTCCTCTAGTTTTGATCTGTCAACATATTTCTGAGACACGTTCCCACTCGAATACCACTTTCCCCACCGACTCTCTCCCTGGCCAACGTCATAAACAACATTACCCACCCACACAGCTGAGCAAGGTTGATTTGGCACACCTGCTCACTGATTCACTTCCTGGTTTCCATGGCAACATGGCTCAAGGACTAGAATGGGAGACTAAATGCTCTCCATTGGGGGAGGGTTGGGTGGCTGATAACCTTGTCTCAGTGGTCCTGAGTGAAGACACACTTCAAGCCCTTAAGCTTGGCTTGACATCTCAGTTTATCGTCAGGTTGACTTCTATATTTGTCTATTGAATAGCATGAAGGTATAGTACTTAAGACCATCTTGAGTGTTGTGTTGTTGTGGATCGGAGTCTCTCTCTTCCTCTTCCTCTTCCTCTCTCTTACCATGTTTACACTAGTGAATCAAGCAGAATTCTACTGCGCTGACCTGGTTACACATCCTCCATCTTAGTTGGAACCGTGCTGGACTGAACAAAGTGAAAGAAAGTACCCGAGTCAATAGAGAGTCTCAGGATAGTGTGTTAGACTTTTTCATTATAACCACTGTCTCCCTGTGTTCCCCCTCAGGTTCGACGTGATCCTGGACAATGTGGGCGGGGACTCGGAGCAGTGGGCCCTGGGCCTGCTAAAGTCTTGGTCAGGGGCCAAATACGTGACCCTGGTCACCCCCTTCCTGCTTAACACCGACTCCATGGGCTTGCTAGAGGGAGCCGTCCTCTCAGGGCTCAACCTGCACCAGAAGGCCATCACGGTAAGCTAGCAAAACAAGTTGATGCCGGCAGTGTGAACATTGCATACGTGTCACGGATGAGGTCTGAACTTCGGTCTTACGCTCGGGAAACAAACGTCTTAACCATTAGACCAAGTCGCTGGTAGGGCTACCTCATCACGAGAGCAGGAGTCCGATTCACCTCTGTTACATACGCAAAACTTCCGAAAATATCAATATGAAAGTTTAAAAAGCCTTTATTGTAACTTGACGAAACCAACCGACCCTGTCCCTCTGTCAGGGTGGGGGTGACAGGGGCCTTTTCACACCGCTGAGCTGGCTAGGTTACACATAAAACATAGTTGCTAGAACCATGCTGGAAAAGACAATGTAAAAAATAAAATCTGTGCTAATGCTTTACAATAGTGTGAAAAATAGATAAGTGAAACCCCTTAGTTTGGCCAGGGTGGGGCAGTTGGCACCATGTGACTGATGCAACCATGGCCTGTATGACTTATATTTTTGTTTTTATGAGCATTTGTCTGCTTGTTCTCATGTTGTCTTTTTGGTCTTGTTCGCTCCTTCTGTGCTGTGCACCTTCCCATTTACAGCAGATATCTGTAAATACAGTGGGGCAAAAAAGTATTTAGTCAGCCACCAATTGTGCAAGTTCTCCCACTTAAAAAGATGAGAGGCCTGTAATTTTCATCATAGGTACACGTCAACTAAAATCCAGAAAATCACATTGTAGGATTTTAAATTAATTTATTTGCAAATTATGGTGGAAAATAAGTATTTGGTCAATAAACTTTTATCTCAATACTTTGTTATACCCTTTGTTGGCAATGACAGAGGTCAAACGTTTTCTGTAAGTCTTCACAAGGTTTTCACACACTGTTGCTGGTATTTTGGCCCATTCCTCCATGCAGATCTCCTCTAGAGCAGTGATGTTTTGGGACTGTTGCTGGGCAACACGGACTTTCAACTCCCTCCAAAGATTTTCTATGGAGTTGAGATCTGGAGACTGGCTAGGCCACTCCAGGACCTTGAAATGCTTCTTATTTACACGGATCAGTCGTCCTGGTCCCTTTGCAGAAAAACAACCCCAAAGCATGATGTTTCCACCCCCATGCTTCACAGTAGGTATGGTGTTCTTTGGATGCAACTCAGCATTCTTTGTCCTCCAAACACAACGAGTTGAGTTTTTACCAAAAAGTTCTATTTTGGTTTCATCTGACCATATGACATTCTCCCAATCTTCTTCTGGATCATCCAAATGCTCTCTAGCAAACTTCAGATGGACCTGGACATGTACTGGCTTAAGCAGGGGGACACGTCTGGCACTGCAGGATTTGAGTCCCTGGCGGCGTAGTGTTACTGATGGTAGGCTTTGTTACTTTGGTCCCAGCTCTCTGCAGGTCATTCACTAGGTCCCCCAGTGTGGTTCTGGGATTTTTGCTCACCGTTCTTGTGATCATTTTGACCCCACGGGGTGAGATCTTGCGTGGAGCCCCATATCGAGGGAGATTATCAGTGGTCTTGTATGTCTTCCATTTCCTAATAATTGCTCCCACAGTTGATTTCTTCAAACCAAGCTGCTTACCTATTGCAGATTCAGTCTTCCCAGCCTGGTGCAGGTCTACAATTTTGTTTCTGGTGTCCTTTGACAGCTCTTTGGTCTTGGCCATAGTGGAGTTTGGAGTGTGACTGTTTGAGGTTGTGGACAGGTGTCTTTTATACTGATAAAAAGTTCAAACAGGTGCCATTAATACAGGTAACGATTGGAGGACAGAGGAGCCTCTTAAATAAGAAGTTACAGGTCTGTGAGAGCCAGAAATCTTGCTTGTTTGTAGGTGACCAAATACTTATTTTCCACCATAATTTGCAAATAAATTCATTAAATATCCTACAATGTGATTTTCTGGATTTTTTTCCCTCATTTTGTCAGTCATAGTTGAAGTGTACCTATGATGAAAATTACAGGCCTCTCATCTTTTTAAGTGGGAGAACTTGCACAATTGGTGGGTGACTAAATACTTTTTTTTCTCTCTGTGAGAGTGTGTGTGTGTATCTCTCTGTGAGAGTGTGTGTGTGTATCTCTCTGTGAGAGTGTGTGTGTATCTCTCTGTGAGAGTGTGTGTGTGTATCTCTCTGTGAGAGTGTGTGTGTGTATCTCTCTGTGAGAGTGTGTGTGTGTATCTCTCTGTGAGAGTGTGTGTGTGTATCTCTCTGTGAGAGTGTGTGTGTGTATCTCTCTGTGAGAGTGTGTGTGTGTATCTCTCTGTGAGAGTGTGTGTGTGTATCTCTCTGTGAGAGTGTGTGTGTATCTCTCTGTGAGAGTGTGTGTGTATCTCTCTGTGAGAGTGTGTGTGTATCTCTCTGTGAGAGTGTGTGTGTATCTCTCTGTGAGAGTGTGTGTGTGTATCTCTCTGTGAGAGTGTGTGTGTGTGTCTCTCTGTGAGAGTGTGTGTGTCTCTCTGTGAGTGTATCTCTCTGTGAGAGTGTGTGTGCATCTCTCTGTGAGAGTGTGTGTTTGTGTGCATCTCTCTGTGTGTGTGTGTGTGCATCTCTCTGTGAGAGTGTGTGTATCTCTCTGTGAGAGTGTGTGTGTGTGCATCTCTCTGTGAGTGTGTGTGTGTGCATCTCTCTGTGAGTGTGTGTGTGTGCATCTCTCTGTGAGTGTGTGTGTGTGCATCTCTGTGAGTGTGTGTGTGTGCATCTCTCTGTGAGTGTGTGTGTGTGCATCTCTCTGTGAGTGTGTGTGTGTGCATCTCTCTGTGAGAGTGTGTGTGCATCTCTCTGTGAGAGTGTGTGTGCATCTCTCTGTGAGTGTGTGTGTGTGCATCTCTCTGTGAGAGTGTGTGTGCATCTCTCTGTGAGAGTGTGTGTGCATCTCTCTGTGAGAGTGTGTGTGCATCTCTCTGTGAGAGTGTGTGTGCATCTCTCTGTGAGAGTGTGTGTGCATCTCTCTGTGAGAGTGTGTGTGCATCTCTCTGTGAGAGTGTGTGTGCATCTCTCTGTGAGAGTGTGTGTGTGCATCTCTCTGTGAGAGTGTGTGTGTGCATCTCTCTGAGTGTGTGTGTGTGTGCATCTCTCTGTGAGTGTGTGTGTGTGTGTGTGTGTGTGTGCATCTCTCTGTGAGAGTGTGTGTGCATCTCTCTGTGAGAGTGAGTGTGTGTGTGTGTGTGTGCATCTCTCTGTGAGAGTGAGTGTGTGTGTGTGTGTGCATCTCTCTGTGAGAGTGTGTGTGTGTGTGCATCTCTGTGTGTGTGTGTGCATCTCTCTGTGAGAGTGTATCTCTCTGTGAGTGTGTGTATCTCTCTGTGAGAGTGTATCTCTCTGTGAGTGTGTGTATCTCTCTGTGAGTGTGTGTATCTCTCTGTGAGAGTGTGTGTGTGTGTGCATCTCTCTGTGAGAGTGTGTGTGTGTGCATCTCTCTGTGAGAGTGTGTGTGTGTGCATCTCTCTGTGAGTGTGTGTGTGTGTGCATCTCTCTGTGAGTGTGTGTGTGTGCATCTCTCTGTGAGTGTGTGTGTGTGTGCATCTCTCTGTGAGTGTGTGTGTGTGTGTGCATCTCTCTGTGAGTGTGTGTGTGTGTGTGTGCATCTCTCTGTGAGTGTGTGTGTGTGTGTGTGTGCATCTCTCTGTGAGTGTGTGTGTGTGTGTGTGTGCATCTCTGTGAGTGTGTGTGTGTGTGTGTGTGTGTGCATCTCTCTGTGAGTGTGTGTGTGTGTGTGTGTGCATCTCTGTGAGTGTGTGTGTGTGTGTGTGTGCATCTCTCTGTGAGTGTGTGTGTGTGTGTGCATCTCTCTGTGAGTGTGTGTGTGTGTGTGTGCATCTCTCTGTGAGTGTGTGTGTGTGTGTGTGCATCTCTCTGTGAGTGTGTGTGTGTGTGTGTGCATCTCTCTGTGAGTGTGTGTGTGTGTGTGTGTGCATCTCTCTGTGAGTGTGTGTGTGTGTGTGTGTGAATCTCTGTGTGTGTGTGTGTGTGTGTGTGTGCATCTCTCTGTGAGTGTGTGTGTGTGTGTGTGTGCATCTCTCTGTGAGTGTGTGTGTGTGTGTGCATCTCTCTGTGAGTGTGTGTGTGTGTGTGCATCTCTCTGTGAGTGTGTGTGTGTGTGTGCATCTCTCTGTGTGTGTGTGTGTGCATCTCTCTGTGAGAGTGTGTGTGTGCATCTCTCTGTGAGAGTGTGTGTGTGTGTGTGCATCTCTCTGTGAGAGTGTGTGTGTGTGTGTGCATCTCTCTGTGTGAGTGTGTCTCTCTCTCTCTGTGTGAGTGTGTGTCTCTCTCTCTCTGTGTGAGTGTGTGTAATTGGTCAGCTGCTAGATTAAGTTCAAGGTCCAGACATGTTAAGAGAAGAGATGAAGAGATGTTAGAACGAGGAGCTCCACCCTCTCTCTTTGCGGGCAAGTCTATGGGCCGAATGTCCCCTTCCGAAATTCGAAAGATGTGAAATCGTGATTGGTTCAAATAAGCTTAAGCACGGGAACTATTGCTGTTTGTTGGCTATCAGTGCCCATAGTATAAAGACTGATCTATGGCACCATTCATGTTTAAGTAGTCTGCCCACGACAGATTACTGCTTTGGGGACTATGTAGTCCTCCCGAACATTACAAGCCTGGTAGGCAAGGACAATGACTCTGGCAGTGAGTTATAATAGTCACAAGACTGTCTGTGAGTTACACACACCGGCGTGGGGGGCTGCTGAAACGGTCGTTTTTAGGCAGTCAAATCACTAAATGCCTGTATGTGTGTGTTTGTGTGTGTATGTTTCCTGCCAAGCCTCTGGCTCAGGGCCCTATTGTCTGGGTGAGCAGCTGGCTGGCCATATCGGGCGACTGCGGGGCTAAAGCATGAGTCACACTGGACAGACAGACAGACAGACAGACTAGGGCTGGAGCTGGACACAGTACCTGAGAGAGCACAGCCAAATGGGGACCTCTAGTGGGCCAACATAGCCTTACTAGTCAGGCACACAAGTGGCACTTTCATAGCCTGTTCTGAGATCTGTTTGTGCCATCATCATGTCGTATCCTTGTCATGACGATAACTTGACATGTTTGGCATAACAAGGTGTTGACATATTCTACCACATTCACTTATTTCTGGAGACACATAGTATAATGCCACCACGTGTTAACTTAGCATTATTATGTGACTATGCAGTGTTGTATAGGATGTGTCCACTGCATGAGATGGTGCTACCAAACAGTCATTATCAAGGTCATTTACCAGCGTTTGTGCTTGCTGTTCATATTTAGTCCCTGGTCGGTTTTCTGTATGTTTATGGCCTTTGGGGACAATAAAGATGTATTGAATTGAAGTGGGATAGTATCTTGACGTTCAGATCTTTCCCTGTCAGAACATGTGTAACGGGGTGTTCTACCGCTGGGGGTTCTACGCTCCAGACGGCCCGGCGCTGGACGAGGTCAGCCAGCTGGTGGATGCCGGAAAGGTACTGCTACTGCATTCTCTAGTCTATAACATCCTACAGTAACTCATTTCTACAGATGGAAACTAGCCAGGTAGGTGGGTCTATACATGCCACAGATTCCAAGCATTGTCCTATATTCAGAGTCCCTCTGTCTTTGTGTGTGGGCGTTCCCCTGTGTCGATGGCTGCGAGTCAGATTTGAACAGTGAATGGGTTTCCAACAGTGCTGAGCAGCCATTTGCTGAAGTGCCCCCCCAGTCACGGGTGTAATCCATACCCTTTTGTCCCAGGGATTATAGGGACAGCATGGCATTTTGGGGTGTGGGGGTGCCGTGCTGGTGGCAGGAATCCATTCACACAGACATACCTCACACACACACACACCCCAATCGCTGTCAGTATGGAGATAGATTTCTATCAAAATGTTTAAAATATATTAGTTGTAGGTCATGAATAGAAGATGCAACTTTTAAATATCAGACTGTAAATATGCCCATATAGTTTCATGAACATATGTCATGATCCAAAAGCAAATGAGTCACCATCAACAAAAATAAATAACAAATAAATGCAAGACAGGTTTTTTCTGGTTAAAACAGAACATTTTAAAAACATATTTCTTTCTTTGCAAACAAAAGTGGTCAAATATGCTTTCGTGAATGTGACATTTGACAACATTTGTTACTACACAGATTGCATTTATGACCTCCATTTGACATATTTGTGACCACTACTTATATTTTTAACATTTTATTAGAAAACTATATCTCCACAGTCTCTCACTGTGACGCCAGTAGCCGGTCGATTCATTGTTAATGACGAGACGCAGACGAGAATAACATGTTGGGTGGTGGGAGGGGGGGGGCACAGGATTGTCATTTCCTCATCACATTTTTAACACTAGCCCCTCCCTCTTTTTTTTTTGTTGACGCTTGTGCATGAATTTGGAGACGATTTGCACATGGGCGGTTGAATGTGTTCATAGATTACTCATGTGTCACATGGGCGGTTGAATGTGTTCATAGATTACTCGTGTGTTTAGGGTTCTCCTGACGTATGTATTAGTTTGCTTGGTTGAGGTCCATACACACAGCTCACTGCAAAAACAAGCAAGTCATTTCATTGGTTCCAGTTACACATAGTCATAGGGCATTTCCTTGAGGTGGTTGTTGATTGGTGGATTGTGTTGTCACTCCTTAGATCCTTCCAGTGGTGGAGGACACGTTCCTGTTCTCCCAGGTGCCCCTGGCCTTCCAGAAAGTAGAGCGGGGTCACGCCAGGGGGAAGACTGTGGTCACCGTGGCCCAAGAGGAGGAGGGGACCAGAGTGACTGAAGAGGAGGGGGAGACTAGTGACACACCAGAGCAAGTCAGGGAGGAAGTCAGGCAAGCAGCGCCAAAGAGCTAAACCGCTGTGATGTCAACACTAAGCATTGGGGCATTAAGGCACGCAACTGTTTTTTTTATTTAAACGCTTTGCAACGGACAACTTAAATCATTTTAGTTTTTTGGTCCAGCCCCGATAGTCCCACCCTGTCTTAGTTTTCTTACATTTGCCTAATATGTACAAACCTGGATATGGTTTGTCCATGTCCATCCTGTAGAACGCTGAACTCTTGAGCTCTACTGCAAAACACTGGTTGGTATGCATTGTTTGTGCTTTTGCAGATAAACTGCTTGTTTGAGAAAGGCAACATTTATTTATCTTATGGTTTGTCTTGTGTGTTGAGAATTCTTTATGGAAAAGTCAAATATATACATTTTGGCCTGCGCAATTGATTCATACTTTTATGACATGTTTTGTTAGGCAATTTGTTATTCCAAATATTCTAGATAACAAAAGATAATCACATCGCATATTTATTTACATAAGAACATTAATGGCAGAAGGGAATAAAATGTCAAAAAAATACATATTCATCATAAAATATTATTCATCAAACTCGTATATTATCAGATATTAAAGGGTAGGGAAAGTATTTCAAGTTTAGTGTGACTCCATTTTTTCCCATAATGTAGCAATGAATACTATTGTTTTGTCCCTGTTTGTTCGTGAAGAAGTAATGTGATATTATAGATTATCCTGGAAATTTGATATATTTTTCATCTTGACCTCAGAGGAAAGATTATACTGTATATAAGCTTCTCTTCCAGCAGCAAATGTTCTGTTCCTGAGGCATCTTGTCCTTGAGGCTTGTATGGGGCCTACGCTGCAGCTGCGCCACAGAGCGATGATGCCCCTCACCACACTGCACCTCAAAGACTACACCTAGTTCTTCCCTCTCAAAACAAGACCTCAGAGAATCTCCACTGTCCATCTTTGGTTGGGTTTGTTTGGATCAAACGCGTTGAGAATCACCTGGTTTCTGTCATAGTGTTGACCACCTGCAAGGACAGACAAAATGATTTGAGTTGTGCCTTGTTTAAATACAACGTGTCCCTTCCTTCCTTGGGCCAATCACTGATCTGCCAAGGTTGGATCAGTGAAAGCTCAATGGAAACGTTGCCTGAACTTATCCAGACAACATTGCCTTATCTAATAACTTACTGATTAGTGAATACCTCAAAGAAGGGGAAAAGGAGGGGCAAATTTGAGGGGGGTTTTCATAGCCTATCAGTGAATCCCAAAACACCCCCTGGTCCCTACCAACTCTCTTGGAAGGCCCTTCCTTGGGACTTGTGCATATGGCGGAGGCGTGCGCAAATGGAGGAACGAGGAGAAGGGAGTGATTTGAGATTCAGCCTGTCTGTCTCTGAACTTGTCACAAGCCTACTTGATACTGATTCCAACTGCAGCCCATTGTCATGTCTCTGTCCATCCACAAGGTGTCGCTAATTCACAATTATTCTCGTCAAGTTACCTAATCTAAATAAAACCCCAGATCTGAATGAAGTGAAACCAGTGAACAATACAACACACAGACTAGTTCCTGGAGCTCTGAGAGGTAGAAGCATTATTGCAATAGGTTTCTCTTTCCTTCTGATTGGCTGGGTGGCAATGTTGTCATATTGCTCCGACCTATCAAATCCTCTCAGATCTACAGGAGTGGCATTCCATATTTGTTGTTGTTTTTGCCTCACCTTTGACCTCCAGGAGCAGGTCAGGGCTGGCGGTGTAGCGGATGAGGCCATCAGGCGTGATGCTCCAGCAGGAGGGTTGTTTGCCAGGCTCAGGTGAGAGGCCCATACGACTGCCTGGCATGGCCACGCTGCACGGAGCCACACAGCAATCCTCCTGCACCTGGCCAGACAGAGTAGAACACTTTATTATCCTCTAAAGAGGAAATCATTTGTACCGACATTCAATCACACACTTTAAATAAAGCATAAAAACTAGTTGAATGTTGTAATAAACCATATAAGTGCAACATAGAGCATGATGCTGTGAGACGTGGCAGGGAGTCCAGAGCTGCAGTACAAAGGCTGTCATAAACTCTCTAATTGAAGTCATGGGTTGGAAATTTAAAGTTCATGAAATAATAATCAACATGCTTACTCAAAAGTTCTACTCCCAAAAATAGTTGGGTGCAGGATCCTCGTCGATAGTCCATGAACAATGAAATGGATGGCATTCAATTTATGTGAAGTTACAAGGTCATTTTCAGAGTGCTTCTCTGGAACCATAAACTATAAGAACTGTTCAGTAGGTGTAGCCCACGACCAAGACATAGACTACTGTATAGACAGAATACTTAACAAATCCCCAAGAATTTGATTACCCAAGAACCAGCAGTACTCCAGAATCTGATTTAAATACCCCGACTCTAGTGCTTGTTAAGTCACAGTTTTACTGGCCTGTCCACCCTCTCTAAACTGGAGCTCTGCTTCCCAACCCGAGTCCGACGGGCCCCGACATTATACATCGGGTTAGAGCCGGGTAAGTCCTGTTTCAATTACATAAGGGCTCGGGTATCACTAATTTGATCATTAACATATTGAAGTTGAGCCAGTTGCTTGTGCTGTGCTGCACAGTAGTCATATCTGACTAAGATCATAACATGGTGTCAGAAGTGCTTCAACCTCGTCAAATATAAAACAAAGATTATTTAAAATAACGTATGTTCCTTGAGTTTAGTGACCAAAAGTAGCTAACAGCTAACTGCTCTGTCATGTCTCTTCGTTTGTTGAGCAGAGCCAGAGATACTTTTAAGGAGATGGAAAACTCCATTGGAATCCTATTAACGGCCATTGTGTACATTGCCCATGCTACATCAATGGGACACAAGGTCCATTCTGGGTGATTCTGGGACAAGCAGAGCTTTCTCTCAAGGCGTAAATGGGAATCAATTGAGTGCTAGCTCAAAAACCCAACATTAGCATGAATTTTGTCAACAAGAAGTACAATATTACAAATCTTCGGAGATGTGAGATAATTAACTTGCTATCTGTATAGCTTTGGAATTGTGACATTATGTACTTATTGAGGAAAATAGGCACATTTCTCGACTCGCACCCTGATTTTGAGAAGGGATTTTGTGACGATGAGCTTAGCAACCACGTGAGGCAGCATGTGAACGCGATTGGTTAACAGTCTGCTGGGTGGGGCGTTATACGTTCCTCCATTCATTGCCCTTTGCTATGGGTACAGAGACTCAAGAGTCGCCATGAGCAGAGTGCGTGTAGAGTGAGCTGGCTGCACGCAGGGAGCGATAAGAGTGACAGGAGCGGCTAATGGATTTACTAATGGAGGAAGTTACTTCTGATTTCGGGCAGGGCCTTACATTTGTCAGGAGCAATCGGGCCTGGGTAGGGTCTGAACGTCACGGGCCTGGGTAGGGTCTGAACGTCACGGGCCTGGGTAGGGTCTGAACGTCACGGGCCTGGGTAGGGTCTGAACGTCACGGGCCTGGGTAGGGTCTGAACGTCACGGGCCTGGGTAGGGTCTGAACGTCACGGGCCTGGGTAGGGTCTGAACGTCACAGGCCTGGGTAGGGTCTGAACGTCACGGGCCTGGGTAGGGTCTGAACGTCACGGGCCTGGGTGGGGTCTGAACGTCACGGGCCTGGGTGGGGTCTGAACGTCACGGGCCTGGGTGGGGTCTGAACGTCACGGGCCTGGGTGGGGTCTGAACGTCATGGGCCTGGGTGGGGTCTGAACGTCAAGGGCAAGGCTTAAAAATTCATGCCCCTGCAGGGCTTCACTCTAAACACCCTGTTGCCATGACGATGCTACCTTGCAGTGGAGATGTCCGTCCCGATAAAACCAGATCTGTTCGACTCCGCCCATCTCCTCCGTTGCCTGGATACGCATCAGCTTGATGTCATCCATCTCCCCAGTTACAGACATTAGAAGGCCCTCCTGGCTCCTCAACCGGAAGTGCACCTGTCGCTGCTCAGGTAACAAACACACACACACACACACACACACACACACACACACTGGATTAGGGTTCACTGTCTATGAACCATAAGTAGTTCTCAGTTCAACATGCTGTCAACGTATTCCTGTGTGCCATGCAGCCCCTGTGCTCACACAGAATATTATGCAAAGCTCCATTGATGGGGCCGTTACAGAGTAGTGCACTATAGAGGCCAACAGCGCACCTTTAAAAGGTATTTTCCCTGACTTTGGCAGAGATCACATTAACGGTAAACGCTGCCGATGTTGGCTCAAGTGTAAATTACCTTTAAAAATCTGTTATAGTGCGTAGCTCTATAACGAAACTAGGATTGGATCCTGGCTTTAATCTCCGTGTGCCCATATAATCATGTTATCACATTTGAGATGGCTTCTTACCTGGATCAGTGGGCGCAGGGATCCGATTCGCTGCCAGCTACTGAATGTTCGCCAATCGAGCACCTCGCCGGGCTTCAGCAGAATCTGAGCTCCGCGGTAGTTGATCCCCTCATACAGCACCCACCTGTCAATCAGAAGTAACCAAGTGTCAATCAAAAAGTATCAATACACACTAGCAAAGCTTAGTGTCTCACATATCAGACAAATAATTCCTTGAACTTTTCACTCGGTGTCAATCAAAGACGAGGTCAAAACACAGTTACCAAACTAAGCGTCTCACATATCAATTAGTGAGGAATGATTGCTTTGCCTTTTCACCCACTCAACCCCCATAGAAACTGGAACACATCAACACAGGAACATTCTGTCTGTGCTGATGTCATCGCTTTATCTGGATCAAAAGCTCCATTCATTTGGCCTCGTCCCATTTCTCTCCCTGCAAGAAAGTCCCACTCATGAGTTATAGGTCTGACCCTGCCGTGTCTCCTTGTGTTTCTGTGTGTTGCAGAGGTGAGTCCACATCTCCAGTCTGAATGTCACACACCACTGGGAACTTTCCACTGGTCTGGACCAAGCCTCACTACCTCATAATATCCCACGATTCCAAGACCCTTCCCTTCCAAATCAACCTTTATTTATACAGCACATTTCAGACATGGAATGCAATGCAAATTGCTTAAAAAAACTTTAATATTTACTACACAACAAACATAAGAGGATTAAAAAAAATAAAAAAATAACAATAACTGAAAAGCACCCTTAAGAAAAACAAAGCTAAAAAGGTGTGTTTTAAGATCTCTTTTAAATATGTCCACAGTTTCAGCCCCCCTCAGGTTCTCTGGGAGGCTATTCCAGAGGCCGGGGTCATAATAACTAAAGGCTGCCTCTCCATGCTTCTTGGTCCCCCTCAGGTTCTCTGGCAGGTTATTCCAGAGGCTGGGGGCATAGTAACTAAAGGCTGCCTCTCCATGCCTCTTGGTCCCCCTCAGGTTCTCTGGCAGGTTATTCCAGAGGCTGGGGGCATAGTAACTAAAGGCTGCCTCTCCATGCTTCTTGGTCCCCCTCAGGTTCTCTGGCAGGCTATTCCAGAGGCTGGGGGCATAGTAACTAAAGGCTGCCTCTCCATGCTTCTTGGTCCCCCTCAGGTTCTCTGGCAGGCTATTCCAGAGGCTGGGGGCATAGTAACTAAAGGCTGCCTCTCCATGCTTCTTGGTCCCCCTCAGGTTCTCTGGCAGGCTATTCCAGAGGCTGGGGGCATAGTAACTAAAGGCTGCCTCTCCATGCTTCTTGGTCCCCCTCAGGTTCTCTGGCAGGCTATTCCAGAGGCTGGAGGCATAATAACTAAAGGCTGCCTCTCCATGCCTCTTGGTCTCCATCAGGTTCTCTGGCAGGCTATTCCAGGGGCTGGGGGCATAATAACTAAAGGCTGCCTCTCCATGCTTCTTGGTCCTAGGCTTTGGGATAGTTAAAAGGCCATTGTCAGAGGACCTGAGGGACTTACTGGGCACAACTTAAAAGCATGTCTGACATGTATTGGGGTGCACAGTCGTGGACTGATTTAAAAACAAATCGAATAATCTTCAAATAAATTCTGAAACTCACAGGCAGCCAGTGCAGAGACCTTAAACCCAGTGTAATGTGTGCTGTTCGTCTGGTCTTGGTCAGTATCCGTGCTGCAGCATTCTGTATGTTTTACAGTACAGAGACCTTAAACCCAGTGTAATGTGTGCTGTTCGTCTGGCCTTGGTCAGTATCCGTGCTGCAGCATTCTGTATGTTTTACAGTACAGAGACCTTAAACCCAGTGTAATGTGTGCTGTTCGTCTGGTCTTGGTCAGTATCCGTGCTGCAGCATTCTGTATGTTTTACAGTACAGAGACCTTAAACCCAGTGTAATGTGTGCTGTTCGTCTGGTCTTGGTCAGTATCCGTGCTGCAGCATTCTGTATGTTTTACAGTACAGAGACCTTAAACCCAGTGTAATGTGTGCTGTTCGTCTGGTCTTGGTCAGTATCCGTGCTGCAGCATTCTGTATGTTTTACAGTACAGAGACCTTAAACCCAGTGTAATGTGTGCTGTTCGTCTGGTCTTGGTCAGTATCCGTGCTGCAGCATTCTGTATGTTTTACAGTACAGAGACCTTAAACCCAGTGTAATGTGTGCTGTTCGTCTGGTCTTGGTCAGTATCCGTGCTGCAGCATTCTGTATGTTTTGCAGTTGACCAATGGTTCCTTGGGTAGACCAGACAGGAGAGCATTACAGTAGTACAGCCTGCTTGTAATAAAAGCATGGATGAGTCTCTCTGTATCAGACTGAGAGAGAAACAGCTGCACCTTGGCAATGTTCCTCAGGTGGGAAAAATACTATTTTGGTCACATTTCTAACGTGTGATTTGAAATGGAGTTCATAATCTAAAATAACACCTAGGTTTTTTAGTTAGTTTCTGATCTTTTATTGCCTGTGAATTATAATCACAGACAACATTCATACAGTTTTAGAAACTTCACAGTGTTTTCTATCCAAATCTAATAATTATATGCATATTCCAGCTTTTAGGCATGAGAAGCAGGCAGTTTACTTTTTATCCAAGCTACTCAATACTGCCCCCCCCAGTCCCAAAGAAGTTAATTCCTAATTATATAGCCAGCATCAGCTGTGCAAAAGGGGGTTGTGATGGTGGTGCGAATGAGGATGAAACCTCAGTTCCAAATCTTCCTCCCTCATTTGATTTGTTGTATTTAAAAGTGTGCTTTGTAGCCTTGTCTCAAGTTTAACCAGGATCGGATCCACTCATTTCTTCCTTTGGACTCCACATCTCAGTTGTTCTCTGCTGGAGATCTGTTGGTGGATTGGATTGTCTGACTGACTACAACTTTTTGCATAAGGTATTTTATTTCTTTTGGTGTGATGTATACCATGATGATTTATGTGTTTAGTTGTAGTGAAGACTACAGAGATGACACACTTTATAGTTTTGTGGTAAAAGAGTTGATTGCAATCTGATTTGTATTAATGAAACCAGGTTTACATATCACTTTATGAAATGACAATTGAGTGACTGAAGTCACTTGGGTTCACTGAATTCCTTTACCGGGCTGGACTCTTTTAGGCCCGAGATACGAGACTTTTCTTGAGGAACCAGAGCTCATTGTTTGTTATTATTATTATGTGTGTGATCATTTATTTTTGGTAAGACAACCAACGCAAAAGAACAGTTGTTTTGCAGTTATTTCCAATGTTTTAAGGGTTTATGAAAAGTGTATGTCCATACTAACTTTTACATGAGTCCTTTGTATTGGTGTGGACTTGACGGACCAGACAGGACACATTACCTCACAAACCTCACAATTTTCTCTGATAGGCACAACCTACCTGGCACCTCTACAAACAATAACCTCAAGTCAAAACCGTTACAAATGTCAACAATGGGCCCTTGTATAAACAGGTGTGTGCCTTTCCAAATCATGTCCAATCAATTGAATTTTCTAGAAGAAAAAGAAACGCACACCTATTAAGACGAGGTGCTGGCTAGCGGAGTAGAAAACTTGAAAATAAAAGAGAGCCGCACACTCTAGGAGCTCAGATGCAAAAATGTAATTACCAACGTTGTGACTTTGCCATTGCAATTGTTTGTAAGCTTGTGTAGTCAAATTAATCTATGATCGTATGCTATCGTATGCTATATTTGTTGTTTGTATGCAGTTCTTTGTATGACATTTTAATATTTGATTATTAACCAATGATATCAGGCCACTCTTGGCCATGATTACAGACACCTGTGTCTTTTGACACTATATAAACGAGTCATCCCGCAGTGTTTGTGATTATACCCTGATGAAGACAGCTTGGCTGTCGAAACGTTGGTAATTAAATTTTTGCATCTGAGCTCCTAGAGTGTGCGGCTCTTTTATTTTTAATCAATTGAATTTACCACAGGTGGACTCCAACCAAGTTGTAGAAACATTTCAAGGATGATCAATGGAAACAGGATGCACCTGAGCTCAATTTCAGGTCTCATAGCAAAGGGTCTGAATACTTACAGTTGAAGTCTACATACACCTTAGCCAAATACATTTAAACTCAGTTTTTCACAATTCCTGACATTTAAACCTAGTAAAAATGCCCTGTCTTAGGTCAGTTAGATCACCACTTTATTTTAAGAATGTGAAACGTCAGAATAATAGTAGAGTGATTTATTTCAGCTTTTATTTGATTTTTTATCACATTCCCAGTGGGTCACAAGTTTACATACACTCAATTAGTACTTGGTAGCATTGCCTTTAAATTGTTTAACTTGGGTCAAATGTTTTGGGTTGCCTTCCACAAGCTTCCCACAATAAGGTCAATGAATTTTGGCCCATTCCTCCTGACAGAGCTGGTGTAACTGAGTCAGGTTTGTAGGCCTCCTTGCTCACACACTTTTTCAGTTCTGCCCACACATTTTCTATAGGATTGAGGTCATGGCTTTGTGATGGCCACTCCAACACCTTGACTTTGTTGTCCTCAAGCCACTTTGCCACAACTTTAGAAGTATGCGTGGGGTCATTGTCCATTTGGAAGACACATTTTCAACCAAGCTTTAACTTTAACTGGTGTCTTGAGATGTTGCTTCAATATATTAAACATTTTCCAGCCATCTATTTTGTGAACTGTACCAGTCCCTCCTGAAGCAAAGCACCACCACAACATGATGCTGCCACCCATGTGTTTCACGGTTGGGATGGTGTTCTTCAGCTTGCAAGCCTCCCTCTTTTTCCTCCAAACATAACGATGGTCATTATGGCCAAACAGTTCTATTTTTGTTTCATCAGACCAGAGGACATTGCTCCAAAAAGTACCATCTTTGTCCCCATGCAGTTGCAAACCTTTTTTATGGCGGTTTTGGAGCAGTGGCTGAGCAGCCTTTCATGTTATGTCGATATAGGACTTGTTTTACTGTGGATATAGATATTTTTGTACCTGTTTCCTCCAGCATCTTCACAAGGTCATTTGCTGTTGTTCTGGGATTGATTTGCACTCTTCGCATCAAAGTACGTTCATCTCTAGAAGACAGAACGTGTCTCCTTCCTGAGCTGCGTGGTCACATGATGTTTATACTTACATACTATTGTTTGCACAGATGAACGTGGTACCTTCAGGCGTTTGGAAAATGCTCCCAAGGATGAACCAAACTTGTGGAGGTCTACAATTTTTTTCTGAGGTCTTGGATGATTTCTTTAGATTTTCCCATGATGTCAAGCAAAGAGGCATTGAGTTTGAAGGTAGGCCTCAATTCACCCACAGGTACACCTCCAATTGACTCAAATGATGTGAAGTGTATGTAGACTTCTGACTTCAACTGTATGTAAATAAGGTATTTTTTTTTTTTTTTTTTTTTTATAAATTAGCAAACATGTCTAAAAACCTGTTTTCGCTTTGTCATTATGGGGTATTGTTTGTAGATTGAAGATTTTTAAGATTGATTTTAGAATAAGGCTGTGAAGTAACAAAGTGGAAAAAGGGAAGGGGTCTGAATACTTTCTGAATGCCCTGTAGATGCCAAGTTGCTCTCTCAGAATATCATAATGGACCTGCAACTTTGACTTTCTCCACTTCCGCTCTGCAACTTCTCTTTAATTGATTAGTTTCCTCACGCATCCAAGAGCCTCTCCGTTTGGCTGTGGCCCTTTTCAACTTTACTGGAGCTATGGCATCAACAGTTGCCTTTAAATTGCAATAGAAACTATCAACTAAATCACAAGAGGAAGGCAGAATAGGTGGTGGAGTATTGGTCAGACACTCAATAAAATCTGTAGCATCTTCCTACTTGCTACTGACCGTGTGTTCTACACTAGACTGAACTCCTACTTCCTGCTGACCGTGTGTTCTACATTAGACTGAACTCCTACTTCCTGCTGACTATGCGTTCTACACTAGACTACACTAAACTCCTGCTGACCGTGTGTTCTACACTAGACTAAACTCCTACTTCCTGCTGACCGAGCGTTCTACACTACACTAAACTTGATGCAACATTTCCAAAACTGTGAACTGTGCAATAGTAGCTCCAACTATAGTCACCTGATCTTGTCTGTTCTACACTAGACTAAACTCCTTCTTCCAGCTGACAGTAGGTTCTACAATAGACTCAACTCCTCCTTCCTGCTGACTGTGCGTTCTACACTAGACTAAACTCAATGCAACATTTCCACAACTGTGAACTGTGCAATAATAGCTCCAACTATAGTCACCTGATCTACTACCCACGCAGGCGACTTGTGTGAAGTGTACTTGGCTCTGTGTTTACAAAAGGTTGATTAACTGGTCTGGGGGTGTGAAGTAGTGTTATGACTCATGAGAAACCTTTTGGCATTTCTAAATACTGTGATTAATTGGCACAGTGTGTGAACTGCTTGTATTAAGTGTTGAAAGAAAGACTACAAATGGGTTGTGTCAGTTGGATTAAGGACTACACATGGGTTGTGTCAGTTGGATTAAGGACTACACATGGTTGTCAGTTGGATTAAGGACTACACATGGTTGTCAGTTGGATTAAGGACTACACATGGTTGTCAGTTGGATTAAGGACTACAAATGGTTGTCAGTTGGATTAAGGACTACAAATGGCTGTGTCAGTTGGATTAAGGACTACAAATGGCTGTGTCAGTTGGATTAAGGACTACAAATGGCTGTGTCAGTTGGATTAAGGACTACAAATGGCTGTGTCAGTTGGATTAAGGACTACACATGGGTTGTGTCAGTGGATAAAGGACTACAAATGGCTGTGTCAGTTGGATTAAGGACTACAAATGGCTGTGTCAGTTGGATTAAGGACTACAAATGGCTGTGTCAGTGGATAAAGGACTACACATGGGCTGTGTCAGTGGATAAAGGACTACACATGGGCTGTGTCAGTGGATAAAGGACTACAAAGGGCTGTGTCAGTGGATAAAGGACTACAAATGGCTGTGTCAGTGGATAAAGGACTACACATGGGTTGTGTCAGTGGATAAAGGACTACACATGGGTTGTGTCAGTGGATAAAGGACTACACATGGGCTGTGTCAGTGGATAAAGGACTACAAATGGGTTGTGTCAGTGGATAAAGGACTACACATGGGCTGTGTCAGTGGATAAAGGACTACAAATGGCTGTGTCAGTGGATAAAGGACTACAAATGGCTGTGTCAGTGGATAAAGGACTACACATGGGTTGTGTCAGTGGATAAAGGACTACAAATGGCTGTGTCAGTGGATAAAGGACTACACATGGGTTGTGTCAGTGGATAAAGGACTACACATGGGCTGTGTCAGTGGATAAAGGATCTGCTTTTGTGTCACACGACGGTGTCGTTTCTAACAGCTCCATAGAAAAATGATCTTTCCAGTTTGGTGTTCCTTTTATATAGTATGTACTGTAAGGATAGAAACACAACAGATCGCTTCCTGGAGAACCGTCAGTAGGATTCTCCTAGACACACACACACACAATCACTACCCAGCGACACACCCACCCAAAGAACATAGAGCTCTGTCTGTGGATAGGAAGGGCCCCAAAACCTTGTCCACAGGCTATTGTGCACAATCTGGGGAGGACTATCTGGTGCGTGAGACTAGGAGGCCCATGCATACAAATATGACCTTCGACAGAGAGACAGCCAGGCAGGCAGGCAGACAACAGACAGAGATATGAGGACAGACAGGCTGTGCTGTATGTACTCACATGCCTCCCTCCACCAGGACAGACTGGACCAGGCTGCAGCCTCCGGCAAGCTGCAGGTTAACCGAGCTTTCAGTCAGAACCACCCTCTTCCCCCGCAGACTTGACCTCTCAAACAGGGTGACAGAGGGCAGCGAGAACTCCTATGGGGAGAGAGTGAATAGGAGAGGGAGGGGATATATAGAGAGAGAGGAAGAGAGAATAGGAGGGGGATGGAGAGAGGAAGAACGAGAGGGAGGGGGATGGAGAGGAAGAGAAGGATAGAGGGAGGGGGAGAGAGGAAGACAAGGATGGAGAGAGGGAGGGAGAGACAGGGAGGGAGAGAGAATAGGAGAGGGAGGGGGATAGAGAGACGGGAGAGAAAGAGAAGGATTGAGAGCGAGGGATGGGGAGAGAGGGAGTGGGAAAGAGAGAGAGAGGTTATTTGTAGACCTGACAATGGTATGAGAACACCAACTCTTACCATTACTGTTGACCGTTTTATTGTTTGAATGACTAAACATGTTCATACATTTAAATAGTGACCTTCTTCGTTTGATACCGACCATCAAGCTACTTAAACGTCTCCTGAGCCCATATATACAGTCGTGGCCAAACGTTTTGAGAATGCCACGAATATTAATTTCCACAAAGTTTGCTGCTTCAGTGTCTTTAGATATTTTTGTCAGATGTTACTATGGAATACTGAAGTATCATTACAAGCATTTCATAAGTGTCAGGCTTTTTATTGACAATTACATGAAGTTGTTGCAAAGAGTCAATTTGCAGTGTTGACCCTTTTTTTTCAAGGCCTCTGCAATCCGCCCTGGCATGCTGTCAATTAACTTCTGGGCACACCCATTCTTCATAATCAATGCTTGGAGTTTGTTTGTTTTTGTTTGTCCACCCGCCTCTTGAGGATTGACCACACGTTCTCAATGGGATTAAGGTCGGGGGAGTTTCCTGGCCATGGACTCAAAATATCAATGTTTTGTTCCCCGAGCCACTTAGTTATCACTTTTGCCTTATGACAAGGTGCTCCATCATGCTGGAAAAGGCATTGTTCATCACCAAACTGTTCCTGGATGGTTGGGAGAAGATGCTCTCGGAGGCTGTGTTGGTAGGATTCTTTATTCATGGCTGTGTTCTTAGGCAAAATTGTGAGTGAGCCCACTTCCTTGGCTGAGAATCAACCCCACCCCTAAATGGTCTCATGATGCTTTACTGTTGGCATGACACAGGACTGATGGTAGCGCTCACCTTGTCTTCTCCGGACAAGCTTTTTTCCCGGATGCTCCAAACAATCGGAAAGTGGATTCATCAAAGTAAGTGACTTTACCTCACTCCTCAGCAGTCCAATCCCTGTACCTTTTGCAGAATATCAGTCTGTCCCTGATGTTTTTCCTGGAGAGAAGTGGCTTCTTTGCTGCCCTTCTTGACACCAGGCCATCCTCAAAGTCTTCGCCTCACTGTGCGTGCAGATGCATTCACACCTGCCTGCTGCCATTCCTGAGCAAGCTCTGTACTGGTGGTGCCCCGATCCCGCAGCTGAATAATCTTTAGGAGACAGTTCTGGTGCTTGCTTGACTTTCTTGGGCGCCCTGAAGCCTTCTTCACAACATTTGAACCACTCTCCTTGAAGTTCTTGATGATCCGATAAATGGTTGATTTAGGTGCAATCTTACTGGCAGCAATATTCTTGCCTGTGAATCCATTTTTGTGCAAAGCAATGATGACGGCACGTGTTTCCTTGCAGGTAACCATGGTTGACAGAGGAAGAACAATGATGCCAAGCACCACCCTCCTTTTGAAGCTTTCAGTTTGTTATTCGAACTCAATCAGCATGACAGAGTGATCTCCAGCCTCGTCCTCGTCAGCACTCACACGATGTGTTAATGAGAGAATCACTGACATGATGTCAGTTGGTCCTTTTGTGGCAGGGCTGAAATGAAGTGGAAATGTTTTTTTTGGGATTCAGTTCATTTGCATGGCAAAGAGGGACTTTGCAATTCATCTGATCACTCTTCATAACATTCTGGAGTATATGCAAATTGTCATCATACAAACTGAGGCAGCAGACTTTCTGAAAATTAATATTTGTGTCATTCTCAAAACTTTTGGCCACGACTACTGTATATAGATTGCCACTATTCCTATTGTAACCCTTTATACCAAACAATTGTCCAAAAACAATTATTTCATTGGATGAAGTCACGTGATTATGTGGATCCAATGTTTTGGATGAAATAGGTTTTTCTTTGTGCCATAGAAGGTTGACATAGACCAGGGATGTGTTGTGAGCAAAACATCTTAGTGGCTCACCTCTTGTCAGCAGAAAGAAGTTGTTTATGTTTTAGAGTTCATTTTTTGCAATTCTACACATTTTGCCATGCGGGAGGAGAGAAATGTTTGCAGTTTTTAATATGATATCTAAGTGACACTGACAACAACAAAAAACCAATGGGGGACCCCGGCAGGTTTTTATTTTATTTTACTAGTCAAGTCAGTTAAGAACAAATTCTTATTTTCAATGACGGCCTAGGAACAGTGGGTTAACTGCCTGTTCAGGGGCAGAACGACAGATTTGTACCTTGTCAGCTCGGGGATTTGAACTTGCAACCTTCCGGTTACTAGTCCAACGCTCTAACCACCAGGCTTCCGTGCCGCCGTAATTTGACCAAGATAACAAGTTTAGATAGCTGGCCGCTAAACAAATTTAGCATTCTGAAAAATGTTAGCAGCCATGGGCTAATTGACTGACTATCAATGACTGACATAACAAGAGTAAATCTGCTGATGCGCAACCACATTTCAAAATTGCATTTTGGGTAGTCTACTATTCGCAACATCAGAAAACGTCATCTTCCAATGCATTAACTTCCAGCAGAGAGATGTGAGTTGCAGGAACAGTGTGGAAATGTTTGGGATGTCTGTGCCCATCCCTGACATAGACATGTCTGTGCCCATCCCTGACATAGACATGTCTGTGCCCATCCCTGACATAGACATGTCTGTGCCCATCCCTGACATAGACATGTCTGTGCCCATCCCTGACATAGACATGTCTGTGCCCATCCCTGACATAGACATGTCTGTGCCCATCCCTGACATAGACATGTCTGTGCCCATCCCTGACATAGACATGTCTGTGCATCTCAAATGGCATCCTATTCCCTTTATAGTGCACTACTATATATCATATGGCCCTGGTCAAAAGTAGTGCACTATGTAGGGAATAGGGTGCAATTTACAACACAGAAAGAGAGCTAATAGATAGAGAACTCACAAAGCCAGTAGTCTGCAGGGACAGGACAGAGGAGTTGGGCTCCACGCACCCCATGGCCCTCAGATCAGGGTAGTCCCCCTCCTCTAACACATACATCCTCTCAGTGAAGCCCTGGCCCTCAAACGCCAGCCAGCTGGAACACAGACACGCACAGACATGGCGATTATCATTATTTTTCTTCACCATTTTAACAGCAAATGTATAAAAGTATAGGCATCATTATAAAACTGTAGATATAAATGACTGTTGCCAACAGTAACTTCGTCTTGCAAATGATGTAGCTAATGGTACAGGAACGATACTGTACGCGTTACAATCTGCAGATTACGTTGGATGAATAACAAGTACGACACTCACCTGCCAGCCAGCACCTTGCAGGAGCCCAGGGAAAAGCCGTGTGGCAGGGCAGAAACACTGTCCTCCACAACGTGGACAGAACCCTGGAACCCCGGCTCCGAGAACAAGTGCATCTGAGACACATAACGGATACACTGTCAGATTCTGTCAAATATGGGGCTGTCATGGAGTGGTTTACAAAATCTATGACAAAGAAATGTAGGTTGGTCCTGTTGCATTTGGTTGACATACCTTAAACTTGGAGGAATTTTCCAGATTATCCTAGAAGAGACCACAAATGAGGGCATTATTGAGAGAACTGAGGAAATAATTAAACAATTATTGGATCAGTGTATTGGTCATTGATGACTTTGTTATCATCATTGGGATGCATCCCAAATTGGCACCCTCTTCCCTAATGTAGTGCACTATCAAGTCTCTTTAGATCATCATTATCCCATACTGTATGGCTCATGTCATTCCCCCGACCTTGCCCCCTTTCCAAAAGGATATAACTGATTACAGAATATTTCAATTATTGAATATTTTATCATGTTAATCATTTATTGTTTCAACATTAAAACTATATTATATGATTAGTTTATCATTAGCTATATGATTAGTTTATCTTACCAAAATGACGGGCATGACGGATGCGATCTTGGAGCTGAGGGCCCCCCAGTCTTCTGGGCTTCCGTAGAGGCCTTTCTCCAACACATACGCCTTTCCAGAGAACCCTGCCTCCTCAAATGCCACCCATCTAGGAGGGACACATGAGGACCGTATTCAGTACTGTTTCTTATTGCTCAAGTTCAGGTAGTGCCTTGATGTTTCAGTCCGAGGGCCAACATTTTGCGTGAACAGTTGGCAAAATAACAATAACATTTCAAACAGAAGTGCCAAAGACTGCAACTCGCAGTTGCGTCCACACTTGACTAAACTCAGGTTAAGGTTGAAGAAATTTGAGTAACTTTCCAGAATTCCCAGGTTTCCCAGAAATCTCGGTTGGAGATTTCCCAGAATCAGGGTTGAGTAAGCAGGAAATCCTCTGTGGGAATTTAGGTAAAGATACTGTAATTTGGCAACTCTAAACGCACATCATTAGAGAAAGGGAAATTAAACTGCGCTGCACATTGAGTTTTACGGTATTTTTTTGTGCTCCTATGATGGATGACGCCAAAGACAAAATCTATAACAACAAATAGATAGACGGAATCGTAATTAAGTAATTAAAAATTCATTACAAAAATTCAAATTAATTAAGTAATTAAAACCAAGGTTAATATTAAACGTTGACATTTCAGATCAAACATGTAGATAAGATACAGATAGTGGTTAATTAGCTCTTACGCTCCCACTCAATATTGTCTTTGATTTGTGTGTGTGTGTGTGTGTGTGTGTGTGTGTGTGTGTGTGTATATCACACAGCATAGAAAAGACCACAGCAGAAGCTGACGAGAAAGATAGGAGAGAGAGAGAATGATAGGAGAGAGAAAGGGAGAGAGAGATAAGGGAGAGAGAGTCTGCTGGGTTGAGTCAATGTCACTCCCTGGTCGAAGTATTTTGTGTTTGTCTTCGTTTATTTGGTCAGGCCAGGGTGTGGCATGGGTTTTTGTATGTGGTGTGTTTGTATTGGGATTGTAGCTTAGTGGGGTGTTCTAGTTAAGTCTATGGCTGTCTGAAGTGGTTCTCAATCAGAGGCAGGTGTTTATCGTTGTCTCTGATTGGGAACCATATTTAGGCAGCCATATGCTTTGTTTCGTGGGTGATTGTCCTTAGTGTCCTTAGTGTCCTTGTTCTGTGTTTATTTACACCAGTATAGGCTGTTTCGGTTTTCGTTACGTTCTTTGTTTTGTAGTGTTTGTTTATTAAACATGGATCGCAATCTACACGCCGCATTTTGGTCCGACTCTCCTTCCCACCTAGAAAGCCGTAACAGTCAACAGGTTGAGTAACAGAGTTTAGTCAGCACGACAAGGGAGAAGGACGATGGGGGAGAGGGACGACGGGGCGAGGCTATGTAGTACACTATAATAAGGGTTCACAACACTGTAACAGAACCAGAGACGTTCCTCCAAAAGCAAGTGGAAGTGCTCTGCTGCACATAGTGTACTCCACCCTGTTCCCAACTGACAGAGAGACCCAGGAAATGAGGCGTGGACTGAACTGAACGTCTCGGAGGAATTTTGGTCCCGTCTGAACGTGCCAGCCGGGGAGAGGCAGCCAGCCTACAGTCAGCCCTACAACTGTTCATTAGGTTCCAAAAACGAAGTGAAACGTGTATGAACAACCTGATCTTGAAATGCTTGTTTTTGTATTGCGTTTTTAAATGTTTTGGTACGGTGTGCCCTAATGAACAAGACCCTTATCCGGAGAGAAGGAACTTAAGATAACATACTGTACATGAATGAACATGCGTTAGACCTGCAGGCAATACAGGAAGATATTTCAGCCAAAGTGAGAAACAATTAGCTCGCACAGACACATTAGTAACAACGATTAGAGGGCTGCACATGCTGTAGGATACTATGTGTCAAGGTTCACTTTAAGTTAAACATCTGAGACTGAGATATGACGTTGCCACGAGCAGCACAACAGATGTTGCAGATGAGTGCGATGCCAGAAGATGCACTCACAGAGTAGCGCAGGGTATCTGTGCATGTTTCAATAGCTCCAACATGCGGAAAACAGCAGAGAAGTTTAAACAAGGCGCTTCAACCCTCTTAGTTGTAGCGGAAATCGGCCCAATATTGCTGTTTACTTGGTGTTTCACTGAAACTCTCAAGGTAGACTCAGCGAGGGGAGGTTGAATGCACGTCTACACATAGTGGGTTCATTTCTGCAACAACTTCATCGCTGTTTTGGCCCTGTAGCTAACACGATGTAGCAGCGTGAAGCACTCACACGCACATGTTTAGATCAATGGAGGCTGGTGGGAGAAGCTATAAGAAGACAGGCTCATTGTAATGTACTGGAATTAAATGAATGGAATGGAGTCCAACATGTGGTTTCCATATGTTTAATGTGTTTGATACCGTTCAATGTATTCCATTACAATGAGCCCATCCTCCTATAGCTCCTCCCACCAGCCTCCACTGGTGTAGATCCTCTGTGTGACTGTGTGAGAGCAAAGTCTTGCATCACAGTCATCCCACTATCTGCGGTACTGCTCGTTGCAACGTCATCTCGCTGAGTCTACCTTTTAACTATACAGCATCAAATATGCTTTTAGAAGTTGAATTGTAACTTTGCCTCTGTTTATTAGAACTCTACATTTTCAGCTTTGTAGTGTTCATTTTGAACTATGTAGTCCGCCAGGACACAGTGATAATAATGAAACTTACAAGACACCTGACCTGAGCTACTACAGATCACTGGAGTATTTAAATCAGGACAGTAAATGAGTGGGTAACAGTATGTAGACGTCTCATTACATTCACACTGAATAGCAGAGCACAGCCCAGAATTTCTGTAATGGACTAACTGTTCATTTTCATAAAAAAAACACACAAGACTGGGCAAGGTAGATTTAAAGCCACAATGGTCATTTCAATTAATTATCCATGGTTCCATAGGTCTGTATGAATTTGAAAGTGGTTACATTTCCCAAGTCCCATCCCCAAGTTTACCAAACAAAGTGACAGGGTCAGGCTGTTGAAATGGCAGATTGTAACTTTAACTGTGCACACCAGAGGTAGAAACTTACACTCCGCCCATAACGTCAACAGACTGCGTTTTCAGCCCATAGCCGGTGTCCTCTATATTGATGATAGGCTCTAAGATGTCGATGTTGGCACCCAGCTCGCCAAAGTCTCTCTCACTGAACATCTTGAGGTGTGGTGACATGAAATTCTGTCATGGGGAAATGAAACAAAGAACATCCTTGGTTCTGTCCATAGAAGTAGAACTACTAGAATGTACAAAACCCTCAGTTCACAGCCATTTGACTGGTACACTCATAGGTACACCCAATATGACTGCTGGTCCATCAGTCACAGAACATTGACCTGAATGGAATGGGGAAAGTCTGTTTTAGTACTGCATAACTAATTGTATGGTCATGGCATACCATAACAAACAATATCCTATCATGACTTACCTTTACATCATTGGCATGGCATACCAAACAACATCAAACATCCGAGGTGCCCAACCCTCCTCATTGACGAGAGCTCCCCTGCATGCTTTTGTTCCAACTCTAATATAGCATACCTGACTCTATTGATTAGCTGAATCAGGTGTGTTTGTGTAAGGCTACAATACATTCTTAGAAGAAAAAGGTGCCCGGCTGTCCCCATATGAGAATCCTTTGAAGAACCCTTTTTGGTTCCAGGTAGAACCATTTTGGTTCCTGGTAGAACCCTTTTGGGTTCCATGAAGAACCCTTTCCACAGAGGGTTCTACATGGAACCCAAAAAGCTTCTACCTGAAACCAAAAAGTTTTCTACCTAGAACTAAAATGGGTTATCCCACGGGGACAGCCGAAGAACCCCCTTGGAAAGACTGTAGAGCACAAAATAAGAGTGTAGAGCAAAACTTCTCCAAGAGGAGGATTGATGCTCATTTATAGCGGGGGTTCATCCATACTGTAATTCATAATTTCATACCAAATCGTACAACATTCAGTTCTTGGTCATAGCATGATACCTACAGCCAGTACAGGTCGTATAGATAGCAGCTGATCAGTCATTCCTCCCCAGTCCCTCCAGTCCAGGTACTCGCCTTCCTCCAGGACATGCTGGTGACCCTCAAACCCTAGTTGGTCATACCCCACCCAGCTGGGACAGTAAATAAAAGGGAATTAGACAATAGCTACATTGTAAGCACTGTATAGTATATTACTTCATATGTACAGTGGGGCAAAAAAGTATTTAGTCAGCCACCAATTGTGCAAGTTCCCCCACTTAAAAAGATGAGAGGCCTGTAATTTATTATAGGTACACTTCAACTATGACAGACAAAATGAGAAAAATCACATTGTAGGATTTTTTTATGAATTTATTTTCAAATTATGGTGGAAAATAAGTATTTGGTCACCTACAAACAAGCAGGATTTCTGTCTCACACAGACCTGTAACTTCTTCTTTAAGAGGCTCCTCTATGTGGGAGAACTTTCACAATTGGTGGCTGACTAAATACTTTTTTTGCCCCACTCTATGTTGCATCACTGACAGTACCATTTTGTAACATCACAACATGACACCTTGATTGTGTATTGTGTTTCTTAATAACCAGTAATAAAGTATTCTCCCACATAAATACATATGAATGTTTTGAGAGCTATATGAACTTACAGTCCTCTGAGGATCTTCACAGAGCCCACTGACTTCAGTCTGTTTGACTCCAGGTTTGATGCCTCTTCATCTCCTTCATCTCCAAAACAGAACACTTCCCCATCGATCTCCAGACAGGATCCCTCAAAGCCAGGCCGCTCATACACCACAGCCTGAGGAGACAAAGGTCAAATGGAGGAGGGAGCGGTTCAAAGGGTGTTTGACCCCTGATTGACCCCAAGACCTGATCGTAATGATTTGTGATTGGTTGTTTTTCAATAGTGTTTTCATAGTCAGACCAACAATACGTTAGTTGACAACATGCTAAAAAAGGTTTTAAATGATTTAAACATTTGATTGAGCCTGTCTGGGGTGCCAGAAGGGTTTGTCCTTTTGGGACTATTGTATTGGCTCCATTGTGCCAGGAAAACTCAATCAAACGCAGCTAAAGTATTTGAATTAACACATACTATTTGAACCCGGGACAACTTGAGGACGACAGTGAAACAGAATGTGATGGTAAAGTAATGGCGTACCTTGACTTCATTAGGATTCTCCACCTTGAAGGCACCCTGTAACAGAGATAATCAATCACAACAGCACTATAGTCCACTAATTAAAAAAGCACACAACATCGAGGTGGGAGTCAGCAGTATGCAAATTCTGCCATTTACGCACATAGCATTACGAACTGCGACGCTGATGAAGACAGATAGGAGATATAGTGAGAGATTGCACCGCCCAGAGACTGGACAAGCCTCATTCAGATTGAATGAGTGCATTCTGTCTCTGCGTCTGAGTAATTTCAGTATTTTGGTACAACAGTGAACTTAATAACCTTCATGTAGAGTGGTATAGGACATAGAAAGACGAGGCAAAATGCCATTAGAACACTTGACAATTGCTCACTAGTCATCCAATGTTGAATGCTTGTTGGCCAACAGCTCACTCACTAGTCAGTCATGACTTTGCACATTAATCTTATCACATGTCCATAAAATACATGGGTTAAACTACATGTCCATGAAGATACATGTTCATAAAGATATATACTGTAGCTTTAGACACATTTCCACAATTCAATAAAAGCTCAAATGTGGCTAAACGAGAAGATTATTCCAAAAATAAAGATATACTTTTATAGATTAGTTCATTCTTTGCGTGTACTGTTCTTCTGCCTTGGAAATGATTTGCTAGTCATTGGCACCTGTTCTTTTCAAAAGGTAATTAAACATTGAAAACAGAAAAAAAGGTAAAACAAAGGTTAGGAGATAGAATAAAACAAAAAGATAAATTGTAAATGAACACAAGCCTTGTTTGTTGTTCATCGTCCTTCTTACTTCCATTGTATTTTATGGACATGTAGTTTAATCCATGTAATTTAATGTGCAGTACATATGTAGGATATTAATTTGAGCCAGTTTGTTACAGCAGGAAATGAATCCTGCAGTAAAAGGATACAGAATGTGGATTATAATTCATGGCCATTTGTTGTAGGGGTTGATACCTTTTTTCGTTAAAGAAAATCAAATTACAAACTTTAGAAGCCTTTTGAAACCTTGAATACAATACAATTTTGCATTTCCTACTGCATTCTCGGCAACAAAAGAGTAATCAAATTAAGATCCTACATCTGTTATTGTGAGATACTGTAGCACCCACCATTTTGAGGGGTCTGAGGGATCCGATGAAGGGTGTGTTGAACCCCCAGGTCTCGGGATAGGGGTACTCTCCTTTCTCCAACACTGCCAGGAGGCCCTGGAACCCTGGGTCACTGAACACCAACCACCTGTGTTGGGGAGGAACAGGAATCCCTAAACATTATGTACACACCAATGGATCAGTCATCTGTTCTTCTAAGCAGGGTACCTCCCATTCCAATTCAGGCTAATCCAGACTTGAGATCAGTGTTTACATCAATTTATTTTACCTCTATTTAACTAGGCAAGTCAGTTAAGAATAAATTCTTATTTTCAATGACGGCCTAGGAACAGTGGGTTGATTGTTGATTGACAGATTTGTACCTTGTCAGCTCGGGGTTTTGAACTTGCAACCTTCTGGTTACTAGTCCAACGCTCTAACCACTAGGCTACCCTGCCGCCCCAAATCAATAAATGATTTACATGAATGTCCAAATTGTCTTAAATTTAAATCGGTCCACAGGTGAACTGAGATTAGATTCAAATAATGGGCAATTTTGAAATAATGGATTAAATTTCCATTCATCGCCTGAATTGATTAAACTGAAATGTTAAGTTATTGATGCCAATCCTGGTTCATATTATGCCTGTGTATCACACATAAAACATCAGTGATAGATTTACGGATAAACTCTATTCTCCATCCAATGCTGTGCTAGCTTCTTTTACCCCCAGTTCTGTACAATGCTAGATTACCTTGAGTGAGGCTAAGGAAAGAAAGACTGTACAGTACTCAGATATTCCGTGTGTGAGTCAGAAAAAGAACCGCAGGGAGAGTTGCTAAGGAAACACAGGCCAAAGTATTCAGGGAATAACATTGGTGTTGAGTTGATTACTGGCCTGGTTCAACTAGACTGAACGCTGTGCTCACCATTCAGTCTGGTGCCATGATGTACTGTATCATTGGTCTGAGGCTAGATGATCACTTCTTTGACAGCCACAAGTATTCAACTCTAATTTTAACTGCCTCCAGTAAGAATTTCCGGGATGGTCGGGCACAGAAAATAATGTTTCCTGAAAGGGGACTGTTCGATCTCACGTGCCTGTAAGTAAACCGTCTTTAGTCGCAGTTTGGCAACGAAGAGGGAAATGGTCTATTGTCTATTGTGGTGTGCTTCAGCTAGAAGCCAGGGCACACAATGTTCTGAAACGTACCCCTCACGTGGGAAAAATAACCTTTGAAATCTTTGCCAGATTCTTTCTTTCCTTTTTTCTCTCTATACCTCTTTCTCTCTTTGCTTTTACCAGTTTCTTCCCTCACCCCCCTTTCTCTACCTCTATATGTCCCCCACCTTTACCAGTCTCCTACCCCACCTCTCTCTCTCTCTCCCTCTCCCTCCCCACTTTTACCTTTCTCTCTATAGCATGCAGGGGAGGGGGGGCAGTAATCATTATCTGTCAGTGCTTTCTCGCTCTCCTTAGCCTGCAAATCAATTGCATTAAAACATTATTTATCCCTGAGGGGCAATCACTTTGAGCATGTGAATCTGCAACAACAACACCATGACAGCATACCACATGCAAGCCACATTAAAATGAACGCCTCATTCAAAAACATCAACATGCCCATCATTATTTAATCCAGTATTTCCCAATCCTGGACTGAAAGGGGTGTACGTTTTGGTTTTTGCCTAGGCACTAACACACATGATTCAACTAATCAACTTACGCCTTTGATTAGAATCATGTGTTAGTGCTGGGACAAAAACCAAAATGTGTACCCCCCCTTGGGTTCCCAGGACCAGGTTTGGGAAACAGGGTTTGAATCATTTCCTGACTCTTCTTCAATCCAAATTCTTTGAAATACTTTAAAAAAAAAGAAGCTTATCTGATCTGGCACTCTGAGCAGGCTTAGTTTTAAGAGTAAACAAATTATATTTGAACTCAGGATCAGGTTCATTACGGCACACCCCAAAAAGTAACACAACAATCAGCATTTCTTGTTGTCCCTCCCTGGTTCAATCAGTTTTATTCCCATTGGAACCTAATGAACATGACCCAGGTTTGGTTCAGTAGCAGCCAGAAGCGATGAAATAATTAACGTAGAGAATTAGGATTGCCTGGTCGCTCAAGGCTCCGAAATGTCATTATCTCCAACTGAAACAGTAATTGAATTCTCTACAATAGCAAGAGTTGTATTGCACGGCAGTATGTAATGCTGATCTCCCACTGCCTACCCAGATCTCATTAGAAGAACCATGAGGAGAATGCCTTGTTGCTGAGGAGGTTTACAACAAGAGCCAAGCAGCATACTAAACAAACTAAAGAGGTACCATAGACATCTAGAGGCACCGTTCAGGAGGACTACACTCACTGACAACCCAAAGGGATCAAAAAGGTACCATAGACATTTAGGACAGGGTTGGGCTAACTTTTTGTCTTGAGAGCCACATCAGGATTTCGAAAATCAACAGGGCCGTAGATTTATTTCTACCAATTTGTTTGTCAAAATCAATTTGGGGGCTAGGAAAAGGGCAGTTGTTTGAAAATATAAAGGTCCATTATAATTTCTACATACTTTTTAATCTAGTGGATTTTTTTTTCTTCTTTCAAATAATAAATAAAAATAAATAAAAGATGTATGCCGGATGTTTCAGTAACTACATATCTGGACGCAAGAGTAATAAGGCAGCATACCAAATGACACCCTATTCCCTATTTAGTGCACTGCTTTAGAAAACTGTCCATCCCGTGGGCCATAGTTTGACCACCCCTGATTTATGAGGAGCAAAGATGCACTTACACAGAGTGGACTGATCCACTGAACCACTACACCATAGACATTTATATGTAGCATTTTAGGAAGAGCTAAGATGCACCTACACCCAAGAGCAGGGTTTCCAAAAGCTCGGTCATGAGGCCCCCACGTTGTGGTTTTTGCCCTAGCAATACACAGTTGATTCAAATAATCAAAGCTCAATGATGATTTGGTTATCTGTGTAGTTCTAGGGCAAAAACCACAACGGGAACCCAGGACGGGTCACAGGAAAGGGCTTGGAATACCCTGCCCTAGAGTGGACTGAAGAGGTACCATGTAAATACAAACACCATTAGATACACTTACACTCCAGAGTTGACTTTGATGGAAGCTGTGTTCTGTGGGATACCGAAGGAGCTGATCTCTACTGTGTCGTCATGGTACGGTGCTAGCCTGCCGTGGCCCTCTGGTTCAGTGAACAAGTCAATATGGGGAATGCTGTAGTCCTACAGAGGGGAACACAAACCCAGGAACAGTCACCATACTGTGAAGGGAGAATTGTGATTGATTGCATTGTGGTAACACTTTATTTAAAACTGACAGATATAATGCTTTATGTAAGCATTTATACCACAGCATTGTTGAATACTTGTTTCTAATGACCTTTAAAGGGCATTCTAGAGTGCGCATTATGTTTCTCTTTATACAATGGGTGGGTCTAATCCTGGATACTGATTAGTTAAAACTGCATTCCAGAAGGTGTCTATTCCCCAAATTACCACCGGCAAAATACGTTGAAATGCCTGTTTACTCTGTTCTAATCTCACTGGGCAATCCACTGTCTCATCAGCCCAGCCAGGCAATTTATAAACTTGATCTCCGCTATAAAAAGCATCTAGACATTATCTCCCATTTCAACAGCGGTGATTTGTATAAACCTTGCTGCCTGTCTCTCTGAAATTTGCAACATTGTTTCAATATTGAAATTTGGTCTCCAGCTGACCATAGTAATGAATGTGTTGGGAGTCGGGATGAGACAGACAGGCAGGCAGCTTTTCTCAGCCAGTCAAAATCATGAATCAACTGGCATCATTTTTATGGATACATACAAAGTAATGTCAATAGAAAACAGGTCAAATTAAAGTTTGAAGTGATTGTGTTAGCTGTGTTTACATTTAGCAGATCCACTTATTGCAACTTACAAGTGAGTGCATACATCTTCATTCCTACTGTTCCCCCTTTGGACCCAAACTCACACCTCTGGCGTTGCCTGTGCCATGCTCTACCAACTGAGCCACACGGCTAGCTCCCTTGAACAACAGTGTCCTGACAAGAGACCACATTTCCTATGCCAGGCAAAATTGTGCATCATTATCTCATTGTTATGGATGTATCCAAATAAATGTCACTAGAAAACAGCTTAAACAAATGCAAATGCAGCTATTTTTCTGTTATTCTGGCTGCACTGTTTGACGTGACAGTAAGTTAGCCGTAGTTGGCTAGCTTGCAAGCAAGTGATAAGAAGATTGCAAGACTTAACAACTGGGTCAAGTCTCTGATCAGCCGATTTTGGTAGCAACCTTAGATTTGTGTCGGCACTATATCTCTTGGAAGAATGAAATAGTATGAATAAATGAATCAATCATTATTTGAATATATTGGTAACCCGTTGTATGAAAGCGATAATGCCCTCGAAGCCGGTGTTTGGAGGATATATTGGCACGGTTTGCCGGCCGTCGACTTAATAACACTCCAAACACCGGCTTTTCCAGCATTATCACTTAAGTAATGCACGGCAATAACCAACAGCTATGAGGTTCATTCTAATATGTTCTATGTTTGAGTTGCTTTTGAAATAAAAGTTTAATTGAAAACATCATTGGCATTGTTGAATTCGATTTTCATAATAGCAAGCTAGGAGGACAAACGTTTTGGTTAGCTAAGTTTAGTCCATTTGTTTGGTTACCAAAACATCTAATGTAGCTATCTAGCAAAGTTAAACTTGTTAGGTACTTCAATGGATGTTTAACACATTTCTATAAGCAAATTAACACATTTCTAGCTGCAAATGGGTTGTATTATAACCTTGGGATAAGCAGAATAATCAACTCAGGCCTTCTGTGGAAAATAATGCAACTCAGTTGACGGTCAGTGGCAGTCTGCTGTGCGTTGTGGCACACCTTTCATATTGTGCATTATATTTAACAGAACCCAAAGCCCCTCGTCAGGGTTGCCAGGTCTAGCTACATTTCTAACCAATGACCTCGGAAAACCAAGGCCTGAAAACTAGTCGTGCAGCAAGAGAGGAGTTGCCACATTTATCCAATAAACCTTTTACCCATAACGTTATCAAGTGAATTAAGAAGGAATATAGAAGTAATTTATAAGGATGTAGGCTACGAAGCAACATTTGGTTTCCATCAAAATATGACTTATTGCCAGTTTAAGAATATGTCAAAAGAGAAAATATACATGGCCCGTATCAAACTTTCCAGATTATTTTCCATCAATGTATGTCGATTTAACTTGTTTTGACTGCTATGTGTTTATAATTGCAAATCAACTTTGCCATGTTTTGCTGAGCTAGATCTAGGTAGCCTATATATTGCCCCTGATAGGCCAACATCTAATTTCAGGGAAAAGTCCACAATGAAGCTGACATTAAATCTGGAGAATGATACATTTGTGATAGTCTGTGGCCATGATCACAATTGATGACTTCAAATTTAATTAACTGACATGGCCATTAATAATTTCATAATAATACAAGGCTACAACAACAGAGTTATAGGCTATTTATTAAATATGTTTGCCAGCTCCAGGTAGGCTGCACAAGTGGCACAAATTGATTTGCAGCGACTCCAGCGATATCGTAGGTTCAACATATTTATTGTATCAAATGGTAGGCTACAGTAGCCTAGAATGGCATAGAAATGAATAGCCTACTTGATGGCCAACAGATGCAGATGTACCCTATCATTCTCCACACGTTTTCCCATAACAGAAGCACACCAGGGAGTTCCATAACTTCCAATTCAAATTTACACCCACGCTGCGCTCCAGACCCTAGAACTGAGCATGAGTAAAACTCCAGACCCTAGAACTGAGCATGAGTAAAACTCCAGACCCTAGAACTGAGCATGAGTAAAATTCAGTGAAATATACTGTACATTTCTTTGAGAGAAATGCCATGGCGGCCGCAGTTCAATTAGAAGTAGCCCAAAAACCTGCCACCCGCGACCAATACATTTTCACCAGCGACAACGTTTTCAAAGTAACCCAACTGGTGGGAAATCAGCAAACATGGCAACCCTGCCCCTCGTTGATTATCCCTTATGGAGTATTAGCCTTTATTATGTCTTATTATAAGGCTCATGATATGTTACGCTGTGTCTCTCTATGTAGCAACATTTACAGTGAGTGGACACTCACCCATACAGCCAGTCGGATGGAGCCGATGACCATTGGTATGTCGACATGGGGGTGTGAACCTGGCGGCCCTGCATCTGCCCAGACATTGGTTAGCTCAATAGGCCCCTCCTCTAGGGCAATGGAACGTCCCTCGAACCCAGGCCTCTCATAAAGCACCCAGCTGCAAAGACAGATAGGAGCAGGTAAACAAACACATAAAATATGAATAATAGAAATAGAATAATTTGAACAATATGATTATCTCTTTCTCCTAATTGATGTATTATTTTACATGTATTTGATTACTGTCGCATTGATTATGGATGATCTGCATTAAACATATTCGCGTGAGTGGGAAGACGCTGAGAGAGGCATTCCCCTGGAGAGGGGAAACCGGAGTTAACCAGGTATTCCATGACTAAAATCCATGTTTGGTAAGCAAGTCTATAATTGCATCTGTATTTAAATGTAATTGCAGATGATGTTGTTTAAACCTCTAAAGCAGACCTTTGACCTGTTATAAGTGCTGATGTGATAATTACTTGTAATCTGTACTAGAGGTCGACCGATGAATCGGAATGGCCGATTAATTAGAGCCGATTTCAAGTTTTCATAACAATCGGAAATCGGTATTTTTGGGCGCCTATTTATTTATTTATTATTATTTTATTATTATTTATTTTTTTGTTCAGATTTTCACCTTGTCAGCTCGGGGGATCAAATCTTGCAACCATACAGTTAACTAGTCCAAGCAATAACGACCTGCCTCTCGACCGATTAATCAGTATCGGCTTTTTTGGTCCTCCAATAATCGGTATCGGTGTTGAAAAATCATAATCGGTCAACCTCTACTCTGTACGGCTAGTTACCAAGACCACTGTGCCTTATTTGGAGGTTCCTACAAGATTTAGTGACATTGTCGACAGAACAGTTGTTTCTGATAGTGGCTATGTAGACCTCCTTTATTCTAACTGCAGAAATGCATACAAGGCACTCTCTCGTCCTCCCTTTGGCAAATCTGACCATGACTCAATTCTCCAGCTTCCTGTTTACAAACGAAAGCTCAAATGGGAAGTACCGGTGATATGCTCATTACAGAAGTGTGTCGGATGAAGCAGACGCGAGGCTACAAGACTGTTTTACAGACTGGGATATGTTCCAGGATTCATCCGGTAACATTGAGGATATCACAACAGTCACAGGCTTCATCAATAAGTACATAGACAATGTCGTCCCCACAGTGACGATAAAAATGAATCCTAACCAGTGCTTAATTGTACATTTGGAGGTGCCGGAACAAAAAGTGAGCCAGAGAGGGGGGTTACCCGGGGTGATCTGAGGTACCAGAAAGCATGAATGCATTATCTTGCTTTTGTGAACTGGCATAGATCAGTAGAGGCGCTTGCAGGAGTTGCACACAATGGGGATTTTTTTTAATAGCCAAAGTGGCCCTTATAAACGCATTTCATGCAATTCTATTTAATTTTAGAATACCTCACAAATGATCGAAATGATAGGCTACTTTGACACTGACAAACTGAGATGAATAAAAATGACCTTGTAGTCCATCCATCATTGGCCTAGGCCTAGGTGTGTGTAAATGGATGGAGGAAAGGGGGAAGGAGGAAAGTCTAGTCCGAAAAAAGCTTTCTAGTTTCACTGACTCACCCAATGATGCTCAGCTCACTCACCGGCGACAGCCGATACGCTCGTGCCAACAGCTTCTCTCTCTTAATTCACTTGGTAAAACAATGCTGTTCGTTCAATAGGCCTATATGGAAGCTGATAACTTGGTAGCCTACAGACAGATTAGTCTTTTTTTCTGTGGGATCCCTTTGCTTTCCAAGCTGTATCTTCCAGCAATTGTATTAGAAATATTGTGAAAGGCTTGTTTTGGCTTTATGCTGTTCACTGACAGGTTTGCAGCATGTTCCTGACTGTAGGCATGCCTCGTGATTGGGCTACACACAATCCACAACTAGGCAATTTTGCATTTTGATTGGCAGTCATTGTAAATACGAATGTGTTCTTAACTGACTTGCCTAGTTAAATAAAGGTAAAAGAAAAAGAAAGGTAAAAAAAAACAGGGCTGTTGTGGGGCAGGTCAAGAGCTGTAAGTTCCTTGGCGTCAACATCACTAAGGACTTAACAGGGTCCACACACACCTGCAAAGTCGGAAAGAGGAGACGGCAGCGCCTCTTCCCCCTCAGGAGGCTGAAAAGATTTGGAATGGGCCCTCAGATCCTCAAAAGGTTCTACAGCTGCACCATCGAGAGCATCTTGACTGGCTGCATCACCGGTTGGTATGGCAATTGCACCTCCCTTGACCGCAAAGCACTACAAAGGGTGATGCGGACAGCCCATTACATCACTGGGGCCGAACTCCATGCCATCCAGGATCTTTATATCAGGCGATGTAAGAGGAATGCCCGAAAAAGTGCCAAAGACTCCAGCTACACAAGCCATAGACTGTTCACTCTGCTACCTTCCAGCAAATGGTACCGGAGCATCGGCAGCATCGACAGCTTTTTCCCCCAAGCCACTGCTAAATAGTAAACTAATGGGCTGATCCTACACACACTCACTAGACTATATATACACACCATATCATTCACACACACTACATTGGCACTCCCACACTTTTGCACTGCTACTCTGTTCTTTTCTAAAATTGACTCTTATTATTATTATTATCTATCCTGATATCTAGGTCACTTTACCCTGCCTTCATGTATATATTTTTGATTTCTTTAACCTTTATTTAACTAGGCAAGTCAGTTAATTAAGAACAAATTCTTATTTACAAAGTTGGCCTACCCTGGATGACGCTGGGTCAATTGTGCGCCACCCTATGGGACTCCCAATCACAGCCGGATGTGATGCAGCCTAGATTCAAGCCAGGTACTTGCACTGAGATGCAGTGTCTTCGATCACTGCGCCACTTGGGAGCGCACATACAGTGTCTTCGATCACTGCGCCACTCGGGAGCGCACATACAGTGTCTTCGATCACTGCGCCACTCGGGAGCACACATACAGTGTCTTCGATCACTGCGCCACTCGGGAGCGCACATACAGTGTCTTCGATCACTGCGCCACTCGGGAGCACACATACAGTGTCTTCGATCACTGCGCCACTCGGGAGCGCACATACAGTGTCTTCGATCACTGCGCCACTCGGGAGCGCACATACAGTGTCTTCGATCACTGCTCCACTCGGGAGCGCACATACATACAGTGTCTTCGATCACTGCGCCACTCGGGAGCGCACATACAGTGCCTTCGATCACTGCGCCACTCGGGAGCACACATACAGTGCCTTCGATCACTGCGCCACTCGGGAGCACACATACAGTGTCTTCGATCACTGCTCCACTCGGGAGCGCACATACAGTGTCTTCGATCACTGCTCCACTCGGGAGCGCACATACATACAGTGTCTTCGATCACTGCGCCACTCGGGAGCGCACATACAGTGCCTTCGATCACTGCGCCACTCGGGAGCGCACATACAGTGCCTTCGATCACTGCGCCACTCGGGAGCACACATACAGTGTCTTCGATCACTGCGCCACTCGGGAGCGCACATACAGTGCCTTCGATCACTGCGCCACTCGGGAGCACACATACAGTGTCTTCGATCACTGCGCCACTCGGGAGCGCACATACAGTGTCTTCGATCACTGCTCCACTCGGGAGCGCACATACATACAGTGTCTTCGATCACTGCGCCACTCGGGAGCGCACATACAGTGCCTTCGATCACTGCGCCACTCGGGAGCGCACATACAGTGTCTTCGATCACTGCGCCACTCGGGAGCGCACATACAGTGTCTTCGATCACTGCGCCACTCGGGAGCACACATACAGTGTCTTCGATCACTGCGCCACTCGGGAGCACACATACAGTGTCTTCGATCACTGCGCCACTCGGGAGCACACATACAGTGTCTTCGATCACTGCGCCACTCGGGAGCGCACATACAGTGCCTTCGATCACTGCGCCACTCGGGAGCACACATACAGTGCCTTCGGAAAGTATTCAGACCCATTTATTTTTTCCACATTTTGTTACGTTACAGCCTTATTCTAAAATAGATTAAATAAATAAATCCTCAGAAATCTACACAATACCGCATAATGACAAAGCAGAAACAGGTTTTCAGAAATGTTTGCAAATGGTCTGAATACTTATGTAAATGTGATATTTCAGTTCTTTATTTTAAATAAATTAGCAAATATATTTAAAAAACTGTTACTCCCTGTATATAACTCCATTCTTGTGTATTTTATTTTATTCCTCGTGTTAGTTATTTTATTTTGTATAAAAAAATGTAAACTCTGCATTGTTGGGAAAGGTTCGTAAGCATTTCACTGTAAAGTCTACACCTGTTGTATTTGGCGGACATTACACTTTTTCTGTGCTCTTGCTGGATGTCTTTCTGTTGCAACTTGAATGAATCCAGATGCATTTTTCTATTGACTATCAGAGGCCGCTCATCTTAATTTCACCCGGAAGTTCTCTTTTACACGTTTAACTCTTTCTGTCGCCTGAAATCCCGAACCTGCTTGGCTAACATTACACTCCTTGTACCCCATGTTTTGCATGACAAGGAGTGTAAAGACTGGTACCCAGGCCACTTGACTTTGGACTAGTTTATTGTTTGTGCATGTCCCAGTATCATGTAGAACAATAACTTTGGGTGGTTGATTCAATAAAATGAAGTAATATGAATGATAAACAGTCCAATATAATTGTTATCACGCATTGGTATTTCCTGACATGAGTCATAGGATGGGATGGTATTTGAAACCATCGAATAACTCAGCTTGGCATGCCAGATATTCTCTGCCAAGAAAGTACTACGCTACATGTTATGTAAATATGCTTTCTACAGACGCCAGACAGAGCATACAAAGCTGTGTGTTTTTCTGTTAACTGGATATTCCTATTCCAGACCTTGCTTGAACTTTGAAAACAGAACATTTACTCTGTAGGATATAAGAGCCAGTTTGGCTGTGTGACTCACCATCCTCTCAACACCTTCACAGAAATCCTAGGAGACAGTTGGAGCTGGGTGGCATCCACCAAGTCTCTGAAGACTTCATAAGTCTGGCCGCTAAACTGATCATGCTCAAACAACACCATCTAAATCATAGGAACATCATAGGAACATTTCAAAACATCAAAAGAAAAAGATGTCATGAGCAGCTCTGATGAAGGGCCGAGAGACCGTAAGCTTAATAAACTAAAGTGAACCTGGCAAGGTGCACTGTGGGTTTTATTTTCTTGAAGAAAGCATAAAGAGAGAAGGAAATGCTCAAACATCACCATGGAAACACCATGTGTCATTTCAAAATATCAACAGAAAAATAAATGCTGTCACTGCCTCATTTTGAAACGTTGTTGGTTTAAAAAAATTATGTATATGTTTTTGAAGAAGCAAACTTCCATTTATCCGACTACCAAAACGAACTGTCTTTTAATCAAGACATCAAGAAAAGGAAGTACATTAACTCTCCCTCTCTCGGAATCTGATGTCGATATTCCATCACATTGTATGACTCATCGGGTGACTCATCATATGACTAAGTTGGCAGAGCTACCATGAGAGTTTGTTAGGATGTTTCATTCCATTCACTTGTAATTCTCATCTTCAAGCATTATATAACCTCACAATATAACATCCCAAAAGGCAGCCTATTCCCTTTATAGTGACTGCTTTGGCCATCGAGCTCTTGTCAAAAGCAGTGCACTATATATGGAACAAAGTGTCATTTGGGATGCCACCTTATCACTCTTGCATGCAAACCTACAGTTACTGAAACAGCATAAAGAAAATAAAGTACATGTTTAACTGCCTGCCTTCCATCCCCACCCCCTGAGATTCCACAATGCAATGCTTTACCACAGAGTTTAAATGACTCTTGGCAGTACAGAATAGCTTGTTCTTAAACATATCCAGCTGTAGATCTGCTCCTTTCTCAAACAACCCCATTTTCCCTTGATGCGAAACCATATGAAACAGATGTCTTCAATAACACAATGGTAGAGTCCCAATGGCACCCTATTCTGTATAGTCCTATGGGTCCTGGTCAAAAGTACTGCACTACATAGGGCATAGGGTGCCATTTGGGACACAAATAATAGCTTCTCCTTCCATTCAGTTTCAATTCTATCCTACTAATTCTTTCAATTCTATCCTGGTTCTTTGGAAATATCTGTTTGAAGCTGTGCCTACCTTTCCTGGTCGCCTATGGGATCCATTCACATCCTCTCTCTGTAACACCAAAATCACATGAATACTGCAATTATCATGACATTCTAGATGGTTATCTTCAATGTCATAAAATCCAGGTTCCAGAGCTGCTTATCAGTGTTTAAGTTAATTGTGTGTACTGTGTTCCAAAAGGGTTCTGCAGCTGTCCCCAGAGTAGAGACATTTTTGGTTCCAGGTAGAACTGTTTTTGCTTCCAGTACAAAGGGTTCTACATAGGAACCCAAAAGTATTCTTTAAAGGGTTCTCCTATGGGGACAGCCAAGAACCCTTTAAGGCTCTAGATAGTTTTATTTCCTAAGACTGTGTTCTGCGTACTGTGTACTTGTTTGTGGGTCAGTCCTTTCTGACTCATGGTTTGACTATGGTTTGTTTTATTGACTATTATGAGACATGTTTAAGTCAATTAATATAACTGTTTTATACATAATACTTAATGAATTTTACACACGTGTAACCCCTCAACCCACCCATCCATCCATCCCCTTCTCCCACACACACTTACATGGTCAGTACGAGTCCCTAGTGGGCCAGCCAGAGGGGCCATGGCCTCGAGTAGGGAGGATGGAGGAACCAGAGGAAGATTCGGTCTTCCATCCAGCATTAGGAGTCCAGGCCTGATATTCAAGTCTCCTCTACCACCTCCGTCAAGTGACTTCATCCCTCCAATAACCTGATATAACCAAACAATAACCATTAAATACCCATCAGATAAGGATCCGTGTGTGAGGCAGTAAGACATGCTTCCCTCCCCGTAACAACCTACGGAAATACAAAAACAATTACTGAAATAGGATAACATGTTGAAACACAGAACAGTGTCTGCGTTCTATGATAATGTTCTGCTAATCAACAGGAAATCCAACAGGAAAGCCAAACCCGGACGACGTTGGGCCAGTTGTGTGCCACCCTATGGGACACCCAAGCACAGCCGGATGTGCTGCAGCCTGGATTCGAACCAGAGACTGCAGTGACGCCTCTTGCACTGAGATGCAGAGCCTTAGACTGCTGCGCCACTCGGGAGTACACTGCTTGCATTTCACACCATTCAATCAAGATGGATCACACACTCTATAGCTTTCAAACATCTCAATGGCAGTGTTACCCAAAACACTTGCCAGTACCCGCACATCTGAATGGTCATCTAATCGTTAAGCATTGGATTAGAGTATCAGGTGTGTTGGTAATGGAATAGAACAAATACGTAACATGACTTGGGATTCTCAAAGAGAGGTTTGAGAAACACTACCATTGAGATGTAAAAAAGGTGCTAGATTCAACATGTGGTGTGGGATGCAAGCACTACTCAATAGAATTGAGAGTTGTGGAAAACCTACCTCTGAGTTGAGCAGTTCCTGCCCTGTGCTCAGCTCTAGTTTCCCAGCAGGCTCTCGGAGAGGAAGGTACTTCTCTAAATACTCCGGCAGCTTGATGTCGTTAAAGGACGGGAACGGAGAAGCTGAGTCACTGACCACAGCAGTCTGGGCAGTGGGCCTGTTCCCCAGGTTACGACTTTGGATGGTAGCCTCCCCAGAGGAAGTGGGGGAAGTCTGGGGGACTGGTGGTGGAGGGCTGGGCTGTTTGGCCAATGCCTGTCTGAGCTCCCCAGAGAAAGGGGAGGTAGTCTGGGATGGCTTAGTGACTGGTGAAGGGCTGGGCTGGAGGTGAGGGGCCTCAGTGGGAGACACCTCCCCACCCGGAGTGGTGTCCATCTGGAGTTGAACTCCGGGCCTCTTGCCCCGGGTGGAGGAGCTGTTCAGGCTACTAAGGATACAGCTCCGCTCCAAGCGTGACATACGAGGTTTCACCACCTTTGCCTCCTCCTCTTCCTTCTCCTCCCCCTCACCCTCTTCCTTCCTCTTCTCCTCGCCCTCCTCCATGGTGGTCTTCTCCCTCTCCAAGAGGAGCCTGGAACGGGTGTCGAGGCTCTTGAGTAGGATGCTGCCCCTGTCCCGGTCTGTGATGCTGGCCCTGGCCGGCTTCAGCTCCCCTTTGACCTGGTTCCTCTGGAGCTTAGGCAGAAGACTCTGGGTCGTCTCCACAGAAAACTCCCTCTTCCTCCTCAGGCCGAACTGGAACTCCTCTGGGTCAAAGGTCTTCTCGAAGCGGTCCTCCCGGATAGCGGGCATTGCGAACGGTGGCTTGGGAGGATGGTGGTGGTGGTTCTGCCGCGGTGGCAACGAGAAAGGCACGCCAAGGCGTTTTATGTTCTCGATGAAGTCATCGTCGTCCAGTTCTCCGGACGTGTCCAAGAGGTTGCTCTCGCTGACCGATGAGCTGAGCTTGGGTTCAGCGGGGTGGAGGAGCTTCGGCTTGGGAAAGCGATGGTCCACGTCTAGCCAGCTGGAGGGGGTGTCGCGTTGGAGTGGCAAGCCACTACCACCGCCCCCCAGCAAGGGGAGCTTATTCAGGGATGGATGTTGGGGAGAGACTGGGCTCTGTTTTTTGGTGGTTTCAGTAGAAGAGAGTATCTTCGGAACTTTGCCTGGACTGGGGAAAAATGTTGATTTCTCATTGGTTGTCTTGAGTTGTGTTACCGGGTGGATCTCGACATTCCCAACCAGTGTAGGATTTGTTACCATAATTCCTTGCTTTTCATTTGTTGTCCATTCTTGCACAGTAGTAGTACAACTACTAGTAGATGACTTTTGTTCAAGTACATCCCATTTTCCCTCTGCTAGCTTTCCATTGGGCAACATCACTGTCTTTTCTCTGTCCTCACTCTGTGATTGGCTTGGGAGAGTGTTCCCCTCCTTCACATCCTCTGACTTTTTTACCTCTGGGGCTATAGTCTTTCCAGTGGAGTTCTCCTTCCCAACATCCAGCCTTGGCCCCTCACTGCTCTTCGGCTTTGGCCCAGGTAGTTCTTTCTCTCCCTGACCCTTTGTCTTTTCTCGGGCTTTAGTCTCCAAAGGAATCTGAGCAGAATCTACCGCTGTAGGTTTTGAGGCCTTGCTTTCTGTTTTTACAGCAGTGGAGTTCTCCTTCCCAACATCCAGACTTGACCCCTCACTGCTCTTCGGCTTTGGCCCAGGTAGTTCTTTCTCTCCCTGACCCTTTGTCTTTTCTCGGGCTTTAGTCTCCAAAGGAATCTGAGCAGAATCTCCTGCTGTAGGTTTTGAGGCCTTGCTTTCTGTTTTTACAGCAGTGGAGTTCTCCTTCCCAACATCCAGACTTGACCCCTCACTGCTCTTCGGCTTTGGCCCAGGTAGTTCTTTCTCTCCCTGACCTTTTGTCTTTTCTGGGGCTTTGGTATCCGAAGGATTCTGAGTAGAATCTACCTCTGTAGGTTTTGAGGCCTTGCTTTCTGTTTTTACAGAGGTGTCCTTCTCTACTACTGGCACTGTAGTGCTAGGCATTGAGGGGGTGGGTTCTGGGGTAGGCCTCACTCTGTGTGTCAGTGTGTCGTGGCTAGGTTTATCTGTCTTCGCCTCAGATGACATTACAGACTGGGTCTGCTTTGAGACATTGGTTTGCTGCTTTTCTAATACAGGGTCCTGATGATACGATTTTGTTTTCTGCTCAGGCACACGTGTAGACGACCCTTCCTTAGGAGGCTCGATTGCACATTGATCACTCTCTTTTCCCATCGCTGTCTCATCAATCTGATTGACAACACTGGCAGTTTTATCTGACTGAGAAGGCTGTGTAGGAGTCAGTGAGGCTGGAGGTTTAATAGGAGCTACAGAGGTTGGGACAGCTTTAGTAGCATCTGTCTCAGGGGTGTATTGTCTACTGCCTGAAGGCAAATCCTTCTCTGACTTTGTATCTGTATTTTTCTCAGGCTGTTTTACCATTTCCACCGCTTTCTTTTCAGGCTGCATTGGTCTGTTGTCGACTTTAGCGTGTGGGACAGGTGAGCCTTTCTCCACACGAGAGGGGTCTTGAACAAGAGTCTGTTTATTCTTAGGCAAATGTGAAGACAGGGATGTTTCGCTGTTGTCCTTGGAAACATTTTGATTTATCTTAATGGTAGAGGTGGTCTCAGAGCTTCCCCCCTCTGCCTTCTCTCCCTTGGAACTCTGTGAGGGTAGAATGTCTACAGTTTTATCATTGGGCCCCTTTCTTACACTGATAGGATCAGAGGTAGCCATTTTATTGTCTTTGTTGACGTTTGGAGGTGTGGGTGATTGCATCTTTTCCTTTAACGGTTTGTTAGAATTTTCCTTTTCATCTGACAATGACTTGATCTGCTTGTCTGAGGCTGCTGGCTTTTTAATGACTACTTGTTGGCTGTTTTCACTAACAGACTCTTTTTTAACATCTAATTTTACGTCTACAGATTGACTGTATTGTGGCGATGTAACTGTATTAACGTCCTGCTCAAATGCAGTGGCCATTTTCTTTGTGGTGCCTGCCTCTTCCTGTTTGCTGTTGACCACTTCCTGCTCAGTGTTTGTCACTTCCTGTTTCATGTCACAGCTCGGGTTCAGTTGATTGGCTGACTCCCCTCCTTTGCTTTTCCGTCTCTTTGACCTGGAGTTTTGTCTGCTGTTTGCTTTGGATTGTGGGCTGACCTCATTGGTTGAGTCCACCTGAGGTGTCAGCTGGCTTGAGTCTGAGCTACTCCCCCCTTTAACTGAAGTCTTTAGGTCAATATTGGTAGGCCTCTTTGGTAGCTCCACTGTTTCAGTAGCCTCTTTGTCCTTTGTTTTGGAGTCTGTCTGATCTGCTTTAGGAACTGGCATGACCCCTACTGGGGTGGTATCTGGCTCCGCTGGTTTCAATGTTATCTCTGCCTTTGGGGTGCTCCGAGTAGGAGTCTTTTCCCCACTGGCCAGTTTTCCCTGAATGTCCTGTTTTGTTGTCTTTGACACAGCAGAATCTGTAGAATTTTCAGCTATTCCTGCAATACTAGAGGACTTTTGGGGTACCATTGTTTTATCATCCACCTTCTGAGCCTCTGCAAAGTTCCTCACCCGCTCCCGTATCGTTTTTAATTTCTCCCGAACAGGGGGGGCCGAGCTGGACCTGGCATCGCCACGTTCCACCGATTTCTCCCGCTGATCTGGCAACCTGAGCTCTCTGTTTACATTTGTTCTTAGCTGCTCTTTGACTTTCCTGGTGGGAGAAACATCTGCACTCCTGGGGTAAGTCTTACTGGGACTGGCAACCCCCATCACTCTCCCCTCAAAAAGGCTGATCCTATCTGCGATCCTCCCAATAGGCTGAAGAGTCTTGGATTCCTCGTCCACTTTCTTTAAATCAGGTGATCTGTGACGAATGAAAACAAAGAAGCATGTTTTCTGTCTCAATATGAACAAAAACCCTGATATTCAATTGATCTAGCTGTAAATACACTACATTTGTTCTATATCACACACAAAATCTATCTCAATGGATTTAGTGTTTTGAAAAAACTTTGAGCTAAGTGGAGTTAGTGGTTGAAATGCCAACAAATGTAGGACATATTTTGATGAACTACAAAGATAGTTTTCCCTTTACAGGTAGAATATCATTATTTCACTTTTTTTTGCTATAAACAGAGATATTTAAAGTATTTAAATAACATATCTGATTCCTAAACTGCGTAGTCAGGAAGTAGGTTATCCAACGATACAGTAATCTAGTAGTCAGGTAAACACAACTCACCTCTTAGTCACCTTCGGTTCCACCTTGCCCTTTCCCTTAGCTGTATCATGACCCTCCGTGACCTTTCCAGTAGCCATTCCTCCTTTCTCAAAGCTCACGGCTATGTGTCCTCCGTTTCCCTCTGGACTCAGTGGCTGCTCCGAGTTCACCATCACTTTCTTCGCAAAGAACTTCACCTCGCTGTGTGACACCTTCATGCTCCGGCGTTTGGACCCGGCGCTTTCCGTGCGCCTCTCCACCCGACATGGGCTCGTGTCGTCGACCATGTCTATGTCCATGTCCCCTTCCCCGTCCACCACGGCTACCAGGGTGGCGTGTACTGGTGCGTCTAGGTCCTCCTGGGCTTCCTCCCTCTCCTTCCCTCTGCGTATTTGTTTGGGAACTGAAGCTTGTTCGTCTTTAGAAGAGGAGGGGGTGGAGTCTCCAGGTTTAGGTGTGTTATATTCTGATGATGTAGGTGAGTTCTCGGCTCCAGGCTGGGTTTTGGTGGGTGTATTCTCCTGAGAACTGGCTCCTCCTCCATCTCCTGAGGAGTTCTTCCTGGACCGCCTCTTGCCTGAGTTCTTACGGCCCATTGTGTCTGTGTCTCTGTCTGACTCCTCTTCACCAGAGAGCTCAGGGATGGTCTGTGAGCTCGTCTGTGTCTCTGTGGGGGACTTCAGTGACACTCCCACCAGGGCACTGTAACTGCTATGACCTTTGATCCCTATAGGAGCTTTGAGACAAATCCTTTTGCGCTCCTCTGTCCTCTCCTTTGTATTGGTGTTCTCTGATGACAAGTCAACACTCTTGGATGATTTTGCTCTGGAAACCACCTGAAGTCTTTTCTTTACCCTGGTGGTGATGATGGAGTGGGGCACTTCCTGCTTTGTGTGGGTGTTCGTTCCGTTCTGGCTCAGGCTCAGGCTCGTCTCCTCCAGGTACACATGCAGCCTCTTGCCTGCCTGGACTTGGGCTTGGGGCAGGGCCTGGGTGTGTTCCTGTCGGTCAAAGTCCTCCCAGGCCACTCCCTCTTCAAGGGCAGATGAAAGAACACGTGTCAGATGGCTGGCATTCCTCTTCGGGGCAGGATTCTCGCTCGCTCCACTGCTCCTTCCCCCCTCCTCCTCCGTTTCCTCTCCCTGCGAGGCAATCCACCACTCCTCCTCCCTAGGACCTCCTCCTTCTCCCCACTCGCTGTGGCTGCTGGCTGCAGAGAGGGGGCTGTCCCTGTGGGTAGACGCTCTGGCGTCCGCCGTGTTCCACTCCTCAAAAACCCTGGAGAGATGCCGCTGGGCAGGCTGGGAATTCTGTCCCTCCTTCTGCTGCTCCTCTTCTCCCCTCACAGGCTCCTCCTGGGCCCCCTCTCCTTGTGGCCTGGGGCTCTGGTCTTCCGTCGGGGACTGAGAGGCATCGTCACTTGGACTCCTGGGGCTCCCTCTTTCTTTCCAGGGGGAGAACCAGCTCCCGATCCGGCCCAAGACACCAGTACTGTGCTCTTCTGGGGTCTGAGACTGTAGTCGTAGAGGCAGACAGAGAACTAATTAGACATGTCTTTACAGTACCAGTACATACTCACTGACTGCCAGTGCCAATACACATGCATACGCTGCACATGCATAAGCATAAGAGGTTACCATTTACTTAAAATCTGCAGGTATAATGCATTATAACTTGTTGTAAGCATGTATGAGCCTTTATTTACATGTTTTGTCCCTCTCTACTGTATGTAGGAGATTTTCGAGTGACTCAAATAGGCTGTTATTTTAGTCAGGATGATTATAATAGGATAACAAGACAGTAAAGAGGCTCATTTGTGCCTATAGTCTTACAATGGATTAGAACGTCATTATAATGCATTATACCTACAACGTGTTACTGCTTACAGTGTAGGTACCTACGGGCTTTAAGTAAATGTTACTGTATACAGTGTAGGTTACGTGTGTACGGCACAGTGCATATTGCAGACAGGCGAAAGGAAGGAAGGGTCAGAGAGTCCAAGGGTTATTTGCTTTGTCAATGTCAGATTTTGTGCAGCTCTCAACATAATGAAAGCATGCAAGAGCAGTACTAATAATACCTTTGTTATAGGAGCTCAACTCACCCAAGAGCCAAGTACCATATCATTCAGAGTCTTTATGCCGCTTGTGAACATGTTTTAGGCTTTAAAACATTTAAACCTATAGACCATAAAACACAAATATAATATATAATCATCCTAAAATACATACTATTTAGCTCTGTTGCAAATTAACATGCACCTATGCAAATAATTCATATTTTAGAGCATTTCCCCCCCCCCAAAATAAAATTGGGTAACGTGGTGTAATTCTAACAGAAACCACTTTGTCACCAATTTTTTAACACCCTTGCTGCAATTTTTATCTGTCTCATCTAAAAAATGTACAATACCGTTTAAATGTTTTACAAAACCTACTCATTCAAGCTTTTTCTTTATCTACATTGTAGAATAATAGCGAAAACATCAAAACTATGAAAAATACATGGAATCATGTAGTAACCAAAAAAGTGTTGAATGCATTTCAGTTAATAAGTGTGCCATATACAGAATATAGCCCTATTTGGCAAAAGACAAGTCCATATTATGGAAAGAACAGGTCAAAGAAAGAGAAACGACTGTCCATTATTACTTTAAGGCATGAAGGTCAGTCAATACGCAAAATTTCAAGAACTTTGAAAGTTTCTTAAAGTGCAGTCGCAAAAACCATCAAGTTTTATGATGAAACTGGGTCTCATGAGGACCGCCACAGGAAAGGAAGACCCAGAGTTACCTTTGCTGCAGAGTTCATTAGAGTTACCAGCCTCAGAAATTGCAGCCCAAATAAATGCTTCATAGAGTTCAAGTAACAGACACATCACAATATCAACTGTTTCAGAGAAGACCATGTGAAACAGGCCTTCATGGTCGAATTGCTGCAAAGAAATCACTACTAAAGGACACCAATAAGAAGAAGAGACTTGCTTGGGCCAAGAAACAGGAGTAATGGACATTAGACCGGTGAAAATCTGTCCTTTGATCTGTCCTTTGTCCAAATTTGAAAATGTTGGTTCCAACCTCTGTATCTTTGTGAGACGCATAGTAGGTGAATGGATAATCTACACATGTGTGGGTCCCTCCGTGAAGCATGGAGGAGGAGGTGTGGGTGTGCTTTGCTGGTTACACTGTCAGCGATTTATTTAGAATTCAAGGCACACTTAACCTGCATGGCTACCACAGCATTCTGCAGCGACACACCATCCCAACTGGTTTGAGCTTAGTGGAACTATCATTTGTTTTTCAACAGGACAATGACCCACAACACCTCCAGGCTATGTAAGGGCTATTTGATCAAGAAGGAAAGTGATGGAGTGCTGCATCAGATGACCTGGCCTCCACAATCACCCAACCTCAACCCAATTGAGAAGGTTTGGGATGAGTTGGACCGCAGGGTTGAAGGAAAAGCGGCCAACAAGTGCTCAGCATATGTGGAAACTCCTTCAATACTGTTGGAAATGCATTCCAGGGGAAGCTGATTGAGAGAATGCCAAGAATGTGCAAAGCTGTCATCAAGGCAAAGGGTGGCTACTTTGAAGAATTTTTTGGTTACTACATAATTCCATATGTGTTATTTCATAGTTTTGATGTCTTCACTATTATTCACCAATGTAGAAATGACAAAAAAATAAAGAAAAATCCTTGAATGAGGAGGTGTTATAAAACTTTTGACCGGTATTGTAAGTCACTAACAAAACGATTCTGAGTTAAATTGATCTAATATTTCGTAATTTATAAAAAGTTATATAATATAGTATTATATTATATAGTATTACATCTATAAATGTTTTATGTATGTACCATTAAGCTTACTGCAAGCTCTACGCCGACGCAAGATTTGGAGTGTTGCAATTTAATTTTTAGTTACAAAAGGGACAGCTTCTTTTAATACGCTCTGGCATTCAACATACTTTTTTACTACCTGAACATTTTCACACTGTATCATTCCTTCTGCAGTCGTGGGGGCAGTATGGCTTGGTTCCTTGATTTGATATATGGGCTATATATTGGCTATTCATCAAAGTAGCCTATTTTGCATTGATAACTAAATATAATCTCAGCCATTGTTCAAACAACAAGAATCCACCCAAAAAGGTGTTTTGTTTAAAAGTAATAAGTAGTGAATACAGGATATTGTGAAATGGTAGAAACTGCTGTAGCCAACTAGCTAGCCATGTGCTTTTTTACTCTGTGACCAAAACACAATGTTTTAGCTGATATGGGAATGAATACACAAGCAGCATATCAAACTGCGATAATGTTTTAAGTTCAAACATCGGCAAGTATAAGAATATTTGCTAGGGCATATTTTTTACAATTATAAATCAGATTTTTTCTTGTGTATATGTGGGAAGCTAAAAAGGCTAGCTAGCTTGCTAAGTCTTTAGCCAACTAAAGATAGCGGCTACAAGCAAGGGAAGGCAATTCTTCCTTGTTTTCATAAAAAAAAACTGTGCTATCGCCCCTTGTGAATGGCTATGGGACTGGCGAGGATACCATGTTACCAAAAGGTGTCCACTAATCCAACAATCCCACTCCACCTACGTGCATGCACGGAGTTAGATCAACGGAGTAAAGCTTGTAGTAACCTGTAGCGGAGACTAAATATAACTAATCCACTTGTTTAGAAAGAAAAATAGGAATCAGTTTTGATTAAAGCAGTAACATTTAAGTTACCACCCCTCCAATGGGGCAACTGGCCCCCCGGCAATCTAATGCAAGTCTATGCTACCTAAATTAGTATTTTACAAATAATGTGCAAATCATCTACAACTAACTTAATTGAGTTACACAGTCATTTTTAAACACTTTAGAATGATCTGGAGTGATACAGAAAAGAGAGGCCTTACATCAAAACCTCGTCATAGTGAGGATATTAATAGTGAGATGTGCAATGCCATTTTGTTTCAATATTTGATGTATTTAATTCAAATAAGATACCTAGATTTAAGCATTTAATTATTCAAAAGTATCAAAATAAATTTTATTAAATAGATTTTAACACAGTAATCTTCCAGGGGGGTACCCTTGTACTTGGGAAAAGTGTAATTTTCTAAAAACTAAATGTCATTAAATAACCTAAAAAGTGTCAACTGTAGCCTCTTCATAGTTTGCTTGCCTAAGTATGACAATCATTCCCATACCAAAGTTTTACCAAACGTTTTTTTTTTGTGTGTCAGCAATTAAACATTGTTCTTAGGGGGGGGGCTTGTTACCCCATGTTCCCCTATATATGAAAATATATTTTTCAATCAAAATATAAGTACATGATAGATATAAGACCTCCAACATGTTCAACTGCTTCCATACCCCAGTGTCAGAGAAATCTAAAGAACAACTTACCTTAAATTAGAGGAAAACTCCAATATTTAAAACCCAAAATGAACAGCTGTCAAGTACAGAATAAGTCAGTCTCACAATATAGTCAGTATGACAATAGTCTTTCTCTCGTTTTCTTTGTAAAAGTATTTTCCATGTCTGACTAACAGAAAAAGCAAGCAGAACAAGAGGAAGACGGGTTGAAAGTGGAATCGAAGGTATGTGTGCAGGCTGAGTTGAAGTTTGATCATTATTTCTGTGCGGAACGGCGCGCATACGCAGCCTGGTGGTAAAATATCCGGCAAACGTTTCCCTCGGGAGATGACGCATTCGATTTGTAGGCTTGCCTGTTTCTTTTTTGAATCGTCTGGTTTCAAAGTGTGCCACTGTTGGCGGGCTGCTCAAGTCAGTCTTTCCATAAGCAGTTGAGAACTGTAGTTAACCCTTCAAATAACTGTCTGCCTCACTATAACATGTAGTTGTTGTTTGTCTGTTTGTTTTGTCTATTTGTCAATAGAATGACCATAGCCACAAGGCAAATTAACAAATATTTACACATAGTCTATTTCTTTCCACTTAATTAAGTTATTTATGCACCTAAATGTCAGCTATTAGGCCTAAAGTGCGATTGTCATTGTCATTATGCTACTTTGCAATATGTGTTTTTATCATTGATATAGCCTAATCATAGGCTAGACATTGCATACCTGTAATTAGAAAATAATAATATGATATAATAACATATAATAGAATATAGGCCTAAATAAACATTGAAAAGACAATTGATATATCACCAATAAATATAACCCAAGTCACACAGATGCATTCCCTAGGCTGTTTATCAAATATTGACATCAAATACAGTGACCTTTGTAAAAGCCTTGGCGCGCAACAGGTAAACTAATCCTGAAACAGTCGACCAAAATGTCAATGTTGCATTCCTTTCTGTTTCCCATTTAACACGCCCAGTTCATCTGTTAGACAAATCCCAAAGTTCAGCCAAGCCGCCTGCCCTACACTAATTATAGTCAAAGAAATACATTAGAGAGAGACGGAGTACTTACCATGATAACGCCTTCGTTATTGAATCCGTTCCAAATCTCCCAGGAATCGGTCAAATGGAACTTGCCGGGACGACTTTGAGCAAGGACCCGGTTAAAATAACACTCTCACTCCGCCACCGTCTCTCTGAGGTAAGGTAACCTATGTCTGCATCACCAGGACTTTTCCCTACAAACTAATACCGTAAACAAATCATTATATGAGTCCAAATGTCCTTGTCAAGAGTTTAGAGGCAATTTTTTTAAATTAAACCAATAGCGTAGCATTATCCATGTCGTTTGAGTGGCTTTCTGAGAGAAGGGCTGAGGCTACATCTGGAATCTGCCCAGCCCAGGTAACACACCCCAGGGAGAAAGACTGGTGACAGCAGGTATGGCAGTATGTTGTGCAACACTTTCAGTCCAACACAAAAGTAAAGCACTCTCAGAGACACATGAGACACACACACACACACACACACGCACTGTTGATACCCCCCATATTATAAATTATTCATCTATTGCAGTTGAAACCTGCCTCTCCAACCCTATTAAACATTTAAACACTGTTTTGAATCAACATTCTTATACCAACACTTGTGGGAAACCGAACATAGACCTATTACATATGCAATACCCGTAGACACACACCAGAAAAGTGGCCCTCTGAGCATATACTGGTTGAATCCACATTTGTTCCAACCAACAAGGAATAGCCTAGATGTTTCTGGCCAGAAGAGGAGATTTGGATTAAATCCTAGATGCCATCACCTGCCTTTGTGCTTGTGAGCAAGGCACTTAACACCCACACTGCTCCTGTGGTTTGGGCTGGTAACCAGGCTATCTATACTAGACTGACCCCATAGGTAATCGTCCCCATCACATAATGGTGCTATATTATAAAATATACATCACGGATATCCCTTTGTGACCCTCTAACACACTTGCATTGATACTCCACCAAGCCAACTGACCCTGAGGTAAAACAACACCACTGTTACTTTTCCACCTGCGCCAAGATGGCCAACAGGCATCAGTTTGTCATTCACCTGGACCTTAGTGCACTATCGGCCTACTTTAGGTGCACTAATGAAACATTGCATATTTGAATATTATGTTAGAATAATTAAGTAAGAACTGGGCTGACTGGAGGAAACGTTCCGACAGGGCTGGTTTCCCATACACAGATTAAACCTAGTCTTGGATTAAACATCATCTCCATTGAAATAGCTTTTTAGTCTAGGACTAAGCTTTATCTTCAAATGTCAAGTTTTAATGTCACATGCACATACAGTGAAATGCCTTTCTTGCAAGATTTAAACCCAACAATACAGTAATCAATATCAAATAGTAGTACTAAAAATATCAAGAAGTAAGTAAACTATATACACTGAGTGTACAAAACATTAAGGACACCTGCTTATTCCATGACATAGACTGACCAGGTGAATCCAGGTTGCTTGTTGTGAGCGCTGAGGGAACTTTATGCACTTGGCCAGATGGCTACTATTTACTAGTTGACATATAAAATATATTCACCCCACCCAGTATTGTAATCAAAATTTAACAGAAAGCATGTAGTCCTTGGCTAAGACAGTGTAGTAGTGTGGGCTCAATAGCATCTCATTAGTGTGCAATATCTTGAGTATCAGCTGTACATGTGATGGAAGAGTGCACTGCACATGTGATGGAAGAATGCACTGTGCATGCAGAGGGTTGCAATTCCATTGAGACCTAGAATTGCCTTATATGTATCCCACAAAAAGTGTTCATTGTTATAAGATAACTTTTTTGATGAATTTAAGCAAAATTCCCCAAATTCCCGAGCTGAACTTCTAATGAAAAGTTTCTGACCCTTTGCCACCCTAGTTCCAATACCATATTTACAATGTGCAGGGATACTGGAGTGATAGAGGTAGATATGTATAGGGCAGTGGAGGCTGCTGAGGGGAGGATGGATCATAGTAATGTCTGGAATGGAGTCAAAGGAATGGTATGAAACATGTGTTTTTCATGGGGTTGATTTCATTCCATTGATTCCATTCTATCTATTACTATGAGCCGTCCTCCCCTTAGCAGCCTCCACTGGTAAGGTGATTAGGCATCAGGATATATGGTAAACAGAGTAGCAGCAGCGTATATGATGATCGCATATGAGTGGGTGTGTGTGTGTTTGTGTAGAGCTAGTAAACATGTGTGTGCATGTTATGTGTGTTTGAGTGTCAGTGTGTGTGTGTATGTGAGTGTGTAGAGTTCTGTGAGTGTGCATTGACCCAGTCCAAAAATAAAATACACGGGTCAACTCAGATTTGTGTAGCCATTTTGTTTGCTATTTGGTAGTCTTATGGCATTTGGATAGAAGCTGTTCATGAGCCTGCTGGTGTCTTGATGCACCGGTACCACTAGCCGTGCGGAAGCAGAGAGAACACTCTATGGCTTGGGTGGTTGGAGTCTTTAACAATATTCCGGGCCTTTCTTTCACCTGATATACAGTGGGGCAAATAGTATTTAGTCAGCCACCAATTGTGCAAGTTCTCCCACTTAAAAAGATGAGAGAGGCCTGTAATTTTCATCATAGGTGCACTTAAACTATGACAGATAAAATTAGTGAAAAAAATCTAGAAAATCACATTGTAGGATTTTTAATGAATTTATTTGCAAATTATGGTGGAAGAAAAGTATTTGGTCAATAACAAAAGTTTAGCTCAATACTTTGTTATATACCCTTTGTTGGCAATGACAGAGGTCAAACGTTTTCTGTAAGTCTTCACAAGGTTTTCACACACTGTTGCTGGTATTTTGGCCCATTCCTCCATGCAGATCTCCTCTAGAGCAGTGATGTTTTGGGGCTGTTGCTGGGCAACACGGACTTTCAACTCCCTCCGAAGGAACTTGTAGCTCTCGACCCGCTCCACTGCAGTCCCGTCGATGTGGATGGGGTTGTGCTCCCCCCTGTAGTCGACGATGAGCTCCTTGGTCTTACTCACATTGAGCGATTGCTTTTTGGCCCGGCACTACACTGCCAGGTCACTGACCTCCTGTCTGTAGGCTGTCTCATCGGCGCATGTGATCAGGCTTACCACCGTTGTGTCTTCAGCAAACTTGATGATGCTCGAGGCAGTTGTGGGTGAATAGAGAGTACAGAAGGGGACTAAGCACACAAACTTGTAGGGCCCACGTGTTGAGCATCAGTGTGGCAGAGGTGATGCTGCCTACCCTTACCACCGGGGGTCGGCCAATCATGAAGTCCAGGATCCAGTTGCAGAGGGAGGTGTTCAGTCCCAGGGCCCAGGGTCCTAAGCTTGGTGATGAGCTTGGAGGGGAGAATGGTGTTGAACGCTGAGCTGTAGTCAATGAACAGCATTCTCACATAGGTATTTCTCGTATCTAGGTGGGTGAGGGCTCTGAGAACATGCCCTGGAATGCTGTCTGGCTCTGTGGCCTTGCGAGTGTTGACCTGATTAAAGACCTTACTCACGTCAGCCTTGGAGAGAGAGATCACCCAGTCTTCTGGGTTGGTGGGGGCCCTCACGCAGAGCACAGTGTTGTTGTTGTCAAAGTGTGCATAAAATGCATTGAGTTCGTCTGGTTGAGAGGCATCATTGGGCAGATCACGGCTGGGTCTTCCTTTGTAATCCATACTGGACTGGAGCCCCTGCCACATGCGGTGTGCATCGGAGGCTGTGTAATATGATTCCACCTTATTCCTATATTGTCCTTTTGCTTGTTTGATGACTCTGCGTGGGATGTAGCGGGGCGTCTTGTACTTGTTCCTGTCCTCAGCTGTAGCTTCAGGGTTGTCTGCGATAGCAATGTATGCGGTAGCCCTGTCCTTTGTCTTAGCGCCAACCTCATAGTTAATCCAGGGCTTTTGATTGGGGAAGCAGCGAACCTTCACTGTGGGGAGAACATCACCGATGCATTTCCTAATGAAGCCGGTGACGGAGGTGGTTAGCTTGTCGGAGTCTCAGAACATATTCCAATCAGCGCTAGCAAAGCAGTCATGTAGCATAATCTCTGTTTCTGATGACCATTTCTCAACGGAGCGAGTCACGGGTACTTCATGTTTGAGGTTTTGCTTGAAAACAACAAGCTGAATGGGGGACAAGGAAGGGCCTTGTATGCTTGTTTGTGGGTAGAGTAACAGTGGTCTTTATTGTCCCTAGTGGCAAAGGAGACGTGTTGATGCAAGTTGGGCATCACGTGTCTTAATGGCGTGGAATTAAAAGCACCGTCAACAAGTAAAGCAGCCACTGGGTGCAACTTTTCCTGCTTGTTTATAGCCTTGTTCAGTTTTTACCTATGAGGGGTATCTTGTCCAAAAGCCATGTTTCAGAAAAGCAGTGAATATTGCAGTCACGAGAGTCCCTTTGGTAGCAAATCCGCGATCAGAAGGTATCCAGACCCATACACGTTGAAGACACTGGCCTTATATACACTTTAAGGGAGTATTAGCGGGACAATTCGAATCACTGTGCAGGTGTGACACATACCAGATGCCACTGTTCAAGGACATGTCACCTTTTGTGAGGATAGCAACAGGCACAAGACACAGATGGGCAGTGACAGTGTATGTTTACAATGGATGGTTACGATGACAACAACACGTAATTTCCACCACTTTCCAGCTGCTACAGTACTTAGGCAGACCTGTTAAACATGTTTCAGTAGACACAAATCTTGCCCAAAACAAATGATCCAGCTATGTCAACAATGTTAGCTATGTGGTTAAATAGGCTGTCTTCCTCAATGTTTTTCAGACACATCTTAGTTCATCTTTAATTAATGATACAGTTGTCTCTTGACTAATTTCCATATAACATATGGTACCAGTCAAAGGTTTGGACACACCTACTCATTCAAGGGTTTTTCTTTATTTTTGAAAACTATTTTCTACATTATAGAATGATGGTGAAGATGTCAAAACTATGAAATAACACATATGGAATCATGTAGTAACCAAAAAAGTGTTAAACAAATCAAAATATATTTTATATTTGAGATTCTTCAAAGTAGCCACGATTTGCCTTGAAGACAGCTTTGCACACTCTTGGCATTCTCTCAACCAGCTTCACCTGGAATGCTTTTCCCACATATGCTGAGCACTTGTTGGCTTCTTTTCCTTCACTCTGGGGTCCAGGGTGATTGTGAAGGCCAGGTCATCTGATGCAGCACTCCATCACACTCCTTCTTGGTCAAATAGCCTGTTGTCCTGTTGAAAAACAAATGATAGTCCCACTAAGGGCAAACCAGATGGGATGGCTTATCGCTGCAGAATGCTGTGGTAGCCATGCTGGTTAAGTGTGCCTCGAATTCTAAATAAATCACAGACAGTGTCACCAGCAAAGCACCCCCACACCATCTCACCTCCTACTTCCAATTTTCACGGTGGGAACCACACATGCAGAGATCATCCCATTCACCTACTCTGCGTCTCACAAAGACACAGAGGTTGGAACCAAACATCTCAATTTGGACTCATCAGACAAAGGACAGATTTCATCTGGTCTAATGTCCATTGCTCGTGTTTCTTGGCCCAAGCAAGTCTCTTCTTATTATTGGTGTCCTTTAGTAATGATTTCTTTGCAGCAATTCGACCATGAAGGCCTGATTCACGCTGTCTCCTCTGAACAGTTGATGTTGTGTCTGTTACTTGAACTCTCTGAAGCATTTATTTGGGCAGCAATTCCTGAGGCTGGTAATTCTAATGAACGTATCCTCTGCAACGGAGGTAATGGCAGGTAGCCTAGTGTTTAGAGTGTTGGGCCAGTTACCGAAAGGTTGGCAGATTTAATCCCTGAGCTGGCAAGGTAAATATCTGTTGTTCTGCCCCTGAACAAGTCAGCTAACCCACTGTTCCTAGGACGTCATTGCAAATAAGAATTTGTTCTTCACTGACTTGCCTTGTTAAATAAAAAAAACTCTGAGACTTCCTTTCCTGAGAGCCAGTTTCATCATAGCGCTTGATGGTTTTTGCGACTGCACTTGAAGAAACTCTCAAAGTTCTTGAAAATGTTCCTTATTGACTGACCTTCATGTCTTAAAGTAATGACTGACTGATGTTTCTCGTTGCTTATTTGAGCTGTTCTTGCCATAATATGGACTTGGTCTGTTACCAAATAGGGCTATCTTCTGTATACCACCCCTACCTTGTCACAACACAACTGATTGGCTGAAACGCATTAAGAAGGAAATAAATTCCACAAATGAACTTTTAACAAGGCACACCTGTTAATTGAAATGCATTCCAGGTGACTACCTCATGAAGCTGGTTGAGAAAATGGCAAGATTGCGCAAAGCTGTCATCAAGGCAAAGGGTGGCTACTTTGAAGAATCCCAAATATATAATGTATTTTGATGAGTTTAACACTTTTTTGGTTAATACATGATACCATATGTGTTATTTCATAGTTTTTATGTCTTCACTATCATTCTACAATGTAGAAAATAGTAAAAACAAAGAAAAACCCTTGAATGAGTAGGTGTGTCCAAACTTTTGACTGGTACTGTACCTAGCATTGAAGTATGCTGTTGAACAAGTTTTCTACACACTCAAGTCACACTATTCATGTAGTTTGATTGACAGTACACTGACCAACCCACCACTGGCATTGCTAGTTATCTCATAGCCATAATCTTGTCACTTTGGGGGCGTTCGTAAATTGCCTCCAGTGTATCAGAGTGTGCTCTGGGTTATTTGCGTATCCAGAGTGTACACAGGACACTGACCTGGACACTCTGACCAAGGATTAGGCTTTCTGACCTCACAACAGCAGTCAAACACCCAAGCTAACTGGCTAAAGTTGGCTAGCTTGCTAGCTACATCCAGACACAAATGTGAGAATGCCTCACTCTGACCATTTTACTCCCCCTAGCAGAGCTGGTTAGGCAGTTTTCATGTTATCCAGAGTGTTGGTGACTGTAACTGTGCTGCTGGCAACAATTTAATGATGTTTTTTTTTGCTTATGTTTACTGACACCTGTCCTATTGAATGGGTTTTGTCCGTAATACTGCACACTGGCACACTCACACGAGAGTGCTCTGAAATCAGCGTAGATAGCCAGAGTGAATTTACACTCACACCTTTTGTCTCATTCTCTCTCACTGAGTTGCTGCTGGAGACATACCAAGGCGCTAACTCAATCAACATCCAGTCATCCATATTGGCAAACAAGAACTCTGTGTAGAAGTATGCACAGATCTAGGATCAGCCTACCATGGGTGGAGGACACAAAATGGGCCTCAGGGTCTGTAGCCGCAAAGCGTAACAAAGTAGAAAATTGGTTGTAAGTACCAAGTGTAGAGACATTTTACTCATGCTCTCATGGTTAAAAATAAAAGTGACAAATGAAGCCTCTTTAGTCATGAGTCCCACCTAGTCGACAGATATTTAGGACACCTCGTGAGCTGTTCTAACCAGTTAAGAGTTACCAGCAGGTAAAAAAGACAGCGAGTCAGTGTTTCCTGCACCATAGACAGGCAAATGCTCTGGAGTTGTTGAAATATTAGTTTGATGTTTCTATATGATCAATCCATAAATAATCTAGACATTCATGCAACAGTGTCTCTTGCGCTGTTGCCAATGATTTCACATAGGCCTAGGCCTCATTGGGTGTCTCATTGGGTAAACCCACTCCCCTCCCTATCCTGTAATTCTCCCAGAAATCACTATGTCAACAACAACAAAATACCAACCCTTTCCCTGGCTTCCATTACTCTTGCTCAACTTAACAATTAATGTGTCTCATCTCAACTTTTTAAGTCAATCCAACATAACGATTTGCGATGGCCTGTCTCCACTGTGTCTTATGTTGAAAAATCTGATTACAAAAGTTCCATTTCAGAGCTCCAAAATTGTATATCATACTATGTGATTGGAGGAAGCATGGGCAAGTTATGCTACTTTAAACATGAATAAACATGTTATCCCACTTGGGAGACAAGTCGGAGTAAATGACCTGAAAGATTTAATGTAGTCACATTCACCGTGGTTGTCTGAAGCGAGCACAGCTGACGATGCCTCATCTTGACTGGTTATTCCCAATGATGTATTGCCCGTCATTTGCAACAATGTCAATGAGCGTCATCACTATATTTCCTTTGTTGTACCTCAAACTGTTGCGATTACCAGCTGAGATAAACTTTTATGAGTTTATTTTACTCCTGGCTTTGTCTGGGCAGTGTCATGTCACCCTAAAACTTACTCTGAGCTAGGAGTTTTTTATTGTCTTAAAACAGGTTTTAGCAGGATTCCTAGGTACCTTTCTGAGACGCTTTGTGGATACTGCCTCAGATCAGCAACTCGGGAAACTTCACCCTCCTTTGTGAACCATCATCAGTGCCACTCCACTGTCCCACCCTCTGGTCAACAACAGTCATTACACCTTCAAGGACCAGACTTCTCAATAGAAGCATGAGTAGTTAGGGTGACGTTGCCTCTAGACACTGATCTTGAGTCAGTTTAGGATGTTCCCGACTCTTGGTTGAGGATAGGATTGCTGAATGGAGAAGCTGATCCTAGAGCTGTACCTAGGGGAAACTTTACTCATGGAAGCTCATGGTCAACATGTGGAGTGGAAATAAATGGTCATAATAACAAAAAGTATTTATTTCTAACGTGGAACTTGTTGTCTGTGTCAGAGTACTGAAATTATTTTCAAGGATGATTATGAATACTGTATTTTGCAAGAAGGACAAAGATACACTCAAAGCCTTAATGTGTGTGTGTGTGTGTGTGTGTGTGTGTGTGTGTGTGTGTGTGTGTGTGTGTGTGTGTGTGTGTGTGTGTGTGTGTGTGTGTGTGTGCAAAATGTGACGTAGTGGACCAGTCACCAGTAACCACCCACCCTCTTCCATCCATTAATTGATTGTGTTTCCACTCTGGATTCTGCTTTGCTGACCTAAACAGAACTCATTACTTTGGGGGAGGATGAAGTCTGCATCTGAAATGGCACCCTATTCCCTTTATAGTGCACTACTTTTGACCAGACTCATTTTGACTATGTAAGAATAGGGTGCCACAACGGCTGATGGGACACTTCAGTCAGAGGGAAATGTAAGAATGCCTGACTCCACCCTTCCCACTCAGTCCCGGGTCACCATAGAAACATTCCTTCTTGAACAATAAACACAGTGACTAGTTCTGAACTTCTACATTTATTCAACAGAGAGTATACTCTGTATTCAGTTTACACAAGTCATTCACAACACCAACTGTGTTCCTAATGTGAAACTTTTCAAATCAAGTTGCATATGTAACCCAACTCTTAGCTTGTGTTTACGTTATACAAATCTGTAGTTATCACATTTGAATGTAAAATGCTCAAAGAGTGAGAAACAAAATTGGAGAAGCCAGAGCCTGTATTCATAAACATGTCAGACTATGAGAGCTGATCTGGGATCAGTTTTGCCTTTTTAGATCACAATGAATACGATTATATGAACAGGTGGGAACTGACATATCAGTCCACCTACTCTGAGATGCTTCATGGATACAGACCCTGGCTCTGCAACCCCAGGATTGTGGGTTCGATTTCCAAGGGCCACCCATATGTAAAGTGTATGCACGCATGACTGAAAGTTGCTTTGAATAAAAGCATCTGCTAAATTGTAGGTATTTTATTATTATATTATTATTATGAATTGTTCAGTATCTAATATGCTAAGGGAAATGTATGGAGTGAAAAGTAAAGAATTTTCTTTAGGAATGTAGTGAAGTAAAAGTAAAAGTTGACAAAAATATAAATCGTAAAGTAAATATACCCCAAAAAACTACTTTACTTAAGTAAAAGTTGACAAAAATATATATATAAATCGTTTTTTGGGTTTTATTTACTTTACGATTTATATTTTTGTCAACTTTTACTTTTACTTCACTACATTCCTAAAGAAAATTCTGTACTTTTTACTCCATACCTTTTCCCTGACACCCAAAAGTACTCGTTACATTTTGAATGCTTAGCAGGACAGGAAAATTGTTAATTTAACAAACGTATCAAGAGGAACGCCCCTGGTCATCCCTACTGCCTCTGATCTGATGGGCTCACTAAACACATGCCTCGTTTGTAAAGGATGTCTGAGTGTTGGAGTGTTCCCCTGGTTATCCATAAATAAAAAACTAAAACATTTGAAATGATTTATACTTTTACTTTTGATATGTAAGTATATTTAAAACAAAATTCTTTTAGACTTTTACTCAGGTAGGATTTTACTGGGTGACTTTTACTTGAGTCATTTTCTATTAAGGTATCTTTACTTTTACTCAAGTATGACAATTGGGTACTTTTTCCGCCGCTGCAAGGGGCTACAGTGGCAAATGCATTTTGCTAAGTGTCTCAACCAGTGGCGATTTTAGCATGTAAATCTTGGTGTGGAAAACAACATTTATTAGTATTTTTATTCATGCCAGCAAAGCCACTAAACTACACAACACAACACTAAGCAGTACATTAATTGCACGATAATGGTGACAAATGGTGCCCACAAACTGTTAGGGCCTGCATAAAGCAGTCCCAACAGCAGAGCTTTCTTTTCAGCACAATGGAGTGAATGTTTACCACCACTACACCTGCCTATCAGCAGAACCTTGACTACACCTGCCTATCAGCAGAACCTTGTCTGGCAGCGAAACAGTTTTCAGCCTCATTTACTGCCTTTTTAAAAAACATGGCTGATATGGCTGACGTGCTTAAACAAAATGGTTTCTACTGACAATTGAGATGTACACACTTTTGAAATGTACAGTGAAATAATTCAGAACATGGGCCATTCTTACATTATTCTGCCTGTACACCAAGTCAGAACCGTAGGATAAATAAAGGGGGCATATAAGCAGACAATAAAAGCTTTTACAATATTCAATGATGACATTTCTCTAAAATAGGCTATAAGCTACATGTGCACCACCAAGTCAGAATAGTAGCCTAAGTTATGAAGGGGGAAAGGGACCAAATTAATAGGGTGAGGCACATGGGCTACTAACAGTTTACTACACAACATACACTTAGTATTACTTTACTAGCTGCAGTATACATATCTCCCTGGCATATTACATTGTTTATGCAGCAGCATACAATACATTTTTGGATTCACCTTGTTGTGCTGTGCTCACTTGAACAGGAAGGTGCCGCGGCGGTCCTTCTTGTGGGCTCTAGAAAGAGGCCAGAGTTTGCGATTTGGAATTCCGAGTTGGATGACCGTTCAAAATTATTTTCCGGATTTTCCCAGTCTTAGCTAGTTTTTTTCAGAGTTCCCAGTTGTCTTGAACTCTCTGAAGTCTGAGATTTCCCAGTTCCGAGTTTCCAGTTGTGTTGAACATAAGTCATGCTGGATTGATAGCATGGCCAGTGTATTCAAATATAACCAATTAGATATCACAAATTGCAGAGAAAAGGGGGTCATGTTTTTATTTATTAATAAGGATAAGCATTCAAGTGCAACGCAATTGGCCAGAAGTTACGATTTTGTCTCATCACCGCAACTCTCCTACGGCTTCTGAGAAGGTCAAGAGCCAAAAGATCTCTGTATCCGCATAGCGTAACAGAGTAGAAAATTGGTCGTAAGTACCAAGTGTAGAGACATTTTACTCATGCTCTCATGGGTAAAAATAAAAGCGAGCCTTCTTGACATATTGCCCGCTTAACCCGGATGCCAGTCACACCAATGTGTCAGAGGAAACGCCGTCGAACTCACGACCGAAGTCAGTTTGCAGGAGCCCGGTCCGCCACAAGGAGTTGCTAGAGCACGATGAGACAAGTCCGGCCAAACCCTCCTCTAACCCGGACGAAGCTGGGCCAATTGTGCGCCGCCCCATGGGTCTCCCGGTCACAGCTGGCTGTGACACAGCCTAGGATTGAACCCAGGGCTGCAGTCGTGTCTCAGCACTCATTGTTGAATTTGCATTTCCAACTTGTTGTGTAATGTTCATGTCCAATGGCCGATGCGCACAGACATTTTTTCTATCATTTCTCTTCATATGACAAGGATTGAAATTGACAAGGATTTGCCAGTAGATTGTCGACTTGACTCATAACGATGACTGCTTGTCTAGCTTGCAAACTACATTGTGAAAATATGATATTGGCATGATCAGTCCAATCAAAGCTATGGTAGATATGTGATTTGACGTCATTTTATCTGTGGCCAATGACCTTGAGCCTTCTTGGATGGGCACTTCTAACGTAACTCTATGGCAGCACCCAAGGGGGAAAAATAAATTCTCTCCCAGTAGATTTTGCGGCGACGTAGTGTCCCCATGAGTGATGGAACACTGAGCCAATCACGGCTCAACTTGAGAACATTACCAACCCCTACGCTCTGTATTTTCCGCTGGCTGCCCTACCACCTCAAAAAGCACTGAGCGAGGCTGAAAGACCTGCATTTAGGAGCTACCTTACTTAAGAAAACAAAAAAGACACAATTTTTACATGCAGCTTTATTGTCTCAATTAGTTTTTTTTACATTGCTTGCAAACTGATATGTGACACGTATGCCAAAATAACATGCAAAACAGTCAACAAATAAAAAATATAACAGGTGAGGCTCTGATGCATCACCAATGGTCTCAAAAATGTTAGCTACTCTACAACACCTAACAGGACTTAGAGAAAGAGAGTTTTAGAGTGTGTGAGAGAGAGTGTTACAGAGTGTGAGAAAGAGAGAGAAAGAAAGAACACGATGAAAACAAATTTCCCTCAAAACTAGTGATACCTGTCCTCCATAGAGCAAAACTGAGTCCTGTTTTTGCGAACATTACATTTGTCAAGGGACAACGGTCCACTCTTAGAAAAAAGGTTCCAAAATGATTTTTCAGCTGTCCCCATAGGAGAACACTTTTGCTTCTATGTACACTATATATTTACTTACAGTTGAAGTTGGAAGTTTACATACACTTAAGTTGAAGTCATTAAAACTCATTTTTCAACCACTCCACAAATTTCTTAAAAACAAATGATAGTTTTGGCAAGTTGGTTAGGACATCGACTTTGTGCATGACACAGGTACTTTTTCCAACAATGATTTACAGATTATTTCACTTATAATTCCCTGTATCACAATTCCCCTGGGTCAGAAGTTTACATATACTAAGTTGACGGCGCCTTTGAACAGCCTGGAAAATTCCAGAAAATGATGTCATGGCTTTAGAAGCTTCTGTTTGGCTAATTGATATCATTTTGGGTCAATTGGAGATGTACCTGTGGGTGTATTTCAAGGCCTACCTTCACACTCAGTGCCTCTTTGCTTGACATCAAGTCAGCAAAAATGGTAGACCTCCACAAGTCTCATTCATCCTTTGGAGCAATTTCCAAACCCCTAAAGGTACCACGTTCATCTGTACAAACAATAGTACGCAAGTATAAACACCATGGGACCACGCAACCATCATACCGCTCAGGAAGAAGACACGTTCTGTCTCCTAGAGATGAACGTACTTTGGTGCAAAAAGTGCAAATCAATCCCAGAACAACAGCAAAGGACCTTGTGAAGATGCTGGAGGAAACAGGTGCGAAAGTATCTATATCCACAGTAAAACGAGTCCTATATCGACATAACTTGAAAGGCCGCTCAGCAAGGAAGAAGCCACTGCTCCAAAACCACCATAAAAAAGCCAGACTAGGATTTGCAACTGCACATGGGGACAAAGATTGTATTTTTTGGAGAAATGTCCTCTGGTCTGATGAAACAAAATAGAACTGTTTGGCCATAATGACCATAGTTATGTTTGTTGTCCAAATGGACAATGACCCCAAGCATACTTCCAAAGTTGTGGCAAAATGGCTTAAGGACAACAAAGTCAAGGTATTGGACTGGCCATCACAAAGCCCTGACCTCAATCCTATAGAAAATGTGTTGCCAGAACTGAAAAAGCGTGTGCGAGCAAGGAGGCCTACAAACCTGACTCAGTTACATCAGCTCTGTCAGGAGGAATGGGCCAAAATTCTTGTGGGAAGCTTGTGGAAGGCTACCCGAAACATTTGACCGAAGTTAAACAATTTAAAGGCAATGCTACCAAATACTAATTGAGTGTATGTAAACTTCTGACCCACTGGGAATGTGATGAAAGAAAACAAAGCTGAAATAAATCATTCTCTCTACTATTATTCTGAAATTTCACATTCTTAAAATTAAGTGGTGATCCTAACTGCCCCCGTGCATAAAGTTTGACTGGCCTGCACAGAGCCCTGACCTCAACCCCATCGAACACATTTGGGATGATTTGGAACACCGACTGCGAGCCAGGCCTAATCGCCCAACATCAGAGCCCGACCTCACTAATGCTCTTGTGGCTGAATGGAAGCAAGTCCCCACAGCAATGTTCCAGCATCTAGTGGAAAGCCTTCCCAGAAGAGTGGAGGCTGTTATAGCAGCAAAGGGGGGACCAACTCCACATTAATGCACATCATCTTGGAATCAGAGGTTCAATGAGCATACTTTTGGTCATGTAGTGTATATAGAACCAAAATGGTTCTACTTGGAACCAACTAGGGTTCTTCAATGGTTTCTCTTATGGGGAGAGTTGAAGAACCGTATTATGTTCTAGATAGCACCTTTATTTCTAAGAGTGTAGATGGCAGGTTTAGTGTTTGTACCTCCCTCCCTCCCTTGTTTGTCAGCATCAAGTCTCCTGGTTTGAATGCATTAATTGACATCTAATGCTGATCGGCTCACTTGTATTCGCCACACACCTCTTTGTATGTGTCCCAAATTGCAACCAATCACTACTTAGTGTGCAATGTGCACTAAAGGGAATAGGGTGCCATTTGGGACGCAGGCTAGTCTTTGCAAGATGAATGCAGGATGACATCTCCTCTAACTTACAATGAGACAATCTCCTTGTACCTTGTATTGTCATCTTGTTATTGACTAATGTGTTTGTATTATGAAAGGCTTGTTTTTTCTGTTCTTTCATAAAGCAAACAAAGCTTAGATTAGATGCAGCTGCCGGTTCTGAAGCTGGCCGAAGACTTTAATTAGCTGTCTATGCTATGCTAGTGTAATATACCTGTAAACGAAAAACACACGGAGACTCATGGCTGATGGTTTATATTACCTGTATAATCATCTATACATGAACAGTATTTATACATGCATTTATACATTTAGAACCTGCTTCTTTAGTGTCTGATGATGTTTCTGTCTGGAACATTTCTCAGTCAAGATACGACAAGGGCAACGGAAGACAAGTGTTCATAAATATGTATTCCACACAGTCTCTCTCTCTCTCTCTCTCTCTCGCTCTACTCCAACCCCCTCTCTGCTTTTTCATTCAATCTTTATGAGATGGTTTCTCATAAAGAGGCATCTCATCTCTCCAGTGTAGTGTCATCCAGCCCATACTTATAAAATGAATTCATGAGTTAGCCATTAAGATAATGTAATGGTTTGTGATGGTTTGGTGCGGCAGGAAGCCTAGTGGTTAGAGCATTGGACTAGTAACCGGGAGGTTGCTAGATCGAATCCCCGAGCTGACAACGTAGAAAGCTGTCGTTCTGCCCCTGAACAAGGCAGTTAACCCAATGTTCCTAGGCCATCATTGTAAATAAGAATTTGTTCTTAACTAAACTTGCTTAATTAAATAAAGGTTTAAAAAAAGACGCTGCAGTTTCCACTTGAGAATATTCTCCCTTGCAGAAAACAATGTCACCCTGTGTCAACCTATTAGTACAAGCTAACAAGTAAGGTTCACCAGGGGCTGATGGTGGTTTGTAGAGAGTATTTCCAGCCAATAGCCAGATGGAAAAGAGCTAGGTCATGTTCATGAGGCACCAAACACAGGAAAATGGACTGAAACAGGGCGGGACTAACTGGAATTGTCCATTAAGAAACACAAATGTTTGTTTTTATGTTGCAAAATGTTTTTTGTTGTATGCCCTAATGAACACAATGCTGGTAGTCATGGGTGAGGTCAGTGTGACTTTACAGTACCTGTTAGTCCACACTCCTATAAAAGAAATGAGAAGAGGCCATTTGGAACTCAAGTATTGCAATTCATTAGCAGCTATGGTAACATATCTCCAATAATGATGTCAATGACGTGCTTCTACACCTGCATTGCTTGCTGTTTGGGGTTTTAGGCTGGGTTTCTGTACAGCACTTTGAGATATCAGCTGATGTACGAAGGGCTATATAAATAAATTTGATTTGATTTGGAGGGGGCGGGGCCTCAGCTGATTACGTGGTGGCCATCCTGAACACACGATTGGCTGTCCAGGAGGGTGGGCGGCTCACAGAGCAGCAGATCATCCTCTCCCGTCATTGAGCTGTCCTCTGAATTCACAAAGTTGGGAATGTCGAAGTGGTGCGACAGGAAGCTGTGTTCCCTCTCTGACTTTCCCTCCTCTGGAAGTCCCTGGAGGTCGATACCGTCGTCTCCCCGCTTGCTGGCTTCCCCCGCCTCCCCCATCTCCTCCAACCCGAAGGAGCTGCGTCCTCCCAGACTCCCACGGACCCTATGCGGCCCACATCCACCCCCTCTCCCCTGCTTCTCCTTGCTGATGTAGAAGAAGGAGCGTGATTCGTCCAGAAGGGGGCGCGAGAAGGCCTTGTCCTCGTCGGCCAGGGAGTCCCCCTGGGGGCAGTGGATGTCCACGACGCAGTTCCCCAGCCGGTGGCGCTTCTCGCACGGATCCGGGTTTCTGTTGGGGAGGGAGAATAGAGAGCGAGATGTTACGAGGAGAGGAGAGAGGGAGGGTGCGAAAGAGAGGCCTTCAATAGAGACCTTCATTTTAAAGTGTTTTTATTCCAAGTTTTTATAGAGCCAAACGTACCTAACTAGGTATTTTCCATCATTTTCAACCAATTGCAGTCGTGTTCATTGTCAACTGTTTCTATTGGTCCAGTTAATGGAAGTCGGCAATTGACACGGGTTTCAGCTCAGTAATTGGGTCACCTGCCATCTTAAAGTAGGTGTGCCAGAATGTTGGTGTCAGTAGAATGTGCTTGGAGGAGGGAGAACAGGTGCCTCGCATTGATCAGTACTTCTTGAGAAGTCATTTAAGTCAGTCGAATGTTCAGTAAATCGAGCAAAACCAAAGTTTGCAGAATATCAGTACCCCTGTCTCTGAGCAGGCTAACTCAAGCACATAAACATCAAATGTGGAGTGTATTGAGCCCATCCAGCAAGAACAAAAACGTGGGTATAAACCTATGGTTTAGAGTCCTCAAACTAAACTCTGGACCTCAAAGCCAGTTCCACTGCGTTTATTCATTGTTCCCCTCTACTCAGGGACTGATTTAGACCTGGGACACCAGGTGGGTTCATTTAATTATCCCTTTCAAATTCATCAAAGCGCTTTTCACCAAGGAAAAAAGCATAACTCTAAAAGCAAGAACTGGAGGATCACCTGGAAAAAAAACAAATTATTTTATAGAATAGCATGTCATATATCACTTAATCCGGCATAGCCAAAGACAAGACAACAACCATGACCACTACTGCAGCATGCACCAGGTGCCTGCTTGGATAACTTCAAGTGGGCCAGAATGAAGATTGAATAAATACCTTGCAAATCAAGAAGCATGTCTATCACTAAAGGTAAACTGTCTGACAAAGGTTTCAATGATGAGCCAATACCAACAGAGCAGCCCATAAAAACCCTTGGAAGTATTGTATGATGCAAGCCGCAAGGTCACAGACCCAGCCCAGGTGATGACGGTATGATGCAAGTCTCAAGGTCACAGACCCAGCCCAGGTGATGACGGTATGATGCAAGTCTCAAGGTCACAGACCCAGCCCAGGTGATGACGGTATGATGCAAGTCTCAAGGTCACAGACCCAGCCCAGGTGATGACGGTATGATGCAAGTCTCAAGGTCACAGACCCAGCCCAGGTGATGACGGTATGATGCAAGTCTCAAGGACACAGACCCAGCCCAGGTGATGACGGTATGATGCAAGTCTCAAGGACACAGACCCAGCCCAGGTGATGACGGTATGATGCAAGTCTCAAGGTCACAGACCCAGCCCAGGTGATGACGGTATGATGCAAGTCTCAAGGTCACAGACCCAGCCCAGGTGATGACGGTATGATGCAAGTCTCAAGGTCACAGACCCAGCCCAGGTGATGACGGTATGATGCAAGTCTCAAGGTCACAGACCCAGCCCAGGTGATGACGGTATGATGCAAGTCTCAAGGTCACAGACCCAGCCCAGGTGATGACGGTATGATGCAAGTCTCAAGGTCACAGACCCAGCCCAGGTGATGACGGTATGATGCAAGTCTCAAGGTCACAGACCCAGCCCAGGTGATGACGGTATGATGCAAGTCTCAAGGTCACAGACCCAGCCCAGGTGATGACGGTATGATGCAAGTCTCAAGGTCACAGACCCAGCCCAGGTGATGACGGTATGATGCAAGTCTCAAGGTCACAGACCCAGCCCAGGTGCTAAGGCAGGAGACCATCAGAGGACTCAAGAGCATTGACAGGTCCATCCATCCTGCCAAGCTGAAGCTTTGAAACCAAGTGAACAACCATCAATGCCTTGCCTTTGTCCACGGAGGAGAACAAAAACGGAGAAATCTCTCTCCAAGGACAAAGGCTGGAAATCTGAATACGACCCTAGAATGGAAAATGCTGACTGATGTGGACCAATGCCTCACAGTTCCATCTGAGATACAACAGCTGTTACCAACCTAAGACCAAACCTGGTACTATGGTCTACTATGGTCCCAGTCTCTGTGCTCTCTCTACTTTGTGAAGTTAACTGTGCCTTGGGATGATAAGGTGGACGAGGCATACGAGAGGAAGAGACTGAGCTTGCAGTAGATACCGAGCAGGGAGGCTGGAAAGCAAGAGTTTGCCCAATGGAGGTTGGGTGTCGTGGATTTGTGGCAACATCTACTACCAGGTTGCTGAAGGACCTTGGGATTCACTGCCAAGCCTCATGTCAAAACATGAAGGCAACTTCAGAGGCTGCTGAAAGGGGTAGCCAGTGGCTCTGGCTGTAGAGAAAATAATCCAGATGGGCCTCAAAGGGAGCGGGGAGGAGATTGAGCAGGTATAGAGGGGGCTGGTTCTGGGATACCAGAATTCACTGTTGAGCCTTCTGGAAATGCTGTGGACTCATCAACGAAACATTTAAGATGGAAGGGTCCCACTTGAAAACACCAATGAAATATCGGCCTTATCCCCATCAACAACATCAAGCAAGTTCTGTTAGTGCTCACAATCTACTATTGGCCAAAGGGTTTATAGCACCATGTCCTGTGTATTCAGAACTACCTTTAACTACGGTGAGCCATATACGTTTTAGCTGACAGTTTTGTATGTTTAACTTGCTCTGCTACTGCAGTTTTAAATAAAGTAATTTTGAATAGGACATTCTCAGTCCGATTTTAAGCCTTTTAAGTGTTAGAGTATTGGCCATCTCTCTCACAGAGGGGGTTAGAGTGGAGAGGAGGGGGGGGTTTAGAGACGAGGGAAGAGAGAGGATAAAAGGAGAGAAGAGAAGAGGGGGTTAGAGAGGAGAGGAGGGGGGGTTAGAGAGGAGGGAAGAGAGAGGATAAAAGGAGAGAAGAGAAGAGGGGGTTAGAGAGAGAGGAAAGGATAAGAGAGGAGAGGTTAGTTGAGGAGAAGGGTTAGTAGAAGAGAAGAGGGGAAGGTTAGGAGTGGAGAGAAATTCAATTTAATAGGACTTTAGGAAAGATTATGAGGATGTATGGATGAAAGGAGAGGGCAGAGAGAAGTCTATGAAAGAGCAGAGAAGTTAAGTGGATGTGAGCAAGATGAAGAGGAGAACCCACTGGGCACAGACGTCAGTTCAAGTCTAGATTTACATTTGGTTGAGTTGTCAACTAACGTCAATTTAACGTGAAATCAACAACAAAAATGTCACCATGTCATTGTATTTAGGTTAAAAGTTGGGTGGAAAAAAAATACAAAATGACCTTACTTTTTGCAAATCCAATACTTTCCCCACATTGTTTCAACGTCATCACATAGATTTTTTTGGGTTACAATGACCTGGAAACAACGTTGATTCAACAGTTGCCCAGTGGGAAGGGACAAAGCAGAAGGAGCAATACTTGTCAATGAATTTATATTACTTTCGAGGACAGCAATATAGCTCCTGAATGTCTTATAATCCAACATTTGATTGAATCCTTTATCAGATTGTGTAATTCAGAAATAATCTTCACAGATTGACGATTTATCACATTATGGAGAGAACAGATTATATTCACTGGGTGATTACTAGATTTTTATTTTTTTCCCCAAAGGTAGCCTTTCTTAACCTGGTCCCAGATCTGTTTGTGCTGTTTTGCCAATAATCATATGGGAGTGAGCAAGACAGCACAAATGGTGCTTTTTCCATTGAGACTTCCCTCCACACCAGTGTGTCACCAGTGTTTTGTGTTAATGGAAGCTCTAGTGTTAGTGTGTTTCCACTCCAGAGCCAAGCCATCTACATCTAAAGTGCCATGAAACAGCCTCAAGAGGTGAGACTTAATGGATTGATGCAGAGACAAATGAATATAAACAGATAAATAAAGCTCCTGATTTCTCCTTGACATATACCTCTCATTCTTATTTATTATCTACTAATGGAAATCCTGCTGATGGCATATTAACCAAAAAGCAAAATGTTAGCCACAGTTGTTCTGCAGTGCGGTAGGTAAGACAGTTGGATATGATCGAGGGAATCAGTCTTTGGCTCTGTCTCAATTGTCTAAAAATCTGTTCTCTCCTCTGGTCTTCTCCTTCATTTGTACTGATTAGAAAAGACTTGGCAGGTGAAAACAATATGGTGGAAGCTCATCATTAGGCTGGCTTTCACCTGCTCAATTATTTTAGATTAGTGCAGATAACGGAGAGGAGGCGGGGCGGGAACAGACTAAGACAATTGAGAAAAAGGCCTTGAAACTGCAATGCTAGTTTCTGGGGCTGTCCATGGTTTCCTGAAGGGCTCCCAGCAAAGGGGGGAAGAGGTAACGGGTAGAGGGTTTCAGGGGAAAGGGGGAACGTAGATGGGGTAGACAGATTGTACGGTTTAGGGGGGAAAGAGGGGCTGTTTTCAACTCACTCTTGGTGCGGGGCTCCTGTCTTGGTCAGCAGGGTGAGGATGAAGAACATGAAGACGACGAACACGGCTAGTCCCACCCAGAAGCCGATGACGATGGAGTCTGCAACATCAGATCAACAAGGGATTATGGCCCAGTTCCATTCAGTAAATAGTCATTAAGTTGTAAAACAAGCACACTGCGTTGGAATATGTTACAGCATCTCCATCTCTTCCTCTGTCTTTCAGGTTTCTCTTATTCCCTCTCTTTAAATACAGTAAGATTGTTTTGGTGAGATTTTTGGATGAGATGGAGAAGTGAATGCAACATATGTATTATTAACTTGCCGATACCATTTAATATACAGCGGCTTGCAAAATTATTCACCCACCCCCATTTTTCCTATTTTGTTGCCTTCCGACCTGGAATTAAAATGGATTTTTGTGTGGTTTGTATAATTTGATTAATACAACATGCCTACCACTTTGAAGATGCAAAATATTTTTTATTGTGAAACAAACAAGAAATAAGACAAAAAAACAGAACTTGAGCGTGCATAACTATTCACCCCCCCCCCACCAACTTTTGCAGCAACTGTAGCTGCAAGTCTCTTGGCATATTGCTCTACAAGCTTGGCACATCTAGCCACTGGGATTTTTGCCCATTCTTCAAGGCAAAACTGCTCCAGCTCCTTCAAGTTGGATGGGTTCCGCTGGTGTACAGCAATCTAAGTCATACCACAGATTCTCAATTGGATTGAGATCTGGGCATTGACTAGGCCATTCCAAGACATTTAAATGTTTCCCCTTAAACCACTAGAGTGTTGCTTTAGCAGTATGCTTACGGTCATTGTCCTGCTGGAAGGTGAACCTCCGTCCCAGTCTCAAATCTCGAAGACTGTAACAGGTTTCCCCTCAAGAATTTGCCTGTATTTAGTGACATCCATCATTCCTTCAATTCTGACCAGTTTCCCAGTCCCTGCCGATGAAAAACATCCCCACAGCATGCTGCAACCACCATGCTTCACTATGGGGATAGTATTCTCAGGGTGATGAGAGAAGTTGGGTTTGCGCCAGATATAGTGTTTTCCTTGATGGCCAAATCGGCTCAATTGTATTCTTATCTGACCAGAGTACATTCTCCATATGTTTGGGGAGTCTCCCACATACCTTTTGGCGAACACCAAACATGTTTGCTTATTTTTTTCTGGACACTCTTCCATAAAGCCCAGCTCTGTGGAGTGTACGGCTTAAAGTGGTCCTATGGACAGATACTCCAATCTCTGTGGTGGAGTTTTGCAGCTCCTTCAGGGTTATCTTTGGTCTCTTAGTTGCCTCTCTGATTAATGCCCACCTTGCCTGGTCTGAGAGTTTTGGTGGGCGGCCCTCTCTTGGCAGGTTAGTTGTGGTGTCATTCTTTCCATTTTTTAATAATGGAGTTAATGGTGCTCCGTGGGATGTTCAAAGTTTCAGATTTTTTATAACCCAACCCTGATCTGTCCTTCTCCATAACCTTGTCCCTGACCTGTTTGGAGAGCTCCTTGGTCTTCATAGTGCCACTTGCTTGGTTGTGCCCCTTGCTTAGTGGTGTTGCAGACACTGGGGCCTTTCAGAACAGGTGTATATATACTAAGATCATGTGATACTTAAATAAAGTCTACCAGTGTGCAATCTAACTAATTATGTGACTAATTATGTGACTTATGAAGGTAGATGGTTGCACCAGATCTTATTTAGACGCTTCATAGCAAAGGGGGTGAATACACATGCAAACACCACTTTTCCATATGTTATTTTTTAAATTTCACTTAATTTTTTGGGGACTATTTGTGTATGTCCATTACATAAAATCCAAATAAAAATCCATTTAAATTACAGGTGGAAATGCAACAAAATAGGAAAAACGCCAAGGGGGATGAATACTTTTGCAAGGCACTGTAAACCTAAGCATGAAACCCTAGGCCTATAGACATTGGCTATATATTTTATCCCAGGATGAATTTAAACAATAGCTGTTGATGACTTCCTAAATGCTTTAGTCCTAAATTACAGAATTGAATATAAACTCAGCAAAAAAAAGAAACGTCCCCTTACTGTGAACTGCATTTATTTTCAGCAAACTTAACATGTGTAAATATTTGGATGAACATAAGATTCAACAACTGAAACAAACTGAACAAGTTCCACAGACATGTGACTAACATAATTTTAATAATGTGTCCTTGAACAAAGGGGGGTTTAAGTACTGCAGTGCATCTCCTCCTTGTGGACTGCACCAGATTTGCCAGTTCTTGCTGTGAGATGTTACCCCACTCTTCCACCCAGGCACAATGCATGTTCCCGGAAATGTCTTTGGGGGGGGGGATGCCCTAGCCCTCACCCTCCAATCCAACAGGTCTCGGACGTGCTCAATGGGATTGAGATCCGGGCTCTTCGCTGCCCATGGCAGAACACTGAAATTCCTGACTTGCAGGAAATCATGCACAGAACAAGCAGTATGGCTGGTGGCAATGTCATGCTGGAGGGTGATGTCAGGATGAGCCTGCAGGAAGGGTACCACATGAGGGAGGAAGATGTCTTCCCTGTAACGCACAGCCTTGAGATTGCCTGCAATGGCAACAAGCTCAGTCCGATGATGATGTGGCACACTGCCCCAAACCATGACGGACCCTCCACCTCGATCCCGCTCCAGAGTACAGGCCTCGGTGTAACGCTCATTCCTTTGACGATAAATGCGAATCCGACCATCACCCCTGGTGAGACAAAAATGCAACTTGTCAGTGAAGAGCACTTTTTGCCAGTCCTGTCTGGTCCAGCGACGGTGGGCTTGTGCCCATATGCAACATTGTTGCCGGTGATGTCTGGCGAGGACCTGCCTTACAACAGGCCTACAAGCCCTCAGTCCAACCTCTCTCAGCCTATTGCGGACAGTCTGAGCACTGATGGAGGGATTGTGCATTCCTGGTGTAACTCAGGCAGTTGTTGTTGCCATCCTGTACCTGTCCCGCAGGTGTGATGTTCGGATGTACCGATCCTGTGCAGGTGTTGTAACACGTGGTCTGCCATGATCAGCTGTCCGTCCTGTCTCCCTATAGCGCGGTCTTAGGCGTCTCACAGTACGGACATTGTAATTTATTGCCCTGGCCACATCTGCAGTCCTCATGCCTCCTTGCAGCATACCTAAGGCAAGTTCACACAGATGAGCAGGGACCCTGGGCATCTTTCTTTTGGTGTTTTTCCAGAGTCAGTAGAAAGGCCTCTTTAGTGTCCATAAGTTTTCGCAACTGTGACCTTAATTGCCTACCGTCTATAAGCTGTTAGTCTCTTAACGACCGTTCCACAGGTGCATGTTCATTAATTGTATATGGTTCATTGAACAAGCATGGGAAACAAATTCTATGAAAGACAGGGTCCTGAAAAAGGGACGTTTCCTTTTTTGCTGAGTTTATGATTGAAGTATTGTAACATTTAATTTGCTCTGTTAAACATACCCTTTGGGATGACTTTGATCGCAACAGTGAATCTATTAGGTGTAGATTTCTCAAATCATTCTCACATTGGTAATAGTCAGTGAAAAATATTTAAGCTGGGCTTGGTTAAAACCCTGCATGGAAGACCAAAGGGATAGCTGTAGATGGCTCAACTCTCCAGTAGAAGGTGCTGCCCAGTTTATAATTAAGCAAGAAGGCATGAGAGGGTGTGGTATATGGCCAATATACCACGGCTAAGGGCTGTTCTTATACACAACGCATCGCGGAGTGCCTGGACACAGCCCTGAGCCGTGGTATATTGGCCATATACCACAAAAAAACCCTGAGATGCCTTATTGCTATTATAAACTGGTTACCAACGTAATTAGAGCAGTAAAAATACATGTCATACGGTCTGATATACCACGGCCGTCAACCAATCAGCATTCTGGGCTCGAACCATCCAGTTTATACTTTTTTCTTATAGAGGATATTGCATAGAGTATCTGATGTTACTTCAAAGGTACAAACTCAACATATTTTATGAGGTTTGTTGAAAATTGGTTACCATAATGACATAATCCTGTGGTTGAATTTTCACTCAAAACAACAGTTGATGACTTTGCAAATCCACTGTATTTTCCACATAGATTCCACATCACAATATGTTGACAAATGATGTTGAAACAAGGTTGATTGAACCAGTCTGTGCCCAGTGGGGTCCCACTGATTTGGAAAAAAGGAGCATTACAATTAGGGAAGCAGCTGCCTGATGCAATTATAGAAACTTAATTAACATAGAGGATAGACGTGGTGGGAGTGTAAACAAACATGCACGCGCGCAGACACACACACGCACAGCGACAAATTCACGCCGACAAAATGTAATGTGCACCCACATTCTATCAATTGACTTATCTAGTGTTTCATTAAGAGGCCAGGGCAGTCGTTTAGTAAAATAAGATGTCACTCACATCGATGAGCCTTGAGACCCTCGAAAGACACGGGCTCGTCATCATCATAATATTCATACTGCCACACATAATCACTGCCACGTGTGCTGCTGGGTCGACTTTGATTATAATTATGGATTTCGGACATCTCAAATGGACTGTGTCACTGGGTTTACCAGACCTAAGAGAAGACAAAAAATAACAGCAAAAGTATTGGCATGCTGAACAACTGGCTTAGACCAGGGCAACCGTATGAAAACCGAACCAGAAATATTTTCCAGAAATATAAGAACAGATGAAAAGTTTCCAATTGAAGTCAAATGTTCACGTTTTTTTGCCTACCTGCATTTCATTCAGAATTTAGAAATCCTACAAATGCTCCAACACGTGTATCCAGCATCCACTCTTGGAAACGGTAATTCAGTCGCGAACAAATGACCAGATTCGGCGCGTCAAATGCGAATTCAAGATAAGAGAAAAGTAGAAAAACCATCACAAATAGACAAACTCAGCTTCGTTATTTTCAAGCATGTGCATCAGCAGAACATCACACCTAGGCTATGCATCACACTGCTGCTATAGAAGCCTGCAAAGCGCAGTATCAAGTAGCCTCCGCACGAGGGTTCACTGCGGTTGGATAAGCAGCAGCGCGGGTGGGATACCGTGTGACGCAACCTAGGATAATATATTCATATTGATCGGCTTTGGGTATTGAATTGGATTGGATGAGCGAAGGGAGACGTTGTTGTCAAACATTTAGTGAATGGGTAAACTCAGTAATGTGGGCCTATTGTAAAAAAAATACGTTAGGCCTCTTAAAGGGGCAATCTGTGATTGATACATCCATTTTTGGACTGAAATTAAATTAACCGTACATAGACATTGATTCTTGAAGAATATAAGATACACATGCCTCATGAGCTTGGTTCAACTAACACCACCAGAACCCAAAATATGATCTTGTTTTGCTCCTTTGTTTGTAAAAAAATATATGTCTGTAAACAAACACTGTATAGCCTCACAACACGGTTAAACTATAATGTTGATATCATATCATGAACTTGACAGTGGTTACATTTCTCCAGACCCATCCTTCAGCTGCAAGGTTATTATAGTTTTGTGATATATTTGTTTAATTAAATAATTTATATTCCTATTTTATATTATTTAGTTTCAGATTCAGATGTAGTTGCAGTGTTAGGGACAGACAGTAGCCTATGTGTGGGAGGCTAAGAGCCATTTAAATGTTTCAGGCTTATAATTTGTGTTTTTGGGGATGTCACTTCCTGCCACAGGGGGGATAATACATAAAGTGATGAGGTTTGGTTATGTTCCGATTTTAAATCAATCTTAATGTGACTTGGATTTAAAAGGATAATCGTCAGCAGGGGCACTCCAAGTCTGTGGAACTTGCTCAGTTTATGTGTCAGTTGTTGAATCTTGTTATGTTGGTACACATATTCACACGTTAAGTTTTCTAAAAATAAATGCAGTTGACAGTGAGAGGACATTTATTTTTTTGCTGAGTTTATTCAGATGATGCTGCGTACCATTTAGCTCAAAAACACTGTCGGTGTGATCGAGGCATAACGCTGGTTGTCCTAACATTGCCGTTGATGTGCAGTTACTAATAGCTGGTGGCTGTCCTACTACTACTGTCTTTATACTGAAATTGTTTGTATGATTCTATGTGGGCGCTGTTCAGATTAACTTTGAGGTTGGTTGAGTTCAAGCTTAACAGAGCCTGGCGGACCTGCAAATTACGCAAGGGCCCCGCCTTCCTCTCGTGTCAAAGCGGGTATCAGTGTTTACAATTTAGATGAGAGGGTGAAGCAGAACTATCCTTCTGGTCACGAAAAGAAAACAAAAAAACACCACGAGAGTGAATTGTGGGAACAGCGATCAGGTAAACTTGCGTTCTCTCCAAGTTTGATGTCAGCAAATAACAGTAATGTTAAGTTGATGCGATAGCTTGCAGTGCATCTCTCTCTAGTCTGTCTGATTTGCTAACCTAGCTGGGCAGTGCATCTCTCTCTAGTTTGTCTGATTTGCGAACCCAGCTGGACAGTGCATCTCTCTCTAGTCTGTCTGATTTGCTAACCTAGCTGGGCAGTGCATCTCTCTCTAGTCTGTCTGATTTGCTAACCTAGCTGGGCAGTGCATCTCTCTCTAGTCTGTCTGATTTGCTAACCTAGCTGGGCAGTGCATCTCTCTCTAGTCAAGGTTTAGTTACAACTCTGGACTAATGCAAGATGGAAAGCCATGGATTGACATTGACTATTTATATATTGAATTTAAAATGTTGATTAGTTGGGCGTACTGGGCAATAATTGATGCACATCTCTCAGTAAATAATAACCATCAGTATTCAGCCAAGCCATAGTATAAATAGTATTTTATATTTGAAAATGTATAAAAGGAAATCTGAGGGAGCCAGTTTGAATGGGCCTGATGCAGCTGATGAAATTAATAATAGTATTGTTATGTATCATTTACAGGTGCTATGCTTAGGTTTGTCAGTAGAGGAGATGCTGGATCATCAGCCAGTACAAGTCTACTTCCGGCGCCGACAGAGATGGCCGCCTCGCTTCGCGTTCCTAGGAAACTATGCAGTTTTTTGTTTTTTTTACGTGTTATTTCTTACATTAGTACCCCAGGTCATCTTAGGTTCCATTACATACAGTCAAGAAGAACTACTGAATATAAGAGCAGCGTCAACTCACCATCAGTACGACCAAGAATATGACTTTCGCGAAGCGGATCCTGTGTTCTGCCTTTAACCCAGGACAACGGAATGGATCCCAGCCGGCGACCCAAAAAAACGACTTCGTAAAAGAGGGAAACGAAGCGGTCTTCTGGTCAGACTCCGGAGACGGGCACATCGTGCACCACTCCTTAGTATACTTCTCGCCAATGTCCAGTCTCTTGACAACAAGGTTGATGAAATCCGAGAAAGGGTAGCATTCCAGAGGGACATCAGAGACTGTAATGTTCTTTGCTTCACGGAAACATGGCTCACTGGAGAGACGCTATCGGAGTCGGTGCAGCCAGCTGGTTTCTCCACGCATCGCGCCAACAGAAACAAACATCTTTCTGGTAAGAAGAGGGGCGGGGGCGTATGCCTTATGGCTAACGAGACCTGGTGTGATCACAAAAGCATACAGGAACTCAAATCCTTCTGTTCACCTGATTTAGAATTCCTCACAATCAAATGTCGACCGCATTATCCAAAAAGGGAATTCTCTTCTATTATAATCACAGCCGTATATATTCCCCCCCAAGCAGACACATCGATGGCTCTGAATGAACTTTATTTGACTCTTTGCAAACTGGAATCCATACATCTTGAGGCTGCATTCATTGTAGCTGGGGATTTTAACAAGGCTAATCTGAAAACAAGACTCCCAAAATTGTATCAGCATATCGATTGCGCAACCAGGGCTGGCAAAACCTTGGATCATTGCTATTCTAACTACCGCGATGCATATAAGGCCCTGCCCCGCCCTCCTTTCGGAAAAGCTGACCACGACTCCATTTTGTTGATCCCTGCCTACAGACAGAAACTAAAACAAGAAGCTCCCACGCTGGGGTCTGTCCAACGCTAGTCCGACCAATCTGATTCCACACTCCAAGACTGCTTCCATCACGTGGACTGGGATATGTTTCGTATTGCGTCATACAGCAACATTGACGAATACGCTGATTCGGTGTGCGAGTTCATTAGAACGTGCGTTGAAGATGTCGTTCCCATAGCAACGATTAAAACATTCCCAAACCAGAAACCGTGGATTGATGGCAACATTCGCGTGAAACTGAAAGCGCGAACCACTGCTTTTAATCAGGGCAAGGTGACCGGAAACATGACCGAATACAAACAGTGTAGCTATTCCCTCCGCAAGGCAATCAAACAAGCTAAGCGTCAGTATAGAGACAAAGTAGAATCTCAATTCAACGGCTCAGACACAAAAGGTATGTGGCAGGGTCTACAGTCAATCACGGATTACAAAAAGAAAACCAGACCTGTCACGCACCAGGATGTATTGCTCCCAGGCAGACTAAATAACTTTTTTGCCCGCTTTGAGGACAATACAGTGCCACTGACACGGCCTGCAACAAAAACATGCGGACTCTCCTTCACTGCAGCCGAGGTGAGTAAAACATTTAAACGCGTTAATCCTCACAAGGCTGCAGGCCCAGACGCCATTCCCAGCCACGCCCTCAGAGCATGCGCAGACCAGCTGGCTGGTGTGTTTACGGACATATTCAATCAATCCCTATCCCAGTCTGCTGTTCCCACATGCTTCAAGAAGGCCACCATTGTTCCTGTTCCCAAGAAAGCTAGGGTAACTGCGTTCTGAGCCCTCTCCTGTACTCCCTGTTCACCCACGACTGCGTGGCCACACACGCCTCCAACTCAATCATCAAGTTTGTGGACGACACAACAGTGGTAGGCTTGATTACCAACAACGACGAGACGGCCTACAGGGAGGAGGTGAGGGCCCTCGGAGTGTGGTGTCAGGAAAATAACCTCACACTCAACGTCAACAAAACTAAGGAGATGATTGTGGACTTCAGGAAACAGCAGAGGGAACACCCCCCTATCCACATTGATGGAACAGTAGTGGAGAGGGTGGTAAGTTTTAAGTTCCTCGGCATACACATCACAGACAAACTGAATTGGTCCACCCACACAGACAGCATCGTGAAGAAGGCGCAGCAGCGCGTTTTCAACCTCAGGAGGCTAAAGAAATTCGGCTTGTCACCAAAAGCACTCACAAACTTCTACAGATGCACAATTGAGGGCATCCTGGCGGGCTGTATCACCGCCTGGTACGGCAACTACTCCGCCCACAACCGTAAGGCTCTCCAGAGGGTAGTGAGGTCTGCACAACGCATCACCGGGGGCAAACTACCTGCCCTCCAGGACACCTACACCACTCGATGTTACAAGAAGGCCATAAAGATCATCAAGGACAACAACCACCCGAGCCACTGCCTGTTCACCCCGCTATCATCCAGAAGGCGAGGTCAGTACAGGTGCATCAAAGCTGGGACCGAGAGACTGAAAAACAGCTTCTATCTCAAGGCCATCAGACTGTTAAACAGCCACCACTAACATTGAGTGGCTGCTGCCAACACACTAACTCAACTCCGCCACTTTAATAATGGGAATTGATGGGAAATGATGTAAAATATATCACTAGCCACTTTAAACAATGCTACCGAATATAATGTTTACATACCCTACATTATTCATCTCATATGTATACGTATATACTGTACTCTATATCATCTACTGCATCTTTATGTAATACATGTATCACTAGCCACTTTAACTATGCCACTTTGTTTACATACTCATCTCATATGTATATACTGTACTCGATACCATCTACTGTATCTTGCCTATGCTGCTCTTTACCAGCACTCATTCATATATCTTTATGTACATATTCTTTATCCCCTTACACTTGTGTGTATAAATCAGTAGTTTTGGAATTGTTAGTTAGATTACTTGTTGGTTATTACTGCATTGTCGGAACTAGAAGCACAAGCATTTCGCTACACTCGCATTAACATCTGCTAACCATGTGTATGTGACAAATAAAATTTGATTTGCTTTGATTTGATTTGAACAGACTCAGCTGATCCACTTCCAGCCTCAGCCAGTACTAACACAAACCCAGGACTGGCAGCTTCAGCAAGTACTAATACAGACCCAGTACAGCTGACTTCAGCAAATACTAACACAGACCCAATACAGCCATCTTCAGCAAGTACTAACACAGACCCAGGTGAAGTACAGGCAGCCTTAGCCAGTATTAGTACTACCAGAGGTGTACAGCCAGCATCAGATACAAGCAGCTCAGACCCTAATAGAGCAGTTGCATCTCCACCAAATAACCCAGCAGATTGGCCCCCAGTCTTAACAGACTTTATGAGGACTGAGTTAGTGAGCAGAGGTCCATTCAAACTAGGATTGGATTTTTATTACCCTAAAGACAAGTCTAGAAGAGGTTTCAATTCAGGCTTATTACAGAGACAGTTGTCAAATGGGGAAAAGATTACCAGGAGCTGGCTAAATGGGAAACAGATTACCAGGAGCTGGCTAAATGGGGAACAGATTACCAGGAGCTGGCTAAATGGGGAAAGATTACCAGGAGCTGGCTGAATGGGGAAAAGATTACCAGGAGCTGGCTAAATAGGGAATAGATTACCAGGAGCTGGCTAAATGGGGAAAGATTACCAGGAGCTGGCTAAATGGGGAATAGATTACCAGGAGCTGGCTAAATGGGGAAAGATTACCAGGAGCTGGCTAAATGGGGAAAAGATTACCAGGAGCTGGCTAAATTGGGACTAGATTACCAGGAGCTGGCTAAATGGGGAAAGATTACCAGGAGCTGGCTGAATGGGGAAAAGATTACCAGGAGCTGGCTAAATAGGGAATAGATTACCAGGAGCTGGCTAAATGGGGAAAGATTACCAGGAGCTGGCTAAATGGGGAATAGATTACCAGGAGCTGGCTAAATGAGGAAAGATTGCCAGGAGCTGGCTAAATGGGGAAAATATTACCAGGAGCTGGCTAAATTGGGACTAGATTACCAGGAGCTGGCTAAATTGGGAATAGATTACCAGGAGCTGGCTAAATTGGGAATAGATTACTAGGAGCTGGCTAAATGGGGAATAGATTACCAGGAGCTGGCTAAATGGGGAATAGATTACCAGGAGCTGGCTAAATTGGGAATAGATTACCAGGAGCTGGCTAAATTGGGAATAGACTACCAGGAGCTGGCTAAATTGGGAATAGACTACCAGGAGCTGGCTAAATGGGGAATAGATTACCAGGAGCTGGCTAAATGGGGAATAGACTACCAGGAGCTGGCTAAATGGGGAATAGATTACCAGGAGCTGGCTAAATGGGGAATAGACTACCAGGAGCTGGCTTTCATATTCAATCAAAAACAACGCTGTGTATTGCTTATGCTGTAAGCTCTTATTTACAAAAGACTACAAAATAATAAAGGTGTGAATGACTGGTCAAATATCAATGCCATTCTGAAACACCATGAGGGTAGTCCTGAACACACAGATAATATGATTAAGTAGAGAGAACTTTGTCTGCACCTAAGTCGGGGACAGACTCTTGACCAGATACAAATGACAATTTTGTAGGCTGAAGAAAGAGATGGCGGGATGTCATTACACGTTTAATAAGTATCATCCAGTCTCTGGATCAAAGAAACCTAGCATTCAGGGGTTCATCAGACAAACTCTTCCATCCAGATAATGGAAACTTACTAAAAGAGGTTGAATTACTGGCAAAATCTGACCCCGTTATGGAAAATCATCTCAGCAAAATTAAAGATGGAGAGACACATGCCCATTACCTTGGGAAGGGCAAACAGAATGAGCTGATACCGATTGTTAGTGACAAGATTCTGGAAGCAATAGTGACTCAAGTAAGAGACTCAAAGTTCTTCTCCATAATCTTGGACTGTACACCTGACATTAGTCACCAGGAGCAAATATCCATTATTTTGAGAAGCATGGCTTTAAAGGGACAGCCAGAGATCAAGGAGCACTTCCTCAGCTTTGTGAATGTTGAGGTTACAGCAGGCTTGAATCTGTCCACTGTCATTTTAGATAAGCTGAACGAGCTGAAGATTCCATTTGAAGATTACAGAGGGAAAGCATATGATAATGGATGATAATGGGGCCAACATGAAGGGCAAGCACCAAAGAGTACAAGCCAGACTGCTGAAAGAAATCCCAGAGCCGTGTTCATCCCATGTGGAGCACATACTCTAGACCTCGTCATTGCAGATGCTGCAAAATCTGCAAAAGATGCAGTTAGGTTTTTTGGGCATGTGCAAAAAGCTCTTCACCTTCTTTTCAGCTGGCACACAAAGATGGAGTGTTTTGAAGAAACAAGTGAACATATCCGTGAAGTTATGGAGTGCCACAAGGTGGGAGAGTAGGCTCCAAGGTATTCATGCAATCAGGCTTCTGAGGTTCGGGAAACATACTGGGAAATTGGATTCTTTGAGGCCCAGACTACAGCCAAAAGCATTTGTTAAGAAATTCATGTGAAGGCTGTTCTGAAAGAGAAGAGACTGAGAAACAGCAAGAGTCATTTGAGCTATGAGGTTCCTGATGAACCAGTGACTGATGCTCTGAAAAACCTTGAAGTCAACTACTTCAACATTGTGGTCGTCTCTGCTGTGACATTCGCTGGTGAGAGATTCGAAACACTCAATCAGATGAAAACCAAACATGGAGTACTGCTGAACTTCAGCACTGCCTCTCAGATGTCCAGTGAGTCTTTAAAGGCTCACTGCATGGAAGTTGGAAACACTCTAACCTTCAGAGACGACTGTGACATCAGTGGAATGGATCTGGAACACGAGATTCAGAATTGACCTGATCTGCTATCAGATAAGATACTGCCTTTGAGCTGCTTTCCTTTCTCTGTGAGAAAGACCTGGAGGAACTCTTTCCTAACCTTTGGACGGCCCTAAGAACTGCAGTCACCCTACCAGTAACAGTAGCATCGGCAGAGAGGAGCTTTTCAAAATAAAAGCTCATCAAAAGCTACCTGAGGTCTTCCATGTCACAGGAACGTTTGAGTGGTCTGGCCATCATGAGTATAAATCATGACATGGGGAAACATGTCCTGCGATGGTATCATTGTGATGATTTTTCCTCAGGAATGTGCAGAAGACGAGTATTGTGATGGTAAGATATGAATAAAAACATTCAAATGTTTACACACTTAGTAACATTTAAGATTGTATGGCAGAAGTGCATTTATGTAAATGACAGACTGCTTAACTATGTGACATACTTTCTCCATTTCTTCCAGACAGTCCAGATTGACTGGTGCCCAGACAGACTGGTGCCCAGATTGACTGGTGCCCAGACAGACTGGTGCCCAGACAGACTGGTGCCCAGATTGACTGGTGCCCAGACAGACTGGTGCCCAGATAGACTGGTGCCCAGATAGACTGGTGCCCAGACAGACTGGTGCCCAGACAGACTGGTGCCCAGACAGACTGGTGCCCAGACAGACTGGTGCCCAGATTGACTGGTGCCCAGACAGACTGGTGCCCAGATAGACTGGTGCCCAGATAGACTGGTGCCCAGACAGACTGGTGCCCAGACAGACTGGTGTCCAGACAGACTGGTGCCCAGACAGACTGGTGCCCAGACAGACTGGTGCCCAGATAGGCTGGTGCCCAGATAGACTGGTGCCCAGACAGACTGGTGCCCAGATAGGCTGGTGCCCAGATAGACTGGTGCCCAGACAGACTGGTGCCCAGATAGGCTGGTGCCCAGATAGACTGGTGCCCAGACAGACTGGTGCCCAGATAGGCTGGTGCCCAGATAGACTGGTGCCCAGACAGACTGGTGCCCAGATAGGCTGGTGCCCAGACAGACTGGTGCCCAGACAGGCTGGTGCCCAGATAGGCTGGTGCCCAGATTGACTGGTGCCCAGACAGACTGGTGCCCAGATAGGCTGGTGCCCAGATAGACTGGTGCCCAGACAGACTGGTGCCCAGATAGACTGGTGCCCAGACAGACTGGTGCCCAGATAGACTGGTGCCCAGATAGACTGGTGCCCAGACAGACTGGTGTCCATGCTGATGCTGAAAATGCCCAGGCTGTAGAGGGAACCAAAGCTAATCACACAGTTGTGTAGGTTTTATTTGACTATTTTGAGACATATAGCTGCAGCCATAGCCTTTTAGGCTTATGTTTACATTGTATAGACAAAGCTAATTGTATAATATCGTGAGGACTGGACTAATTACCAGGCAGCAGAGCCAAAGCTCAGTGTTATATTTAATCATTTTCTACATTTTGTATTTTCTACAATTTCTTATTTATGTTAATGTTAATATTCACTTATCTTAAGATTCTATAGAAAATATTCTATTCAATAAATGTGTTTTTTATACCTCATTGTTCTGTATAGCTCTACTTATTCTTAGACCGTCAGAGGAAGCAACCCGTTTTAAAGGATTGTAGTGGGAGCACTGGGGTATCAGGTGTGACTGTGTGGCAATGGCAAATGGTTTACATGGCTCACAGGTCAGGTAGGAGGGCCCCTTAGCATTTACATTTACTAAATTGTGTTTCCAATTTTAGTTTTATTTTAGTTTCAGTTTTAGTTGACTATATATAATACATAACCTTGCTCAGCTGTTTGCCAGATACAGTGGCGAGATGTATTTTCCGTTATATATTTTCATTATATATCTTCTAATCTGCCTCATCCATTATTTTGAATCAATAATTTTGAATCAATCAATATTTTGAATCAATCAATCACTCACCAACAACCAATCAAGGAGCCTCTTTTTTAAATCTTTCCTATCTAGCCTACCTCATGAAGGAACAATTGGTGTACTCCATCCAATGAAATTCCTACCTGCTTCTAAAGGCAGTTCATCAGTGGTCATTGATGTGGACCGCTGGAGGTGGTCTATGGTACATGAAAACATAAGAAGATATATTCATTTTCTGCACCATTGATCTATGGAATCATTTATTTATAGCACCATGAACAAGATTATCTCAAATTCCATTCTGTTCCAAAAAGTTGTAGTTGTTTCAACTAATTATTAACTGGTAACTGGTTCCCACTGCCTTTTTGGTTTACTAAACTTTCGATCAATGTATTCCTTGAACTTAAATGTTTTAGTTGGCACAAACTTTGCTCCAACTTAAGAAAAATTCAGTCAATTTAAAACGATGTGTTTGCTCAATTTCTCTCATATGTTCATTTAAGTAGAAATTATTATTTGGGCGTTTCAACTTACATATTTGACATACATTCAGTGGCGACCTGTCATTCAGGGCAGGTGGGGCTGTTTTGAGCCCCACATTTGTGGATCATTTTTTGGAGGGGGGCTTTCCTGTTTTGCTTGTTATTTTGGCATGAATACGTGTCACATATCAGTTTGCAAACAATGTAAACACATATTTATATAATTAATAAAGCTCCATACAAACATGGTCTCTTTTTTGTTTTCTTGAGTAAGACAGCTCCAAAATGTAGGTGTTTCAGCCTAGCTCAGTGCTCTCTGTGGTGGTGGGGCAAGCCAGCAGAAAATGCGGAGCGTTGCACTGTGATTGGCTCAGTGTTCTGTCACTCATGGGGACACTACATCATTGGCAAGTCTAAGGGTAGAGCTAGAAAATTCAAGCCCCTTGGGTGCTGCCATAGAGTTACATTAAAAGTGCCATCCATGAAGGCTCAAGGTCTTTGGCCACAGAGAAAATTATGTCAAATCACATTATATCCACAGTAGCTTTGATTGGACTGATAATGTCAACATCATACTTTCAAAATCTTCCCTAGTAGTCATCATCATGAATCAAGTCGACAATCTACTGGAAAATCATTTTTAATCCTTGTCATATGAAGAGAAATAATGAAGAGAAATTACAGATAAAATGTATTGGTGCTCATGGGCCATTGGACATAAACATTACATAACAAGTTGGAATTTGCAAATTCAACAATGAGTAGTATGGAAGAAATCAGGCGAACTGCAAGCATTGCAAAGCAATCAATAGCCTGCTATTCAGTGGAGTGGCTGTGTGGTCCCAAGTCTAAGATTAAGGGTATCTTTTCTTAGTTTAAAATGATAAACATTCAACATTGGTTATGGTGTCAATGAAGCATGATTTCTGCCTTGCTCAAAACAACTGTTAACACGGAACTGAAAAATCAGACTTTAGTGAGTTCAAGACAACTGGGAACTCGGGAAAAGCTGAGCTACGACTGGGAAAATACGTTTTTAACTTTCATTCAACTCTGAATTGTAAATTCGGAACTCGGGTCTCATTCTAGAGCTACGACCTGACGATCACTGACATCATCATGATTCAACCTTTTTTTTCAGTGTTCCCAGTTGTCTTGAAAGCACCATAAATCCAGAGAATGCCAGACTTTGATGATAATTGTTTGATGACAAAATTTGACCATGAAGGACCGTTGCGCCACCTTCCTGTTCAAGTGAGCACAGCACAACAAGGTGAATCCAAAAATGTATTGTAATTTGCTGTATAAATGATGTAATATGCCAGGGAGATATGTATACTGTAGCTAGAAAGTAATACCAAGTGTATGTTGTGTTATAAGCTGTTAGTAGCCCATGTGCCTCACCCTAATTATTTGGTCTATTTTCTCCTCTAAATTTCGCCCACTGTTCTGTCTTTGTGGTGCACATGTAGCCTATAACCTGTTTTTGAGAAATGTAGTCATCAAATATTGTAAGATCATATGCCACCTTTATTTATGCTACGGTTCTGACTTGGTGTACAGGGAGAACACTGTAAGAATGGCCCATGTTCTGAATTCTGTTCCTGTACATTTCAAAAGTGCTGAGCAAATAGTTATATTGACCACATCCACATATATAGGGGCGGCAGGGTAGCCTAGTGTTTAGAGCATTGGACTATTAACAGAAAGGTTGCAAGTTCATATTTCTGAGCTGACAAGGTACAAATCTGTCGTTCTGCCCCTGAACAGGCAGTTAACCCACTGTTCCTAGGCCATCATTGAAAATAAGAATTTGTTCTTAACTGACTTGCCTAGTTAAATAAAGAAAAAATAAATATTGACCACAGCTTGCTCATTAATGTCTTAATTGAAATTCCGGATGACCTCTTACCCCTTATGCCATAGTTTGTACATCTCAATTGTCAGTAGAAATCACATTTGTTTAAGCAAGTCAGCCATATCAGCTATGTTTTTTTAAAGGCAGTAAATGAGGCTGAATGAACTGTTTCTCTGCCAGACAAGGCTCCACTGATAGCCAGGTGTAGCAGTGGTACGGTGTTGGGACTGCTGTTGGGACTCTTTATATAGACCCTAACAGTTTGCGGGCACCGTTTGTCACCGTTATAGTGCAATTCATGTATTGTTTAGTGTTGTGTAGCTTGTGTAGTGGCTTTGCTGGCATGCATCCCACATTTAATTTATTTTGCTCCACCAAGATTTACATACTAATATTGCCAGTGCATACATTGACATGTGGATGTTGATTTATACTGTAAATATTATTCAACATGTCCTCACCTGGGATTTGAACTCAAAATCGCTTGGATCATGACACACCAATTACATTTTAGTCCCTTGGTTAAAGTGCACTATCGATTTCAATTCAACCGCTTTAGCATTGTGTACCACATAGACGCGATGATGATGGTAATGACAGCCTACACGACTGCATTTTGACAAATCGATAAAGCTCTTCATTTTTTTTTAAACAATGTACGAGAAACTTACATGTTGTAAGGACCACATATATTTTTTCCATAAAATCTCATGAATGTGTGTGAAACATATACACCAAAATCATTTTTGGTCATATATGCGAAAACGTAAAAAAGTTGTCTGACGTTAGTAGTAGATGGTAGCCTAGTCAAGGATGCAACAGTGCAATATTGGCACAAAACCTTTTGTTACAGACCAACGGAGCAAATTTGTAGGTGTAAAATATACCTCTAGTGGCCACGGTTGACCTATTTTAAGAAATGTCATTGGTTGGTGGATATAAAGTCAACGATCTTTGATAGGCTGATTAAGAATTTGTGCCATGATATAATCAGTGCCACCTGTTGAGGTTACCATAAGGCTAAGGTGTGTCATAAGGTGTGTCATCAAATCAAATCAGATTTATTTATAATGCCCTTCTTACATCAGCTGATATCTCAAAGTTCTGTACAGAAACCCAGCCTAAAACCCCAAACAGCAAGCAATGCAGGTGAAGAAGCACGGTGGCTAGGAAAAACTCCCTAGAAAGGCCAGAACATAGGAAGAAAACTAGAGAGGAACCAGCATCACAATGAGATTCAAGGAGCTATTAGCGTCCACTACTAGGGTTGTTGCTAGGGTCATTGTTAGAGCATGCCAAATTCATGCCATTTTCTCAAGTTGAACCTAAGTTTGGGACAACTAGAAATATTAAGTTCAGGTAACACTTTGACTGAAAAGTTGAGTAAACTGAAAAGAGGCTGTGGAACCAGTTACTTAATTATAATAATTTTAAACAACTAGAATTTGTTTTACAGTGTAGCCTATGTGTGTGTGTAGTGGACGTTACACTGCTTGCTTAGCGAATACTGCTTCCTTCTGATTTGTCTCTTACCAAGGCGCCAACCCAGGACCTCTGCCTTTGCTAGCACACGTGTCAGTGCCACAGAAAAGCTAGCAATTTGGCGATGCAAGTGGGGACACTTCAGGCTGAGTCAGTTTCATACATCCCCATGCTCTACATGTGCAGGGATGAGGGATGTTTCATGTAGTAAATGAGGGGAACTTTGGAAATAATTTTCTCTGGAAGGAGATTAAACGTTCACAAATTAATGAATCTGTCCATCTACCCATCGATCCATTGACCCATCCATTCCCAACAGAATGCTGTGTCTCCTAATGCATTTTAGGCAGTATCAAAGGATGCTACACTCAACAAGCATATTTGTCCAAATCATAAATTCCTCTGGCCCTTCTCATGTAGGGAATGAACACTGTTGGCTTGTCGGTGTTGCAGCACATGCATTATTTTATGTAGCAAACAAATAGGAACGAATTAGCCCCCCCATTCGTTCCAACTCAGAATCATGACTATCAAATCATTTTCTCATTCTGTGGACTTACTTGGAGAGCTAACTACTCATGTGTAGGTTGTAAGCTAGTTTACATGCTGTGCACTCCTCGCACAAAAGACAGGGAATACCAATGACTTACAAAGGACATGCCTGGGCTCTTTCTACTGAGGCTTTGTAGGCCTGCTATAGAACTAGGCCATTGTCTTCTGTAGTGCTCAAAGGCAGCTGACAGTCCTTTAAATAGAAGGATACAGTCTCTTCTCATCACTATCCCCATGTGGCCTTGTGATGTGGCCTTGTGATGTGGCCTTGTGAGCGAGTTATGTTTTAACTGAAAAGTCTGTGTAATGCCTACTTTGTGGGGATCAACGTGTACTCTATTAACAATTTGAGTAGTGTAAAATATTGTCAAGATCATAAGAAGACATGAGAATTTACTATTTCTAGTTTACCTCCAGATATGAATCTATAATCATTTCCTTAGACAAAGAACCACTCACATAACCTAGTCCTACACCTTTGTGCTGTCTTGCCAACAGTCTGTTTGGCACGACGCCGGCCAAATAGGAGTTGGCTAAACTGCACAAACAGATCTGGGACCACGCTACGGTGTCCATATTTTCATAGATATAGCCTTAGTCTCAGCCAGGCTACCACTCATACATCTCCACCACCCAGAAAGGCATAATGGGCTCTGGCTACTACAGCAGAACTCTCATTACTCACCCATGCAGATAGGAACAAGGCTTACATTTGGCATGAACCGACATAGGCTTTGTCCCAAATAGCACCCAATTCTGTACATAGTGCACTACTTTGTAACCAGAGCTCTATGGGCTCCTCGTCAAAATGTGGTGCATTAAATAGGGAATAGGGTGCCGTTTGGCACATATCCTGAGTTACACCACATTTTAATTAAAATTCAGTGTTACAACTGAAGCTCAGTACAAAACACCTAATTAGCATAATATGACCTGTTGGTTCTACCCTATTTGAAAGTACTGCATATTTAAAGGAGCAATCAGGGATCTAAATGAATGACAAGTAGCCATTGATTATTAAATAACAGAACTCTTGAGCATATTTCAACTGTCTTACCCCATCAGAACCCCCCTTCAGAACTATATTTTACTCTATTGTTGGTAACCTTATAAACGCTGTATAGCTTCAAAACATTCTTAAAACTATCATTTTGATCTCATGGATGTATAGCTCCGTCTATGAATTTGAGAGTGGTTGCATTTCTCCGGCCCCATCCCTCAGCTGTTTACCACAATCCCAGATTTCCCCTTTAAACAATACTGGCTATTTCAGAATTCAGAGTGTGGTTCACCTATTGTGTCGCTCTGGGCTTAGTCACGACACAACTGGGGGACTGCAACATTTTATTGTGTCTCAAAATAACCCAAAGAGGTCTAATGAACTGTTCATTGATTCTGCTATATTCACCGATGCCTCCTGCATCATTTATTTATCCTTTTATTATTATTCCATTTTTCTTGCTGTGCTGGAGACAGTATTTCCTCCTTGACAACTCAACTAGTGAATCAAAGGAGAGAAGACCTGAGATGACGTTACAGTTGCCTGTGCATGTTGTTTTTCCGTTTGGATTACCAGCCCTTTCATTTGTCTAGTTTGAGTTGCAGTGATCTTTATTATTCATTTATGAGCATCGCACTCCCATCGCAACACCTTTCTTACTATTGAAGTCATCTGTGACTTGTGTAAAATTAGGTAATTGGGCACCATGCGAGGACAGAGCCTCTTGGTCAATAGAGCTGACATGTGCTTTAACCAGACCGATCCTAGACCTACAGAGGATAAAATGAAAATGTCACATACAAATGTAGGATCTTAATTTGATCACCTTGTTGCAGGAGATCTTTCCTGCAATGCAGGAAATGTTTAACTTGAAGTGTATTTGACGTTTAAAAAGGCTTTGGAAGTTTAGCATTTCCAATTAGACATTTCAGACCTTTACATTAAACGTATCAACCCCTACAAAAATGTTAATTCATTATATTTAATTATTCACATTTCCTGTTGCAAACTGGCTCAAATTAACATCCCAAAGCTGTTGCATACACACTTTTATCTATAGCAACCTAGAGTACTGAGTGCAAACATTTTTGTACTTCTTTCATATTGGTCCCCTATGGGAATTCAACCAACAACCCTGGCATTGCAGGCACCATTCTCTACCAACTGAGCCACACAGGACCAGTAGGGGTTCCTGAAAGTTTTAGGAGCGCTCTGTTGAAGTGTTAGAAAATAGGACCATGGATTTAAAATCCATCCTGAAGGGTTATTGAATTGCAATCATAGGACCAATGAATTACAAGAACTACACTTTAGTCATTTAGCAGTTGCTCTTAGAGCAACCTTTCTGTTACTGGCCCAGCCCTCTTATCCGCTAGGTTACCTATATAGAGCTGGAGGGATTTTCAATGCACCAGCAGAATATAGAAGCTTCGTCTGGTAAGACGAGGGGTGGGGGTGTGTGTCTTTTTGTCAATAACAGCTGGTGCGCGATGCCTAATATTAAAGAAGTCTTGAGGTATTGCTCGCCTGAGGTAGAGTATCTTATGATAAGCTGTCGACTACACTATCTACCAAGAGAGTTTTCATCTATATTATTCGTAGCCGTCTATTTACCACCACAGAACGAAGCTGGCACTGAGAGCGCAATATCCCCATTGAGCTAAAGGCTAGAGCTGCCACTTTCAAGGAGTGGGACACTAATCCGGACGCCTATAAGAAATCTCGCTATGCCCTCAGATGAACCAACAAACAAGTAAAGCGTCAATACAGGATTAAGATTGAATCCTGCTACACCGGCTCTGACGCTCATCGGATGTGGTAGGGCTTGAAAACTGTTATGGACTACAAAGAGAAAACCCAGATGCGAGCTGCCCAGTGACGCAACACTACCAGATGAGCTAAATGCCTTATGCTTGCTCGAGGCAAGCAACAATGAAGCATGCATGAGAGCACCAGCTGTTCTGGATGACTGTGTGATAACGCTCTCGGTAGCCGATGTGAGAAAGACCTTTAAACAGGTCAACATTCACAAAGCCGCGGGGCCAGATGGATTACCAGGATTTGTCTTTATTGACATGTTCAACCTCTCCCTGAGTGTAATACCTACATGTTTCAAACAGACCATCATAGTCCCTGTGCCCAAGGAAGCAAAGGTAACCTGCCTAAATGATTTACCGCCCTGTTGCACTCATGTCGGTAGCCATGAAGTGCTTTGAAAGGCTGGTCATGGTTCACATCAACAGCATCCTCCCGGATACCCTAGACCCACTCCAATTCACATACCGCCCCAAGGTGATGCAGGTGATGCAATCTCAATCGCACTCCACACTGCCCATTCCCACATGGACAAAAGGAACACCTATGTGAGAATGCTGTTCATTGACTACAGCTCAGCATTCAACACCATTGTGCCCACGAAGCTCATCACTAAGCTAAGGACCCTGGGACTAAACAAGATCCTGGACTTCCTGACGGGCCGCCCCTAGGTGGTAAGGGTAGGCAACAACACGTCTGCCTCACTGATCCTCAACACGGGGGCCCATCAGGGTTGTGTGCTTAGTCCCCTCCTGTACTCCCTGTTCACCCACAACTGCATGGCCAAACATGACTCCAACACCATCATTGAGTTTGCTGACGACACAACAGTGGTAGGCCTGATCACCGACAATGATGAGACAGCCTATAGGGAGGAGGTCAGAGAACTGGTAGTGTGGTGCCAGGACAATAACCTCTCCCTCAATGTGATCAAGACAAAGGCGATGATCGTGGACTACAGGAAAAGGTGGGCCAAACAGGCCCTCATTAACATCATCAGTGCTGTAGCGGAGCTGGTTGAGAGTTTCAAGTTCCTTGGTGTTCACATCACCAATGATCTAGCATCGTCCAAACACACCAAGACAATCGTGAAGAAGGCACGACAAAACCTTTTCCCCCTCAGGTGACTGAAAAGACTTAGTATGGGTCCCCAGATCCTCAAAAAGTTCTACTATAAGGGCAAAAGGCGAGACCCAAATGCAGACACAGGAGGCAGATGGTTGAGCTCCGATATTTGTTATACCAAAAGGGGTAGGCAAAAGGTAGGTCATGGACAGGCGAGAGTTCATAAACCAGGTCAAAGTCCAAACAGTACCAGGCGATAGGCAGGCTCGAGGTCAGGACATGCAGAGTGGTCAGGCAGGTGGATACATCATCATCAGGACAGGCTCAAAACCAGGAGCGCTAGGAAAAAACAGAGACTGGGAAAAATAGGAGCTAGGAGAAACACTGGTTGACTTGGCAAAACAAGACGAACTGGCACAGAGACACGAAACACAGGGATTAATACACCGGGGACTAATGGAGAAAACAGGAGACACCTGGAGGTGGGTGGAGACAATCACAAAGACAGGTGAAACAGATCAGGCCGTGACATCTACAGCTGCACCATCGAGAGGATCCTGACCGGTTGCATCACCGCCTGGTATGAAACTGCTCGTCATCTGACCATAAGGCGCTACAGAGGGTAGTGCGTACAGCCCAGTACATCACTGGGGCCAAGCTTCCTGCAATCCAGGACCTATATAATAGGCGGTGTCTGAGGAAAGCCCATAAAATTGTCAGAGACTCCAGTCACCCAAGTCATAGACTGTTTTCACTGCTACCTCACGGCAAGCGGTACCGGAGTGCCAAGTCTAGGACCAAAAGGCTCCTTAACAGCTTCTACCCCCAAGCCATAAGACTGCTGAACAATTCATCAGATGGCCACCGGACTATTTACATTGACCCCCCACCCTATTTGTTTTGTACACTGCTGCTACTCACTGTTTATTATCTATGCATAGTCACTTCACCCTTACCTACATGTACAAATGACCTCTAACCTGTACCCCCGCAAACTGACTCGAAACCAGTACCCCCTGTATATAAGCCTCGTTATTGTTATGTTATTGTGTTACTTTTTTTATTTTGTTATTTGGGTTTATTTGGTAAATATTTTCTTAACTCTTCTTGAACTGCACTGTTGGTTAAGGGCTTGTAAGTAAGCAGTTCACGGTACGGTCTACACTTGTTGTATTCAGCGCATGTGACTAATAAAGTTGGATTTGATTTACCTGCCACGAACAACTACTGTGGGTGATCAGTCTCCTTTTTACTGAGTACAGTGGACTGAGCCTATAGGTGGAACGAACTGAGGACCAATGGAATCGGAGGTCACAACAAGCTTTTTCCACATAACACACCGTAACACTGTTGTTGTGCTATTGATGGCGGCTGGCGTCATTATGGCTGCTCTTGGTCTCCCTCTCTGATCTTCACTCAGACACACACACTGTCTGCATCCCAAATGGCACCCTGTTCCTGATATAGTGCACTACTTTTGACCAGGGACCATATGGCTCTGGTCAAAATTAGTGCACTACGCAGGGAATAAGGTGCCGTTTTGGGATGCATCCACTGGATACTGTGCTCCTCCATGACTTTGCTGACTATGACCGCGGAAACATGGAACAACATATCAACCCGATAGTGGGAGAAAACGAGACAGAGGGGAGGGGAGAGAAAGAGGTAGAGCGCAAGAGACTCCTTTTCCTTTACGCAGTTGATAAGGAGAAAAGGAGACTGGATGGTGGCAGACAGGTGGTGGAGAGCATGAGAGAGGAACCAGAGGGTAGGGGGGAGAAAGAGGGAGAAAGTGATAGACGAGAGAGAGAGGATATGCATAATCTAGAGAAGAAAGGGACAGTAGGGAGGATTGTGAAGAAAGAGGGAGGAGAGATTAGAAAATGAGAGCCAAGTGGAGGAAAAGGAGTGAAAGAATAAATTAAAGATCAAATTATTGATTGAATGAATAAATGAATAATTGTATTTTTGTAGAGGAAATTAATGGAAATTGTGAGGATGACTGGAGATATTATGTAGAGGAAGGGGTGGAGAGATAATGGAGATCTAATTGAGAGGGGTGGGGTGTAGCGATAATAGAGTGATAATGGGATATTATGTAGAGGGAGGGGTGGAGAGATAATGGAGACCTAATTGAGAGGGGTGGGGTGTAGTGATAATAGAGTGATAATGAGATATTATGTAGAGGGAGGGGTGGAGAGATAATGGGGATCTAATTGAGAGGGGTGGGGTGTAGAGACAATAGAATGATAATGGGATATTATGTAGAGGGAGGGGTGGAGAGATAATGGAGATCTAATTGAGAAGGGTGGGGGTAGAGATAATAGAGTGATAATGGGATATTATGTAGAGGGAGGGGTGGAGAGATAATATTTTTATTTATTTATTTTTATTTATCCGTTATTTTACCAGGTAAATTGACTGAGAACATGTTCTAATTTGCAGCAACGACCTGGGGAATAGTTACAGGAGAGAGGAGGGGGATGAATGAGCCAATTGTAAACTGGGGATTATTAGGTGACTGTGATGGTATGAGGGCCAGATTAGGAATTTAGCCAGGACACTGGGGTTAACACCCCTACTCTTACGATAAGTGCCATGGGATCTTTAATGACCTCAGAGAGTCAGGACACCCGTTTAACGTCCCATCCCGAAAAATGGCACCCTACACAGGGCAGTCCACAATCACTGCCCTGGGGCATTGGGATATTTTTTTTAGACCAGAGGAAAGTGTGCCTCCTACTGACCCTCCAACACCACTTAGTCATAATGGACATACAATGGAGAGAGGTGGGGATGTAACAGAGAGATAATGGGGATATTATGCAGAGGGACACGGTGAAGAGGTAATGGAGGGTTAATTGAGAAGGGCAGGTGGAGAGATAATGGGACGAATATGCAGATTGGCAGGTGGAGAGATAATGGAGGGCTGACTGGAGCGATAATGAGGGTGAGGTGGAGAGATAATGGAGAGATGATGTAGATGGGTGGGCTGGAGAGGCAATGAAAGGACAATGGAGAGGGTCATATACAATTGTATTGGTCATATACATGTGTTAAGCAAATGCTATTACGGGTGTAGTAAAATGCTTGTGTTTCTAGATCCGACAGTGTAGTAATATCTAACAAGTAATATTTTTTTCCCCACAACAATACACACAATACACACAAATCTAAGTAAAGGAATGGAATTAAGAATATATAAATATATGGACGAGCAATGTCAGAATGGCATAGACTAAGGCACAGTAGAACAGAATATAGTATATACATATTGTATGAGATGAGTAATGCAAAATGTACACATTATTATTTCAATTCTATGTATATAGGCAGCAGCCTCTAATGTGCTAGTGATGGCTATTTAACAGTCTGATGGCCTTGAGATAGAAGCTGATTTTCAGTCTCTTGGTCCCAGCTTTGATGCACCTGTACTGACCTTGCCTTCTGGATAATAGAGGGGTGAACAGGCAGTGGCTCGGATGGTTGTTGTCCTTGATGATCTCTTTGGCCTTCCTGTGATATCGTGTGCTGTAGGTGTCCTGGAGTGTAGGTAGGTTGCCACCCGGTGATGCACTAGCCAGATTTCACCACCCTCTGGAGAGACCTGCGGTTGTGGGTGGTGCAGTTGCCATACCAGTCGGTGATACAGCAGGGCAGTATGCTCTCAATTGTGCATCTGTAAAGGTTTGTGAGTGTTTTAGGTGCCAAGACAAATTTATTCAGCCTCCTGAGGTTGAAGAGGCGATGTTGCGCCTTCTTCACAACCCTGTCTGTGTGGTGGACCATTTCAGTTTGTCAGTGATGTGTACGCCGAGGAACTTGAAGCTTTCCACGTTCTCCAATTGATGTAGATAGGGAGGTGCTCCCTCTGCTGTTTCCTGAAGTCCACAATCAACTCCTTTGTTTTGTTGACTTTGAATGAGAGGTTATTTTTCTGGCACCACACTCCCAGAGCCCTCTCCTCCTCTCCTCCTCCCTGTAGCCTGTCTCATCATTGTTGGTAATCAAGCCTACTACTTTTGTGTCGTCTGCAAACTTGATGATTGAGTTGGAGACATGCTTGGCCATGCAGTCATGGGTAAACAGGGAGTACAGGAGGAAGCTGAGCACGCACCCTTGTGGGGCCCCTGTGTTGAGGATCAGCAAAGTGGAGGTGTTGTTTCCTACCGTCAGGAAGTCCAGGACTTCACAGGGGGGTTCAGACCCAGGGCCTCGAGCTTAATAATAAGCTTGCAGGGTTCTATGGTGTTGAATGCTGAGCTTTAGTCAATGAACAGCATTCTTACATAGGTATTCCTCTTGTCCAGATGGGATAGGGCAGTGTGCAGTGCGATGGCAATTGCATCGTCTGTGGCTCTATTGGGGCAGTAAGCAAATTGAAGTGGGTCTAAGATGTCAGGTAAGGTAGAGGTCAAATGATCCTTGACTCGTCTCTCACTTCATGATGACAGAAGAGTGCCACAGGGCGATTGTAATTTACTTCAGTTACCTTTGCTTTCTTGGGTACAGGAACAATTCTGGCCACCGTGAAGAATGTGGGGACAGCAGACTGGGATAGAGAGAGATTGAATATGTCCGTAAACACACCAGCCAGCTGGTCTGGCCCTGAGGATGTGGCTAGGGATGCCATCTGGGCCGGCAGCCTTGCGAGGGTTAACACGCTTAAATGTCTTACTCACGTCGGCCACGGAGAAGGATAGCCCATAGTCCTTGGTTGGCCGGTTGGCCGGTGGCACTGTGTTATCCTCAAAGCAGGCAAAGAAGGTGTTTAGCTTGTCCGGAAGCAAGATGTCGGTGTACGCAAAGTTTCTGGTTTTCCTTTTGTAGTCCGTGATTGTCTGTAGACCTGCCACATACGTCTTGTGTCTAAGCCGTTGAATTGAGATTCTACTTTGTCTCTATACTGACACTTAGCTTGTTTGATTGCCTTGCAGAGGGAATAACTATACTGTTTGTATTCTGCCATGTTCCCAGTCAACTTGCCATGTTTAAATTGGCTGGTTCGCGCTTTCAGTTTTGTCGACTGCTGCCATTTATCCACGGTTTCTAGTTTGGGTAGGTTTTCATAGTCACAGTAGGTACAACATCTCCTATACACTTCCTGATAAACTCAGTCACATATCAGGTTATTCGTCAGTGTTATTCTTGGAGACAGCCCGGAACATATCCCAGTCCGTGTGATCAAAACAATCTTGAAGTGTGGATTCCGATTGGTCAGACCAGCATTGAGTAGTCCTTAGCAGGGGTACTTCCTGTTTGAGTTTCTGTCTATAGGAAGGGAGGAGCAAAATGGAGTCATGATCAGATTTGCCGAAGGAAGGGCAGGGGAGGGCCTTGTAGGCATCCTGGAAGTTGGAGTAGCATTGGTCGTTTTTAGCAGCGCAAGTACTGCAGTCAATATGTTGATTGAAATTCAGTAGAGTTTTCCTCAAATTTCCTTTGTTAAAATCCCCAGCTACAGTCAATGCAGCCTCAGGATATGTGGTTTCCAGTTAACATAAAGTCCAGTGAAGTTATTTGAGGACAGTCGTGGAATCGGCTTGAGTGGGAATATACACGGCTGTGACTATAACCGAAGATAATTCTCTTGGGAGGTAATACGGTCAGCATACGGTCTGCATAACACAAAAACAATTCTGAACTTATAATGTAATAACACACAAATACTTCAAAGTTACCTAGGGGCTAGAAGTTTGGCTGCCCTCTCTATCGGCAAATTCTTTTGCTACTGGAGGGACTGGGTGAAGGGACGGGGTGAAGAGATAATGAGGAGGTGTGGGGTGGAGGGATAATAGAGATGGATGGGGTGGAGAGATAATGGAGAGATTATGCAGAGGGGCGGGTTGGCGAGATTACAGAGAGATTGACGCAGAGAAATAATGGCAAAATAATGAAGAGATTATGCAAAGGGAAGCAGTGGAGAGATAATGACGATATAATGGAGAGGGGCAGGTGGAGAGATAACGGAGAGCGAATGGAGAGGGGCCGGGTGGAGAGATAAGGGAGAGATTATGCAGATGGAGAGGTGGCGCTGAATACATTAGAGGTAAGAGATGAAAATAACAGCAAAAACATTGCAGCCTAATTGATTAATGTAGTCTGCCCCATTAGTCATGTAGCCTTGTTCTTAGGATGGAAATGAGGTTAGTTCAACGCCTTTCTCTTTGTACTGACTTACTGTACATGTGTTCACAGGGAAAATAAATACTGTCCATCTCTCTTTAGCGTGGGCTTTACGTGGTTAACCAGCGGTTGACCGGTAGCTTCAATGTACTCTTCTGAAACACAAAATAATGTAAAGGGGAAGTATACCTTCATTGGATCATTTTTACATTTGAGAATGAGAATGCTTTGCAGGGGGAGGGATTGTCTCAAGCTCACGCTGAATGACAACTTCAATGAAATGTCTCATAAAATACAATGGAAAAAGTGTGTTGTAGCCAACATTTCCATATTTTCCCTTGGTTTCTGCATTTGAAGTGTGAGAGTGCTTGGCAGGAGGTTTTGCTCCTGTCTCTGTCTATCTGTGTGTTTGAAGGAAACAGATGGAGTTCGCTCTCCCACCAGCATCTCTGAATACTGAGAGGGTGAAAACAAACAGCCAGCCAAGCTGTTGGATCATTGGACACACACACACACACACACACACACACACACACACACACACACACACACACACACACACACACACACAGGCATGCTGAAGGTTGAATGGATGAATGGATGGATGGATGCGAGGCGTATGAAAACATATGAAATGCACATTGTCATTTCATTCTTTTGTCCGACAGAAGTTCAGTTCATCTTAACCTTTTTTCAGGTAATGTGCATTTGTCTGATGAACAATGAAGTTCATTTTCCATCGCTTGGCAACGAATGACTCCCATTGAAAAATCAATGGTTCAATCTGTAAATTTCAGGCACAATGATCTCTGTGTGGCTGTATCCTATATGAGCCAATGGTGAGCCTGTCCTACTATATAGAGTTATCTTATGTTGAGTTTTATTTGTGTTTCAGTAGCTAGTCAACCCCTAGATAAAATGCCTCTCCAAATATATACAGGGATGTTTCCATGGTTTCTGGGCTGTTGCCAATCAGTTGCCAGAGCATGATACAATTAGGCTGCATCAAAGCACCTTGGGTGCAGTACACCACACCCAGGGCACAGCAAGAGCTCCAAATTGTCTGAAAACACCAAGTAAATCTCTAGGTAATAGCTTTCTATTAGCATAGCATTATCTGAAGTAAAGGACAGGTTTTTGTGGCTGTAAATCATAGAAACAGCGATGCCCATAAGAATACCTTGATCCAGCAGTTCCAAGATGACATTTAAATAGACTTATCTTTGCATACTCAGGCAGAGAAGTCTACATTAGACAGCCGTATGGGAACACATGAGCGGAAGCACGCACGCACGTACACACACACACACACACACACACACACACACACACACACACACACACACACACACACACACACACAGACACAGACACACAGACACAGACACAGACACACACAAACACACACACACACACACACACACACACACACACACACACACACACACACACACACACATACTCACCTCCTAATTAATTGCTATTTGTGGTGAAGTCTGATGAAGTATAACGGAAACACTCTACACGCTTCACAGGAAGACGGAGCAATTTGCACAGTGAACCACTTAGCAGGCTTGTGTGATAACAACGGACAACATGACCGAATACGGCCAAAATCTTACTGACATGTATGAATATGGACGATAGTTGCTGTACTATATAGTGCACTGTAAAAAGTTTTGCCTAACTCATTGAAGCAATTGAGTAGTAATTACTCAAACATCTTCAACTGCCTGAAGAACTCAAATCATATAAGTGCCACTCAATGAGATGTTCTTATCCCCTAAATGTTTTCAGTACTGTTACTAAATGTTAGGCTATTGAGTAAATATAACTTTATTTATCTGTGTTCTGCTATTCTAAAGTGATTGAGTGTTTACAAGTTATGATTGCTTAATATTTTAAATGATATCTAACATTTATTAAATCAATTGTTCTTACTTGATTCTATAGCGTTTACATCTTTACTTAACATAATAAAGTAGTAGTCAGACACTTTGATATTTGAGTAAAAAACAAACATTTTTGAAAGTTGTGAATACTGTTTTTAGAGGATTGTGGGTCATTTTTTATTTTTAGATTTTTATGATACTTTTACACAATGTTCTATACATGTTTGAACAAAGAAAAATGTTTCTAAAATTGTATTAAGCAGTTTGTTGTGCTATGAAGTGTAATTGATCATGATGAATGGATATCAAACAGTCAGGAAAATTGATGTTCAATAATGAGACAAGCCTTTCCCACCATCAACAAGGTCAGGTTGTGCACCACTCATAATGACAGAGGCTAATGCAGCATTCTGTCGTGTTTACAGTTCTACCTCTACTTATAGAGGAGTGAGCACCGTGCTCAACAATGTCTGCTTAACGTGGGTTAAAATTACAAATCCACAACAACAAAAAATTGTTATGAGAACGAATTTCTTTTTAAAATGTACTTTTGGTCAACAGTAGTTCCCTGCATAGGGAATCGGATGCCATTTGGGACTAAGACCATGTTAGCAGATGGAGACAGTTGCCATGGAGAAGGAATCACGTAAAGAGTACCCATTCAGGAGAAAAGAGAAAGATGACAGAAGGAAGGAGGGAGAGAGGGAGATGAAGAGAGAGAGTGGGATGATAGAGGGGAGAGGGAGATGGAGAGAGTGTGATAATAGAGGAAGATGGAGAGAGAGTGGGATGATAGAGAGTGGGATGATAGAGGGAGATGGATGATAGAGGGAGAGATGGATGATAGAGGGAGAGAGGGAGATGAAGAGAGAGTGGGATGATAGAGAGAGTGGGATGATAGAGGGAGATAGATGATAGAGGGAGATAGATGATAGAGGGAGATAGATGATAGAGGGAGATAGATGATAGAGGGAGAGAGGGATGATAGAGGGAGATGGATGATAGAGGGAGATGGAGACATGTAGACGGAGTGGGATGATAGAGTGAGATGGATGATAGAGGGAGATGGATGATAGAGGGAGATGGAGGATAGAGTGAGAGAGGGATAATCGAGGGAGATGGATGATAGAGGGAGATGGATGATAGAGGGAGATGGAGGATAGAGTGAGAGAGGGATAATCGAGGGAGATAGATGATAGAGAGATGGATGATAGAGGGAGATGGAGGATAGAGTGAGAGAGGGATAATCGAGGGAGATGGATGATAGAGGGGGATGGAGGATAGAGTGAGATGGGTGATAGAGGGAGTTGGAGACATGTAGAAGGAGTGGGATGATAGAGAGAAAGTTAATTAAAGAGTTCAAGAAGCTGCTTGGTACTACAGTAGATAATCTGGTTGTTTACAACACATTGTGTTGACTCTGGAACAAAAGCCTGTGTGTGTGTGTGTGTGTGTGTGTGTCAAGAATGTAAACAAGAAGAGCACAATAGCGTCCAACATATAGTCCCTGGCCACCGACAGTGAGGAATAAACAGTGATCTTCAGATGGAACTGCTGCTCACCCCCATGATTCAAGTATTTGATAAAAGCATGGTGTGTTCGCTACAAAGCTGTCCGCCTCCCACAGATTGAAAGTTTTGACATTCTAAAAAACCTATATCCCTGCAGAGAGTATCAATGTGAAGCTTCCAATAAGAGAGGGAATCAGAATTGGCTAACCGAGGCAGATCAAAAAATGCACAAAATCGAAATCCCATAGCATTTTGGGTTTTGTGAGGGACCAACAATATGTTTGAAAATGTGGTTGTTTTTTTTGCTATCTGTGTGTTTGTGAAACTATTAATGTGTATTGCATGTTAACAATTGCACACACACACACACACACACACACACACACACACACACACACACACACACACACACACACACACACACACACACACACACACACACACACACACGCACACGCACACACACGAACACACACACACACACACGAACACACACACACACACACACACACACACACACACACACACACACACACACACACACACACACACACACACACACACACACTGGATGGCACCAGCAGATGCTGATCTATCACAACAAGGCTATGGGTTAGCTGGGTTAGCTGAGGGACAATCAGCTAACGTATCAAGTGTCGCAGAGGAATGCTGATTCAGGATCAGTTTTACATTTTAGATCACAATTAATAACATTATATGGACATGCTAGAGTTGATTCTACTCGGGGATGCTTGATCGATACAGCCACAACCAGAAACTGGTAGCTACGGACGTGACAGCACTGTATACTGGGCTTGGCAACATTAGAAACTAACCACCATTTTTAAGGCTTTATTGAAGCCCTCATAAACCACATATAAGGCCTATATAAATGATTCAGAAATCTTTGCAAAGTAAACATCAAGCTATTTCAGAGGGCTGGGCAATACTTGGTAAAGCAGCAATGTAACCTTTCATGTAACCATTTATATAGTGTGATTTTGGTTATACGTGTTATATAAAGCATTTCTATAGACTAGTCATTATGAACCCCCTTTAAAGGTTTACTAGGGTTAGTTTTGTTTAATGTTAATTGGGACAAAAATATGTACTCTTCCTCCCACTGGTCCTCTACCAGGTTCCTGGGAGTGTTTCCTCACTACGTGACCTGGTCAGTAAACACTCTGGGATCTAGTCATAGCCTAAAATGTAACAAGGTCCCAGATTAGGAAACCCTTCTGGCTCTAAGACTGAGGAGAGGGATTGAGAGTTTACCCCAGGTTCTAGAACCAAATCACATTCACCTAGTGGCAGCCTAGGCAGAGAGCTCATGTACATTATCTAAAGGGGTGCAGATCAAGTCTTGATATCATGAATTGGATTCCTGCCTGTAAATTGATGAAAATTAGTATTGTCAACAAGCTAGCAAATGCTAGCTAGCCAGTGTGTGCTTTCATTTGAATTATACCTAACGTTATTGACTTTGGGTAGTTTTTCACCAACGGTGACCCAATAGGAGGCTATGCATTGCAGAATTGGCAGTGGGACAGCTTTTTCATTGCTCAAGAGCATACTTCTGTATCAGGGTGTGGGTTGTACTCTGTACAGAGATTCTGAGACATCCTGATGACATGGAGCTGGCTGTCTACCTGACTGCCCTTTGACATGCTGACCTGACCACAAGCTCCGACCACCACCTCCGCTGACCCTCTAGCTACACTCTAGCTATGAGTTTCCAGATCATCTCAATGGCACGTCCATCTGCTGGAGGTTTCAAGATGCACTCAAACAGACTTGATCTATCGAACCATAGAACGATAGAACCAAAAAGGGTTCTATCGCTTGCTACATACAGTGCCTTCGGAAAGTATTCAGACCCCTTGACTTTTTCCACATTTTGTTACGTTACAGCCTTATTCTGAAATTGATTAAATCAATCTACACACAGTACCCCATAACGACCAAGCAATTTTTTTTAAATGTTTGCAAATGTATTAAAAATAAAAAACTTAAATATTTATCACCTTTACGTAAGTATTCAGAACCTTTACTCATGACTGTCAGGACCCGGTTACGAACCTGGGTCTCCGGAGTGAGAAACAGTCAATTAACCAACTGAGCCACGAATAGTCAGCAGAACCCAGAAGATGAGGCAGACACAGCAGTACTTAAGACGGTGTATTTAATAAAGTAAAAAGGAGAAGTCCTTAAATACAAAAATGGCAAATCCCAAAAGGTGGTAGGAATAGCACAAAAAAGCCTCAAGAGACACTCAAAAACAAAAAACAGAATTCCACAAGAGCATCCACCGGAATCGACAAGAAAACACAGAACACTAGGGCTGGGTGCTAACATACAAACACAGAGCACAGAACTGAGGGAAACTAAGGGTTTAAATACAATCAGGGGAAACGAGGTACAGGTGCAAATAATAATGGGGAACAAGGGAAAAAACATAAGGTCAAAAAGCACAATGGGGGCATCTAGTGACCAAAACCCGGAACAACCCTGGCCAAATCCTGACAATGACATTGTTGAAGTACCTTTGGCAGCGATTACAGCCTCGAGTCTTCATGGGTATGACGCTACAAGTTTGGCACACCTGTATTTGGGAAATTTCTCCCATTCTTCTCTGCAGATCCTCTCAAGCTCTGTCAGGTTGGATGTGAAGCATCGCTGCACAGCTATTTTCAGTTCTCTCCAGAGATGTTTGATTGGTTCAAGTCCGGGCTCTGGCTGGGCCACTCAAGGACATTCAGAGACTTTTCCCGAAGCTACTACTGCGTTGTCTTGACTGTGTGCTTAGGGTCGTTGTCCTGTTGGAAGGTGAACCTTCGCAGCAGTCTGAGGTCCTGAGCACTCTGGAGCAGGTTTTCATCAAGGATCTCTCTGTACTTTTCTCCGTTCATCTTTCCCTCGATCCTGACTAGTCTCGCTTTCCCTGCAGCTGAAAAACATCCCGACAGCATGATGCTGCCACCACAATGCTTCATCGTAGGGATGGTGCCAGGTTTCCTCCAGACGTGACGCTTGGCATTCAGGCCAAAGAGTTCAATCCTGGTTTCATCAGAACAGGATCTGCTTTGCCTTTCTCTCAGATCCTTCACAGCTTTATGGAAGTTACCTGTGGTGCTGATGTTTAGGATGAGGCATACAGCACATTTGGACATTTTCACTTAGGGGTGTACTCACTTTTGTTGCCAGAGGTTTAGACATTAATGGCTGTGTGTTGAGTTATTTTGAGGGGACAAACCATTTACACTGTTATACAAGCTGTACACTCACTACTTTACATTGTAGCAAAGTGTAATTTCTTCAGTGTTGTCACATGAAAAGAAATACTCAAATATTTACAAAAATGTGAGGGGTGTACTCACTTTTGTAATATACTGTATATCGTTTTTTTTGCGTCCTTTAGGGCATTGCTGTCTATATGGAGTTTGTATTTGGGGTCCTGGCAACTGGACCAAGAAAAACCAAGAAAACTTTTAAGAAGGACCACCTGCTAATTGAAATGCATTCCAGGTGACGACCTTCTGAAGCTGGATGAGACAATGCCAAGAGCGTGCAAGGCTGTCTTTTTAAAAATGGCAAGTCATTCTTATTTACAATGACGGCCTACCCCGGCCAAACCTGAATGACGCTGGTCCAATTGTGTGCCGCCCTATGGGACTCCCAATCACGGCCGGATGTGATACAGCTTGGACCAGGGACTATAGTGACGCCTCTTGCACTGAGATGCAGTGCCTTAGACCACTGCACCACGCAGGAGCCTGCATCAAGGCAAAGGGCGGCTGCTTTGAAAAATGTCAAATATAAAATATATTTTTTATTTGTTTGACACTTTTTTGATTACAATAGTACAATAAAGAAAAACCCTTGAATAAGTAGATACATCCAAACTTTTGACTGGTACTGTATATCTGTCTATTTATTTTCCTTTTCTTACTTTAACTATTGCACATTGTTACAACACTATACATAGCCAATAATATAACATTTTAAATGTTTATTTTCTTTAAAAACATTTTTGGAGTGTAATGTTTACTGTTCATTTCTGATTGTTTATTTCAATTTGTTTATTATCTATTCCACACGCTTTGGCAATGTAAGCATGTTTCCCATACCAATAAAGCCCCTTTGAATTTGAGAGAGAGAGAGAGAGAGAGAGAGAGACAGAGAGAGAGACAGAGAGAGAGACAGAGAGAGAGAGACAGAGAGAGAGAGACAGAGACAGAGACAGAGACAGAGACAGAGACAGAGACAAAGAGAGGGGGGGGGTTGAATTATCATATATACTGTATGTATTCATCTTTTCTCAAGAATATGTTATGTGTTATGCCCACATTGATATATTCATCATCAGGTCAGAATTTGAATGGCGTGTGAAGTCATGATTTAGCTCATGCAGGGCTGAGTCACCCACCACTGAAGGTGTGCATTCTTCACACCTGTATAAGCAACACCCACCCATTGACAGTGTTATCTTGAACATTACACCTAACCATGGGAAAAATGGGATAGTGGATGAAAAGTTCAACATGTTAGTTCATTAAAGTTCACATTGTCAGTAACATGAGTAGGCGAGACGCATGTGCACACTCAGAAACAATATATCTGTGAAATGTCCTGTGATTCAAAAGTATAGGCTATAGACATGCAATAATTTGAAACAATGGAAAGTCTTACTTAACTATTTAAATTAAAATTTCCAGGCCACAAATATAATTTTAATAGATTCCTGCGACCCAGCTGTTAATTTTTGTCCTCTTTAATGGACATTCGATTTTGGTCTGCATCTCTAAGGCCACACATGCCGCTGTGTTAGGTCCTGTTGTAACTTTGAGAGAACATTCTAGGCTTTTCAAGTGGGACCTGGATCATTTTTTCTTTCTGGTTCTTCAAAATGGTTCCCATCACCATTAGCATATTTGATTGTAAGTGTGTGTAATTGTGAAATGTACATTTTTCATTTTTGTGAGTTCGATATTCAAATACTTTCTAATCTGTAAATATCTCAGGTATAGTTTGGGGCATTTTCAGAGCAGTGTAATATTTTTTTCACATTAAATAAGAGCTAAATAAGAGCTTGTCAATAAATGTCCTCTATAGTGGACATCGGGGTGGCTACTATGATTTTATAAATCTACTGTTCACATGTAATATCATGTTAAATGTTGCATATTTATTATCTAATGAGTCCTAATGGCAATGACAGTAGTCCACCTACAATACAAATGAATGTAAATGGGGATGGTGGATGGGTGTAAGCATTTGCCTCTGATTCAAAGTTTGAGTCCAGAGATAAAAATATGTTTTTGTGATGTTAGTTTTAAGCCTATCCCAAACCTTTACCCTTACCTTAATCATTCAGGGTTAATGTCTAAACTTAACCCTTACCTTAATCATTCAGGGTTAATGTCTAAACTTAACCCTTAGCTTAATCATTCAGGGTTAATGTCTAAACTTAACCCTTACCTTAATCATTCAGGGTTAATGTCTAAACTTAACCCTTAGCTTAATCATTCAGGGTTAAGGTCTAAACTTAACCCTTAGCTTAATCATTCAGGTTTAATGTCTAAACTTAACCCTTACCTTAATCATTCAGGTTTAATGTCTAAACTTAACCCTTAGCTTAATCATTCAGGTTTAATGTCTAAACTTAACCCTTACCTTAATCATTCAGGGTTAATGTCTAAACTTAACCCTTAGCTTAATCATTCAGGGTTAATGTCTAAACTTAACCCTTAGCTTAATCATTCAGGGTTAATGTCTAAACTTAACCCTTACCTAAATCATTCAGGGTTAATGTCTAAACTTAATCCTAACCTTAAAAATGTGAAGTTAATGTCTAACCTTAAGATTTCAGAGTTAATACCTAAACTTAACCTTAAACACTTTAAAATCTGAAGATTGCAACAACGTCTAAATGTGACATTTGACATGGATGAACGACTGATTCTGATGTGACTCTGTGAGACATAATTACAAATATTAGGTCTATTACTTTTAATATGGACAGTGTTCATTCCGAACATTTGGCGCTCACACATTTGGCTTTGATGAGGAGGGAGTTTTCATGCTCACTGAGAGTCTGTTTGTTTATGCACTTTGTTGTTTTACGATAGGAAGTGGTAAGCGACACTGACACTGTCGCACGTGCTCTTGGCCAACAGTCCAAGTGATGTATGCAACCATGGTCTCAGATCATTCCTCGCCTGTAGCTCTCACCTCAATGATCACTGTCAGAGTGTTCAATGAAACCACTCTTGATTTTATTTTTGAATGAACATCTGTCTTGTGTGAATCAATACATATGAGAGAGAATCTTTGTTATGGGAACTTACTAGACCAGAGGTCCTAATAAATGCATGGTGTTCATAGATTTTGTATTCAGCAAAATTATAGATCTGATCAGGGGCGAAACTTTGGTTTTGGAAGTGGGGGGACATAAATATATATATATTATATATATTAATCTATCCAGTCACATAAACATGTCAAACAGCCTACCCGGCTGCTTGGAGGCGTCTGCATGGTCCTAAAGCACACCGTTTCCTCGTTTTGTAACACATTGCCAATGATAAAACTGGGGAGTGGGACAAAAATGCAATTTCAGAATGTGTGTGTGGGGGGGGGACATGTCCCCTCCATCCCCAGTGAAAGTTGTGCCCCTGGATCTCATTACTCTTTTGATCAAGAGGCTAGAATATAATTTGATTCAAGGCAGTGGTGGACATAATAGATAGCAAAGTCAATTAAACTAATCGAAGGAAGAGATTTAGTCCTCAAAATAAACCTTTTTGAATGATTGTTGAAGAAGAACCAACCTATCCACAGATTCAAGGAGCTCATTGTTGAGTTTATAACTGTTTTATTACAACGTTAATACAAATTAAATAAAGGTAGACCATTATGAAATATAAATTATAAAATGCTGTTGACCCTAACAAATGTGTTAGTCATTAGTTAGTCATATGGCATATTTACAGATATTTACAAAAAATAAATTATGCACCAATATATTAAAATTTCATATTAAAATATACATTCAGTGTTTTTTCAATTGGAGAGAAAGGGCTTTTTTTAAATTCAGCTCCTTCACGCTGTCTTCTTCCTCGTCATCATCACTATCGTCCTCATCATCATCACTGCTCGAGTCTTCGTAGAGGCAGATGGTTGCTTGGACTGGGTAGTTGCGTAGAAGCATCTCTGCATCCTGGTACAGATAATCGAAGCATCTCGATTTGGGCCAGAACAACCTAGAGAACAAAACGGTCTCACATTAGGAGTTTGAATGGGAAATACAAAGTAGGCTAGGATATAATTGAGAACGGATATGGAGAGAATGCCCATCTCAATCACCATTACGCACAAACAGAGACGCATATATTTAATAATGTAGCCTGTGTATGTTGGTGATATTACTGAGGCAATTTCACTTACTTTACTGGGTGAGTGATCTGAGGACTCTTGCAGTGTTTGATGTATGGAAATCCTCCAATGGTCTTTGTGTAAGGCTGCGAGGGGATAAAGAAAGACAATCATGTTAGCATTTCGTCCACTATAGCTAAACCTATGAAACATCAAACTTAATTCCTCTACAAACTATTGACACGAATAATTTAGTTTTGAAAGTAGTCTGTACTAACCATGTGTGTCGCGGCCCTGCATTCTCTGCCTGCTTTGGCATCCCAAGGTCTCCACAAATTAGCGGGCTGTTGAACAGAGTTTCCTCCGGTGATTGCGCCAGTTAATCCACAATGTGAGATGATATTCTTCATGGTTTCTGATGATAGAGTGTCCCGAGCAAATCCTCTGAGAGTTTGCGATTGAGAGTGATCACAAAGTCGAGTCAGACGCCTTCTATATATCGGGCCATGGTGCTCGTGTCAAATTGCGCATTGACACTACCCAACATGTCCATGCGCCACGGTGGTGAGGTGTCAGTCAAGTCACACTCTGGCAAACCTGCAGCATATGGTCACACTCGGAGCCCAGAGTGGCCATGTTTTAGAATAGGTGTAACTTTTGTTGTGGGATATTGTAAACGTCACAGAATTATGAATAATATTAGCCATGTCAGTTGTGTGAATAGGGGCTTGGCCTACTTTTGATTCATAATACATGTTTTGATTAAACGTTTATTTACACAAGTTCAAGCGTATTCTACACAACAGGAAGAGGAATACAATATTGTTATTAGCTATTTTTTTATATATATATATATATATATATATATATATATATATATATATATATATATATATATATATATATATATATATATATATATATATATATTATTAAAAACGAAACATCCATATGATCAATATCAATACAATTGAATTATCTAAACCTTCAGGCCAACCTTTACAATTAATGTAGGCCTACGAATGTACTTATCCTCTCTGACATCCTTCGTTCTGCAACTGCGTTTCCCCTTTCGAACCATTTGCTTTTCAAGTGTGAAATAGCACGTGCCAATATGTGGACAGGGTCAAGCTGCGCTGGTCAAGAAAAGGAGGAGGGGTTTATGGAGGCCGGCGGCACGCGTAAGGTTTGTTTTAGAGACCATTGTTTTTTAAACTATTCTCTTAAACGGGAGGTGTTAAGTAATCATAGACATTTTATTAAAATGCATATCACCCTCCTCACCGCACCTTTTGTGCTCCCAAACGGTTGATTCATTTACAAGAGATCTAGGTCTGTATGTGAATTAACCCTGCAAGGTGTGAAATAGACCACGTTTTGCAAGTATTTCAATTTTTACTTTAACCTTCATTTAACTAGGCAAGTCAGTTAAGAACAAAAAGTGTTGGTTCCACCAGTAGAAAAACATCTACCAAATTAGCAGAAATACACAAAGCTACCAGCCGCCTATTGTTGCAAATTGGAATAATGTGATTGCGCGAGCCATTTTGTCTATTCGAATTTCCATTGTCAAAATATGAAACGCCTAGGCTATAAATACGCCACTTCGAAACCGAAGGGGATTTTTCATAGCAGGTTGGGTTTCATAGCAGGTTGGGAGAACTTCCTCAGCAGGTTGGGAGAACTTCCTCAGCAGGTTGGGAGAACTTCCTCAGCAGGATGGGTTTAGTTTAGTTTAGTTCATTTTTATTTTTACAGGGACAGTGCACATTAATCAACGTTTCAGTAAAAGTGCCGGTTTTAGCCAGCTGACTAATTTTCAACCGCAGTCCCTGGGCAGGTTATAAAAACAATTACAATATAGACAATAGCAACATAGAACAAGCAAGACATAGCAACATAGGACAAGCAAGACGTAGCATACAGACAGAGCAACATAGAGCAAAAAGCAGCAAGACAAAATTCATAAAAGCAACAAAGTGTTTCCACACCTCACAAGCTACAGACAACAGACAACATGGAAAGCGGCAACACACAGCTAGGGACCATGTTCACAAATCTGATTGACCTTTAGCCATGTCTTCAAGCATTTTGTGAAAGTGTGATATGTGGTGCAGTTATGTGTGTCTGATGGCAGTGTATTCCAGACATGGGAAGCTCTCACAGAGAATGCAGATTTACTAAAGGTGCTTTTCCTTAGGGGAACTATACAGTCACCTCTCATGGCAGACCTTGTGGATCTGCTGCCATATGTCTGGGTTTTCTGTTTAACAAAAATATTGAGTGGAGGGGGAGCCAGGCCATTAAGGATCTTGAATACAAGACATGCGTCGGTGTATTGCACAAGATTTTCCCAACTCAAGAGCTCATGCTTTCTAAGGATGTGACAATGATGATGGCTATTGGGCTTCCTATCAAGCACTTTGAGAGCCTGTTTGTAGACAGACTGAATAGGTTTTAATGTTGTACAGCAAGCTTGGGCCCAACTAGTCAAGCAGTATGTTAAGTGCGGGAGTATCATAGAGTTGAAGTACAGTTTTGCTACCTCTGTAGTCAAACAATTTCGTATAAATCGGAAATTAGCTAGGTTGAATTTAGTTATTTGAATTACCTTTTTCACATGCTTTTTAAAAGAGAGGTTGGAATCAAGTATGATGCCAAGGTACTTAAAATCGGATACCACCTGGTTTCATAGCAGGTTGGGAGAACTTCCTCAGCAGGTTGGGAGAACTTCCTCAGCAGGTTGGGTTTCATAGCAGGTTGGGAGAACTTCCTCAGCAGGTTGGGAGAACTTCCTCAGCAGGTTGGGTTTCATAGCAGGTTGGGAGAACTTCCTCAGCAGGTTGGGAGAACTTCCTCAGCAGGTTGGGAGAACTTCCTCAGCAGGTTAGGAGACTTAAGTGAAGGTTAGGATAAGGGTTAAGGTTAGTGAAAATTCTATCCTAACACCTATGTCATTCTATTTGTATCAAAGTGGCTTGAAAAGTGTGTCCCATAAATAACAGGACCTTTTGTCAACATACACTAAATGACCAAAAGTATGTGTACACCTGCTTGTCCAACATCACATTCCAAAATCATGAGCATAAGATAAGGAGTTGGTCCTCCCTTTGCAGCCTCCACTCTTCTGGGAAGGCTTTCCACCAGATGTTGGAACATTGCTGCAGGGACTTGCTTTCATTCAGTTGCAAAAACGTTAGTGAGGTTGGGCACCGATGTTGGGTGATTAGGCCTGGCTCGCAGTTCTTCCATACCGATCTCGACAAACCATTTCTTTATGGACCTCGCTTTGTGCACGGAAGCATGTATAAACAGGAAAGGGCCTTCCCCAAACTGTTGCCACAAAGTTGGAAGCACAGGATCGTCTAGAATGTCATTGTATGCTGTAGCGTTAAGATTTCCCGTCACTGGAACTAAGGGATCCGAACCATGAAAACAGCCCCAGACCATTATTCCTCCTCTACCATACTTTACAGGTGGCACTATGCGTTCGGACAGGTAGAGATCTCCTGGCACCTGCTAAACCCTTATTTGTCAGACTGCCAGATGGTGAAGTGTGATTCATCACTACAGAGAATGTGTTTCCACTGCTCCAGAGTCCAAATGGCATTGAGTTTTACACCACTCCAACATGACGCTTGGCATTGCGCATGATGATTGTAGGCTTTTGTGTGGCTGCTCGGCCATGGAAACCCATTTCATGAAGCTCCCAACAAACAGTTCTTGTGCTGACGTTGCTTCCAGAGGCAGTTTGGAACTCAGTAGTGAGTGTTGCCACCAAGGACAGACAACAATTTTTACTTGTTTGTGTGGCCTACCACTTCATGGCTGAGCTGTTGTTGCTCCTAGATGTTTCCACTTCACAATAACAGCTCTAGCAGGGCAGAAATATGATGAACTGACTTGTTGGAAAGGTGGCATCCTATGACGGTGCCATGTTGAAAGTCTCTGAGCTCTTCAGTAAGGCCATTCCACTGCCAGTGTTTGTCTATGGAGATTGCATGGCTGTGTGCATTTAAAAAAATATATAAATCTGTCAGCAACGGGTGTGACTGAAATAGCCGAATCCACTCATTTGAAGGGGTGTCCACATACTTCTGTATATACAGTGTAGCTTCCTGCTACATATTGTCCTTCCGGCTATTTATTGTATGCTACTGACCAAGTGAAAGAACGTTGATGTTCCCATGGATAAGTGTGTGGTTCACTGGTGTTAAAAAGATAACACTACCTGAGTATTGGGTGTTGCTTACCAACCCAGGAGTGAATAATGCACAACTTCAGTGCATGGCGTATTCAGCACTGCACAATCATGACTTCTGATATTGACTTGATAAAGACCTTATATTGACCTGATGTTGACCTGATGTTGACATGATATTGACCTGATATTGACATGATATTGACCTAATAAAGACGTGATATTGTCATGATATTGTCATTATATTGACATGATATTGACATGATATTGGCCTGATATTGACCTGATAAAGACATGATATTTATCTAATAAATACGTGATTGTGACTTGAAATTGACGTGATATTGACCTGATATTGAAATCATATCGAACAGATATTGACCTGATATTGACAGGATATTGACCTAATATTGACCTAATATTGACATGATATTGACCTAATAAAGACGTGATATTGATGTGATATTGACAGGATATTGACAGGATATTGACCTAATATTGACCTGATATTGACATGATATTGACCTATCAAAGACCTGATATTGTCCTCATATTGACAGGATATTGACCTAATAAATATCTGATATTGACATGATTGTTAATTAAGGCTTCTAGGAGTAGTGGGGGGAGGAGTCAGGCGCAGAGAGCAGGTTTAGTTCCGAACGTGAATCTTTATTCCAAAGACAGTGAAAACGGACATACCAAACACAAGGGCGCATGAAATAACCCGTCCAAACAAACAGGACTAAACTGTCCGGAAAAATAGAATCCAAATAATCCAACACCATGAACAGAAAACAACCCCGCACAATAGCCAGCGGGCCTGGTGCCCTGAAATAGCCCACAAACAAAACTAAACTCAAAACAGGTGTAACCAATCAGACCAAATTAACAGAAACAAAAAAAGGAATCGATGGCAGCTAGTAGGCCGGCGACGACGACCGCCGAAGAGGCACCATCGTCGGCGGGATTCGTGACAATGATATTGACCTGATATTGACCTGATATTGACTTGATTTTGACCTAATATTGACCTGATATTGACATAGTAAAGATGTGATTTTGACCTAATAAAGACGTGATATTGACCTGATATTGACCTGATATTGACCTATCAAAGACCTGATATTGTCCTCATATTGACCTGATATTGACATAGTAAAGACATGATATTGACATGATATTGTCCTCATATTGACCTGATATTGACATGATATTGTCCTGATATTGACATAGTAATGACGTGATTTTGACCTAATAAAGACGTGATATTGATGTTATATTATCCTGATAAAGACTTTATATTGATCTAATAAATACGTGATATTTACTTGATATTGACGTGATATTGAAATTATATCGAACTGACAATAAACTGATATTGACCTGCTATTGACCTGATATTGAACTTGATTTTGGGGCGGCAGGAATTCTAGTGGTTATAGCTTTGGGCTAGTAACCGAAAGGTTGCAAGTTTGATTCCCAGAGCTTACAAGGAGGTTACAAGGAAAAAATTATGTAGTTCTACCCCTGATCAAGGCAGTTAACCCACTGTTCCTAGGCTGTCATTGAAGAAAATAATTTGTTCTTAACTAACTTGCCTAGTTAAAAAAGGTAAAAATAAATATTGACCTGTTATTGACCTAATAAAGACCTGATATTGACATGAAATCTGACCTGATAAAGATGTGATATTGACCTTATAAAGACCTGATATTGAGCTGATATTGACTTGATATTAACCTGATATTGAACTGATATTGACTTGATATTAACCTGATATTCATGTAGTAGGCTATTGGTAATAGTAGGCCTGTCTGGTCATGATGAATAATACAACAACATAAATCAACAGCATTTTAATTGTAATACCTGGACTCTTCTGGGGAGTTATTTATTGGAATGCTCTCCTCATTTTTACCTTCACTTTGTCCCCCATAAGAGGCTATGTGCTAGTACCACCTGAATGGAACCAACATGATCAACTTCTCAACTTTTAGATCAACTTCTCAACCCCTGTCCAGACTTAACCAGGGTGAAGTGTTGCTGGTCCTCCTGTGGGAACTAGGAACCCACTCTGTGCTCATATTCAGGTGTCGGCATGGTAGGGCGTGAAGTTTACACACCTCCAGGGGTGAAAGCAACTCTGAATGAACCAGAGACTGGCGCATGTACTGCACACAACATTGACCTGATGAAACTTGAAACTTGGTATTGACATCAAACTAGATCATATAGAATATATATTTTGACATCTACTGTTAACTTATTACTGTAGAGTTATGTTATGAGTATGCCCTATCCCTTTCTGAAACCATGGATCGTAAGGGCATAGTTCTGTCTCTATCTGAACCACAATGGCTTTTGTGGTACAGGTTCATAGGTTTAGACCGCATGATCCATAGGTCCCAAAATTGAGCCACTTTACAGCCTCTAATTTCAATTTCAAGTTAAGGGCTTTATTGGCATGGGAAACTTATGTTTCATAAATGAAAGTGAAATAAACAAAAATAAAAAATTAACAGTAAACATTACACTTCCAAAAGAATAAAGACATTTCAAATGTCATATTTTATATATATATATGCAGTGTCGTGATGATGTTCTCTCTCTCTCTCTCTCTCTCTCTCTCTCTCTCTGTCTCTCACTCTCTCTCTTTCTTTCTCTCTCTCGCTCTCTCTCTCTCTCTCCCTCTGTCTCTGTGATATTGATATTATCTGATATTGACATGATATTGACCTAATATTGACATGATTTTGGCCTATCAAAGACCTGATATTGTCCTCATATTGACCTGATATTGACATAGTAAAGATGTGATATTTATTTAATAAATACGTGATTTTGATTTGAAATTGACGTGATATTGAAATTATATTGAACTGATATAGGCATTTTGACCTAATAAATGCCCGATATTGACCTGATAAAGACATGATATTGATCTAATAAATACGTGATATTGACTTGAAATTGACGTGATATTTACCTGATATTGACCTAAGAAAGATGTGATATTGATATCGATATTGATGTGATATCTCTCTCTGTCTCTCTCTCTCTCTCTCTCTCTCTCTCTCTCTCTCTCTCTCTCTCTCCTGTTACAATATTATGCTCTTTACTTTTGTATCTTTCATCTTAACCCTTATTTCAAGCTAACACTCTGAACTTTGAAGAAACTTAGAATGAACTCTGTCCGTCGATCAGTTCCCAGGGTAAGGTGAGAGGTCCACTGGTTTTCAGGGTGTTGTTGCTGTGCCTGCCGGGGCGTGAAGAATGCACACCTCCAGGGTTGAAGAACACTGAATGTGCCGGACAGGGGACATGGCAGTCACATGCCCCTGTGACCTTAAGACCTGGAGCCGTATGTATCAAGCGTCTCAGAGTAGGAGCGCTAATTCAGGATCAGTTTGGCTTTGAAGATCACAATGAATATGACTACTTGGACAGGGGAGACCTGATCCTGGATCAGCACTCCTCCTCTGAGACACTTGATACATATGGCCTCTGGTATTACAGTATAGTTTCATATAGGGCTTTTAGAGAAAATGGAATCCAATGGAGAGGCTGGGTATAGATTCAGATGGATTCATTAAAACACTGAAGCAGAAACTGAACCTACCCCTTTGCTTTGTTTGGTTTTATTATTCCGATTTTTGAGACCAACCTTTTCAGAATCGTTACTACCTATACAATGTCAGGGACAAACAGCAACATCGCTAAAGTAGTTTATTATTTCTCTCTCAGTTTCAAAATGTAAGTTCCACCTCCCTAACCTTAATGTATAACTAACTGTTTCGTCTGGAAAGGCCTGACTGGAAGTGTGAACCTCTGGAAAGGCCTGACTGGAAGTGTGAATCTCTGGAAAGGCCTGACTGGAAGTGTGAACCTCTGGAAAGCCCTGACTGGAAGTGTGAACCTCTGGAAAGCCCTGACTGGAAGTGTGAACCTCTGGAAAGGCCTGACTGGAAGTGTGAACCTCTGGAAAGCCCTGACTGGAAGTGTGAACCTCTGGAAAGGCCTGACTGGAAGTGTGAACCTCTGGAAAGCCCTGACTGGAAGTGTGAACCTCTGGAAAGGCCTGACTGGAAGTGTGAACCTCTGGAAAGGCCTGACTGGAAGTGTGAACCTCTGGAAAGCCCTGACTGGAAGTGTGAACCTCTGGAAAGGCCTGACTGGAAGTGTGAACCTCTGGAAAGGCCTGACTGGAAGTGTGAACCTCTGGAAAGGCCTGACTGGAAGTGTGAACCTCTGGAAAGGCCTGACTGGAAGTGTGAACCTCTGGAAAGCGCTGACTGGAAGTGTGAACCTCTGGAAAGCGCTGACTGGAAGTGTGAACCTCTGGAAAGCCCTGACTGGAAGTGTGAACCTCTGGAAAGCCCTGACTGGAAGTGTGAACCTCTGGAAAGGCCTGACTGGAAGTGTGAACCTCTGGAAAGGCCTGACTGGAAGTGTGAACCTCTGGAAAGGCCTGACTGGAAGTGTGAACCTCTGGAAAGGCCTGACTGGAAGTGTGAACCTCTGGAAAGGCCTGACTGGAAGTGTGAACCTCTGGAAAGCCCTGACTGGAAGTGTGAACCTCTGGAAAGCGCTGACTGGAAGTGTGAACCTCTGGAAAGCCCTGACTGGAAGTGTGAACCTCTGGAAAGGCCTGACTGGAAGTGTGAACCTCTGGAAAGGCCTGACTGGAAGTGTGAACCTCTGGAAAGGCCTGACTGGAAGTGTGAACCTCTGGAAAGGCCTGACTGGAAGTGTGAACCTCTGGAAAGCGCTGACTGGAAGTGTGAATGTGTGCTTGTGGTGGGTGTTACCTCTACCTCAATTATCTGGACGAACCGGTGCCCCCACACATTGACTCTGTACCCCCTGTAAATAGCCTCGCTACTCTTATTTTATTGTTGCTCCTTAATTATTTGTTAACTTTTCCACCAAAATGTAAAAAAAATACTGTGTTACATTTCACTGTAAGGTCAACACCTGTAGTATTCGGCGCATGTGACAAATACAATTAGATTTGATTTAATTTGATTTGACTGGCTAAGTGAGTGTGTGCATTGGGAGGGTGTTGACACTGGCCTGGGGATGGTGACAGAGCCAGACACAGCCGAGCAGTCTGGGGTTGAGGTTTCCAGAGTCACACCCACTATTGCAGGCAGCAGAGAGAGGGTGCGTCTCATATGGAAACTTTTGGTGCTCTCTGGTGGTGCTCTATTATTGACCTGGGTCTGATGGTGCTCTATTTTTGACCTGGGACTGATGGTGCTCTATTATTGACCTGGGTCTGATGGTGCTCTACTATTGACCTGGGTCTGATGGTGCTCTATTATTGACCTGGGTCTGATGGTGCTCTATTATTGACCTGGGACTGATGATGCTCTATTATTGACCTGGGGCTGATGGTGCTCTCTTATTGACCTGGGGCTGATGGTGCTCTATGATTGACCTGGGACTGATGGTGCTCTACTATTGACCTGAGTCTGATGGTCTTTTGGTGCTCTATTATTCACCTGGGTCTGATGGTGCTCTATCATTGACCTTGGTCTGATGGTGCTCTACTGTTGACCTGGGTCTGATGGTGCTCTATTATTGACCTGGGTCTGATGGTGCTCTATTATTGACCTGGGTCTGATGGTGCTCTTCTATTGACCTGGGTCTGATGGTCTGATGGTGCTCTTCTGTTGACCTGGGTCTGATGGTGCTCTATTATTGACCTGGGTCTGATGGTGCTCTATTATTGACCCGGGTCTGATGGTGTTCTATTATTGACCTGGGTCTGGTGGTGCTCTATTATTGACCTGGGTCTGATGGTGCTCCATTATTGACCTGGGTCTGATTGTGCTCTATTATTGACGTGGGTCTGATGGTGCTCTATTATTGACCTGGGTCTGATGGTGCTCTATTATTGACCTGCGTCTGATTGTGCTCTATTATTGACCTGGGTCTGATGGTCTGATGGTGCTCTAATATTGACCGGGGTCTGATGGTGCTCTACTATTGACCTGGGTCTGATGGTGCTCTATTATTGACCTGGGTCTGAATGTGCTCTATTATTGACCTGGGTCTGATGGTGCTCTATTATTGACCTGGGTCCGATGGTGCTCTATTATTGACCTGGGTCTGATGGTGCTATATTATTGACCTGGGTTTGATGGTGCTCTATTTTTGACCTTTTTCTGATGGTACTATTATTGACCTGGGACTGATGGTGCTCTATTATTGACCTGGGTCTGATGGTCTGATGGTACTCTATTATTGACCTGGGACTGATGGTGCTCTTCTATTGACCTGGGTCTGATGGTCTGATGGTGCTCTATTATTGACCTAGGTCTGATGGTGCTCTATTATATTGACCTGGGTCTGATGGTGCTCTATTATTGACCTGGGTCTGATGGTGCTCTATTATTGACCCGGGTCTGATGGTGTTCTATTATTGACCTGGGTCTGGTGGTGCTCTATTATTGACCTGGGTCTGATGGTGCTCCATTATTGACCTGGGTCTGATTGTGCTCTATTATTGACGTGGGTCTGATGGTGCTCTATTATTGACCTGGGTCTGATGGTGCTCTATTATTGACCTGCGTCTGATTGTGCTCTATTATTGATCTGGGTCTGATGGTGCTCTATTATTGACCTGGGTCTGATGGTCTGATGGTGCTCTAATATTGACCGGGGTCTGATGGTGCTCTATTATTGACCTGGGTCTGATGGTGCTCTACTATTGACCTGGGTCTGATGGTGCTCTATTATTGACCTGGGTCTGAATGTGCTCTATTATTGACCTGGGTCTGATGGTGCTCTATTATTGACCTGGGTCTGATGGTGCTATATTATTGACCTGGGTTTGATGGTGCTCTATTTTTGACCTTTTTCTGATGGTACTATTATTGACCTGGGACTGATGGTGCTCTATTATTGACCTGGGTCTGATGGTCTGATGGTGCTATATTGTTGACCTGGGTCTGATGGTGCTCTATTATTGACCTGGGTCTGATGGTGATCTATTTTTGACCTGGGACTGATGGTGCTCTATTATTGATCTGGGTCTGATGGTCTAATGGTACTCTATTATTGACCTGGGACTGATGGTGCTCTTCTATTGACCTGGGTCTGATGGTCTGATGGTGCTCTATTATTGACCTGGGTCTGATGGTGTTCTATTATTGACCTGGGTCTGGTGGTGCTCTATTATTGACCTGGGTCTGATGGCGCTCTATGATTGACCTGGGTCTGATGGTCTGATGGTGCTCTATTATTGACCAGGGTCTGATGGTCTTATGGTGCTCTATTATTCACCTGGGTCTGATGGTGCTCTACTATTTACCTGGGTCTGATGGTGCTCTATTATTGACCTGGGTCTGATGGTGCTCTATGATTGACCTGGGTCTGATGGTGCTCTTCTATTGACCTGGGTCTGATGGTCTAATGGTGCTCTACTGTTGACCTGGGTCTGATTGTGCTCTATTATTAACCTGGGTCTGATGGTCTGATGGTGCTCTATTATTGACCTGGGTCTTATGGTGCTCTAATATTGACCTGGGTCTGATGGTCTGATGGTGCTCTATTATTGACCTGGGTCTGATGTTTTGATGGTGCTCTATTGTTGACCTGGGTCTGATGGTGCTCTATTATTGCCTGGGTCTGATGGTGATCTATTTTTGACCTGGGACTGATGGTGCTCTATTATTGATCTGGGTCTGATGGTCTAATGGTACTCTATTATTGACCTGGGACTGATGGTGCTCTTCTATTGACCTGGGTCTGATGGTCTGATGGTGCTCTATTATTGACCTGGGTCTGATGGTGTTCTATTATTGACCTGGGTCTGGTGGTGCTCTATTATTGACCTGGGTCTGATGGTGCTCTATCGTTGACCTGGGTCTGATGGTCTGATGGTGCTCTATTATTGACCAGGGTCTGATGGTCTTATGGTGCTCTATTATTCACCTGGGTCTGATGGTGCTCTACTATTTACCTGGGTCTGATGGTGCTCTATTATTGACCTGGGTCTGATGGTGCTCTATGATTGACCTGGGTCTGATGGTGCTCTTCTATTGACCTGGGTCTGATGGTCTAATGGTGCTCTACTGTTGACCTGGGTCTGATGGTGCTCTATTATTGACCTGGGTCTGATGGTCTGATGGTGCTCTATTATTGACCTGGGTCTGATGGTCTGATGGTGCTCTACTGTTGACCTGGGTCTGATGGTGCTCTATTATTGACCTGGGTCTGATGGTGCTTTAATATTGACCTGGGTCTGATGGTCTGATGGTGCTCTATTATTGACCTGGGTCTGATGGTGCTCTATTATTGACCTGGGTCTGATGGTGCTCTTCTATTGACCTGGGTCTGATGGTTTGATGGTGCTCTACTGTTGACCTGGGTCTGATGGTGCTCTATTATTGACCTGGGTCTGATGGTCTGATGGTGCTCTACTGATGGTGCTCTACTGATGGTGCTCTATTATTGACCTGGGTCTGATGGTGCTCTACTATTGACCTGGGTCTGATGGTCTGATGGTGCTCTATTATTGACCTGGGGACTGATGGTGCTCTATTATTGATCCGGGACTGATGGTGCTCTATTATTGACCTGGGACTGATGGTGCTCTATTATTGACCTGGGTCTGATGGTGCTCTATTTTTGACCTTTTTCTTATGGTACTATTATTGACCTGGGACTGATGGTGCTCTATTATTGACCTGGGTCTGATTGTCTGGTGGTGCTCTATTATTGACCTGGGTCTGACGGTGCTCTTCTATTGACCTGGGTCTGATGATGCTCTATTATTGACCTGGGTCTGATGGTGCTCTATTGTTGACCTGGGTCTGGTGGTGCTCTACTATTGACCTGGGTCTGATGGTCTGGTGGTGCTCTATTATTGACCTGGGTCTGGTGGTGCTCTATTATTGACCTGGGTCAGATGGTGCTCTATTATTGACCTGGGTCTGAAGGTGCTCTATTATTGACCTGGGTCTGATGGTGCTCTATTATTGACCTGGGACTGATGGTGCTCTACTATTGACCTGAGTCTGATGTTCTGATGGTGCTCTATTATTGACCTGGGTCTGATGGTGCTCTATTATTGACCTGGGTCTGATGGTGCTCTATTATTGACCTGGGTCTGATGGTGCTATATTATTGATCTGGGACTGATGGTGCTCTACTATTGACCTGAGTCTGATGGTGCTCTATTATTGACCTGGGTCTGATTGTGCTCTATTATTGACCTGGGTCATATTGTACTCTACTATTAAACGGGGTCTGATGGTCTGATGGTGCTCTATTATTGACCCGGGACTGATGGTGCTCTATTATTGACCTGGGTCTGATGGTGCTCTATTATTGAGCTGGGTCTGATGGTACTCTACTATTGACCTGGGTCTGATGGTGCTCTACTATTGACCTGGGTCTGATGGTCTGATGGTCTGATGGTGCTCTACTATTGACCTGGGTCTGATGGTCTGATGGTACTCTACTATTGACTTGAGTCTGATTTTCTGATGGTGCTCTATTATTGACCTGGGTCTGATGGTCTGATGGTGCTCTATTATTGACCTGGGTCTGATGGTGCTCTACTGTCTCAGCCTCCAGTATTTATGTTGCAGTAGTTTATGCGTCGGGGGGCTAGGGTCAGTTTGTTATATCTGGAGTACTTCTCCTGTCCTATTCGGTGTCCTGTGTGAATCTAAGTGTGTGTTCTCTAATTCTCTCCTTCTCTCTTTCTTTCACTCTCTCGGAGGACCTGAACCCTAGGACCATGCCCCAGGACTACCTGACATGATGACTCCTTGCTGTCCCTAGTCGACCTGGCTGTGCTGCTGCTCCAGTTTCAACTGCTCTGCCTTATTATTATTTGACCATGCTGGTCATTTATGAACATTTGAACATCTTGGCCATGTTCTGTTATAATCTCCACCCGGCACAGCCAGAAGAGGACTGGCCACCCCACATAGCCTGGTTCCTCCCGGTTTCTTCCTAGGTTTTGAGCTTTCTTGGGAGTTTTTCCTAGCCATCGTGCTTCTACACCTACATTGCTTGCTGTTTGGGGTTTTAGGCTGGGTTTCTGTACAGCACTTTGAGATATCAGCTGATGTACGAAGAAATAAATTTGATTTGATTTACTATTGACCTGGGTCTGATGGGGCTCTATTATTGACCTGGGTCTGATGGTGCTCTATTATTGACCTGGGACTGATGATGCTCTATTATTGACCTGGGGCTGATGGTGCTCTCTTATTGACCTTGGTCTGATGGTGCTCTATTCTTTACCTGGGTCTGATGGTCTGATGGTGCTCTACTATTGACCTGGGTCTGATGGTGCTCTATTATTGACCTGGGTCTGATGGTGATCTATTGTTGACCTGGGTCTGATGGTGCTCTATTATTGACCTGGGGCTGATGGTGCTCTATTATTGACCTCTGTCTGATGGTGCTCTATTATTCACCTGGGTCTGATGGTGCTCTACTATTGACCTGGGTCTGATGGTCTGATGGTGCTCTACTCTTGACCTGGGTCTGATGGTGCTCTATTATTGGCCTGGGTCTGATGGTCTGATGGTGCTCTAATATTGACCTGAATCTGATGGTGCTCTATTATTCACCTGGGTCTGATGGTGCTCTATTATTGACCTGGGACTGATGGTGCTCTATTATTGACCTGGGCCTGATGGTGCTCTATGATTGACCTGGGTCTGATGGTGCTCTATTATTGACCTGGGTCTGATGGTGCTCTATTATTGACCTGGGTCTGATGGTGCTCTATTATTAACCTGGGTCTGATGGTCTTATGGTGCTCTATTATTGACCTGGGTCTGATGGTGCTCTATTATTGACCTGGGTCTGATGGTGCTCTATCACTGACCTGGGTCTGATGGTGCTCTATTATTGACCTGGGTCTGATGGTGCTCTGTTATTGACCTGGGTCTGGTTGTGCTCTATTAATGACCTGGGTCTTATTGTGCTCTACTATTAAACTGGGTTTGATGGTCTGATGGTGCTCTATTATTGACCCGGGACTGATGGTGCTCTATTATTGACCTGGGTCTGATGGTGCTCTATTATTGACCTGGGTATGATGCTGCTCTACTATTGACCTGGGTCTGATGGTGCTCTACTATTGACCTGGGTCTGATGGTCTGATGGTCTGATGGTGCTCTAATATTGACCTGAATCTGATGGTGCTCTATTATTGACCTGGGTCTGATGGTGCTCTATTATTGACCTGGGACTGATGGTGCTCTATTATTGACCTGGGCCTGATGGTGCTCTATGATTGACCTGGGTCTGATGGTGCTCTATTATTGACCTGGGTCTGATTGTGCTCTATTACTGACCTGGGTCTGATGGTGCTCTATTATTGACCTGGGTCTGATGGTGCTCTATTATTAACCTGGGTCTGATGGTCTTATGGTGCTCTATTATTGACCTGGGTCTGATGGTGCTCTATTATTGACCTGGGTCTGATTGTGCTCTATTACTGACCTGGGTCTGATGGTGCTCTATTATTGACCTGGGTCTGATGGTGCTCTGTTATTGACCTGGGTCTGATTGTGCTCTATTAATGACCTGGGTCTTATTGTGCTCTACTATTAAACTGGGTTTGATGGTCTGATGGTGCTCTATTATTGACCCGGGACTGATGGTGCTCTATTATTGACCTGGGTCTGATGGTGCTCTATTATTGACCTGGGTATGATGCTGCTCTACTATTGACCTGGGTCTGATGGTGCTCTACTATTGACCTGGGTCTGATGGTCTGATGGTCTGATGGTGCTCTATTATTAACCTTGCCCGGTTTCCCAAAGCATCTTAAGGCTGTTAGAGCCATAGTTAATTGTTAGAACCAGAGTTAATCGTTAGAACTATAATTCATTGTTAGAACCATAGTTAATCGTTAGAACTGAGTTCATTGTCAGAACCATAGTTAATCTTTAGAACCATAGTTAATCGTTAGAACCGTAGTTAATCGTTAGAACCGTAGTTAATCGTTAGAACCGTAGTTAATCGTTAGAACCGTAGTTAATCGTTAGAACCGTAGTTAATCGTTAGAACCGTAGTTAATCGTTAGAACCGTAGTTCATCATTGAAACCATAGGATCCTATGCTTCTAACGATGAACTTAGCCTAAAGATGCTTTTGGGGAACCGGCTCAGAAAGTAGTGCACTATGTAGAGAAAAGGGTAGTGGACTATGTAGGGAAAAGGGTAGTGGACTATGTAGGGAAAAGGGTAGTGGACTATGTAGGGAAAAGGGTAGTGGACTATGTAGGGAAAAGGGTAGTGGACTATGTAGGGAAAAGGGTAGTGGACTATGTAAGGAAAAGGGTAGTGCACTATGTAGAGAAAAGGGTAGTGGACTATGTAGGGAAAGGGGTAGTGGACTATGTAGGGAAAAGGGTAGTGGACTATGTAGGGAAAAGGGTAGTGCACTATGTAGAGAAAGGGTAGTGGACTATGTAGAGAAAAGGGTAGTGGACTATGTAGGGAAAAAGGGTAGTGGACTATGTAGAGAAAGGGTAGTGGACTATGTAGGGAAAAGGGTAGTGGACTATGTAGAGAAAGGGTAGTGGACTATGTAGGGAAAAGGGTAGTGGACTATGTAGAGAAAGGGTAGTGGACTATGTAGGGAAAAGGGTAGTGGACTATGTAGGGAAAAGGGTAGTGTACTATGTAGGGAAAAGGGTAGTGCACTATGTAGGGAAAAGGGTAGTGGACTATGTAGGGAAAAGGGTAGTGGACTATGTAGGGAAAAGGGTAGTGGACTATGTAGAGAAAGGGTAGTGCACTATGTAGGGAAAAGGGTAGTGGACTATGTAGAGAAAGGGTAGTGGACTATGTAGGGAAAAGGGTAGTGGACTATGTAGGGAAAAGGGTAGTGCACTATGTAGGGAAAAGGGTAGTGGACTATGTAGAGAAAGGGTAGTGGACTATGTAGGGAAAAGGGTAGTGCACTATGTAGGGAAAAGGGTAGTGCACTATGTAGGGAAAAAGGGTAGTGGACTATGTAGGGAAAAGGGTAGTGCACTATGTAGGGAAAAGGGTAGTGGACTATGTAGGGAAAAGGGTAGTGCACTATGTAGGGAAAAGGGTAGTGGACTATGTAGGGAAAAAGGGTAGTGGACTATGTAGAGAAAGGGTAGTGGACTATGTAGGGAAAAGGGTAGTGGACTATGTAGAGAAAAGGGTAGTGGACTATGTAGGGAAAAGGGTAGTGGACTATGTAGGGAAAAGGGTAGTGGACTATGTAGGGAAAAGGGTAGTGGACTATGTAGGGAAAAAGGGTAGTGGACTATGTAGGGAAAAGGGTAGTGGACTATGTAGGGAAAAGGGTAGTGCACTATGTAGGGAAAAGGGTAGTGGACTATGTAGGGAAAAGGGTAGTGGACTATGTAGGGAAAAGGGTAGTGCACTATGTAGGGAAAAGGGTAGTGGACTATGTAGAGAAAAGGGTAGTGGACTATGTAGGGAAAAGGGTAGTGGACTATGTAGGGAAAAGGGTAGTGCACTATGTAGGGAAAAGGGTAGTGCACTATGTAGGGAAAAGGGTAGTGCACTATGTAGGGAAAAGGGTAGTGGACTATGTAGAGAAAAGGGTAGTGGACTATGTAGGGAAAAGGGTAGTGCACTATGTAGGGAAAAGGGTAGTGGACTATGTAGGGAAAAGGGTAGTGGACTATGTAGAGAAAAGGGTAGTGGACTATGTAGGGAAAAGGGTAGTGGACTATGTAGGGAAAAGGGTAGTGGACTATGTAGGGAAAAGGGTAGTGGACTGTGTAGGGAAAAGGGTAGTGGACTATGTAGGGAAAAGGGTAGTGGACTATGTAGGGAAAAGGGTAGTGGACTATGTAGGGAAAAGGGTAGTGGACTATGTAGGGAAAAGGGTAGTGGACTATGTAGGGAAAAGGGTAGTGGACTATGTAGGGAAAAGGGTAGTGGACTATGTAGGGAAAAGGGTAGTGGACTATGTAGGGAAAAGGGTAGTGGACTATGTAGGGAGTGGAAAGGGAAAAGGGTAGTGGACTATGTAGGGAAAAGGGTAGTGGACTATGTAGGGAAAAGGGTAGTGGACTATGTAGGGAAAAGGGTAGTGGACTATGTAGGGAAAAGGATGAAAAGCAATGAGATTAAATTAAAACTCAGCCTTAGATGTGATACAATTACTTACAGTATTTCTGAAATCTTAATGTCTTATTGCAGTATATCAATGCCATGAGGCTAAAGACAACATATTGCAAGTAGTTATCACAGCATTATTATGTTGGTATCTCTTGATTCCTTGTAGAGTAGAGCGTCATGTGGGTAGCACTTTATTTTACAGTACAGAAATGGTCTGGCATGTACCTGGTACCAATGGGTACTTTATTTTACAGTACAGAAATGGTCTGGCATGTACCTGGTACCAATGGGTACTTTATTTTACAGTACAGAAATGGTCTGGCATGTACCTGGTACCAATGGGTACTTTATTTTACAGTACAGAAATGGTCTGGGATGTACCTGGTACCAATGGGCACTTTATTTTTTAAATTTCATTATTTATCTAGACAAGGCAGTTAAGATAAAAATCTTATTTACAATGACAGCTTAGGAACAGTGGATTAACTCTTGTTCGGGGGCAGAAGGACAGTTTTTTTTTTACCTTGTCAGCTCGGGGATTCGATCTTGCAACCTTTCAGTAACAAGTCCATCGCTCTAACCACGAGGCTACCTGCCGCCCTACTGGCTGGTATTTACTTCAAAGACTTGGTTACCATGGTGCCGAGTTATGCTTGTGCAATGAGTCCCAAAGAAACAAAGAAGTACATTGTAATTATTATTTAGTTACCACTTTATAATGTAGTTTCTAAATAAATACCAGGTCATTATTATTTGTGTTATCACTATTTGAACAGCAGGGGGAGCAAGAGAGTCAAAAGCATGATCGCAAACTCCTCTTCCTCTGTCTGGTTTCTTGAGCCATTGTATTGTAACTCTCCCTGTCCACCAGTTGAGGGTAGTATTGCACCTATAGGTCACATCTCAGAGCACAGCTGGTTTGATTAGATCTGATGTTTGATTTGATATCAGATGCAGCATTACTTCCAATATGTTTCATGCAGGATATAGGGTAGGGTATAGTGTAGTGACTGAACTGTCCTGTGAGTATTATATTTTACATTGCTAAACATCCGCTATCTATCAGGTGATCAGGGTCGAGGAGTAATCCGTTACATGTAAGGGATTACAAAAAACGCTAACCATAATCCGTTACGTTACCAGCAAAAATACTGTGATCAGATTACAGATACTTTTGAAAAAAATGGATGATTACTTCTCTTTTTTCTCAGTGACGTTCAAATCATCATTGAAAAAATGCGCAAGTTTAAGTTTGTTCCACCTGAGTGAGTCTGACCACAAGTCAGAGACCACTATGATGTCAAAGACCACTATGATGTCAGAGACCACTATGATGTCAAAGACCACTATGATGTCAGAGACCACTATGATGTCAAAGACCACTATGATGTCAGAGACCACTATGATGTCAAAGACCACTATGATGTCAGAGACCACTATGATGTCAAAGACCACTATGATGTCAGAGACCACTATGATGACACACCAAATGTGTTTGATGGATCGTGGGAAAAGAGCAGGTATAGGGTTTTGTAGACTAAAGTCCAAGCCATGTCTTCCAATGGTGCGACTACTGTCATCATCCAAAGATGATCCAACTTTAATTAACGCTTGGAGGTCAGGATGACAGCAGTGGTGTCGTCTACGGTGATACGGATATCACTTATTATTGATATCTACATAGCGCATTGGTGTGAATCACACTGCTGCTCTCTCATTTAGCTACTTGTGCCTTACAGACTGTGGTTGTTGTGGATGGCTGTTCACAAATCTAAAGGTGTATTTGAACCCAATAATGGTTGAATTCAAGAAGTTTAAGCTGCCTATCAATCATTGTTTTTGAAACCAGTAGACAGCCAGTGAAAAATGAGCTCTTGCAACAGCTGCACAGTGTGGATCCCAGCATATGGAACACAAGTGGGGTTTTCTTCTTCTTCAGTAGTTCTCAAAGAATGCCAATGAGCGCAACATTTATTTTTCAACTGGAATCAATGAACCCAATCAGTCCTCCATGACAACAACATCCTAAACATCAGAATGGGGCTGGCTAGTCCTTAGTTTTGGGGTCATGCTCAGGTAAAACTATTGTCTAATCTGTACTTCCATATTTCCAAGTCTTATTCTTGGAGATCATTTTTTGGAATGACTGGAATTCTGATAGACTTTGGTTTTTAATGTAAAGATATAATTTAATCATATAATTATATGTAGTAGAAAGCAATGGGTTAGAAGAAGCCTACATAACCAACCCATAAAGTAACATGTAACATACATTCATATACGGCCAATTATGTAAACTTGAACACTGATTTATCCTGCAATAGATGTGGTTCAATTGTTGATATACATGTATGTCTTCTTCTAATGCTTCTTAGGGAAGCTAATCTAAAAGTAACTGAATGTAATCAGATTACGTTACTGTGTTTGCGTAATCCAAAAGTTACGTTACCGATTATAATTTTGGACGGGTAACTAGTAACTGTAACGGATTACATTTAGAAAGTAACCTACCCAACCCTGAAGGTGATTGAGTTTTCCAATCTATATCTGGGATGTATGTTGTGAAAATATATTTTACCATTATTCACTTTGTTGTGCTGCAGAACAGATGCCTACACATTCTGCTAAAAATAAGACTTGTGAGATGAGAATGACAACAACGTGTCTCTAGCAGCAGTAAGATGGATGATGAACGCTAATAAGAGAGAGAGAGAGGGAGAGCGAGAGAGAGAGAGAGAATGAGAGAGAGGGAGAGAGAGAGATATATACACTGCTCAACAAAATAAAGGGAACACTAAAATAACAGATCCTAGATCTGAATTAATGAAATATTCTTATTAAATACTTTTTTCTTTACATAGTTGAATGTGCTGACAACAAAATCACAAACAAAAATTATCAATGGAAATCAAATTTATCAACCCATAGAGGTCTGGATTTGGAGTCACACTCAAAATTAAATTGGAAAACCACACTACAGGCTGATCCAACTTTGATGTAATGTCCTTAAAACAAGTCAAAATGAGGCCCAGTAGTGTGTGTGGCCTCCACGTGCCTGTATGACCTCCCTACAATGCCTGGGCATGCTCCTGATGAGGTGGTGGATGGTCTCCTGAGGGATCTCCTCCCAGACCTGGACTAAAGCATCCACCAACTCCTGGACAGTCTGTGGTGCAACGTGGCGTTGGTGGATGGAGCGAGACATGATGTCCCAGATGTGCTCAATTGGATTCAGGTCTGGGGAACGGGCGGGCCAGTCCATAGCATCAATGCCTTCCTCTTGCAGGAACTGCTGACACACTCCAGCCACATGAGGTCTAGCATGGTCTTGCATTAGGAGGAACCCAGGGCCAACCGCACCAGCATATGGTCTCACAAGGGGTCTGAGGATCTCATCCCGGTACCTAATGGCAGTCAGGCTACCTCTGGCGAGCATATGGAGGGCTGTGCGGCCCCCCAAAGAAATGCCACCCCACACCATGACTGACCCACCGCCAAACCGGTCATGCTGGAGGATGTTGCAGGCAGCAGAACGTTCTCCATGGCGACTCCAGACTGTCACGTCTGTCACATGTGCTCAGTGTGAACCTGCTTTCATCTGTGAAGAGCACATGGTGCCAGTGGCGAATTTTCCAATCCTGGTGTTCTCTGGCAAATGCCAAACGTCCTGCACGGTGTTGGGCTGTAAGCACAACCCCCACCTGTGGATGTCGGGCCCTCATACCACCCTCATGGAGTCTGTTTCTGACCGTTTGAGCAGACACATGCACATTTGTGGCCTGCTGGAGGTCATTTTGCAGGGCTCTGGCAGTGCTCCTCCTGCTCCTCCTTGCACAAAGGCAGAGGTAGCGGTCCTGCTGCTGGGTTGTTGCCCTCCTACGGCCTCCTCCACATCTCCTGATGTACTGGCCTGTCTCCTGGTAGCGCCTCCATGCTCTGGACACTACGCTGACAGACACAGCAAACCCTCTTGCCACAGCTCGCATTGATGTCCCATCCTGGATGAGCTGCACTACCTGAGCCACTTGTGTGGGTTGTAGACTCCGTCTCATGCTACCACTAGAGTGAAAGCACCGCCAGCATTCAAAAGTGACCAAAACATCAGCCAGGAAGCATAGGAACTGAGAAGTGGTCTGTGGTCACCACCTGCAGAACCACTCCTTTATTGGTTGTGTCTTGCTAATTGCCTATAATTTCCACCTGTTGTCTATTCCATTTGCACAACAGCATGTGAAATGCATTGTCAATCAATGTTGCTTCCTAAGTGGACAGTTTGATTTCACAGAAGTGTGATTGACTTGGAGTTACATTGTTTTGTTTAAGTGTTCCCTTAATTTTTTTGAGCAGTGTATATTTATAGAGAGAACGAGCGTAAGAAAGAAAGAGACAGTAAGACAGAGAAAGAGAACGAGAGAGAGAGCGAGGGAGAGATAGAGAGAGACAGTAAGAGAGTGAGTGAGAGAGAAACAGATCGTGAATATTTCATGGAATGAGCTACCTTGTCATCCATCTGAATTAACAATTCGATTTAGCCACCACATCAACATTCTGGAACACCTGCTTCTGCCACGTTTTGCTGTTGTCCTTTAGAAAAAATTAAACTTGTTATTACATTTCACCCTGCACAAATAGTTAGGTCTCCTCTGTGTGTGTGTGTGTCTGCGCTCTAGATAATTAAAATTTTGGCAGCCTTTACCAGGTGATTACCCCGATAATCCCCTATTTCATTTGGTAAGTCACGCATTGATTAAACTCAGAGTTGGAAACTAATGGAGTATCAGTGATTTATAGGCCTGGGGCTGAAAGGACGACTCCGCATTGGTGCCGGAAAAACAGCCGCTCTTGTCACTTTTTAGATGAAGGAAGAAAGACGAGTTTGGTGGTGGCCAGAATTCAAACACTAAATCATGGCAACAACCTGCACACAAACACCTGCAGAGGTTTCCAGTATCTCTCTTCTGGTTTGTGTCATTCTTTCTTCCTCTGCTTCTCTCTCTCACTCTTTTTTCTTACTCTCTCTTACGTTAAGACAGACAGATGGACAGACCGACGGACACACATGCATGCGCAGGCCATGCGTATGCACACACACACACACACACACACACACCTATTTGGTATTCACCTGTCTCTCTGGATCAATAAAGGTAATTTGTGCTGATGCCTCCCTGTAGCCCTCTTAGCAGACGAAAAGGGGAGAGGGGTCAGTCACTGCTGAGCCTTGGGGGGGGCAGGAATAACTTGGTGGAAAAGAAATTACTTTTCTGTTTGAGCATTTGATGTATTTTCTGATATAGATCTACAGTTGGAGAGAGACAGGGAGGTCTCTCTCTCTCCCTCTCTCTCCCTTTCTCTCCCTCTCTCCCTCTCTCACACTTTCTCTCCCTTTCTCTCCCTTTTTCTTCCTCTCTCTCCCTCTCTCCCTTTTTCTTCCTCTCTCACTCTCTCTCCCTTTCTCTCCCTCTCTCCCTCTCTCACACTTTCTCTCCCTCTCTCTCCCTTTCTCTCCCTCTCCCTTTTTCTTCCTCTCTCTCCCTCTCTCCCTTTTTCTTCCTCACTCTCTCTCCCTTTCTCTCCCTCTCTCCCTCTCTCACACTTTCTCTCCCTCTCTCTCCCTTTCTCTCCCTCTCTCCCTTTCTCTTCCTCTCTTGCACTTTCTCTCCCTCTCTCTCCCTTTCTCTCCCTCTCTCCCTTTCTCTCCCTCTCCCTCTCTCTCCCTCTCTCTCCCTTTCTCTCCCTTTCTCTCCCTCTCTCTGTCTCTCTCCCTCTCTCTCCCTTTCTCTCCTCTCCCTCTCTCTGTCTCTCTCCCTCTCTGTCTATCTCCCTTTCTCTCCTCTCCCTCTCTCTCCCTTTCTCTCCCTCTCTCTGTCTCTCTCCCTCTCTCTCCCTTTCTCTCCTCTCCCTCTCTCTGTCTCTCTCCCTCTCTGTCTATCTCCCTTTCTCTCCTCTCCCTCTCTCTCCCTTTCTCTCCCTCTCTCTCCCTCTCTCTGTCTCTCTCCCTCTTTCTCCCTCTCCCACTCTCTCCTCCCACTCTCTCCTCTCCCTCTCTCTGTCCCTCTGTCTCTCTCCCTCTCCTCTCCCTCTCTATGTATCTCGGTTTCTCTCTCTCTCTCTCTCTAACTCTCCCTCTCCCTGCCTGCCTCTGTCTCTCTCCCTCTTTCAATTCAATTCAAGGGGATTTATTGACATGGGAAACATATGTTATTATTGCCAAAGCAAGTGAAGTAGATAATATACAAAAGTGAAATAAACAATCAAAATGAACAGTAAACATTACACATCACAGAAGTTCCAAAAGAATAAAGACATTACGAATGTCATATTATGTATATATACAGTGTTGTAAAGATGTGAAAATGGTTAATGCACAAAAGGGAAAATAAATTAACATAAATATGGGTTGTATATACAATGGTGTTTGTTCTTCACTGGTTGCCCTTTTCTTGTGGCGACAGGTCACAAATCATGTTGCTGTGATGGCACACTGTGGTATTTCACCCAGTAGATATGGGAGTTTATCAAAATCGGGTTTGTTTTTGAATTCTTTGTGGATCTGTGTAATCTGAGGGAAATAGGTGTCTCGAATATGGTCATACATTTGGCAGGAGTTTAGGAAGTGCAGCTCAGTTTCCACCTCATTTTGTCGGCAGTGTGCACATAGCCTGTCTTCTCTTGAATGCCAGGTCTGCCTACGGCGGCCTTTCTCAATAGCAAGGCTAGGCTTTTTCTCTCCTTCTCTCTCTCTCACTCCCTCTCTCCTCATCTCTCTCTTTATCTCTCAATGTCACTATCTCTCTCTATCTGTCTAACCTCTGCCTTTCTCTCCCCGCTGATGTTGGCTCTGGCGCTGATGTTTAGGCCGAGGTACAGTGCCTTGCGAAAGTATTCGGCCCCCTTGAACTTTGCGACCTTTTGCCACATTTCAGGCTTCAAACATAAAGATATAAAACTGTATTTTTTTGTGAAGAAGAAGTGGAACGACATTTATTGGATATTTCAAACTTTTTTAACAAATCAAAAACTGAAAAATTGGGCGTGCAAAATTATTCAGCCCCTTTACTTTCAGTGCAGCAAACTCTCTCCAGAAGTTCAGTGAGGATCTCTGAATTATCCAATGTTGACCTAAATGACTAATGATGATAAATACAATCCACCTGTGGGTAATCAAGTATCCGTATAAATGCACCTGCACTGTGATAGTCTCAGAGGTCCGTTAAAAGCGCAGAGAGCATCATGAAGAACAAGGAACACACCAGGCAGGTCCGAGATACTGTTGTGAAGAAGTTTAAAGCCGGATTTGGATACAAAAAGATTTCCCAAGCTTTAAACATCCCAAGGAGCACTGTGCAAGCGATAATATTGAAATGGAAGGAGTATTAGACCACTGCAAATCTACCAAGACCTGGCCGTCCCTCTAAACCTTCATCTCACACAAGGAGAAGACTGATCAGCCAAGAGGCCCATGGTCACTCTGGATGAACTGCAGAGATCTACAGCTGAGGTGGGAGACCCTGTCCATAGGACAACAATCAGTTGTATATTGCACAAATCTGGCCTTTATGGAAGAATGGCAAGAAGAAAGCCATTTCTTAAAGATATCCATAAAAAGTGTTGTCTTCCACACGAAACATGTGGAAGAAGGTGCTCTGGTCAGATGAAACCAAAATTGAACTTTTTGGCAACAATGCAAAACGTTATGTTTGGCGTAAAAGCAACACAGCTCATCACCCTGAACACACCATCCACACTGTCAAACATGGTGGTGGCAGCATCATGGTTTGGGCCTGCTTTTCTTCAACAGGGACAGGGGAGATGGTTAAAATTGATGGGAAGATGGATGGAGCCAAATGCAGGACCATTCTGGAAGAAAACCTGATGGAGTCTGCAAAAGACCTGAGACTGGGACGGAGATTTGTCTTCCAACAAGACAATGATCCAAAACATAAAGCAAAATCTACAATGGAATGGTTCAAAAATAAACATATCCAGGTGTTAGAATGGCCAAGCTAAAGTCCAGACCTGAATCCAATCGAGAATCTGTGGAAAGAACTGAAAACTGCTGTTCACAAATGCTCTGCATCCAACTTCACTGAGCTCGAGCTGTTTTGCAAGGAGGAATGGGGAAAAATTCAGTCTCTCGATGTGCAAAACTGATAGAGACATACCCCAAGCGACTTACAGCTGTAATCGCAGCAAAAGGTGGCGCTACAAAGTATTAACTTAAGGGGGCTGAATAATTTTGCACGCCCAATTTTTCCGTTTTTGATTTGTTAAAAAAGTTTGAAATATCCAATAAATGTCGTTCCACTTCATGATTGTGTCCCACTTGTTGTTGATTCTTCACAAAAAAATACAGTTTTATATCTTTATGTTTGAAGCCTGAAATGTGGCAAAAGGTCGCAAAGTTCAAGGGGGCCGAATACTTTCGCAAGGCACTGTATATATCGTTTATTTGTGTGTTTTTTCTGGGGAAACGGTGTCTAGATGGAATTTGTATTTGTAGTTTTGGCAACTAAACCTTTTTTGTAACACCATTAGTTTTGTCTTACAGATATTTACTGTCAGGGTCCAGGTCTGACAGAATCTGTGTAGAAGATCTAGGTGCTGCTGTAGGCCCTCCTTGGTTTGGGACAGAAGCACCAGATTATCAGCAAACAGTAGACATTTGACTTTAGATTCTTGTAGGGTGATGCCGGCTGCTGCAGACTGTTATAGTGCCCTCACCAATTTGTTGATATATATGTTGAAGAAGGTGGGGCTTAAGCTGCATCCCTGTCTCACCCCACGGTCCTGTGGAAATTTTAACCACACAGTTGTTGTTTGTGTACATGGATTTTACAATGTTGTATGTTTTTCCCCCAACACCACTTTCCATCAATTTGTATAGCAGACCCTCATGCCAAATGGAGTCAAAAGCATTTTTGAAATCAACAAAGCATGAGAAGACTTTGCCTTTGTTTTGGTTTGTTTCTTTGTCAATTAGGGAGGGTGAATATGTTGTCTGTTGTAAGGTAATTTGGTGTAAAGCCAATTTGACATTTGCCCAGTACATAGTTTTCACTGAGGAAATGTATGAGACTGCTGTTAATGATAATGCAGAGGATTTCCCCAAGGTTGCTGTTGATGCATATCCCATGGTAGTTATTGGGGTCAAATTTGTCTCAACTTTTGCGGGATCAGTCCTTGGTTCCACATATTGGGGAAGATGCCAGAGCTAAGGATGATGTTAAAGAGTTTAAGAATAGCAAATTGGAATTTGCAGTCTATATATTTTATAATTTCATTGAGGATACCATCAACACCACAGGCCTTTTTGGGTTGGAGGATTTGTATTTTGTCCTGTAGTTCATTTAAATATACAGTAATTGGAGAATCCAGTGGGTTCTGGTAGTCTTTTATAGTTGATTCTAACATTTGTATTTGATCATGTATATGTTTTTGCTGTTCGTTCTTTGTTATAGGGTTTAAAATATTGAATTTAATTGAACAATTCATTATTATTATTATTATTAATCATCGTCATAGTAATACTATAGTAATAGTCAAATTGAATTGAATTGAATTACTAATAACAATAATCATCATCATCGTTATTGTCATCATCATCATCATTATCATCAAATAATATTTTGGATAGATAACTCTTCGTTTCCCTGAAGTGGTTGCAGTCTATGGATTCTTCAATTACATTGAGCTGATTTCTGATGTGATGTTACTAATTTTTCAGTAGTGTATTTCTGTATTTTTTTTGTGATTCCATAGTGAATCATTTATGCCATTTATGTTCCCACAGACTAGTACAGAAGGCCTGGAAATGATTGATTTCCCACTCAATTTCTTTAGAAGGGTTAATTGTAGGAGTATACTACAAAGCGAGGTCTCTCTCTCTCTCTCTCTCTCTCACTCTCTGTCACACCCTGACCATAGTTTGCTTTGTATGTTTCTATGTTTTGGTTGGTCAGGGTGTGAGCTGAGTGGGCATTCTATGTTACATGTCTAGTTTGTCTAGTTCTATGTTTGGCCTGATATGGTTCTCAATCAGAGGCAGGTGTGAGTCATTGTCTCTGATTGGGAACCATATTTAGGTAGCCTGTTTGGTGTTGGGTTTTGTGGGTGATTGTTCCTGTTCCTGTCTTGTGTTAGTTTGCACCAGTTTAGGCTGTTTCGGTTTTCACGTTACGTTTATTGTTTTTGTATTGATTCGTGTTTCCTTTGTTTCATTAAACATGAATCTCAATAGCCACGCCGCATTTTCGTCCGACTCTCCTTCACCAAAAGAAAACCGTTACACTCTCACTCTCACTCTCACTCTCTCTCTGTCTTCAGGCGGCTGCTCTCTCAGTGTGTGTCATTCTGTTGCCCAGGAGTCAGGGTTAGGGCTGGGGGCCGGTGTTAATTTTTTTATTTCACCTTTAATGGGGTGGAGGGACAGGTCGGGGCCAGGGAGAGCCCCATTCAGACTAAACCAACAAGGAGGACCCCCACTGGGGATTACTGCTACTTATGTGTACACACACAGACAGACACAGACAGACACAGACAGACACAGACACAGACAGACAGACAGACAGACAGACAGACAGACAGACAGTCAGACAGTCAGACAGACAGTCAGGCAGACAGACAGACAGACAGGCAGGCAGGCAGGCAGGCAGGCAGGCAGACAGGCAGAGAGAGACACACACACAGACAGAGAGACACACACACAGACAGACAGACCAGACACACAGACACACACAAGGCTGTAAAACAGACTTTATGGAGTGTGAAACAGCTAAAGTACAGTGAGGAGGGTTCTGAGAATGTAAAACCAACTTTATGGTGTGTGAAAGATCCTGCTGCTGGGAAATAGTACCTAATGGACTGTGAACAATCATGAGAGTCTTAAGTATAAAGTACATTATAAATCTATGCTTTAAAGAGTTTGCTACAAAACATCTGTGACTATCTCAAATAATATGTTATGGAAAAATATTTTTTCACAGAAGCACAATACCCTATTATTATACTGAGCAAAAATATAAACACAACATATATAGGGTTGGTCACATTTTGCATGTGCTGAATTAATAGATTAATAGATCCCAGCAATGTTCAACTATGCCACTTTATATTTATATACCCTACATTACTCGTCTCATATGTATCTCATATGTATATACTGTACTCTATACCATCTACTGCATCTTGCCTATGCCGTTCTGTACCATCACTCATTCATATATCTTTATGTACAAATTCTTTATCCCTTTACACTTGTGTGTATAAGGTAGTAGTTGTGGAATTGTTAGGTTAGATTACTCGTTGGTTATTACTGCATTGTCGAGACTAGAAACACAAGCATTTCGCTACACTCGCATTAACGTCTGCTAACCGTGTGTATGTGACATATAAAACTGGATTTGATTTGGTGACAACCACAGACCACGTCTAACCACCCCAGCCCAAGACCTCCACATCCGGTGTCTTCACCTGCGGGATCATCTGAGGAGAGTATTTCTGTATGTAATAAAGCCCTTTTGTGGGGAAAACCTCATTCTGATTGGCTGGGCTTGGCTCCCCAGCAGGTGGGCCTATGCACTCCCAGGCCCACCTATGGCTGTACACCTGCCCAGTCACGTGAAATCCATAGATAAGGACCTAATGATTTTATTCAAAATGACTGATTTCCTTCTATATAACTGTAACTCTGTAAAATCTTTGAAAGTGTTGTATATTGTGATTATATTTTTGTTCAGTATATAATGACATATAAGAGCATATGCCAGGTTATCCAAAGTGACTGACAGTTTACAGTCTCATACACATGTTTTGTGTGTATGTGGTCCCTGTGGGAATCTTCTTTTCATCTCTTTGGACTGACAACATTCCATCTTTCTCTTCATTCAACTTAATTTGGCACAAATGATATTGATTTCTTTGTTGGGAAACATTCATCGCTAGCTCTAGCTCAATCTAGTGCTGTGGTTATTAGCGACAACTGAAGTCATTTGTATTTTGATAGCTACCATGACCTAATCACCATATATCATTAATATTCACATGAAAACAGTAATTAGAAAAGCATGGTGAGCCTGATTTATGATAATGGAACGTGAATATGCGAGGGCTACTTTAATCTAGGAGTATAGGACCTGTTCTGGTGTTAACTGTGATTAGCATGTCATTACCATAGCGTGGCTTATATCTATTAGAAGCTCAGATCCTCATCGGCTCACTGAGATCTCTGAACAGTGATGGGTGACAGCCATTCTAAGTTCCTGTGTCAGGCATGCAGGAGGCAAGAAGAATGTAGTCTACATTCATATTTCATATCCCACAGAAATACAGGCAGTTTACAAATGTCAAACTGAATTTCAGAAACTGGTTGAAGTACGTTTATTGTCATGTGCCTCCTAAGCAGTTTGTAGGGTACACACACACAAACGCACACATGCACGTATGCACGCACGCACGCGCACACACACACACACGCGCACGCACACGCACACACACACACACACCTTTTTATATCTACCCTGCTTTTGGTTTTCTATAAGCAGTTTCTTCCTTTCTTGACCTTGACTGAGTTGCTGGTCATGTGACCCGCAGTAAACAGGCAGTTTGTTTCTCTAATAGAAGAAGACCATGTGTGATTCTGCATAGACGGGTTGGTTGTTTAGCAACCAAACCGAGGCGTGTGCAACTATGGGGCAGAACAGACGGGTTTGGCTTTAGAATGTTGACAGCATGCAAACATGTAAACAGCTGTGCTGGCTGGAATTGCGTGGACCAGCGTTAGCCTAAGTTTCTACCATCATGCCACCCAAAGTTAAAGAAGGTTTGAGTAATGGAAAGGAAAGGAAAGTGTGTCTCTGTCACAGGTGCATGATCTTTTAAATAAAAAACAAGATGTCTACTAGCAATTGTTACAGCAACAGGAAAATAGCTGTAAGCGCTTTGTCCAAATACTGGTGGACTCAACTAACAAAAGAAGGGCTGATCTGACCAGAGATGTCCAAGACCTTAAGAACAGTTTGCAGTTCTCCCAGGGAGAGGTGGATGTCATGAAATTGACTTGCCGCAAGATGACAACAAACTGTAAGTCAAAGTGATATGACATCAGCACTGACTGAATTATTATAAGAGATCACTGGGGAAACAGACTAGAGGGACAATCCAGGAGGAATAACATTGTTCTGGATGGCATACCAGAGTCACTGCATGAGACCTGGACGGAGTGAGGAGAAAGTAGAAAAATGATCACTTAAAATCTGCAGATGGATCATACAAAGATTGAGGTGAAGCATGCCTACAGGTCTGGAAAACCTTTAACTAGTACAGCTGACAGACCCAGGCCAATAACGGTCAAGTTCCTAAGGTTCAAGGACAAGATGGCTGTTCGGACAGAGCCAAGAACTTGAGAGGAACCAACATCTTCCTCAATGAGGACTTCTCTGAAGCTGTGCGCCAAAGGCAGAAAAAACTTATCCCAGAGCGTGGGGACATTGTCCACCCTCCCTTCTAAAAGCCTGGGAGGGGTGAGAGACCAAGCTTCTGGGTCAGTAGCTTCAGCCAAACATCAAATATACACACACATACACCAATTGATAGCAACTAGCACCTGATTTACTGACTATTAGCTAAACAATGTTTTTTTACTTTATTTTACTTTTATTTTTTTCCTCCATATTATGTCTATCCGATAAGCTACCCAGGAAAGGGCTAAGAATAGCCCATTTTAATATATGTAGCCATAGAAATAAGGTTAATGAAATCAATAACTTGCTAACATTGGATAACATTCAAATACATTCAAAAATCTCCTAAACTCACTTAGACAATTTATTTGATGATACAGCCGTAGCAATACAAGGATATAACATCTACAGAAAAGACCGGAATGCCTACGGGAGAGGTGTTCCGGTACATGTTCAGAGTCATATTCCTGTTAAGCTTAGAGAGGTTCTGAAATGTTGTTGAGGTGTTGTGGTTGCATGTTCACCTGTCTCATCTAAAGCCTCTTCTTTTAGAGTGCTGCTATAGGCCACCAAGTCCTAAAAGTCAGTATTTATATAATATGTGTGCAATGCTTGATATGCCAGGAATACAACTTTCCCAAAGCAGATCCTTTATTTGCACCCCCCATGGCAATTGAAAGGATTCCAGGAGCCAACCCAAAACAATGCCGGCGAAGGAGAGGTACTTGGAGTGGTCTTCTAGTCGGATTTAGCTAATGTCCAGTCTCTGTATAATATAGTTCACGAGCTCAGGGCACGGGTATATATTTCTAGAGAGACATCAGGGATTGTAATATACTCTGCTTTATGGTAACATGGCTCTCTCGGGATATGCTGTCCAAATCGGTCCAGCCAGCTGGATTCTCAGTTCATTGCGCAGACAGGAATGAATATCTCTCCAGGAGAAAAAAGGGCGGGGTGTATGTTTCATGATTAACGACTCAAGTCCTTTTGTTCCCCCGATCTAGAATACCTCACAATCAAATGCCGACCGTATTATCTCCCATAATAATTATCATCGGTTATAGGCACGGCCGTGTATGTCCCCCCCTAATGCTGATACCACGACAGCCCTCAAAGAACTCCACTGGACTTTATGCAAACTGGAAACCACATATCCTGAGGCTGCATTTATTGTAGCTGGGGATTTTAGCAAAGCAAATTTGAGGAAAAGGATGCCTAAGTTCTATCAACATATCGACTATACTGTAGTACTCACGCTGCCAAAAAACTTGACCACTGTTACTGCAACTTCCGAGATGCCTATAAGATCCTTTTCCGCCCACCCTTCGGCAAATCTGATCACGACTCCATTTTGCTCCTCACTTCCTATAGGCAGAAACTCAAACAGGAAGCACCCGTGCTCAGGACTATTTAACACTGGTCCGACCAATCGGATTCCACACTTCAAGATTGTTTTGATCACGCGGACTGGGATATGTTCCAGGTAGCTTCTGAGAATAACACTGACGAATACACTGATTCGGTGACTGAGTTTATCAGGAAGTGTATAGGAGATGTTGTACTCACTGTGACTATGAAAACCTACCCAAACCAGAAACCATGGATAGATGGCAGCATTCACGCAAAACTGAAAGCGAAAACTACCCGCATTTAATCATGGCAAGATGACTGGGAATATGGCAGAATACATATTCTGTGTAGCCTAGTGGTTAGAGCGTTGGACTAGTAACCGAAAGGTTGCAAGTTCAAATCCCGATCTGACAAGGTACAAAATCTGTCGTTCTGCCCCTGAACAGGCAGTTTTCCCACTGTTCCTAGGCCGTCATTGAAAATAAGAATTTGTTCTTAATTGACTTGCCTAGTTAAATAAAGGTAAAATTAAAATAAAAACAGTGTATTTATTTCTTCCACAAGGCAATCAAACAGGCAAAACATCAGTATAGAGACAAAGTGTAGTCACAATTCATAAGCTCAGACACGAGACATATGTGGCAGAGTCTACAGACAATGATGGCCTACAAATGGAAAACCAGCCAAGTCGCGGACACCGACGTCTTGCTTCCAGACAAGCTAAGCTTTAAGGATAACACGAGTGCCACCGATGCGGCCCGCTACCAAGGACTGTGGGCTCTCCTTCTCCGTGGCCGATGTGTGAAAGACATTTAAGCGTGTTAACCCTCGCAAGGCTGCCAGCCCAGATGGCATCCCTAGCCGCGTCCTCAGAGAATGCGCAAACCAGCTGGCTGGTGTGTTTACGGACATATTCAATCTCTCCCTGTCTGCTGTCCCCACATGCTTCAAGGTGGCCAGCATTGTTCCTGTACACAAGAAAGCAAAGGTAACTGAACCAAATGATTATTGCCCCGTAGCACTCACTTCTGTCATCATGAAGTGCTTTGAGAGACTAGTCAAGGATCATATCACCTCTACCTTACCTGTCAGCCTAGACAGGTAACTATGGTTATCCATCCATAATGATAAGCCACCAGGTATAGACAACCTTAATGGGAAACTATTGAGAATGGTTGAATACTGTATTGTCACCCCTGTTTGCTATATCTCTAACCAAAGCTTAAAGGAGTGTGTGTGTCCACAGGTATGGAAGGAAGCTAAAGTAATTCCACTGCCTAAAAATATTAAAGCACCCTTTGATGGCTTTAACTTTCTTGTTTACCCAACCGTGGGACAAACCTTTTTGACTCTGACTCTCTATTAGTTACATGGACTCTTTGCCTCACATCCTATTCTAACCACCTCTTGTCGGCTTTGTTGTCACGATCTTCTTGGTAGGCAAACTCAGACCAAGGCGCAGGGTTCCACATTTTACTAAAGTGAAACAACCAACAAAAACAATAAAGAAACGAACGACCGTGATGTACAATTGAAATGCTCTCATGCAAAAAAAAACCAAGATCCTACAACCACAGTGGGGAAAAGGCTGCCTAAATATGATCCCCAATCAGAGACAACATTAGACAGCTGCCTCTGATTGGGAACCATACCAGGCCAACATAGAAATAAAAAAAATAGAGTACCCACCCTAGTCACACCCTGACCTAACCAAAATAGAGAATAAGGCTCTCTAAGGTCAGGGCATGACATTTGTATTCATCTTACCTGTTCAAATTGCTGTACAATATAATCTTGTTGCTATCTAATGCACATTCAAATGTCATAAATCAACACTGTAGAGCTCTTCTGTCCTCTGCCATGCCTTGATTGTATTACTACTGATGATATCTGGAAATGTGCATGTACACTCTGGCCCATCTACTGTTCCTAGACCCAATTCTGACTTGTGCTCTGATATCTGCTTTGCTGATTTCTGCTCTCATAAAAGCCGGGGATTTCTGCACATTAACATTAGGTTATTACCTAAAATGAATCAATTGAAAGTGTGGGTTCACAGCTCCAATCCAGATGTGTTGGTCATTAGTAATATGTGGTTATTAAGGAAAAGTGTTTTGAATACTGATGGTAACCTTTCTGGATATAACCTTTTTCGTCAAGACAGATCTTCCAAAGGTTGGGGAGTGGAAATCTTTGCCAAGGATCACCTTCAGTGCTTGGTTGTGTCCACCAAGTCTGTCCCCAAACAATTAGATTTGCTGGTTTTAAGCCTTAAACTTTCAAATAGCTCTTTGTTGACTGTTGCTGGGTGTTATCATCCTCCATCAGCACCGGCCGTTACCTTACCTGCCCTAAGCTCTCTCCTGGCCCCTTACACTAAGTATGAATTGTCCTACTAGGTGACCTAAACTTGGACATGCTTAAACCACCTGACTAAAGCAATGGGAATCCCTAAATCTTTCTCAGATTATTACCAATCCCACAAGGAATGACTCCAAACACCCAGAAAAAGCTACTCTCCTTGAGGTTATCCTCACAAATAATCCTGATAGGTATCAGTCTGGTGTTTTCTGTAATTAACTTAGTGATCACTGTTTTACAGCCTGTATTTGAAATGGCTGGTCAGTGAAACGACCTGTCCTGATTGGTCATAGACGCTTGCTAAAAAACTTTCATGAGCAAGCCTCCCTTCATGACCTTACCTCTGTAAATTGGTATAGAATCAGCTTGATCCCCTCTGTTGAAGACGCTTGGACCTTATTTTTTTAAACTTTCAGTGGTATTGTGAACAAACACGCCACTATGAAGAAAATTAAAAACAGGTTCAGTCCCTGGTTCGACTGTGATCTTTCAGAGTTACTCCACCTCAAGAATTGCATTTGGTGAATGCATATTCAAGCTGACTGGCTCTCGTTCAGGTAAATGAGAAATAAGTGCACTCGGGCTATCCGGAAGGCCAAAGTTAGTTACTTTAAGGAGCAGTTCTCTCTCTGTGGGTCTAACACCAAGAAGTTCTGGAAAACAGTTAAAGACCTGGAGGATAAACCCTCCTCACAGCTCCTCACACCTCCTCACAGTTGATGATGTGGTTGTTACTGACAAGAGGCACATGGCTGAGCTTAAGTCAGGATTCCTATTTGACTCAGCCATGCTTCCTTGCCCATCTAACATTTCCTCATCTCCCACCCCGTATAATAATGCCTCGCTACAAAGTTTCTCCCTGCAGGTGGTCACTGAGTCCGAGGGGTTAAAGGAGCTCCTTAAACGTGACCCCCAAAAAACATCTGGGTGGTTTATGGTTTAGACTCTTTCTTCTTTAAGGTTGCCATGTCAACGCCAAGCCTATCTCTGACCTTTTCAACCTGTCTCTCCTCTCTGGGGAGGTTCCCATTGCTAGGAAAGCAGCCACGCTGAGTCCTTTATTTAAAGGGGAGATCAAGCTGATCCTAACTGTTATAGGCCTATTTCTATGTTGCCCTGTTTATCAAAGGTGTTGGAAAAACGTGTCAATAATCAACTGACGGGCTTTCTTGATGTCTATAGTATTCTTTCTGGTATGCAATCTGGTTTCTGCTCAGGTTATGGATGTGTCACTGAAACCTGAAAGGTCCTAAATTATGTCACCATTTGCCCTTGATTTTAAGCAATGTTCTGTTGCTATTTTTATTGACTTGGCCAAAGCTTTTGATACGGTAGACCATTCCATTCTTGTTGGCTGGCTAAGGAGTATTGGTGTCTCTGAGGGGTCTTTGGGCTGGTTTGCTAACTACTTCTCTCAAAGAGTGCAGTGTATAAAGTCAGAACATCTGCTCTCTCAGCCACTGCCTGTCACCAAGGGAGTACCACAAGGCTTGATCCTAGGCCCCATACTCTTCTCAATTTTCTTTAACAACAAAGCTCATGCAGTAGGATACAGTCTTATACACAGCTGGCCTCTCCCTGGATTTTGTTAGAAATGCTCTACAACAAAGCTTTCTTAGTGTCCAACAAACTTTCTCTGCCCTTAACCTTGTTTTGAACACCTCCAAAACAAAGGTAATGTGGTTTGGTAGAAGAATGCCCATCTCCCCACAGTTGTGATTACTATCTCTGAGGGTTTAGAACTTGAGGTAGTCACCTCATACAAGTACTTGGGATGATGGCTAGATGGTACACTGTACTCTCAGCACATATCAAAGCTGCAGGCTAAAGTTAAATCTAGACTTAGTTTCTTCTATCGTAATCGCTCCTCTTTCACCCCAGCTGCCAAACTAACCCTGATTCAGATGATCATCCTACCCATGTTAGATTACGGAGACGTAATTTATAGATCGGCAGTTAAGGGTGCTCTCGAGCGGCGAGATGTGCTTTAGCATTCGGCCATTAGATTTGCCACCAATGTTCCTTATAGGACACATCACTGTACTCTATACTCCTCTGTAAACTGGTCATCTCTGTATACCCGTCACAAGACCCACTGGTTGATGCTTATTTATAAAACCCTCTTGGGCCTCACTCCCCCCTATCTGAGATATCTACTGCTGCCCTCATCCTCCACATACAACACCCGTTCTGCCAGTCATATTCTGTTGAAGGTCCCCAAAGCACACATCCTTGGTTCACTCGTTTTATCAGTTCGCTGCAGCTCGCGACTGGAACAAGCTGCAACAAACACTCAAACTGGACAGTTTTATCTCAATCTCTTAATTCAAAGACTCAATCATGGACACTCTTACTGACAGTTGTGGCTGCTTTGCGTGATGTATTGTTGTCTTTACCTTCTTGCCTTTTGTGCTGTTGTCTGTGCCCAAAAATGTTTGTACCATATTTTGTGCTGCTACCATGTTGTGCTACTGCCATGTTGTTTTGCTACCATGTTGTTGTCATGTTGTGTTCCTACCATGTAGTGCTATCATGTATTGCTGCCATGCTATGTTGTTGTCTTAGGTCTCTCTTTATGTAGTGTTGTGTTGTCGTGATGTGTGTTTTGTCCTATATTTTTATTTTATTTGTTTAGTTTTAATCCCAGCCCCCTTTCCACGCTGGAGGCCTTTTGCCTTTTGGTAGGCCTTCATTGAAAATAAGAATTTGTTCTTAACTGACATGCTAATTCAATAAAGGTTCAATAAAAAGAAAAAAGAAAAAACAGCCACCCATTCAGTTTGCTGCCTGCTCTTAGTAAACTGATGGAAATAATTATTTGACCAAATACAATGCTATTTTTCAGAGAACAAGATTACTACTGACTTATAGAGAAAGGCACTCAACTTGTACTGCACTGAGTCAAATAACAGATGATTGTTTTAAATAAATGGATAATAAGATTGTAGTTGGTGGGGTATTGCTAGATTTCAGTGCAGCCTTTGATGTTAATGATAATAAATTGTTATTGAAGAAACTCATTTGCTATGGCTTTACATCACCTGTCATCCCAAGGTTGGAGAGTTATTTATCCAATAGAACCCAGAAATTATTCTTCAATGGAAGCTTCTCTAACATCAGACATACACATTGCAGTGTTCCTCAGGGCAGTTACAATGGGCCGTTACTGTTCTCTATTTTCACAAATGATTTGCCACAGGTCTTACACAAAGCTAGAATGACTATGTATGTGGATGATTTGATACTCTACATGTCAGCACTCAAAGCCAGTGAGCTCACTGAAATGAAAAATAAGGAGTTACAGTCAGTATGAGAATGGGTGATTAATAATACTGGTCTTAAATATGTCTAAAACTTACAGCATTGTATTTGGTTTCAAAACATTCTCTAAAACCTGAACCTTAGCTGGGCTTGTGTATAAAAGGTGTGACCATTGAGCAAGTTGATGAAGCTAGACTCCTAGGTATAACATTGGATGGTCAAATTTGTCTGGTAGTAGTCTGAGTGGGAAAGTGAAAGGAGGATGGGTGTTTAAGGAGAGAGACACAAGAATACAAAGGAAAAGGGGGCCCTTCCTTGCCTTGATCCATCTATTGAAAGGGACACACACACACACACACACACACACACACACACACACACACACACACACATACACATATGCTAAGCCCCCTCAGTGTCCCTGTGCTGGGTCTGACTGACTGGGTTAGTTAGGGGCTGTGCCCAACCACATGGCACTTGTCCATAAGGAGCCCATTCAGAGTGCAACAGATTGGCTTTGAGTGTACCTGGGGGTCATCCCTATACTCCCCCACACCCCCACACACTCTTTCCCTCCCCAGTGGCAAACAGAAGACAATCCCTGTGTCTTCTCCATTCAGTCCCAAATTGCCTCTGTGAAATGAATTTGTGAGGGCGACGGGAGGCATTGGTGGGTAATATGCGTTGAAAGACCAGAGTGATGTTGAGTGCTGTCTTTTTCTTACTCCGGATCAGCGAGGCTCATTCTGTTGTTGACAGACACATTCAGCACTGGGCTGAAGGACTGGGGCAGAAGCCTGGCAGAGTGACAAAGTTACAGCAACGAAGGCTTGGAGAAGAACATGATTGATTGTTGATGTGTGTGTGTGTGCGTGTGCGCGTGCGTGTGTGTGTATGCGAGCATATGTAATATTAAAAATGTGGAATTCATGCCTAACCGTAACCTTAAACACAACTTTGAAATTTGACGTTTGAGAAACATTGACATGAGACTGTGAGACCTTGTGAGACCTTGTAAGTATTATACGCATGTGTGAATTGGAAATGTGTTTTTGCATGTCCCTACTACCTCTGAGACACCCTCGAAGAGTAGGGACACAGCCAGGGTCAGCCATTATCAACAGCAACCCTGGAGCAATTATGTTTAAGTGTCTTGCTGAAAGGTACATCGATAGATCTTTCACCTTGTCGGCTTTGGGATTTGAACTAGCGAATTACTGGCTCAACGCTCTAACCACTAGGCTACCTGCCATGGTTAGAGCATGCTGTGTGTGGGTGTGTGTGTGGGTGTGTGTGTGGGTGTGTGGGTGGGTGTGTGGGTGGGTGTGTGGGTGGGTGTGTGTGTGGGTGTGTGTGTGGGTGTGTGTGTGGGTGTGTGGGTGTGTGGGTGGGTGTGTGTGTGGGTGTGTGGGTGGGTGTGTGTGTGGGTGTGTGTGTGGGTGTGTGGGTGGGTGTGAACATGGGTGTGCTCCTCCTGAATTCAGAAAGACTCGAGAGGGTCATCTGGCTCATCTGTTCTCAGATGTTGGCTCTGATGAGTCCTGTGAGGGTGTTGTTTGCTATGGGGAATCAGTTCCTGCCTCTCTCTCTTCACCTACCCTGGCCTCCTGCATCCACCTACCCTGCTCCGGTCCCTCTGCACCCCGTCTAATACCTCCTTCATTACTGAGTTATCGATCGACCCTCACAGCACAGCACAGAATAGAGAACTGCCAGCCTTCCCTCCTCCCATTCTCTCTTCCACCATCTCCTTTTGCTTTGTTTAGTCTCCTCTCCTCTCCTCTCTTGTCCCATCCTCTCCCGTTTCCTCTACTCCCCTCCCCTCTCCTCTCCTCTTGTCCCCTCCACTCCCCTCGCCTCTCCTCCACTCCCCTCTCCTCCCATCCTGTCCCGTTTCCTCCCCTCCCCTCCCCTCTTGTCTCCTCTCCTCTCTTCTCCTCTCCTCCCCCCGCCCATTTTCTTTCCTTTCCTTTCTTGTCCTCTCCTCCCCCCTCCTCTTCTCCAGGTTATTTAACAGTATTTCTGTTCTTAATGCTCTTTTATTTTTTCACATTTGTGTCATCATACTGTTTTTTATTGAACAAAAACTAATTAGAAGCAATTACAAGTGACGATGAGTAAAAATACAACACTGCGAGGCTATACTGTATGTGGGTGGTTATTTTGTTGTACTGTACTCTGCATTGTTGTGGTGATATGTGCCATCTCTCTCTCTCTCTTTCTCTTTCTCTTTTTCTCTCCCTGTTTTTGTCTCTTTCTCTTTCTCTCTTTCACCCCCTCTCCTCTCCTTCTCTTTCTACTCTTCAAGAGATTCAGTGTCTACAACAAAAATAACAACAAATGTATAGGTGTAATCTCTGTGAAGGTAGGCTGCCTTATGTGGGGTAAAATGTAAACCTGCTCTGTGGCGCCGTTTGAATGGGAGGCAGGTGCTGAATGACCAACCTCCCCAGCGTGGTGTGCTCGGATAACAGTTGTTGTGTCTTTGCTATCATTAAATTGAAGACTTATAGTTTTATCAAAGATTCTCTATAATTAGTATTACGCGATCAACTGATTAATCATGTAACTGTAATTAACTAGGAAGTCAGGGCACCAAGGAAAAATATTCAGATTACAAAGTTATCATTTCCTAAAATAACTTTTTAGATATTTTATCTGATCAATTAGTCTTCGAATTAATGAATTATTTACTTTACCTCACATTAGTCTCATTCCAAACGTCGTAAATTGTTGGGTATCTGCACGAACCCAGTCTTCACTATGAGTCATCAATACATCAATTGTCTTAAATCATTTATTTATTACTAGCTAAGTAATTCACAGAAATGCATAAACAAACAAGGTAAATGTGGTTACAAGTTATGATAGGGGAATGTGCCCTAGTGGGCTAAACCGGCATGGCGGCTTGTTAGACAAAAGGGGAAGTAGGGGTGAACTGAGAAGTCACTACAGAGTTAATAATTATAACAATTGAAATGCTAATCCTTTGCACATGAACGCTCACTCATTCGGGAACAATTGTAATCAATATATATTTACGCTCAGTGTGTCGTCTTGATCGCTGGTGAAAAGTTTGTTTCATTTGTAGAATTGTCCGTCTCTCTCCCTCTCTCTCTCGGTTGTGGTTAGAGGGGATAGTTCAGAGTGACATTCTTTCGTTTTGTTATATAATGGATGTTTCGGCGGTTGTCGTTCTTCGCGTTCAATGATACCGAATTCCTAGCTGCAGACTAGTAATTCATATCAAAGACTTGTTCTTATTCTGTCGGTATCGATAGTCGAAGAGTTTAACCATGTGGTATGGTTAAAAGATTCAGCAATGGTTTACAACCTTTGTCCTCTCCTGATGGAGAAAAACATGGTCTGATGATAAATTCTCAAAATTGGGTTTTATTCGTAATTGCAGAAAAGGGCTGTGCCAGGACGCCTGACCCTAACTGGGCTTAGGGGCGGTCCTCTGATTTAGTTAACTAATTCCCTTTTTGAGTTTTCCTTCATTAAACAGTCCAAAATCACATTGTAGAACAGTAAACAGTATCATACTCACTCGTTCATCTTATACAACAATTAGATGTAAACCTCATCTGAGGAAATTATATAAACAGCGTTATGGTAATGTGGCCAAACTGTCTACCATGAGCTTCCCCAAGTTGTAAGAAACGGACCAGTTCATAGCTGGAATCTTCACCGATCTTCTATACTTTCTCCGTAACATGACATTTGTTCAGACCTCAAGTTCTGTGAGGTGGAAGAAATTCCCCTGTTCTCTATGAAAATTTACTCTCTCTATACTGTGTGTCCATGAGGAGATCCTCAGGAATTCACGACGTCTCTCTGACCACAGCAGCCTAGTTGAAGGAGGAAATAGGGATGCAGGGAGAGGGGGATGGGGCGCGCCACACCCAAAGAGGGCAACGTCATGACACAGTGAATAGGCAAGGTCACATACGTGCATGTACACACTCACATAGAAATGCACATGACACACACACACACACACACACACACACACTGACGTTGGGCAATTAGGCCTGGCTTGCAGTCGGAATTCCAATTCATCCCAAAGTTGTTCGATGGGGTTGAGTTGAGGTCAGGGCTCTGTGCAGGCCAGTCAAGTTCTTCCATACCAATCTCGACAAACCATTTCTTTATAGACTTCACTTTGTGCATGGGGGCGTTGTCATGCTGAAACAGGAAAGGGCCTTCACCAAACTGTTGCCACAAAGTTGGAAGCACAGCATTGCGTTATAAGGGGCCTAGCCCGAACTATGAAAAACAGCCTCATCCACCAAACTTTACAGTTGGCACTATGCTTTCGGGCAGGTAGCATTTTCCTGGCATCCACCAAACCCAGATTCATCCGTCAGACTGCCAGATGGTGAAGCGTAATTCTTCACTGCAGAGAACGTGTTTCCACTGTTCCAGAGTCCAATGGCAGCGAGCTTTACACCACTTCAGCCGACACTTGGCATTGTGCATGGTGATCTTAGCCTTGGCACTTGGGGGTCCCGTGCTTTGAGCTTGTGTGGCCTACCACTTTGCGGCTGAACCGTTGTTGCTCCTAGACGTTTCCACTTCACAATAACAGCACTTACAGATGACCGGGGCAGCTCTAGCAGTGCAGAAATTTGACGAACTGACTTGCTTGGATTCTCTGAAATAATTTCCTTTAAATCAGTTGCGCTGCTCACACTCTGAAGTCCACAATGTAGGGGAGGATCTAATGGTTATGCTGGATGGTGATGGAATGAGAGCTCAGCCAATTAAAACCAGCAGTTGTTTCGTCCGCTCCTGCCTTAGACTTCCAGTCAAGTCTCGTTCAGAGGCGCCGTGAAACCAGACGGCTCAACAGAGAGAAAGCCAGCTGGTAGACAAGATTACGTTGTACTATACAGTCCTCTGAACCCAGCAGCTCCACAGGTCGGGAGTACCTCTGACCCTCGCTGCTTCACAGGTCGGGGTATCTCTGACCCCCGCTGCTCCACAGGTTGGGGTACCTCTGACCCCCATTGCACCACATCTTTGTTTCACAGCTGACAGAAGTAAAACTTCTCTCTACCTAGAATGATTTATGACCGGCAGCTGCACAATCTGGAAACCTGCGACCTCACAGCTGGGAGTCAGATGTGGCCTCCCAGAATAACAGACTGGCAACCTTGTTCCAGAAAAGTACTGAGAGAGAGAGAGAGAGAGAGAGAGAGAGAGAGAGAAAGAGAGAGAGAGAGAGAGATTTGAAGAGAGAGAGATAGACAGAGAGAGGCTAAGAGAGAGAGATAGACAGAGAGAGGCGAAGAGAGAGAGAGACAGAGAAGGGTGAAGATGGGGGGGAGAGAGAGAGGCGAAGAGGGGGGAAGAGAGAGAGATAGCCGAAGAGGGGTGAAGAGAGAGAGATAGCCGAAGAGGGGTGAAGAGAGAGAGATAGACAAAAAGAGAGCGAGAGAGAGAGAGGGGGGAAGAGAGAGAGATAGACAGAGAGAGGTGAAGAGGGGGGAATAGAGAGAGATAGACAGAGAGGGGAAGAGAGAGAGTTAGACTAATAGGGGAAGAGAGAGAGAGGGGTTGAAGAGGGGGGAAGAGATAGATAGACAGAGAGAGTGGGGAAGAGCGAGAGATAGACAGTGTCATGACGTTGGCCTCTTTGGGTATAGCAACCCCATCCCCCTCTCCCTGCCTCCCCCTTGCCTCCTTCAACTAGGCTGCTGTGGTCAGTGTTCATAAATTCCTGAGAGGATCTCCTCATGGACACATAGTAGAGAGAGAGTAAACTTTCATAGAGGACAAAGGAATTTCTTCCACCTCACAGAACTTGAGGTACGAACAAATTTCATGTTCCGGAGAAAGTATAAAAGATCGGTGAAGAATCCAGCAACGAACTGGTCCATTTGTCACAACTTGGGAAAGCTCATGGGAGACGGTGTGGCCACATTACCATAATGCTGTTTATATAATAGCCTCAGATATGAGGTTTACATCTAATTGTTGTATAAGATGAATGAGTGAGTATGATATTGTTTGTATAATTGTGTAATATGATTTTGGACTGTTTAAAAACCTCTTAGAGATCGGGCTACTTTTTTCAACATTCTGTTAAAAATCGCGCAACATTTCAACGTCCTGCTACTCATGCCAGGAATATAGTATATGCATATGATTAGTATGTGTGCATAGAAAACACTCTGAAGTTTCTAGAACTGGTTCAATGGTGTCTGTGACTATAACAGAACGAGTTCCGTGGTCAAAATCGCAAGGAAACCTGATCACAAAATTGACTGAGAAAAAATCAATCCGCCAGTCTATGTATTGTCTATTGGAAGGAAAAATACTTAAGGATGGGATTACAGTTCCTACAGCTTCCACACGATGTCGCCAGTGTTGTGATTTCGATGCAACTAAATCCTTGGTCATCTGAGTAATAGCCATATCCGGTCTTCAGGTCCACAGCTGTGAAAAATGCAACCGGAAAAGTGAGCTACGTTTTCCAAACTTGTGCCTATTGAATACAGATCGCTCCGTGATCAATTTGATCGTTTATTAACGTTTACTAATACCTAAAGTTGGATTACAGAAGTAGTTTGAAGTGTTTTGTCAAAGTTTATAGGCAACTTTTTTAATTTAAAAAAATAACGTTGCGTTTAAAAACAGTGTTTTTCCTGGATCTGACGGTCTTCATAAATGGACATTTTGGGTATACAAGGACCGATTTAATCGGAAAAAAAGACCCAATTGTGATGTTTATGGGACATATAGGAGTGCCAACAAAGAAGCTCGTCAAAGGTAAAGAATGTTTTATATTTTATTTCTGCGTTTTGTGTAGCGCCGGCTACGCTAATTCTTTTGTTTACGTCCCCTTCTGGTATTTTGGGGTGTTGCATGCTATCAGATAATAGCTTTTCATGCTTTCGCCGAAAATAATTTTACAAATCTGACTCATTGGCTAGATTCACAACGAGTGTAGCTTGAATTGAGTACCCTGCATGTGAGTTTTAATGAACGTTTGAGTTTTAACGAGTGCTATTAGCATTTGGCGTAGCGCATTTGCATTTATTGTTGGCAAGGTGGGACGCTAGCGTGTCGGGTGGGCCAGAGAGGTTAACGAAGAAAAATACAATTCTCTTTTGATTTGAACTAAATCAGAGGACCACCCCTGAGCCCAGTTTGGGTCAGACATCCTGGGACAGCCTTTTCTGCCATTCCAAATAAAAACCCCACTTGGGTTTTTGATCAGCAGACCGAGCTTACCTCAATTACGAGATGGCTAAAGGTTGCAGACCATGTTTTTCTCCATTAGGAGGGGAACAAAGGTTGTAGATCATTGCTGAATCTTTTTAATCATACCATGTAGTTAAACTCTTAGACTATCGATACCGACAGAATAAGAACAAGTCTTTGATATTGATTACTAGTCTGCAGCTAGGAATTCGGCATCATTGAACGCGAAGAACGACAACTACTGAAACATCCATTCTATAACGAATGTCACTCTGAACAATCCCCTCTAACCACAACCGAGAGAGAGAGAGGGAGAGAGACGGACAATTCTACAAAATAAACAAACTTTTCATCAGCAATCAAAATGACACACTGAGCGTAAATATATATATTGATTGCAATTGTTCCCGACTGAGTGAGCGTTCATGTGCAAAGGATTAGCATTTCAAGCATTTCAATTGTTATAGTTATCACTTTGTAGTGACTTCTTCGTCGACCCCCACTTCCCCTTTTTGTCTAACAAGCTGCCATGCCGTTTTAGCCCACGAGGGCGCATTTTCCTATCATTACATTTACCTTGTTTGTTTGTTTGTTTATGCATTTCTGTGAATTACTTAGTTAGTAATAAATAAATTATTTAAGACAATTGATGCATGGATGACTCATAGTGAAGACTGGGTTCGTGCAGATAACCAACCATTTACGACGGTTGGATTGAGACTAACATGAGGTAAAGTAAATAATTAATTAATTAGAAGACTAATTGATCAGATAAAATATCTGAATATTTATTTTAGGAAATTATAACTTTGTAACCTGAATATTTTTCCTTGGTGCCCCGACTTCCTAGTTAATTAGTTATGAGATTAATCAGTTGATCGCGCAGTGACTAATTACAGAGAATATTTGATAAAAACTATCAGTCTTCAGTTAATGATAGTAAAGACACGACAACAGAGAGAGGCAAAGAGAGAGAGATAGATAGAGAGAGGTGGGGAGAGAGAGAGAGACAGAGAGATAGAAGCGAAGAGGGGGGAAGAGGGAGAGATAGACAGAGAGAGAGAGAGAGGCGAAGAGGGGGGAAGAGAGAGAGAGAAATAGGCAAAGAGGGGGGAGGAGAGAGAGAGACAGAGAGGAGAAGAGAGAGACATGGACAGAGAGAGGCGAAGAGAGAGAGATAGGCAGAGAGAGGTGAAGAGAGAGAGAGACAGTGTGAGGCGAAGAGAGAGATAGACAGAGAGAGATAGACAGAGAGAGGCGAAGAGGGGGGAAGAGAGAGAGATAGACAGAGAGAGAGAGAGAGAGAGAGAGAGAGGGGCGAATAGGGGGAAGAGAGAGATAGAGAGAGAGAGAGAGGCGAAGAGGGGGGAAGAGAGAGAGAGACAGAGAGAGAGAGAGAGATAGACAGAGAGAGAGAGAGGCGAAGAGGGGGAAGAGAGAGATAGACAGAGAGTGAGAGAGTGAGAGAGAGAGAGCTAGACGAAGAGGGGGAAGAGAGGGAGATAGACAGAGAGAGAGAGAGAGAGGCGAAGAGGGGGGAAGAGAGAGATAGACGAAGAGGGGGGAAGAGAGTGAGAGAGAGAGAGAGGTGAAGAGAGAGAGATAGACAGTGCGAGGCGAAGAGAGAGAGAGATAGACAGAGAGAGATAGACAGAGAGAGGCGAAGAGGGGGAAAGAGAGAGAGATAGAGAGAGAGAGAGAGAGAGATAGACAGAGAGAGAGGCGAAGAGGGGGAAGAGAGAGAGATAGAGAGAGATAGACAGAGAGAGAGAGGGGGGAAGAGAGAGATAGACAGAGAGAGAGAGAGAGAGAGAGAGGCGAAGAGGGGGGAAGAGAGAGAGATAGACAGAGAGAGAGAGAGGCGAAGAGGAGGGAAGAGAGAGAGATAGACAGAGAAAGAGAGAGAGAGAGGGGGCGAAGAGGGGGGAAGAGAGAGAGATGGACAGAGAGAGAGCGAGAGAGAGGGGGGCGAAGAGGGGGAAGAGAGAGAGATGGACAGAGAGAGAGAGAGAGAGAGAGAGAGAGAGAGCGAGACGAAGAGGGGGGAAGAGAGAGAGATAGACAGAGAGAGAGAGAGAGAGAGAGGCGAAGAGGGGGGAAGAGAGAGAGAGAGAGACAGAGAGAGAGAGAGACAGAGAGAGAGAGAGGCAAAGAGTGGGGAAGAGAGAGATAGACAGAGAGAGTGAGAGAGAGAGAGAGAGAGAGGCAAAGAGGGGGGAAGAGAAAGAGATAGACAGAGAGAGTGAGAGAGAGAGAGAGGCAAAGAGGGGGGAAGAGAGAGAGATAGACAGAGAGAGAGAGAGAGAGGCGAAGAGGGGGGAAGAGAGAGAGATAGACAGAGAGAGCGATAGAGAGAGAGAGAGACGCGAAGAGGGGGGAGAGAGAGAGAGAGAGAGAGAGGCAAAGAGTGGGGAAGAGAGAGATAGACAGAGAGAGTGAGAGAGAGAGAGCGGGGCGAAGAGGGGAGGAGAGAGAGATAGACAGAGAGGGAGAGAGAGAGAGAGAGAGAGGCGAAAAGGGGGGAAGAGAGAGAGATAGACAGAGAGAGAGAGAGAGAGGCGAAGAGGGGGAAGAGAGAGAGATAGACAGAGAGAGAGAGAGAGGCGAAGAGGGGGGGAGAGAGAGAGATAGAGAGAGAGGCGAAGAGGGGGGAGAGAGAGAGAGAGGCGAAGAGGGGGAAGAGATAGACAGAGAGAGAGGCGAAGAGGGGGGGAGAGAGAGAGAGAGAGAGAGAGAGGCGAAGAGGGGGGAGAGAGAGAGGCGAAGAGGGGGGAGAGAGAGAGAGAGAGAGAGGCGAAGAGGGGGGAAGAGAGAGAGAGAGAGAGAGGCGAAGGGGGGGGAGAGAGAGAGAGAGAGAGCGAGAGAGAGGTGAAGAGGGGGGAGAGAGAGAGAGAGAGGCGAAGAGGGGGAAGAGAGAGAGAGAGAGAGAGGCGAAGAGGGGGAAGAGAGAGAGAGAGAGGCGAAGAGGGGGAAGAGAGAGAGATAGACAGAGAGAGAGGTGAAGAGGGGGAAGAGAGAGACAGAGAGAGAGAGAGAGCGAGAGAGAGGCGAAAGAGGGAGAGAGAGAGAGAGAGAGAGGCGAAGAGGGGCGAAGAGGGGGAAGAGAGAGACAGAGAGAGAGAGAGAAAGGCGAAGAGGGTGGGAGAGAGAGAGAGAGGCGAAGAGGGGGAAGAGAGAGACAGAGAGAGAGAGAGAGAGAGGCTAAGAGGGGGGGGAGAGAGAGAGAGAGGCGAAGAGGGGGAAGAGAGAGACAGAGAGAGAGAGAGAGAGAGAGAGGCGAAGAGGGGGGGAGAGAGAGAGAGAGAGGCGAAGAGGGGGAAGAGAGAGACAGAGAGAGAGAGAGAGGCGAAGAGGGGGGAAGAGAGAGAGAGAGAGAGGCGAAGAGGGGGAGAGAGAGAGAGAGGCGAGAGAGAGAGAAAGGCGAAGAGGGGGAAGAGATAGAGAGAGAGACAGAGGCGAAGAGGGGGGAGAGAGAGAGAGGCGAAGAGGGGGGAGAGAGAGAGAGGCGAAGAGGGGGGAAGAGAGAGATAGAGAGAGAGAGAGGCGAAGAGGGGGGAGAGAGAGAGGCGAAGAGGGGGAAGAGAGAGATAGAGAGAGAGAGAGAGGCGAAGAGGGGGGAAGAGAGAGACAGAGAGAGAGGTGAAGAGGGGGAAAGAGAGAGACAGAGAGAGAGAGGCGAAGAGGGGGGAAGAGAGAGACAGAGAGAGAGGTGAAGAGGAGGGAGAGACAGAGAGAGAGGTGAAGAGGGGGGAAGAGAGAGAGAGAGGTGAAGAGGAGGGAGAGACAGAGAGAGAGGTGAAGAGGGGGAAGAGAGAGAGAGGTGAAGAGGAGGGAGAGACAGAGAGAGAGGTGAAGGGGAGGGAGAGACAGAGAGAGAGGTGAAGAGGGGGAAGAGAGAGAGAGAGAGGTGAAGGGGGGAAGAGAGAGAGAGGTGAAGAGGAGGGAGAGACAGAGAGAGAGGTGAAGAGGAGGGAGAGACAGAGAGAGAGGTGAAGAGGGGAGGAGAGAGAGAGGTGAAGAGGGAGAGAGAGGTGAAGAGGAGGGAGAGACAGAGAGAGAGGTGAAGAGGGGGGAAGAGAGAGAGAGAGGTGAAGAGGGGGGAAGAGAGAGAGAGAGGTGAAGAGGAGGGAGAGAGAGAGAGGTGAAGAGGGGGAGAGAGAGAGAGAGAGAGAGAGAGAGAGAGGTGAAGAGGGGGAGGGAGAGATAGAGAGGTGAAGAGGGGGAGGGAGAGATAGAGAGGTGAAGAGGGGGAGGGAGAGATAGAGAGGTGAAGAGGAGGGAGAGAGAGAGAGGTGAAGAGGAGGGAGAGAGATAGAGAGGTGAAGAGGGGGAGAGAGAGAGAGAGAGGGGTGAAGAGGAGGGAGAGAGAGAGAGAGGTGAAGAGGGGGAGAGAGAGAGAGGTGAAGAGGGGAGGGAGACATAGAGAGGTGAAGAGGAGGGAGACAGAGAGAGAGGTGCAGAGGAGGGAGAGAGAGAGAGGTGAAGAGGGGGGGAGAGAGAGAGAGAGAGAGAGAGTTGAAGAGGGGGAGGGAGAGATAGAGAGAGAGGTGAAGAGGGGGAGAGAGAGAGAGAGAGAGAGGTGAAGAGGGGGAGGGAGAGATAGAGAGGTGAAGAGGAGGGAGACAGAGAGAGAGGTGAAGAGGAGGGAGAGAGAGAGAGGTGAAGAGGGGGAGAGAGAGAGAGAGGTGAAGAGGGGGAGGGAGAGATAGAGAGAGAGGTGAAGAGGGGGAGAGAGAGAGAGAGAGGTGAAGAGGGGGAGAGAGAGGTGAAGAGGGGGAGGGAGAGAGAGAGAGAGAGGTGAAGAGGGGGAGGGAGAGAGAGAGGTGAAGAGGGGGAGGGAGAGATAGAGAGAGAGGTGAAGAGGGGGAGGGAGAGATAGAGAGAGAGAGAGAGAGAGAGAGAGAGAGGTGAAGAGGGGGAGGGAGAGATAGAGAGAGAGGTGAAGAGGGGGAGGGAGAGAGAGAGAGAGGTGAAGAGGGGGAGGGAGAGAGAGAGAGAGGTGAAGAGGGGGAGGGAGAGATAGAGAGGTGAAGAGGAGGGAGACAGCGAGAGAGGTGAAGAGGGGGAGGGAGAGAGAGAGGTGAAGAGGAGGGAGACAGAGAGAGAGGTGAAGAGGAGGGAGAGAGAGAGAGAGGTGAAGAGGGGGAGAGAGAGAGCGAGAGAGAGGTGAAGAGGGGGAGGGAGAGATAGAGAGAGAGGTGAAGAGGGGGGAAGAGAGAGACAGAGAGAGAGAGGTGAAGAGGAGGGAAGAGAGAGAGAGAGAGGTGAAGAGGAGGGAGACAGAGAGAGAGGTGAAGAGGAGGGAGACAGAGAGAGGTGAAGAGGGGGAGGGAGAGAGAGAGAGGTGAAGAGGAGGGAAGAGAGAGAGAGAGGTGAAGAGGAGGGAGAGAGAGGTGAAGAGGGGGAAGAGAGAGAGAGAGAGGTAAGAAGGGGGGAAGAGAGAGAGGTGAAGAGGAGGGAGAGACAGAGAGAGAGGTGAAGAGGAGGGAGACAGAGAGAGAGGTGAAGAGGGGGAGGGAGAGATAGAGAGGTGAAGAGGAGGGAGACAGAGAGAGGTGAAGAGGGGGAGGGAGAGAGAGAGGTGAAGAGGAGGGAGACAGAGAGAGAGGTGAAGAGGAGGGAAGAGATAGACAGAGAGAGAGAGAGAGAGAGAGAGGTGAAGAGGAGGCAAGAGAGAGAGATAGAGAGAGAGGTGAAGAGGGGGGGAAGAGAGAGAGAGAGAGAGGCGAAGAGGGGGGGAAGAGAGAGAGAGAGAGGTGAAGAGGAGGGAGACAGAGAGAGAGGTGAAGAGGAGGGAGACAGAGAGAGAGGTGAAGAGGGGGAGGGAGAGATAGAGAGGTGAAGAGGAGGGAGACAGAGAGAGAGGTGAAGAGGGGGAGGGAGAGAGAGAGGTGAAGAGGAGGGAGACAGAGAGAGAGGTGAAGAGGAGGGAAGAGATAGACAGAGAGAGAGAGAGAGAGGTGAAGAGGAGGCAAGAGAGAGAGATAGAGAGAGAGGTGAAGAGGGGGGGAAGAGAGAGAGAGAGGCGAAGAGGAGGGAGAGAGAGAGACAGAGAGAGAGGTGAAGAGGGGGGGAAGAGAGAGACAGAGAGAGATAGAGAGAGAGTTGAAGAGGGGGGGAAGAGAGAGACAGAGAGAGAGGTGAAGAGGGGGGAAGAGAGAGACAGAGAGAGATAGAGAGAGAGGTGAAGAGGGGGGGAAGAGAGAGACAGAGAGAGAGGTGAAGAGCCGGGGGAAGAGAGAGAGAGAGAGAGAGAGAGAGAGGGAGAGGCTAAGAGGAGGGAGAGAGGTGAAGAGGAGGCAAGAGAGAGAGAGAGAGAGAGAGAGAGAGAGAGAGAGAGAGGGAGAGGCTAAGAGGAGGGAGAGACAGAGAGAGATGGTGGCTGTCTGAATAATACCGTACCTGCATTCTAAGTAGTAGGTATTTTGAATATGTGAAAATATAAAGTTTGATAGTATGTGAAATTTCAAAAATGTAATATGCTTTTAATGCCAGGATGCCATACTCATTTTGGCTTTTCATCTAGTAGAACTCGCTGCACAGTACTGAGGAAGAGAAATGTTTTTCCAGACCCACGTAAGTCTGACGAAGCTGATAATCAGATAAGTGGACACGCTCTTTCAAAATGAACAAATGGCAGTAGTCAACTTAATTGCTCATTCGATGGCACATTCTCAGTACGGAGCCTCGTGTGTTGATATTTTTGGCTCGCGACATTCGTTTCTTCCCACCAGTAAGTTATAAATACTATGTTGTACGATTAGTCAACAGGATGTGGTTTTAGCGAGTTGTAGGCAAGATAGATTTCAGAGACGGCCAGAGAGACAGAGAAAACGAGAAAAATGTGGGAGGGAGAAAGGGTGGAAGACGAAGAGGGAGAGAGAGAGCGAGAGAGAGAGACATTTCACATTTTAAATGTCTTCATTCTTTTGGAACTTCTGTGAGTGTATTGTTTACTGTTAATTTTTACTGTTTATTTCACTTGTGTTTATTATCTAATTCACTTGATTTGGCAATGTTAACATATGTTCCCCATGCAAACAAAGCCATTGAATTAGAAAGAGAGAGAGAGAGAGATGGTGACTGTGTGAAAAATAACCGTACTTGCATTCTAAACAGTCGGCATTTTGTTTTCCATCAGAAGAGAAGAAATGTAAGCAGATTTAAGGAGAGCAACAGGGATAGACTAAAAAGAAAGATTGAGAGTGGAAGACATTGAGAGGAAAATAAAAATACAAAAGATAACATCAATTTAGAATATCTAAGACACAGCAAGCAAGTAACCAAAGCAGTTCTCACAACAATCAAGAGAACCAAAGAAAATGGACTGAGTCACAAAGTACATCTCAAGACAATTGATTTGAATTCATTGCCTAAGCTCCTTATTGATCCCGGAATGTACGTAGAAAACAAAATGTTTGGCTTATTTCATAAGCCAATTAGCTGCGAGGAGACTCCTCTCCCTCTGTGCCTATTGACCCCGAGCGTGGCAGAGTGCTTATTATCTGGGGCCGTCGCTCTATAAAAGATCAATAACAGGCGTGTGATTGGATTATAGGGTAAGCAATGGGCCAATCAATGCATTGTGCTAATATATCAACAGGGTAATTACAGGGCTCTGGCCAATGGAAGGCCTCAGTCTGCAGTAATGACATCACACCCCTGCTGTGAAATGAAAGGTGGTGGGGAGAAAGGCGTGTGTCGGGCAATGAGATGTGGTGGTGGTGGAAGTGGTGTGTGTGGTGGAGGTGGTGTGTGTGGAGGTGGTGTGTGGGTGGTGGAAGTGGTGTGTGTGGTGGAGGTGGTGTGTGTGTGTGGGTGGTGGAGGTGGTGGAAGTGGTGTGTGGGTGGTGGAGGTGGTGTGTGGGTGTGGGTGATGGAGGTGGTGTGTGGATGTGGGTGTGTGTGTGGGTGGTGGAGGTGGTGTGTGTGGTGTGGGTGGTGGAGGTGGTGTGTGGGTGTGGGTGGTGGAGGTGGTGTGTGTGTGTGTGGAGGTGGTGTGTGTGTGTGTGGAGGTGGTGTGTGTGGTGGAGGTGGTGGAGGTGGTGTGTGTGTGTGGGTGGTGGAGGTGGTGTGTGTGGTGGAGGTGGAGTGTGTGTGTGGGTGGTGGAGGTGGTGTGTGTGTGGAGGTGGTGTGTGGGTGGTGGAGGTGGTGTGTGGGTGGTGGAGGTGGTGTGTGTGGTGGAGGTGGAGTGTGTGTGTGGGTGGTGGAGGTGGTGTGTGTGTGGAGGTGGTGTGTGGGTGTGTGTGTGGGTGGTGGTGGTGTGTGTGGTGGAGGTGGTGTGGGCGTGGTGGAGGTGGTGTGTGGGTGTGTGTGTGGGTGGGTGGTGGAGGTGGTGTGGGGGTGGTGGAGGTGGTGTGTGTGTGGAGGTGGTGTGGGTGTGGTGGAGGTGGTGTGTGGGTGTGTGTGTGGGTGGTGGAGGTGGTGTGTTTGGAGGTGGTGTGGGCGTGGTGGAGGTGGTGTGTGGGTGTGTGTGTGGGTGGTGGAGGTGGTGTGGAGGTGGCGTGGGGGTGGTGGAGGTGGTGTGTGGTGGAGGTGGTGTGTGTGGTGGAGGTGGTGTGTGTGGTGGAGGTGGTGTGTGTGGTGGAGGTGGCGTGTGTGGTGGAGGTGGTGTGTGTGTGGGTGGTGGAGGTGGTGTGTGTGTGGAGGTGGTGTGTGTGGGTGGGTGGTGGAGGTGGTGTGTGTGTGTGTGGGTGGTGGAGGTGGTGTGTGTGTGTGTGTGTGTGTGTGTGTGTGTGTGTGTGTGTGTGTGTGTGTGTGTGTGTGTGTGTGTGTGTGTGTGTGTGTGTGTGTGTGTGTGTGTGTGTGTGTGTGTGTGTGTGTGGAGGTGGTGTGTGGGTGGTGGTGGTGTGTGGAGGTGATGTGTGTGTGTTGAGGTGGTGTGTGTGGGTGGGTGGGTGGTGAAGGTGGTGTGTGTGTGTGGGTGGTGGAGGTGGTGTGTGTGTGGAGGTGGTAGGTGGTGTGTGTGGGTGGTGGAGGTGGTGTGTGTGTGGAGGTGGTGTGTGTGGTGGAGGTGGTGTGTGGAGGTGATGTGTGTGTGTGTTGAGGTGGTGTGTGTGGGTGGGTGGGTGGTGAAGGTGGTGTGTGTGTGTGGGTGGTGGAGGTGGTGTGTGTGTGTGTGTGTGTGGAGGTGGTAGGTGGTGTGTGTGGGTGGTGGAGGTGGTGTGTGTGTGTGGAGTTGGTGTGTGTGTGTAGGTGGTGGAGGTGGTGTGTGTGTGTGGGTGGTGGAGGTGGTGTGTGTGTGTGTGTGTGTGGAGGTGGTAGGTGGTGTGTGTGGGTGGTGGCGGTGGTGTGTGTGTGTGGAGTTGGTGTGTGTGTGTAGGTGGTGGAGGTGGTGTGTGTGTGTGGTTGGTGGAGGTGGTGTGTGTGTGTGTGTGTGGAGGTGGTAGGTGGTGTGTGTGGGTGGTGGAGGTGGTGTGTGTGTGTGTGGAGGTGGTGTGTGTGTGTAGGTGGTGGAGGTGGTGTGTGTGTGTGGTTGGTGGAGGTGGTGTGTGTGTGTGTGTGTGTGTGTGTGTGTGTGTGTGTGTGTGTGTGTGTGTGTGTGTGTGTGTGTGTGTGTGTGTGTGTGTGTGTGTGTAGGTGGTGTGTGTGTGTAGGTGGTGGAGGTGGTGCGTGTGTGGTTGGTGGAGGTGGTGTGTGTGTGGTTGGTGGAGGTGGTGTATGTGGGTGGTAGTGGTGATGTGTGTGTGTGTTGAGGTGGTGTGTGTGGAGGTGGTGTGTGGGTGGTGGAGGTGGTGTGTGTGGTGGAAGTGGTGGAGGTGGTGTGTGTGTGGGTGGTGGAGGTGGTGTGTGTTGGAGGTGGTGTGTGTAGGTGGTGGAGGTGATGTGTGTGTGTTGAGGTGGTGTGTGTGGGTGGGTGGGTGGTGGAGGTGGTGTGTGTGTGGGTGGTGGAGGTGGTGTGTGTTGGAGGTGGTGTGTGTAGGTGGTGGAGGTGATGTGTGTGTGTTGAGGTGGTGTGTGTGGGTGGGTGGTGGAGGTGGTGTGTGTGTGTGTGTGTGTGTGTGGAGCTGGTGTGTGTGGGTGGTGGAGGTGGTGTGTGTGTGTGTGTGTGTGTGGAGGTGGTGTGTGTGTGTAGGTGGTGGAGGTAGTGTGTGTGTGGTTGGTGGAGGTGGTGTATGTAGTTGGTGGCCTTTCCCTACTGCTCCTACTGCCCCTTTCTGCCCCTATTGCCCTTACTGCCCCTTTCTGCCCCTACTGCCCCTACTGTCCCTACTGTCCCCTACTGTCCCTACTGCCCCTACTGCTCCTACTGCCCCTACTGCCCCTACTGTCCCCACTCCCCCTACTGCCCCTACTGTCCCTACTGTCCCCACTGTCCTTACTGCCCCTACTGTCCCTACTGCCCCTACTGTCCCTCCTGCCCCTACTGTCCCTACTGCCCCTACTGTCCCTACTGTCCCTTCTGCCCCTACTGCCCCTACTGCCCCTACTGTCCCTACAGTCCCTACTGTCCCCACTCCCCCTACTGTCCCTACTGTCCCCACTCCCCCTACTGTCCCTACTGTCCCTACTGTCCCTACTGTCCCCACTGCCCCTACTGCCCCTACTGTGCCTACTGCCCCTACTGCCCCTACTGCCCCTACTGTCCCTACTGTCCCCACTGTCCCTACTGCCCCTACTGTCCCCACTGTCGCTACTGTCCCTACTGCCCCTACTGCTCCTACTGCCCCTACTGCCCCTACTGTCCCTACTGTCCCCACTGTCCCTACTGTTCCTACTGCCCCTATTGCCCCTACTGCCCATACTGCCCCTACTGTCCCCACTGCCCCTACTGCCCCTACTGCTCCTACTGCCCCTACTGACCCTACTGTTCCTACTGCCCCTATTGCCCCTACTGCCCCTACTGCCCCTACTGTCCCTACTGTCCCCACTGCCACTACTGCCCCTACTGCTCCTACTGCCCCGAATGACCCTACTGCTCCTACTGCCCCTACTGTCCCCACTGCCCCTGCTGCCCCTACTGTCCCCACTGCCCCTACTGCCCCTACTGCTCCTATTGCCCCTACTGCCCCTACTGTCCCTACTGCCCCTACTGTCCCTACTGCCCCTACTGTCCCTACTGCGACTACTGTTCCTACTGCCCCTACTGCCCCTATTGCCCCTACTGTTCCTACTGCCCCTACTGCCCCTACTGTCCCTACTGCCACTACTGCCCCTACTGTTCCTACTGCCCCTATTGCCCCTACTGCCCCTACTGCCCCTACTGTCCCTACTGCCCCTACTGCCCATACTGCCCCTATTGCCCCTACTGTTCCTACTGCCCCTACTGCCCCTACTGTCCCTACTGCCACTACTGCCCCTACTGTTCCTACTGCCCCTATTGCCCCTACTGCCCCTACTGTCCCTATTGCCCCTACTGTCCCTACTGCCCATACTGCCCCTATTGCCCCTACTGTCCCTACTGCCCATACTGCCCCTATTGCCCCTACTGTTCCGACTGCCCCTATTGCCCCTACTGCCCATACTGCCCCTATTGCCCCTACTGCCCATACTGCCCCTACTGCCCCTACTGTCCCTACTGCCCCTACTGCCCCTACTGTCCCTACAGTCCCTACTGTCCCCACTCCCCCTACTGTCCCTACTGTCCCTACTGTCCCCACTGCCCCTACTGCCCCTACTGCCCCTACTGCCCCTACTGTCCCCACTGTCCCTACTGCCCCTACTGTCCCCACTGTCGCTACTGTCCCTACTGCCCCTACTGCTCCTACTGCCCCTACTGCCCCTACTGTCCCTACTGTCCCCACTGTCCCTACTGTTCCTACTGCCCCTATTGCCCCTACTGCCCATACTGCCCCTACTGTCCCCACTGCCCCTACTGCTCCTACTGCCCCTACTGACCCTACTGTTCCTACTGCCCCTATTGCCCCTACTGCCCCTACTGCCCCTACTGTCCCTACTGTCCCCACTGCCCCTACTGCCCCTACTGCTCATACTGCCCCGAATGACCCTACTGCTCCTACTGCCCCTACTGCCCCTGCTGCCCCTACTGTCCCCACTGCCCCTACTGCCCCTACTGCTCCTATTGCCCCTACTGCCCCTACTGTCCCTACTGCCCCTACTGTCCCTACTGCCCCTACTGTCCCTACTGCGACTACTGTTCCTACTGCCCCTACTGACCCTACTGCCCCTACTGCCCCTATTGCCCATACTGTTCCTACTGCCCCTACTGCCCCTACTGTCCCTACTGCCACTACTGTCCCTACTGTTCCTACTGCCCCTATTGCCCCTACTGCCCCTACTGTCCCTATTGCCCCTACTGTCCCTACTGCCCATACTGCCCCTACTGCCCATACTGCCCCTATTGCCCCTACTGTTCCTACTGCCCCTACTGCCCCTACTGTCCCTACTGCCACTACTGCCCCTACTGTTCCTACTGCCCCTACTGCCCCTACTGTCCCTATTGCCCCTACTGTCCCTACTGCCCATACTGCCCCTATTGCCCCTACTGTCCCTACTGCCCATACTGCCCCTATTGCCCCTACTGTTCCAACTGCCCCTATTGCCCCTACTGCCCATACTGCCCCTATTGCCCCTACTGCCCATACTGCCCCTACTGTCCCTACTGCCCCTACTGTCCCTCTCAGATCTCCACAGTATCTAAGGGTAGGAACATTGTCTATGGATAGGAACAGTGTCTAGGGGTAGGAACAGTGTCTATGGGTAGGAGCAGTGTCTATGGGTAGGAACAGTGTCTATGGGAGGGGAAAGTGTCTAGGGGTAGGCACAGTGTCTATGGGTCGGAACAGTGTCTAGGGGTAGGAACAGTGTCTATGGGTAGGAACAGTGTATAGGGGTAGGAACAGTGTCTAGGGGTATGAACAGTGTCTAGGGGTAGGAACAGTGTCTAGGGGTAGGAACAGTGTCTCTGGGTAGGAACAGTGTCTAGGGGTAAGAACAGTGTCTATGGGTAGGAACAGTGTCTATGGGTAGGATCAGTGTCTATGGGTAGGATCAGTGTCTAGGGGTAGGAACAGTGTCTAGGGGTAGGAACAGTGTCTATGGGTAGGAACAGTGTCTATGGGTAGGATCAGTGTCTATGGGTAGGATCAGTGTCTAGGGGTAGGATCAGTGTCTAGGGGTAGGAACAGTGTCTAGGGGTAGGAACAGTGTCTAGGGGTAGGAACAGTGTCTAGGGGTAGGAACAGTGTCTAGGGGTAGGAACAGTGTCTCTGGGTAGGAACAGTGTCTCTGGGTAGGAACAGTGTCTCTGGGTAGGAACAGTGTCTAGGGGTAGGAACAGTGTCTAGGGGTAGGAACAGTGTCTAGGGGTAGGAACAGTGTCTAGGGGTAGGGACAGTGTGTAGGGGTAGAAACAGTGTCTAGGGGTATGAACAGTGTCTAGTGGTAGGATCAGTGTCTATGGGTAGGATCAGTGTCTAGGGGTAGGAACAGTGTCTAGGGGTAGGAACAGTGTCTATGGGTCGGAACAGTGTCTAGGGGTAGGAACAGTGTCTCTGGGTAGGAACAGTGTCTAGGGGTAGGAACAGTGTCTCTGGGTAGGAACAGTGTCTAGGGGTAGGAACAGTGTCTAGGGGTAGGAACAGTGTCTAGGGGTAGGAACAGTGTCTAGGGGTAGGAACAGTGTCTAGGGGTAGGAACAGTGTCTCTGGGTAGGAACAGTGTCTAGGGGTAGGAACAGTGTCTCTGGGTAGGAACAGTGTCTAGGGGTAGGAACAGTGTCTCTGGGTAGGAACAGTGTCTAGGGGTAGGAACAGTGTCTCTGGGTAGGAACAGTGTCTAGGGGTAGGAACAGTGTCTCTGGGTAGGAACAGTGTCTAGGGGTAGGAACAGTGTCTAGGGGTAGGGACAGTGTGTAGGGGTAGAAACAGTGTCTAGGGGTATGAACAGTGTCTAGTGGTAGGATCAGTGTCTATGGGTAGGATCAGTGTCTAGGGGTAGGAACAGTGTCTAGGGGTAGGAACAGTGTCTAGGGGTAGGGACAGTGTCTAGGGGTAGGAACAGTGTCTAGGGGTAGGAACAGTGTCTAGGGGTAGGGACAGTGTGTAGGGGTAGAAACAGTGTCTAGGGGTATGAACAGTGTCTAGGGGTAGGATCAGTGTCTATGGGTAGGATCAGTGTCTAGGGGTAGGAACAGTGTCTAGGGGTAGGAACAGTGTCTAGGGGTAGGAACAGTGTCTCTGGATAGGAACAGTGTCTAGGGGTAGGAACAGTGTCTCTGGGTAGGAACAGTGTCTAGGGGTATGAACAGTGTCTAGGGGTAGGAACAGTGTCTAGGGGTAGGAACAGTGTCTAGGGGTAGGAACAGTGTCTAGGGGTAGGAACAGTGTCTAGGGGTAGGAACAGTGTCTAGGGGTAGGAACAGTGTCTAGGGGTAGGAACAGTGTCTAGGGGTAGGAACAGTGTCTCTGGGTAGGAACAGTGTCTAGGGGTAGGAACAGTGTCTCTGGGTAGGAACAGTGTCTAGGGGTAGGAACAGTGTCTCTGGGTAGGAACAGTGTCTAGGGGTAGGAACAGTGTCTAGGGGTAGGGACAGTGTCTCTGGGTAGGAACAGTGTCTAGGGGTAGGAACAGTGTCTCTGGGTAGGAACAGTGTCTAGGGGTAGGAACAGTGTCTCTGGGTAGGAACAGTGTCTAGGGGTAGGAACAGTGTCTCTGGGTAGGAACAGTGTCTAGGGGTAGGAACAGTGTCTAGGGGTAGGAACAGTGTCTCTGGGTAGGAACAGTGTCTAGGGGTAGGAACAGTGTCTAGGGGTAGGAACAGTGTCTAGGGGTAGGAACAGTGTCTAGGGGTAGGAACAGTGTCTAGGGGTAGGAACAGTGTCTCTGGGTAGGAACAGTGTCTAGGGGTAGGAACAGTGTCTCTGGGTAGGAACAGTGTCTAGGGGTAGGAACAGTGTCTCTGGGTAGGAACAGTGTCTAGGGGTAGGAACAGTGTCTAGGGGTAGGAACAGTGTCTAGGGGTAGGAACAGTGTCTAGGGGTAGGAACAGTGTCTCTGGGTAGGAACAGTGTCTAGGGGTAGGAACAGTGTCTCTGGGTAGGAACAGTGTCTAGGGGTAGGAACAGTGTCTCTGGGTAGGAACAGTGTCTAGGGGTAGGAACAGTGTCTAGGGGTAGGGACAGTGTCTAGTGGTAGGAACAGTGTCTAGTGGTAGGAACAGTGTCTAGGGGTAGGAACAGTGTCTAGGGTTAGGAACAGTGTCTAGGGGTAGGAACAGTGTCTAGGGGTAGGAACAGTGTCTAGGGGTAGGAACAGTGTCTAGGGGTAGGAACAGTGTCTAGGGGTAGGAACAGTGTGTAGGGGTAGAAACAGTGTCTAGGGGTATGAACAGTGTCTAGTGGTAGGAACAGTGTCTAGGGGTAGGAACAGTGTCTAGGGGTAGGAACAGTGTCTAGGGGTAGGAACAGTGTCTAGGGGTAGGAACAGTGTCTAGGGGTAGGACCTAGGGCTTATTTCTGGACGGTACCCCCGAACCATTTCATGTGTGAGGTGGACCTACAGAACGACACTTGAGCCATTGGTTGGATGTTTAATTCCATTGCTATACACACACAGATTTCCACAGGAGTAAACTGTACACACCCACAGCATTGCTATCAAGCTAATCAGTCAGCTAGCCGTTCATAGTAACAGCAGTAAGTCCATACACACTAAATCTTAAGCAGAAATGGTTCAATCTTAACTTATCTCAGCACTGTGGTACGGTCAGCTACTAATCAACTCATTCATAGATAATAGATTTGTAGATTTATAGAATGGAGTTAGAAGGGTGACCTCCTACTTTGAATGGACAGGAGGTGTGGTCTGTGTACTTGACAAGGCATTCCAGATTTAACCTCTTTAACCTAACATTGTATTTTACATTTCTATTCGATTGCTCGTTTTAACTCGGAAAACAAACAAACATAATATACCACGGACCGTAATCTTACCTCAGGAATCTTGATGTAATGTTGACCGCCATAACAACATTAGATACCAAAATTGTCTGTCAATCCTCCAGATCAACATTAATTTGCACACTTTGGCTGTTTTCAAATCGCAGTATCACACCAGCTCTTTATCGCAGTTTAACACCAGCTCTTTATCGCATTATCACACCAGCTCTTTATCACATTATCACACCAGCTCTTTATCACAGTATCACACCAGCTCTTTATCGCATTATCACACCAGCTCTTTATTGCATTATCACACCAGCTCTTTATCACAGTATCACACCAGCTCTTTATCACAGTATCACACCAGCTCTTTATCACAGTATCACACCAGCTCTTTATCACATTATCACACCAGCTCTTTATCACAGTTTAACACCAGCTCTTTATTGCAGTATCACACCAGCTCTTTATCACATTATCACACCAGCTCTTTATCACAGTTTAACACCAGCTCTTTATCACAGTATCACACCAGCTCTTTATCACATTATCACACCAGCTCTTTATCACAGTATCACACCAGCTCTTTATCGCATTATCACACCAGCTCTTTATCACAGTACCACAGCAGCTCTTTATCGCATTATCACACCAGCTCTTTATCACATTATCACACCAGCTCTTTATCACAGTATCACACCAGCTCTTTATCACAGTATCACACCAGCTCTTTATTGCATTATCACACCAGCTCTTTATCACAGTATCACACCAGCTCTTTATCGCAGTATCACACCAGCTCTTTATCACAGTATCACACCAGCTCTTTATCACAGTATCACACCAGCTCTTTATCACAGTATCACACCAGCTCTTTATCACAGTATCACACCAGCTCTTTATCGCAGTTTAACACCAGCTCTTTATCACAGTATCACACCAGCTCTTTATCACAGTATCACACCAGCTCTTTATCACAGTATCACACCAGCTCTTTATCGCAGTATCACACCAGCTCTTTATCACAGTATCACACCAGCTCTTTACCACAGTATCACACCAGCTCTTTATTGCAGTATCACACCAGCTCTTTATCGCAGTATCACACCAGCTCTTTATCACAGTATCACACCAGCTCTTTATCGCAGTATCACACCAGCTCTTTATCGCATTATCACACCAGCTCTTTATCACAGTATCACACCAGCTCTTTATTGCATTATCACACCAGCTCTTTATCACAGTATCACACCAGCTCTTTATCACAGTATCACACCAGCTCTTTATCACAGTATCACACCAGCTCTTTATCACATTATCACACCAGCTCTTTATCACAGTATCACACCAGCTCTTTACCACAGTATCACACCAGCTCTTTATCACAGTATCACACCAGCTCTTTATCGCAGTTTAACACCAGCTCTTTATCACAGTATCACACCAGCTCTTTATCACAGTATCACACCAGCTCTTTATCACAGTATCACACCAGCTCTTTATCACAGTATCACACCAGCTCTTTATTGCAGTATCACACCAGCTCTTTATCACAGTATCACACCAGCTCTTTATCGCAGTATCACACCAGCTCTTTATCACTTGACTGCCATTCAGAAAACCCTTTCCTGAATCAGCTGACTTTGCGCGATAATGTCCCCACATAAATAAACAATGACATCAAACGCACATCAAACAACTATTATGTGTAATTATGGAAGAATCCCGTTCATCGATTTTGGTTTTATAAATCATATTAAAGTGACTTTTTCCATGAAAACTGTTTTCACTCCTTAACATAGGGAGACAGGTAGTGTCTTATGTCACACAGGTTTTGCCAAATCTGTGAAGACTCAAAGCATGAGAAACGGTTTAAACAAAGGAAGACCACTGATAATACTTATTTTTCACCATAATTTGCAAATAAATTCATTAAAAATCCTACAATGTGATTTTCTGGATTTTTTTCTTCTAATTTTGTCTGTCATAGTTGAAGAGTACCTATGATGAAAATTACTGGCCTCTCTCATCTTTTTAAGTGGGTGAACTTGAACAATTGGTGGCTGACTAAATACTTTTTTGCCCCACTGTATCTGTGGCATGTATGTAGGGTAGATAACAGGTTGATTTCCTGATATTCCTGAGGAATACCGCTTCAAAGTGGTGTAAGGTTGCTCTACAACAGGCCACCATTAGATTCCTGCTGTATTGTGTCCAAGGGGGGATTAGAACTATTACAAAAAAAAGACAATAAAATACTAGGCCGCTTTAGAAAGTATACTTCATATGTATTCGTCAATACGCTTTTGAAATTGGATATACATTTGTGTGATTATCCAAACAGTTGTTATATTGGAATAAAACATCATAATAATGTCATTATGAATGAAGAGATCTACAAGGGTTGTCTAGTGGACTGCTACTCTGTCTGATGATCTCAAAGAAACAGATTCTTCACGGCCAGTAACGGCATGTATAACTCCTGACACCTTTATTCAGGAATCACAACTACAAATGCAGAAGTACTGCTAAGAGAAATAGACAGACAAGAAGGAAGACTGAGTGAAATAGAGAGGGAGAGAGAGAGAGAGAGAGCGCAAGAGAGAGACAGAGAGCAAGAGAGAGAGAGAGAGAGAACAAGTGAGAGAGATACAGAGATAGAGAGAGAGAGCTTACCGTCTAGCACCAACTGTTTACTTGTGGTAACCATAGCAACATGGCCACCGAGGCAGCGGTATTTTTTTGAATACCCAGCAGAAATCAAATCAGAGAAGGGAAGAATCCATTTTAATTAAACACAGAATTCTGAGGGAGAACCCAGAAACACTGTTTGCCGACTGCTCACAAACCAGGACTGTTACAAACCTGTTATTTTACACAGACCACACTACTGCCTGGCATACAGCTGTAACCAGGCATTTCAGCTGTACCACAAAAAAAGGCATCTGCAAGGGAAGGCAAATGCACATGTTTGAGGACAGCGAAAAAGACCAGGAAAACAGGTTTCTGATTGTTAACATGGAGCAGAACGGCACTGTCATGGTCCAGGGCAGTGAGGCTGCATTCATCTCTGTTGTGCAGGACTTCCCCACCTTAAAGAAGATGGCGGAAAGCAAAAAAGAAAAGGACAGCACCCCGATCTCTCCATTCACCTCAGGCACCCCAACAGCAGGACCATCCTCCCCCCTGCCCGCCTTCAACCACTAGAGCCAAGACCACACGACTACCAGCCTGCTGAGAGACAGGCTGGCTCCGTTAGAGCAGCCCCCCAGCTACACTACCATCAGCCTGCTGAGAGACAGGCTGGCTCTGTTAGAGGTATGGGTTACTGAGCTGAAGGAGCAGCCCCCCAGCTACACTACCATCAGCCTGCTGAGAGACAGGCTGGCTCTGTTAGAGGTATGGGTTACTGAGCTGAAGGAGCAGCCCCCCAGCTACACTACCATCAGCCTGCTGAGAGACAGGCTGGCTCTGTTAGAGGTATGGGTTACTGAGCTGAAGGAGCAGCCCCCCAGCTACACTATCATCAGCCTGCTGAGAGACAGGCTGGCTCTGTTAGAGCAGCCCCCCAGCTACACTACCATCAGCCTGCTGAGAGACAGGCTGGCTCTGTTAGAGCAGCCCCCCAGCTACACTACCATCAGCCTGCTGAGAGACAGGCTGTCTCTGTTAGAGCAGCCCCCCAGCTACACTACCATCAGCCTGCTGAGAGACAGGCTGGCTCTGTTAGAGGTATGGGTTACTGAGCTGAAGGAGCAGCCCCCCAGCTACACTACCATCAGCCTGCTGAGAGACAGGCTGGCTCTGTTAGAGGTATGGGTTACTGAGCTGAAGGAGCAGCCCCCCAGCTACACTATCATCAGCCTGCTGAGAGACAGGCTGGCTCTGTTAGAGCAGCCCCCCAGCTACACTATCATCAGCCTGCTGAGAGACAGGCTGGCTCTGTTAGAGCAGCCCCCCAGCTACACTACCATCAGCCTGCTGAGAGACAGGCTGGCTCTGTTAGAGCAGCCCCCCAGCTACACTACCATCAGCCTGCTGAGAGACAGGCTGTCTCTGTTAGAGCAGCCCCCCAGCTACACTACCATCAGCCTGCTGAGAGACAGGCTGGCTGTTAGAGGTATGGATTACTGAGCTGAAGGAGCAGCCCCCCAGGTAAACTACCATCAGCCTGCTGAGAGACAGGCTAGCTATGTTACAGGTATGGGTTACTGAACTGAAGGAGCAGCCCCCCAGCTACACTACCATCAGCCTGCTGAGAGACAGGCTGGCTCTGTTAGAGGTAAGGGTTACTGAGCTGAAGGAGCAGCCCCCCAGCTACACCCCCTCCAGCCCAGACACAGAGCTTCTACAGGACCAGATCAACCAGTGCAGGACCCAGCTGAAGAACTCTGTCCAGGAGCTGAGAGAGAGACTTACCACCGCTCTTGAGGAGGTAAAAGCCACCATGCGGAGAGAGCTGGTGCAGGTAAAGGAGGAGATGGAAAAGGAGTTGTCTGTCATCGAGAGAGTGCTACAGCACAGAGAGCAGACTGTAGAGACTCACAGAGAGAAGCTGCAGCCCCTCACCATCCCTCTCACCCCCACTAACCCATCTTTACCCACAACCCCCCCCCCCCCCCCCCATACCGGCAACACTTTACCCACACCCCCAGTCAACAAGGAGACTCACATGGGGACACCTACTACAGAGAGAAGCTGACACACCCCCACACACCCCTCCATGTACACAGACCCTGTGTACTTCAGCCCCAGACCGTAAACGCACTAATCTGGTAAAACCCACTGAGGTGGCCATCCTCATTGACTCAAATGGGAAATTCATCCAAGAAGATAAACTCTTCCCCCAACACAAGGTGCCCAAAAACACGGGATGCACTCCACATCGTGTCCCAGCCTGACTTTGGCACACCAGGCCACATTATTATTCACACCGGCACCAACAACCTGCGAGAGGAGCAGGAGAGAGTAGGCAGCCTGGTCAACAGAGTAGCAGAGAGGATCTCTGAGCGGTTCCCCAACTCCCACATCACCATCTCCACTCTGCTGCCCCGCAAAGACTTCCAACCCCGTACCATTCAGAAAGTCAACGCTGACATCACCAGAGGGTGTGGCCTACTCCCGAACGTGCACGTTGTTCACCACCCAACAATCACCCCAGAGCATCTGCACGACCACTCCCACCTGAGGATGCAGGCAGTAGGGATGTTTGACAAGTCTCTAAAGGACGTGGCACTTGATGGACCAAACACCGCATGCCGTACTGGACAGAGGACCACCCAGAGATCCTTACCAGACCACTGCACCAACAAGGAGCCCCAGGCCCCTTCAACGCCACACCAGACCCAGCGCACCCCACAGGCCCCACCCACCACCAGAGCATCACCACTTCCATCACCACTTCCACTGATCATATTTACACTCTACACACCCTGATAGATAAACATGTCCACCAAAATAATACCAAAATATTTGCTTGCTTTATCGACTTCCAAAAAGCATTTGATTCTATTTGGCATACAGGACTGTTCTACAAAGTTATTTGAAAGTGGTGTAGGGGGTAAAACATATGACATCATTAAATCAATGTATACCGGTAATACATGTAGCATTAAAATTGGCAAGAAAAGAACATAATTCTTTAACCAGGGGTGGGGCCTTCGTCAGGGTTGCAATCTGAGCCCTGCACTCTTCAATATTTACATCAACGAATTGGACACTATTCTAGAAAAATCCTCAGCCTCTGGTGTTAGTCTCCATAATTCAGAAGTTAAATGCCTACTCTTTGCAGATGATCTATGCCTGCTGTCACCCACAGCACATGGCCTACAGCAGAGCCTGGACCTGCTAGAGCAGTACTGCCAGAACTGGGCCCTGGCAGAAAACCCCAAAAAGACTAAAATAAGGATTTTCCAGAGAAGATCCAGATCTCAGGGAATTAGACCAAAGTTCTCAATTGGTACAAAATATATACTGGACACCTTATGTCACGTTCTGACCTTTATTTCCTTATTTAGTATGGTCAGGGTGTTAGTCATTATTTAGTTAGTCATTATTTATTTAGTATGGTCAGGGTGTGAGTTGGGGTGGGCAGTCTATGTTTGTTTTTCTATGATTTGGGTATTTCTATGTTTCGGCCTAGTATGGTTCTCAATCAGAGGCAGGTGTCATTAGTTGTCTCTGATTGAGAATCATACTTAGATAGCCTGGGTTTCACTGTGTGTTTGTGGGTGATTGTTCCTGTCTCTGTGTTTGCACCAGATCGGGCTGTTTTGGGTTTTCACGTTTCTTGTTTTGTTGAGTTCGTGTTTATCTTTGAATTAAACATGAATCAGAATAACCACGCTGCGCTTTGGTCTGCCTCTCCGTCAATTGAAGAAATCCCTTACAGAATCACCCACCACAACAGGACCAAGCGGCGTGGTAATGGGCAACAGCAACAGCGGCGCAAAGAGGAAAGGACATGGGAGCAGAATCTGGACTACACAACTTGGGAGGAGATAGACAGGTGGGCGGTCGACCCAGGGAGAGTGCCGGAGATTCGATGGAGCAGTGCAAGGAAGGTTACAGGAGAATGAGGTTGGCGAAGCCAGCACGGCAGTGCGACAGGTACGAGCGGCAGCCCCCCCCAAAATTTGGGGGGGCACAAGAGGAGTGGGGCTAAGCCAGGTAGCAGACCTGAGCTCACTCCTCGTGCTTATTATAAGCAGCGCGTTACTGGGCAGGCACTGTGTTATGCGGTTTAGCGCACGGTGTCGCCAGTACGTGTCCATAGCCCAGTGCGCTATAGGGCAGCCCCCCGAGAGTGTCGTGCGGGCATCGAGCCAGGGCGTATGGTGCCTGCTCAGCGGGTCTGGTCGCCGGTACGCAGTTTTGGTCCACGGTATCCTGCGCCGGCTCTGCGTGCTGTGAGGGTGCAGTGCGTCCTCTGCCTGCGCTCCGCTCGTGCCGGGCAAATGTGTGAGTGGAGCCTAAGGGAGAGGTGCGCGTAGTAAGCACTAGATCTCCCGTGCTTACCCACAGCCCAGTTCAACCTGTGCCTGCACTCTGGAGGGTCCGGGCTAGAATAGTTGTCCAGCCTGGGAAAGTGGTGCCAAGGCTGCGCACCAGAGCTCCAGTTCTCCCCCACAGCCCGGTCCTTCAGGTGCCTCCTCCCAACACCAAGCCTCCTGAGGGTCTCCCCAGCCTGGTGGTTCCGGTGGCAGCCCCACGCACTAGGCTGTCTCTCTGTCTCCTCCCTACAGGTGGTCCCGCCTGTCCGGCGCTGCCGGAGTCTCCCGCCTCTCAGGCGCTGCCGGAGTCTCCCGCCTGTCCGGTGCTGCCGGAGTCTCCCGCCTGTCCGGTGCTGCCGGAGTCTCCCGCCTCTCAGGCGCTGCCGGAGTCTCCCGCCTCTCAGGCGCTGCCGGAGTCTCCCGCCTCTCAGACGCTGCCGGAGTCTCCCGCCTCTCAGGCGCTGCCGGAGTCTCCCGCCTGTCCGGTGCTGCCGGAGTCTCCCGCCTCTCAGGCGCTGCCGGAGTCTCCCGCCTCTCAGGCGCTGCCGGAGTCTCCCGCCTCTCAGGCGCTGCCGGAGTCTCCCGCCTCTCAGGCGCTGCCGGAGTCTCCCGTCTCTCAGGCGCTGCCGGAGTCTCCCGCCTGTCCGGCGCTGCCGGAGTCTCCCGCCTGTCCGGCGCTGCCGGAGTCTCCCGTCTCTCAGGCACTGCCGGAGTCTCCTGTTCCTGTCTCTGTGTTTGCACCAGATAGGGCTGTTTTGGGTTTTCACGTTTCTTGTTTTGTTTTGTTGTGTTCGTGTTTATCTTTGAATTAAACATGAATCAGAATAACCACGCTGCGCTTTGGGCCGCCTCTCCGTCAATGGAAGAAATCCCTTACACCTTAATGAGGCAGTGAATGAACTGAGAGAGAAAGCATGCAGGGTATTCTACACCATTAAAAAGCTAATTCAAATTGAAATACCTATTAAAATTTGGCTAAAACTAATTGAATATCTCATTGAACCAATTGCACTTTATGGCAGTGAGGTGTGGGGTACACTTGCAAAACAAGATTTCACCAAATGGACAAACACCCCATTGAAACCCTGTATGCAGAGTTCTATAAGATTTTCTTGCATGTCCAGAGGAAAACTACAAACAATGCATGCAGGGCAGAATTAGGCCAATATCCACTAATAATAAAAACTCAAAAAAGAGCAATTAAGTTTTGGAAACATCTAAAATACAGTGACCCCCCTCTCATATCACTACCAAGCCCTGCAATGCCAAGAGCTGAGCAAAGAAAAGAGTCCCCTCATCCAGCTGGTCCTGGGGCTGAGTTCACAAACCTGTTCTACTAACACACTGAAGCCTCAGTCCCCCCATCCAGCTGATCCTGGGGCTGAGTTCACAAACCTGTTCTACTAACACACTGAAGCCTCAGTCCCCCCATCCAGCTGATCCTGGGGCTGCATTCACAAACCTGTTCTACTAACACACTGAAGCCTCAGTCCCCTCATCCAGCTGGTCCTGGGGCTGAGTTCATAAACCTGTTCTACTAACACACTGAAGCCTCAGGACCAGAACATCCAATCAATCAGGATAAACCAAATTACAACACAGTCAAAACAAAACTATATTTCTTATTGGGAAACACAAGCACAAACACAAAGCAAAATGCAGTGCTATCTGGCCCTAAATGGACAGTACACTGTGGCTAAATATTTGACCATGGTGACTGATCAAAGCCTTAGAAAAACCTTGACAAAGTACAGGCTCAGTGAGCACAGCCTTGCCATTCAGAAGGGTAGACACTGGAAAACCTGGCTCCCTGTAAATGAAAGGCTGTGCAACCACTGCACCACAGCAGAACCTGTCTCCCTGTAGAGGAAAGGCTGTGCAACCACTGCACCACAGCAGAACATGAGACAGAGCTGCATTTCCTAACAAAATATCAAAAATATAAAACAATTAGAGAGTGTCATTTCACCAAATTTAAAACCCTTATTCAAGGTTTCAAAGACCTCTCTGATGAGAGTAGGCTACCCGTCCTTTTGGGGGAGGACGCAGAGAGCTGTGGGTTGGCAGCGCACTACATTGCTGCCTGCCATAAGTTGAGGGACAGTGTCTGACAGACCAATCAACTTGCACATGTACTCTACTGTATGCTTATTTTTATTGTTGAATGTATGGTTATTATGACACTTGGTTATTGTTGTTACTGTTGTCCGTTGACAATTTTGATTCTCATTTTTATATTGTAAATATCCTAAATACGCTTTGGCAATATGTACATTGTTACGTCATGCCAATAAAGCAAATTTAATTGAAGAGAGAGAGACAGAGACAGAGAGAAAGAGAGACAGAGAGAGAGAGAGAGACAGAGAGCAAGAAAGAGAGACAGAACGAGAGAGAGAGAGAGAGAGAGAGAGAGAGAGAAAGAGAGAGAGACAGACAGAGACAGAGAGAAAAAGAGACAGAGAGCAAGAAAGAGAGACAGGGAGAAAGAGAGAGAGACAGAGAACAAGAAAGAGAGACAGAGAGAAAGAGAGACGGAGAGGACAGAGACAGAGAGCGAGCAAGAGAGAGAGACAGAGAGCAAGAGAGAGACAGAGAGAAAGAGAGAGCAAAAGCCAGACTTGCAGCCCATTGTCTGGGAGATTGAGAGAAGAAACGTGACCAGCCGGGATAATCTTGTTACTGCACCGCAATACTTAAATAACGGTTGGATGATCATAATTAACCTTTTCAGGAGCAATTATCCCTGTTTATCAACACTCACAAGTCCATTTACTGTAATTGAGTGAGTGATAGCCACCAATAACAACACTGCCATTTGCAATTCCATCGACTTAAGTGTTAAAAATAGAATAGCCATCTTTGTCACTGATACATCCAGCCGGTGTTGGGTAGAAGCACACAGAATCCTAATCAAACACTTAAGAAATTGTGTAGTAACTCTAATAGGATAGATTATCACAATAACACAATTAGTGTTAAAGATATCTACGCCAGTCACTACCGCAGTCTGTGCTGGAAGAAAGCCCACTGAATCATAATCACATTGTCTAAAATGTGTTTATTGTGAGTAGTTACTCAAATAGCATTGATTATAATGATACCTAGAAGATTGTTAGTGTGATAGGACAGGTTGATAAATAGATCTGAGAGTACCTTATTTATGTTCAGAGAGAGAGAGAAACAGAGAGAGAGAGAGAGAGAGACAGCGAGACAGAAGGACAGAGAGACACAGAGAGAGAGAGAGAGAGAGAGAGAGAGAGAGAGAGAGAGACACACACAGAGAGAGAGAGAGAGAGACAGCGAGACAGAGAGACACAGAGAGAGAGAGAGAGAGAGAGAGAGAGAGAGAGAGAGAGAGACACACACACAGAGAGAGAGAGAGACAGAGACAGAGAGACACACAGAGAGAGAGAGAGAGAGACCGAGACAGAGAGACACACAGAGAGGGAGAGAGGGAGAGAGAGAGAGAGAGAGAGAGAGAGAGAGAGGGAGAGAGAGAAAGAGAGAGAGAATGGACTAAATGGTAAAAAGATCAGACATGTCTTGGAGAAGAACCTTCATTCCTTTGTAGAGAAACATCTTTGTCTGCTCTGATCTGAGCTGCTTTGTCTTCTAACTAGATGGTGAGGGCCAGCGATGGCCATATGGGGGAAGAGAGACAGTTGTATGGGGGCTTGTGCAAAGTCTCTGTTTGCTCAAGAGTTTAGTGGGCTTTGCTTGACTTAGGGAATAAAATACTTTGACTAGACAGATGGGAGAGGCTAACCATGATAGTATTCAGTATTAACCGTACAAATGTGTGTCTGGAATCAGCAAAGTGCAGACTAAACAGTTCCGTTTTGTCAAACAACACTTTATAAGGTTTATTGGACAAGGAAAATTAATGCACGTTCATGTATGTATTTATTTAACCTTTATTTTGATTGTATAAAGGTATATAAAGGTTAGATTCAACATTCTGTAATATGGCAGAGAATTTTCATTGTTTCTTTGATACTCTCCACTGGGCTGGGCTGGACTGGGCTGGGCTGGACTGGGCTCGGCTGGACTGGGCTGGGCTGGGTCCTTCTCCATTTTTTTCTTTGATACTCTCCACTGGGCTGGGCTGGGCTGGACTGGGCTGGGCTGGGCTGAGCTGGGCTGGGTCCTTCTCCATTTGTTTCTTTGATACTCTCCACTGGGCTGGGCTGGGCTGGGCTGGGCTGGGCTGGGTCCTTCTCCATTTGTTTCTTTGATACTCTCCACTGGGCTGGGCTGGGCTGTGCTGGGCTGGGCTGGGCTGGACTGGGCTGGGTCCTTCTCCATTTGTTTCTTTGATACTCTCCACTGGGCTGGGCTGGGCTGGGCTGGGCTGGGCTGGACTGGGCTGGGCTGGGTCCTTCTCCATTTGTTTCTTTGATACTCTCCACTGGGCTGGGCTGGGCTGGGCTGGACTGGGCTGGGCTGGGCTGGGTCCTTCTCCATTTGTTTCTTTGATACTCTCCACTGGGCTGGGCTGGGCTGGGTCCTTCTCCATTTGTTTCTTTGATACTCTCCACTGGGCTGGGCTGGGCTGGGCTGGGCTGGGTCCTTCTCCATTTGTTTCTTTGATACTCTCCACTGGGCTGGGCTGGGCTGGGCTGGGCTGGGCTGGGTCCTTCTCCATTTGTTTCTTTGATACTCTCCACTGGGCTGGGCTGGGCTGTGCTGGGCTGGGCTGGGTCCTTCTCCATTTGTTTCTTTGATACTCTCCACTGGGCTGGGCTGGGCTGGGCTGGGCTGGGCCCTTCTCCATTTGTTTCTTTGACACCCTCCACTGGGCTGGGCTGGGCCCTTCTACATTTGTTTCTTTGACACCCTCCACTGGGCTGGGCTGGGTCCTTCTCCATTTGTTTCTTTGATACTCTCCACTGGGCTGGGCTGGGCCCTTCTCCATTTTTTTCTTTGATACTCTCCACTGGGCTGGGCTGGGTCCTTCTCCATTTGTTTCTTTGATACTCTCCACTGGGCTGGGCCTGGGCTGGGCTGGGCTGGGCTGGGCCCTTCTCCATTTGTTTCTTTGATACTCTCCACTGGGCTGGGCTGGGCCCTTCTCCATTTTTTTCTTTGATACTCTCCACTGGGCTGGGCTGGGTCCTTCTCCATTTGTTTCTTTGATACTCTCCACTGGGCTGGGCCTGGGCTGGGCTGGGCTGGGCTGGGCCCTTCTCCATTTGTTTCTTTGACACCCTCCACTGGCTGGACTGGGCTGGGCCCTTCTCCATTTGTTTCTTTGACACCCTCCACTGGGCTGGGCTGGGCTGGGCCCTTCTCCATTTGTTTCTTTGACACCCTCCATTGGGCTGGGCTGGGCTGGGTCCTTCTCCATTTGTTTCTTTGACACCCACCACTGGGCTGGGCTGGGCCCTTCTCCATTTGTTTCTTTGACACCCTCCACTGGGCTGGGCTGGGCCCTTCTCCATTTGTTTCTTTGATACTCTCCACTGGGCTGGGCTGGGCTGGGCTGGGCTGGGCTGGGCCCTTCTCCATTTGTTTCTTTGACACCCTCCACTGGCTGGACTGGGCTGGGCCCTTCTCCATTTGTTTCTTTGACACCCTCCACTGGGCTGGGCTGGGCTGGGCCCTTCTCCATTTGTTTCTTTGACACCCTCCATTGGGCTGGGCTGGGCTGGGTCCTTCTCCATTTGTTTCTTTGACACCCACCACTGGGCTGGGCTGGGCCCTTCTCCATTTGTTTCTTTGACACCCTCCACTGGGCTGGGCTGGGCCCTTCTCCATTTGTTTCTTTGATACTCTCCACTGGGCTGGGCCTGGGCTGGGCTGGGCCCTTCTCCATTTGTTTCTTTGACACCCTCCACTGGCTGGACTGGGCTGGGCCCTTCTCCATTTGTTTCTTTGACACCCTCCACTGGGCTGGGCTGGGCTGGGTCCTTCTCCATTTGTTTCTTTGACACCCACCACTGGGCTGGGCTGGGCCCTTCTCCATTTGTTTCTTTGACACCCTCCACTGGGCTAGGCTGGGCCCTTCTCCATTTGTTTCTTTGATACTCTCCACTGGGCTGGGCTGGGCTGGGCTGGGCTGGGCTGGGCTGGGCCCTTCTCCATTTGTTTCTTTGACACCCTCCACTGGGCTGGGCTGGGCACTTCATTTGTTTCTTTGACACCCTCCACTGGGCTGGGCTGGGTCCTTCTCCATTTGTTTCTTTGATACTCTCCACTGGGCTGGGCTGAGCCCTTCTCCATTTGTTTCTTTGACTCCCTCCACTGGGCTGGGCTGGGCCCTTCTCCATTTGTTTCTTTGATACTCTCCACTGGGCTGGGCTGGGCTGGGCTGGGCTGGGCCTGGGCTGGGCTGGGCTGGGCCATTCTCCATTTGTTTCTTTGACACCCTCCACTGGGCTGGGCTGGGTCCTTCTCCATTTGTTTCTTTGACACCCTCCACTGGGCTGGGCTGGGCTGGGCCCTTCTCCATTTGTTTCTTTGACACCCTCCACTGGGCTGGGCTGGGCCCTTCTCCATTTTTTTCTTTGATACTCTCCACTGGGCTGGGCTGGGTCCTTCTCCATTTGTTTCTTTGATACTCTCCACTGGGCTGGGCCTGGGCTGGGCTGGGCTGGGCTGGGCCCTTCTCCATTTGTTTCTTTGACACCCTCCACTGGCTGGACTGGGCTGGGCCCTTCTCCATTTGTTTCTTTGACACCCTCCACTGGGCTGGGCTGGGCTGGGCCCTTCTCCATTTGTTTCTTTGACACCCTCCATTGGGCTGGGCTGGGCTGGGTCCTTCTCCATTTGTTTCTTTGACACCCACCACTGGGCTGGGCTGGGCCCTTCTCCATTTGTTTCTTTGACACCCTCCACTGGGCTGGGCTGGGCCCTTCTCCATTTGTTTCTTTGATACTCTCCACTGGGCTGGGCTGGGCTGGGCTGGGCCCTTCTCCATTTGTTTCTTTGACACCCTCCACTGGCTGGACTGGGCTGGGCCCTTCTCCATTTGTTTCTTTGACACCCTCCACTGGGCTGGGCTGGGCTGGGCCCTTCTCCATTTGTTTCTTTGACACCCTCCATTGGGCTGGGCTGGGCTGGGTCCTTCTCCATTTGTTTCTTTGACACCCACCACTGGGCTGGGCTGGGCCCTTCTCCATTTGTTTCTTTGACACCCTCCACTGGGCTGGGCTGGGCCCTTCTCCATTTGTTTCTTTGATACTCTCCACTGGGCTGGGCTGGGCTGGGCTGGGCTGGGCTGGGCCCTTCTCCATTTGTTTCTTTGACACCCTCCACTGGGCTGGGCTGGGCACTTCATTTGTTTCTTTGACACCCTCCACTGGGCTGGGCTGGGTCCTTCTCCATTTGTTTCTTTGATACTCTCCACTGGGCTGGGCTGAGCCCTTCTCCATTTGTTTCTTTGACTCCCTCCACTGGGCTGGGCTGGGCCCTTCTCCATTTGTTTCTTTGATACTCTCCACTGGGCTGGGCTGGGTACTTCTCCATTTGTTTCTTTGATACTCTCCACTGGGCTGGGCTGGGCTGGGCTGGGCCTGGGCTGGGCTGGGCTGGGCCATTCTCCATTTGTTTCTTTGACACCCTCCACTGGGCTGGGCTGGGTCCTTCTCCATTTGTTTCTTTGACACCCTCCACTGGGCTGGGCTGGGCTGGGCCCTTCTCCATTTGTTTCTTTGACACCCTCCACTGGGCTGGGCTGGGCCCTTCTCCATTTTTTTCTTTGATACTCTCCACTGGGCTGGGCTGGACTGGGCTGGGCTGGACTGGGCTGGGCTGGGTCCTTCTCCATTTGTTTCTTTGATACTCTCCGCTGGGCTGGGCTGGGCTGGGCTGGACTGGGCTGGGCTGGACTGGGCTGGGCTGGGTCCTTCTCCATTTGTTTCTTTGATACTCTCCGCTGGGCTGGGCTGGGCTGGACTGGGCTGGGCTGGGTCCTTCTCCATTTGTTTCTTTGATACTCTCCACTGGGCTGGGCTGGGCTGGACTGGGCTGGGCTGGGCTGGGCTGGGCTGGGTCCTTCTCGATTTGTTTCTTTGATACTCTCCACTGGGCTGGGCTGGGCTGGGCTGGGCTGGGCTGAGCTGGGCTGGGTCCTTCTCCATTAGTTTCTTTGATACTCTCCACTGGGCTGGGCTGGGCTGGGCTGGGCTGGGCTGGGCTGGGTCCTTCTCCATTTGTTTCTTTGATACTCTCCACTGGGCTAGGCTGTGCTGGGCTGGGCTGGGCTGGGCTGGACTGGGCTGGGCTGGGTCCTTCTCCATTTGTTTCTTTGATACTCTCCACTGGGCTGGGCTGGGCTGGGCTGGGCTGGGCTGGGTCCTTCTCGATTTGTTTCTTTGATACTCTCCACTGGGCTGGGCTGGGCTGGGCTGGGCTGAGCTGGGCTGGGTCCTTCTCCATTTGTTTCTTTGATACTCTCCACTGGGCTGGGCTGGGCTGGGTCCTTCTCCATTTGTTTCTTTGATACTCTCCACTGGGCTGGGCTGGGCTGGGTCCTTCTCGATTTGTTTCTTTGATACTCTCCACTGGGCTGGGCTGGGCTGGGCTGGGCTGGGCTGGGCTGGGTCCTTCTCCATTTGTTTCTTTGATACTCTCCACTGGGCTGGGCTGGGCTGGGCTGGGCTGGGCTGGACTGGGCTGGACTGGGCTGGGTCCTTCTCCATTTGTTTCTTTGAAACTCTCCACTGGGCTGGGCTGGGCTGGGCTGGGCTGGGCTGGGCTGGGCTGGGCTGGGCTGGGTCCTTCTCCATTTGTTTCTTTGATACTCTCCACTGGGCTGGGCTGGGCTGGGTCCTTCTCCATTTGTTTCTTTGATACTCTCCACTGGGCTGGGCTGGGCTGGGTCCTTCTCCATTTGTTTCTTTGATACTCTCCACTGGGCTGGGCTGGGCTGGACTGGGCTGGGCTGGTTCCTTCTCCATTTGTTTCTTTGATACTCTCCACTGGGCTGGGCTGGGCTGGGCTGGGCTGAGCTGGGCTGGGTCCTTCTCCATTTGTTTCTTTGATACTCTCCACTGGGCTGGGCTGGGCTGGGCTGGGCTGGGTCCTTCTCCATTTGTTTCTTTGATACTCTCCACTGGGCTGGGCTGTGCTGGGCTGGGCTGTGCTGGGCTGGGCTGGACTGGGCTGGGCTGGGTCCTTCTCCATTTGTTTCTTTGATACTCTCCACTGGGCTGGGCTGGGCTGGGCTGGGCTGGGCTGGACTGGGCTGGGCTGGGCTGGGTCCTTCTCCATTTGTTTCTTTGAAACTCTCCACTGGGCTGGGCTGGGCTGGGCTGGACTGGGCTGGGCTGGGTCCTTCTCCATTTGTTTCTTTGATACTCTCCACTGGGCTGGGCTGGGCTGGGCTGGGCTGGGTCCTTCTCCATTTGTTTCTTTGATACTCTCCACTGGGCTGGGCTGGGCTGGGCTGGGCTGGGTCCTTCTCCATTTGTTTCTTTGATACTCTCCACTGGGCTGGACTGGACTGGGCTGGGCTGGGCTGGGCTGAGCTGGGCTGGGCTGGACTGGGCTGGGCTGGGTCCTTCTTCATTTGTTTCTTTGATACTCTCCACTGGGCTGGGCTGGGCCCTTCTCCATTTTTTTCTTTGATACTCTCCACTGGGCTGGGCTGGGCTGGGCTGGGCTGGGCCCTTCTCCACTTGTTTCTTTGACACCCTCCACTGGGCTGGGCTGGGCCCTTCTCCATTTGTTTCTTTGACACCCTCCACTGGGCTGGGCTGGGTCCTTCTCCATTTGTTTCTTTGATACTCTCCACTGGGCTGGGCTGAGCCCTTCTCCATTTGTTTCCTTGACACCCTCCACTGGGCTGGGCTGGGTCATTCTCCATTTGTTTCTTTGATACTCTCCACTGGGCTGGGCTGGGCCCTTCTCCATTTTTTTCTTTGATACTCTCCACTGGGCTGGGCTGGGTCCTTCTCCATTTGTTTCTTTGATACTCTCCACTGGGCTGGGCCTGGGCTGGGCTGGGCTGGGCCCTTCTCCATTTGTTTCTTTGACACCCTCCACTGGGCTGGGCTGGGCTGGGCTGGGCCCTTCTCCATTTGTTTCTTTGACACCCTCCACTGGCTGGACTGGGCTGGGCCCTTCTCCATTTGTTTCTGATACTCTCCACTGGGCTGGGCTGGGCTGGGCTGGGCCCTTCTCCATTTGTTTCTTTGACACCCTCCACTGGCTGGACTGGGCTGGGCCCTTCTCCATTTGTTTCTTTGACACCCTCCACTGGGCTGGGCTGGGCTGGGCCCTTCTCCATTTGTTTCTTTGACACCCTCCATTGGGCTGGGCTGGGCTGGGTCCTTCTCCATTTGTTTCTTTGACACCCACCACTGGGCTGGGCTGGGCCCTTCTCCATTTGTTTCTTTGACACCCTCCACTGGGCTGGGCTGGGCTGGGCTGGGCCTGGGCTGGGCCATTCTCCATTTGTTTCTTTGACACCCTCCACTGGGCTGGGCTGGGTCCTTCTCCATTTGTTTCTTTGACACCCTCCACTGGGCTGGGCTGGGCTGGGCTGGGCCCTTCTCCATTTGTTTCTTTGACACCCTCCACTGGGCTGGGCTGGGCCCTTCTCCATTTGTTTCTTTTACACCCTCCACCGGGCTGGGCTGGGCTGGGTCCTTCTCCATTTGTTTCTTTGACACCCTCCACTGGGCTGGGCTGGGCCCTTCTCCATTTGTTTCTTTGACACCCTCCACTGGGCTGGGCTGGGCTGGGCTGGGCCCTTCTCCATTTGTTTCTTTGACACCCTCCACTGGGCTGGGCTGGGCCCTTCTCCATTTGTTTCTTTGACACCCTCCACTGGGCTGGGCTGGGCTGGGCCCTTCTCCATTTTTAGCCTAGATGTTTGCAAGAAAATATTTTCTGTAATGGCCACAAAGTGATTTAGTATTCATTTAATATGACTACATTTCAATGACATTTTAATGGTTCATCACATTGTAAACTGACATCAATCACTCCCTTTGGCCATATCTATATGTTAAACCCCTATCCCCTTTCACAAGGCATGCACACCACAGCTCGGACGCCCATGTCTGTCTCACCGCTGCTACCACTCTGCCTGACTGTTTAAGTGCCCATTTAAAAAATAAAAAATAAATCCCAGAGGACTCGTATTTTACCCATCAGCCCCTGTGGAGTGTGCTAATCACCACACAAAGCAAAGAGGGCGAGCCGCGACGCTTGTTGCTTGTTAGCCCATGTCCCAATCTTCTCCCCCCGCCCCACCGAACCCACTGCACCCCAGAACCCCCCACCCCCCTTTGACATCCACACAGGCACTTAATTCCTTCCCTATTATGTTGTTATGTTTCCATATAATGAGATAAAAAGGGGAGAATCAGCATGTGTCGGGTCCATTGAGGGTGGCAGCGGTGGAGGAGTGTGTTGAATGCATGTCTCCGCACGCTGAGACATCTGCTTGGTCACAGAGAGGAGGACGCGGTGGGGTGTAGTAATAACAGAATCATGACCATAGAGATCAACCACCCAACTCCAGCCAGAGGGGGATCCCCCTGTATTTATTGGGCTTTAACCAGTCATGGGCGGATGGACGGACACTCCCCACCCCCCCCCCCCCCCACACACACAAAAAAAAGTGCTTCCATCGCTAACACCCCTGCCGTGGGTCTGAGACCGTGTTGCCAGGGGCGACGGTGACCCGCGGGTCGGAGGTGCTTGTCAGGGGTGAGGAACAGACAGTGGGCCCATCTGATAGGCCCATCTGGACGAGTGACCTGACATAATTAGTTATTAATCCTCCTCGGGGAGAGAGAGGAGAGAGGAGAGTGGAGGTGGCCCGGCATACGTTACCACTCCTACTGCTTCTAGCTCTGCTGCTACTGCATGCTTACTGCTGCCAGACACTGAACCCAATCAGAGAGATAAACAAATGGAGAAATAGATGGAGGAAGATGCTACAAGAGTCATACACAGAGCCTGACCAGAGAGAAAGAGAGGGAGGAAGAGACAGAGGAAGATGGAATGAGAGGGAGGAAGACGAATGGCGAAGGAGTGAAAAAAGAGAAATAGAGAAAGGGAGAAACTGATGGAGGAACAGCGAGAGATAGGGAGAGAGAGAGAAAAGGGGAGGTGGAGGGTGAAAGAGTAGACTGAAACATTGCCGCGGGAAGTAGGGATGCTGAGGGTGCACCCCTGAAAAATCTGGGAGAAAAAAAATATTAATACAAATCTAAAATAACTGAAAAGAGTATTTGTTTCACAAAAATAGTGCACCGGGCCTTTAATAGTCCTATATCCGTATCCCCCCACACTGAGCTGTGTTGACCTTAGATTTGTGGTCAGTTCTGATAATGCTGAGGTTTGGGTTCTAGTGTGACTTACTGTTGTTTGTCCAGTTTGGTTCTGGTAACATTCAAGTAGCAATCTAGTAATATTCCGGTAATGTTCTAGTAACATTCTGGTAGCGTTCTAGTAACATTCTGGTAGCGTTCTGGTAACATTCTGGCAACGTTCTAGTTATATTCTGATAACGTTCTAGTAACATTCTGGTAGCATTCTAGTAACATTCTGGTAGTGTTCTAGTAACATTCTGGTAGCGTTCTAGTAACATTCTGGTAGCGTTCTAGTAACATTCTGGTAACATTCTGGTAGCGTTCTAGTAACATTTTGGTAGCGTTCTAGTAACATTCTGGTAGTGGTCTAGTAACATTCTGGTAGCGTTCTGGTAACATTCTGGTAGCATTCTAGTAACTTTCTGGTAAAGTTCTAGTAACTTTCTGGTAACATTCTACTAATGTTTTGGTAACGTTTTTCTAACGTTCTGGCACTATCTGTTTCCAGGCCCTCCTGCTGCTCTGGGATGCTCACTGGGATGCAAGCAGTGTCTGAGAGCTGCTGAACACCGGAACCTTCTCTCTGGGGACTCTTTTGTTTTCCTTCCTCCTTGTGCTTCATCCGGTTCTCTCCTTCTCTCTCCCTCTCTTCGGTCTCTTGTTCCTACTGTTTATCTGATCAGAACTGTTTATCTGTTTATCTGATCAGAACTGTTTATCTGTTTATCTGATCAGAACTGTTTATCAGTTGTTTAGATCAGAAATGTTTATCTGTTTATCTGATCACCCCCACGACATGATTCTGCCACCCCCGTGCTTCACGGTTGGGATGGTGTTCTTATGCTTGCAAGCCTCCCCCTTTTTCCTCCAAACATAACGATGGTCATTATGGCCAAACAGTTCTGTTTTTGTTTCATCAGACCAGAGGACATTTCTCCAAAAAGTACAATGTTTGTCCACATGTGCAGTTGCAAACTGTAGTCTGGCTTTTTTATGGCGGTTTTGGAGCAGTGGCTTCTTCCTTGCAGAGCGGCCTTTCAGGTTATGTCGATATAGGACTCATTTTTCTGTGAATATAGATACCTTTGTACCGGTTTCCTCCAATCATCTTCACAAGGTCCTTTGCTGTTCTTCTGGGATTGATTTGCACTTTTCGCACCAAAGTACGTTCATTTCTAGGAAACACAATGCGTCTCCTTCCTGAGCGGTATGACGGCTGCATTGTCCCATGGTGTTTATACTTGCGTACTATTGTTTGTACAGATGAACGTAGTACCTTCAGGCATTTGGAAATTGCTCCCAAGGATGAACCAGACATGTGGAGGTCTTGGCTGATTTTCCCATGATGTCAAGCAAAGAGGCACTGAGTTTCAAGGTAGGCCTTGAAATACCTCCACAGGTACACCTCCAATTGACTCGAATGATGTCAATTCGCCTATCAGAAGCTTCTAAAGTCATGACATCATTTTCTGGCATTTTCCAAGCTGCTAAAGGCACAGTCAACTTAGTGTATGTTAACTTCTGACCCACTGGAATTGTGATACAGTGAATTATAAGTGAAATAATCTGTCTGTAAACAATTGTTGGAAAAATGACTTGTGTCATGCACAAAGTAGACTTGCCAAAACTATAGTTTGTTAACAAGAAATGTGTCGAGTGGTTGAAAAACGAGTTTTAATGACTCCAACCTAAATGTATGTAAACTTCCAACTTCAACTGTATATACACGCAGTACCAGTCAAATGTTTGGCCACACCTACTCAACATTTTGTCATTGATAAAACATTTCTAACCTATCTAAGGAATCTATGGGTAACAGGGTTGACGTGTTATGCCCGCTGAGTTTCTCACCACAAAACACCAGAAAACAGCCAAAAAGACTAGAACCAGCTCACCTGGTTTTACACTATGATTTGACAATTAGATGTTCAATGCTTCTTTTGAAATACTATTTTTAAATGAATTGTTTTACTGTATTAAAACGAGAGTTCAATTCACGTAAGTGTTGACCTTAAAATGAGGGAAAGACATAAATGAATCATGTGAAATGAATCATGTGAAATGAATCATGTGAAATGAATCATTCTCTTACTTTGTCAACACTGGAGAGTAACAAGTGCTTTACAATGATGATGAAAACCTTAGGGAATTCTGGGGTTAGGTGGGTTAAAATCTCCCTAGAACTTCGAACAACATGAGGAGCAACATGTCAAAATGCTAATTTTTGGCACTTCAGCAAATCTTTATTGATATTAAATATCAGATTTATTGAACTTTTCATGCGGTCTGAATTCAATTTCAAAAGGCACTCTATTCGTGGATGACCCCACTATAATTGCCATCCACATCGGATTGTTGTACATATCTGTTGTACTTATATGTTATAAAACAATTAACCCACAGTAAATACATGTATCTATTGAAGAGAGGCACAACTAAGTCACCGTAAGAGTCAACCAAGGACACAGCGCCGTGGCATATAGACTTGGGAAAATACTTCAGAGCATTCTAATTACTTGTTAGCGACACCTTTAAGGTCTCCCAGTCAGACCTCAGTGCACCTGAGCCCCATTTAGATGTTTTGATTGGCTAGACCAGGAGATTGAGGTCAGGGATGGTTGAAGGTGCAGTGGTCACGGAGGAAATTAGGTTTCTATTTGTCTCTCAGCACTTCAACACTGTAACAGGCATGGTGGAGAATTTCCTTCACACAAACTTAAAGGGTTAATTATAAGAGACATTAAAAAGACTGGGCTGTTGTTGATTGTATTATTATCATTATTAATATTGAACGTAACCAATCAAACATATGATTATACCCTGTTCTCCACTGTTCTCTGTCTCTCTTTCCCTCTATCTTTTAAACACACACACACACACACACACACACACACACACACACACACACACACACACACACTCCCTTCTCCAAAAAAAAACACACACACAAACCCCATCACTCAGATGGTGTGTGGTGTGTGTGTGAGTGAGTGAATCGTAATGCTCCCCATTCCTTGTACTGAATAAACCTGGTCTTGGGTAATGAATCTACAGTAGGTGGAGTTTCTCCAACAAGCTATTTAGAAGGAGCTGCCACACCAGGGGGTGACTAGCCCAAAATGCTTTTGTTATCTCTTCAGGTTGTGTGTGTATGTGTGGGGGGTGGTGTGTGTGTGTGTGTTTGTGTGTGTGTGTGCGTGTGCGTGTGTCTGTGAGTAGTAATGCTCCCTAATCCTGTGAATTCCTTTGTTACTGATTTCACGCTTGGTTTGCACACAGCTTGAGCTGGGCTGGTGCCATCACTTCTCTGCCTTTCACTCCTGCCAAATTACACACACACACACACACACACACACACACACACACACACACACACACACACACACACACACACACACACACACACACACACACACACACACACACACAACCCATGCAGGATCGCTGGCAACTCTTGCTGGTTCCCTGTTTCTCTCTAACACGTTGTGATGTTGTGCCTCTTTCTTCGTTTGTTTGTTTTTCAGTCCATTCTCGGTTCATTAACATCTCATTAATGTAAACAAATTAATTATTCTCAACATTATTCTGTCACTTGATTTACCTCATAGTGGAAATCCAATGAATTATGCATGATTGGTTTTACTTGTTGCAGTTCACTATCACTCAAGTGACTTTGGTAGATACATCTTTGCAAACAGACAGATATAAACCAATGGAGGATCCTCAGAGGAGGACGGGGAGGACCATCCTACTCAGTGAATATTATTATTATTTGTTTATTAAACATGAAAGGTGATACTTTTTATATAAAATAATATTAAATATATTGATGTTTCACCAAATACCTGATTAAAACCAACATGCTCTCACTGCAAAATTAAACGTTAGTCCACGTTCTTCCGAACTTGGAAGTTACTCCAAATGTCAAATTTCGAAGTATTTGTTGACGCCGCAGCGCCTATCGCTATGATTGAACGTACTACCCTCGGATTACACGTATCCTCCATCACGGTCCACAGCACCCTAGCAAAACCCAAGACGACTTGATGGTACTAGTGCTCACCGTTTCCCCTAGTGGCCGGTTTTGACTTCACTTGATTTAGGCATTAATTCCGACTTGTTTAAGTTAAACAGAAAGGCATTCACTACAATTCATGTAAGTTTTATCATAGTGTTACCAGAAGTTCTAAAAGGCACACTTTCCTGTCAACGGATGGCAAATCGTCCAGATTCTTGGTAGTGTCTCTTAGCCAGAGGGATAGGTGTTATTTTCCTGGAATTAAATCATTAGGAACCCTCATTGTTTAGCCTCGGATATACAGCAGGATAGTTGGTGCTTATGTCTTTCAGTAAGCGCACTGCAAGCACATACACATGCACACACACACACACACACACACACACACGCACACACACACACGCATGCACACACACACACGCACGCACACACACACACACACACACGCACGCACACACACACACACGCACACGCACACACACATATTTTGTCGCTGAGATAAGAGCTATTTTCCATCAACGAGATAAAAGATGCAATGTTGCATTTTTTTTTCTCATCACACATAATCTTTAAGTTAGCCAACATACTGAAACATTTTCACATTAGCACTGGTCTGAGGCTGGTTTATAAAGACAGGGCTGGCTATAGCCTTTTAGGGGCCCTAAGAGAGATTTGGTTGGGGGCCCCCCACCTTGCGGCAAAAAAAAAACATTTTAGTGGGTGGCAACCTCTTGACAGTGGAGAGAAATTGTTTTGTTTTAAAGTATATTTTCTGCAATTCTACACATTCTTCCATGGGGTTTAGAAACTGGGGTAGTGTATACCCCTGCAGCCCCCACAAGGAGGGGGGGAGGCACAAGCTTTGGAGGCCCATGCACCATTCATCTCACACCTACGTCTAAATGTTTTATTTTTCATAAATTACCTCCTAAGTGGTTCAGCGGTCTTAGGCACTGCATCACAGTGCTGAGGTGCCACTACAGCCTGGGGTTCTATCTCTCAGAGAGCGGCGCACAATTGGCAGTTAGGAGAGGGTTTGGCTCGGGGGGCTTTCCTTGGATCATCGCAGTCTAGCAACTCCTTGTGGCGGGCCAGGTACCTGCAACCTGACTTCAGTTAAACAATGTTTCCTCCGACACATTTTAGCAGCTGGCTTCCGGGTTAAGCAAGCAGCGTGACTTTGGTGGCTCATATTTCGGAGGACGCATGTTTCCGGAGGACAATACTGTGCAGCTGTCTTCATCGACCTAGCCAAGGCTTTCGACTCTGTCAATCACCACATTCTTATCGGCAGACTAAATCGCCTTGGCTTCTCAAATGACTGCCTCGCCTGGTTCACCAACTACTTCTCAGATAGAGTTCAGCCTGTCAAATCGGAAGGCCTTTTGTCTGGACCTCTGGCAGTCTCTATGGGAGTGCCACAAGGTTCAATACTCGGGCCGACTCTTTTCTCTGTATATATCAATGATGTCTCTCTTGCTGCTGGTGATTCTCTGATCCACCTCTATGCAGACGACACCATACTGTATACATCTTGCGCTTCTTTGGACAGTGTGCTAACAAACTTCCAAATGAGCTTCAACGCCATAGTTCAGTGGCCTTCAACTGCTTTTAAATGCTAGTAAAATAAGTGTATGCTCTTCAACCGATTGCTGTCTGCATTCTCCCACCCGTCCAGCATCACTACTCTGGACGGTTCTGACCTAGAATATGTGGACAACTACAAATACCTAGGTGTCTGGTTAGACTGTAAACTCTCCTTCCAGTCAAACATTAAGCATCTCCAATCCAAAATGATATCTAGAATCGGCTTCCTATTTGCTGCCAAATATATGCTGCCAAATATATCCTCGTAAAACTGACTATCCTACCGATCCATTACTTCAGCGATGTCATTTAGCCCCCAACACTCTACTCAGCAAACTGGATGTACAGGTCTGGGGGGGAGGGGGGGGCAGTCCAGGAATTGGTAGGGGGAGGGGGGGGCAGGCAGGCACCAGTGCTAAGCTACGCTTTATCTCTTATCCGACCTGGGTCTGGCCACAAGATACGTTTTCTCTTGCCAAACATCGAGGAAAGTATCTCCTAGCATTGCGTATCCAACCTTGGACAGAGGCAACCTCTATGTCCCCACATGCGTCCTCCATTGCCTGGAGAAGCGGCATGCGGGCATAGGGTTGGCGATCATACACTTTCCAGTGCCAAGCTGAGAATAATTCCTCTTTGGGATTTAGAAAAGGTGAATATGGGGGTAGGTACAAAACTACAAATTGTGGATGGGTGGCAAACCAGTTTTGGACCAGAACAGCCTGGTGAAAACTAGCATTGTCCCATAAAACCACAAATCTAGCAGGCTCCTGATCTGGATCAGGGACAAGCATTGTGTAAATTACATCCAGAAAATTGAGCATATGGCCGGTGTTGTACGGACCCAGTGTGGCATTGTGATGGAGGACCCCGTTGTGAGTGATGGCAGCACACATAGTTATATTACCCCCACGCTGTCCAGGGACATCGGTAATGGCCCTCTGTCCTATTACATTTCTTCCGCGGTGCCTGGTTTTGGAGAGGTTGAAGCCAACCTCATCCACATAAATAAATTCATGGCGAATTACATGGGCATCCAGCTCCAATACTCTCTGCAACAGACAAAAGTATTCAGCATAGGAACTGTAAACAATGTACAAAAAAATGTAGTACAGCATCAACCTCATTCATTCAATGCAGTGCAGTAAATGGATGGCTTAGATTTACAAATGTTTATGCAATACTATGCAGTCATACGTATTTTACAGTACATTACTGTAATGCTAAAATAGTCATTAGATAGTTGCATACCTGTTCTCATTTCTGAAGGTTCGAATTATGGACGCCACTGTAAATCGACTCAAGTTGGGCTGGACTCTCAGTCCAGCCTCTCTCATGGTCAAACTGTGGTTGATCACATGATCAACAAGTGTTGCCCTAATCTCACCAGAGATGGCTCTCCTTCCTTCTCTTCTTTGTCCTCCTCCTCTTCTTCCTCTTCCTCTCCCTCCTCCTCCTCTTGCTCTCTGTCCATTGTTGGCATCCATTGTTCAAAACAGGTAATCTATTTATAGGCCTATACTACAGTAAAGCAGTGATTGGTTAGTGATCAGTTAAGCTATTAGTGTTTGCACATGTGAGGAGTGTGACCTGGTGAATAGGTGTAGCATTTTGATTGGTTGTGTTTTGAAAAGGAAAGCAAGTCGCTCCCTGTTAGATTTTTGTGTTTTAGGTAGAGAATTGTGTGTAGTGTTTTGAAAAAAGTGTTTTATGCAATTGATAACTGAGTCAAAGGCTGAGAAATAGCTTATGGTTTTGGATATTTGGTGTGTAGTTTAGCACTTTGAGTGAGAGGTTTTAAAAATTGTGTGACATGAAAAGATTATGTGTGTAAGCAGTTGGAAAAAACTGTAATACAAGTTTTCCTAGCTAGACTAACTACCAATCACATTTTTTATATCTGACATGGGCTAATTGAGTGACTGTCAGTGACTGACATAACAAGAGGAAAACTGCTGATGCACAACCACATTTCTATATTGCACCTGGTGTATTGTACACTCTTTGAAAAAAAGGTGCTATCGAGAAACTCAAAGGGTTCTTTGGCTATCCCCATAGGAGAACTCTTTGAAGAACCGTTGATAGTTCCATGTAGAACCTTTTTGGTTCCAAGTAGATCCGTTTTGGGTTCCATGCAGAACTCTTTCCACAGAAGGTTCTACACGTAACCCAAAATGGTTCTACCTGGAATAGAAAAGGCTTTTATCTGCTACCAAAAAGGGTTATCCTATGGGGACAGCTGAATAACCTTATTGGAACACTTTTTCAAAGAGTGTACTAATCTCAATAGTAGGTTGAGACCCCGACTGAGTTCCTAGAATAACAATAATAATCAAAATGTTTAGGGCCGGGGGCCCTAAGTGACCGCTTATGTGTCTTATGCCTGGAAGCGGCCCTGTATAAAGATGCATGATAAGTACACCACTTTACCAGACGTCAGGTTCAATCATGGAGAAAACACTGCAGCAACCCTTTAATTGACATATGAATATGCGATCGTGCTTTTATCCCCGACCTGAAATCAATCAAGTGGACAGTTGGGTTTGTCTGGGCTTGTCAGTGAGCTGTGCCCTCCCTCGACCGTGTTGGTTATTCCTTTCTCCTCATCTTGAGCCCAACCTCCAGTTCAAGGGTAGAAGTCGACTGTGTCTCTGCTGTGGTTTGAACTTAGTTTTCCATAGAACACTTAATGGCAGAAAGGCTGGGGCCATATTCACCACGTTGCATGCCATGCAGTTATGTCTCTGGGTTCAAAGCTGGAGTTAAATATTTAGCAGCTGTTAGCATTTCCAATAGCAAAACATGTCACAATTAGCCACCTTGCTAACATTAGCTGAGCACATGCAATTGTACCCCTCTTGGTGCTACTAAAAGTTGATGTAAACACTGCAGGGTTTTAATTAAGAGAAATGCTTTTGTTTGTTATGAATTGTGAATGATTTCATTTAGCAGTGTTTTGGTTGTGGTTATTATCTATACTCCAATGAGAGAGTGTGAGAATGCAAGAAGAGACACATTTTTATGGATATGAAGCAATCTTCTGGTTTCATGTGGTCTAATCAGGCAGGATGTCCTTTTCTTGTTGAAATTTGGTTTTCTGGTTGAAGTGACATTAGATAAATGTATACAACCAGTGAAATATATATATTTTCATGACGACATCAAGAAGCTTAGAAATGTCATATTTTGGTGGTTATCTGGTTGTTATCTGGTTGTTATCTGGTAGTTATCTGGTTGTTATCTGGTTGTTATCTGGTTGCGACAACAGATAACCAAATAAAGAATACTTTTTCTAGTTACTATAAAGACAAAAAAAAATGTCCTCACAAAGGTTGTGATCCTGACATCATTGCAACCAGTTTTGCCCTCTGTGTAAGTGCCAGGATTCCAGGAGTCATTTGGCTCCGATGGATTTGATAAGCTGTTTGACTGTGTCAAGGAAGTATGGAGGAGGGGGTGGCTGTTGGGGGTGTGGTTGGGTTATTATGGAGGCTGTTGGTTCTGGGCGATGGGCCCAGTATTTGGTTGCTCTGCATGTGAAAGCCTCAAGGGCACATCAGGCAAAGGGCCAGTGGACTGCAGCCCTAACCCCTCCCTTTAGATACATTAGAAAACATACTACTCTGTAAGTTCACACACGTGCGCATGCACACGCACACGCACGGACGCACACACACACGCACACGCACGCACACACTTTCTTTCTAATGCTTTCATCTGGAGGTGACAACAGAGCTGTGTAATGGCTCGACCTCCTGGAACGTCAGTGCTGGCTGGCTGGTAACACATGCGGTCCATCACAAGCCCATGTCAACAGTGAGTGATGGGAGCTTTGCTCTCAGGCGCCAGTCAGGGAGCCTTTCATTCCAGACAGGCATGCTGGTGGACGACTACATCTGAATAACTTAACTACATTAGAAAACATGGCAGGACTATTACTGCTAAGGTAAGGTCAAAGTGTTTACATATGCAAGTACTTATACTGCTGGAACTGTCTTACATGAGAGAAAAAAGGCAATAACATTTTAAAGTTAAAGTGAGTCACAACGGCATTGTGATGTCGTGAAGGCTTGTGTTCTCAGTGTTCTTTTTTCCTCTTGTATCCACCCCAGTTTGATCAAACCGAGTCCCCCAACACATTACAAACCAGAATAAAACCAAGACATCAAAGAGGGTTTGATTACACCTGTATTTAGAATCAAAATATTTTTTATCCCCAGTTAATAGATACACTTACGACCTGTTGTCCAAAAAAGAAAGCAATTTCTAAACATATTTACATCATAAATAAAATTACACAGGAGATACTTTACATATTTTTTGGGGTAAGAAAAGTAAACATAACAATATTATTTTTTTCAATTTGAAACACATAATGAAGCACCAGAAGTTTAAAGTGATAAACGTTGTTGTTGTCACGCCTTAAGACTTCTACTAAGAAAAGGGAAATTTGGCAAATGGGATGCACAGATAATGCCAACATTGAAACTAAAGCAACCCTGCCACCAAATGTTCTACTTTGACATTAAACATGACATTTAATTGAGAAGAAAAGAAATATTCAACATGTTGACAATTAAATATAGAAAAGCATGAGTATTTTCATAAAGAACTACTTTTACCCTCCATTGCAGTTTTTGTGAGGAAGCTACACAACACTTTATCAGGTTTGAGGTCATGTAATGGAATTGCACATTGTCTACTACCTTGGGAAATGATCATTTGGATAGGCCTAGTTACTGGTGAGTGACACTATGTTGGGACTAAAACATTGGGTTTAGCTTTAACCAAGCTGGGCACTAACTGAAAACTTGAATAGCCTTTCCACCACAGCATCTCAGTTCAACGCAAGGGGAGGAATTAAATTACCCAGAGGGCAAAATTTGGCATGGAACGACATAATGACGTCAGTTTCTGTTTGTAAACATTTTATTTTTGTAGAGGTGGCAGATTAGAGTTAAACCTGCCTTTTTATGATAATAACATCAAGACATATGGGAAAGATGTCATATTTTGTTTACTATTTCATCAGGTAACCAGATTACAACCAGTTAAAGATCTATTTTTCTGGTCAGTAAAAAGACATTGAAACAATGTTATTTTATAATCCGTATACAACCTGACTAAGGAATAACAAAAGCTGCCAGCCTGACATTATTGCAACTGTTTTGCTTGCTGGGTCTGGGCTCTATTGGGCTCTATTGGGCTCTATTGGGCTCTATTGGACTCTATTGGACTCTATTGGGCTCTATTGGACTCTATTGGACTCTATTGGGCTCTATTGGACTCTATTGGGCTCTATTGGGCTCTATTGGACTCTATTGGACTCTATTGGACTCTATTGGGCTCTATTGGACTCTATTGGGCTCAGTGAAGTGTGACAGAGAAGACCTGTTTTATGGGGAATATCTTGACACTAAAATCGGATCAGACCCTAAT